>NC_142124.1:22467500-23075000 GCF_056152115.1 Neolamprologus brichardi | reverse complement strand
TGAAATTCAAGGCCAACACCGAAATGCTTAAAATGTGTGGAATGGCAGACATTGACAGCTTCATATGTACACTGGGGAATATTAACTTGATAATTCTGGACCTCGTTTGTAAATTCGGTCTCTTCAGTGGTGCGTTCGGTTTACTCTCTAAAGGAGACCAATATTTGGACTGCCAACTGCAGCTGAGATGGCTAGAAATATCAGCCATCTCTATGACAACCTAGTGGGGGTGGTAGGCATCTGCAACACTTGGGAATTAGTAAACGCTGTGTCTTGTATTGTCTATTATTCCTCTGTTTTGTCCTGCTCCTGTGAAGGATCTGTTGGTATACGACACCTGCATAACTCGCTGTGAATTATGACTGTGTAAATATTTAAAAGGCTCCCTCCGTTCTGTATCAACACCACTCAGCCAGATTGACTAATCGTCTCTCTCCCCTCCTCTCAGTGGAGCTTTCTGTCTCCCCAACCGGATGTTCTGCCCTATTTTTCTTTTGCCTCATTTAATATCTTTTTCCTAAGCACTGACGGATTTTGCTGTAGCGGGTTAAGCCACAGACTGAGGTCTGTCTGAGAACCAAGAGTTGCCTCGGTCTGTATGGAATCTCCTTTTGTGGTATCTTAGTGGGAAGGAAGAAACAGATAGGACTGTGTTCAGCTATGCTCCTCATCAATCCATCTTTTCTTTGAAGGGGAAGGTATTCCATTCCATTACTTCCTGTTTTTACTCTCCATCCAAGACTTCCCTCACTGTTTCACTCCATTCATCTTCTCCTTGGATTCAATTAACTTACAGTGAGCCCAACTCTGTCGGCAGCTGCAGGGTTGATTGCAAAAAGACAAACTGTATAACAGGGCAAGTAGAAATGAACACGGAAGAAGGGCAAATGAGCTAGACCCAGATAGAAGTAAAGAACTGAACTAAAGGGTGGCTCAGAAGCCGCCAGTCACAGTGACTGACAGGAAAAGGCCTTGCAGAGGAACATATACAGTACCTTTGCAGGGTATTTAATTTGGGTTTGCATGTCTTCTGTTTCTTATCTGTGTAGTCATCAAGAAGAACATTAATGAGAAGCCAGCTTCTTGATGAGAGTGGAGATGTCTGGCTCTTCAACATTAAGCTCAGACACCACTTTTGACAGCCCAAGGCCTGCAATGAACTGCCGTGTATCATCGCCTAAGAAATCTAACATCTTTCTTAGTGAACCTCAGTGTCAAATTCTGCATAAAGTGTGTTTTATCTAACATCCCTTCTGTGCCACAAAAAGATCTGTCAGCTCACTTGAAAAGGCTCAAATTGCCTCTCGCCTTGGGAAAAAAAATGCTTCAAGGTAGCAACAGCTTAAAAATGGGCAAAAACATCCTAACCTTTGACATGGCTTTAAGATTTTATACAGCAGGGGAGAGTCATCTGGTTGTCTGTTTTTAAAAAATTCACATTAACTTGAAAGAGAGGCCATTTCCATTCCCACATGTTAGCAAGTTGAAAAGTTAAAAATGTAATGCAGTCAGCAGTTCCCACAGCGAGCGTCATTTCCTATGTCCCGTTATCCCGTTGCATAAATTGAAAACCGTTTTGACAATCTGCGTTTCTTTACTTAAACTCCCTCAATCTTCAGCTGATGTGCAGTGATGTGCCACGCTATTGTGAAATCTTCAAAAATACAGTTTAGGCCTGGGAGCCTTCAGTTCTTTGGAAACCTGGACTCCATCGTCTGCACCATTTGCGATGATGAATGATCATCGCCGCTACCAATTTTAACCGAAAACAACAACGGCCACTTTGTTCCTGCTTTTTTGTACCCGTCACTTTTACGAATCTCCTCTGGGGTAGCTGACAAACTCCAGTTTTGCTTTGCAGAACAATATTTTTCTTTAATCAATTGTTCTTGTCTCAAGTAGTTTTGGGGGGGTTTGCCAGAAAGAAATTGCAGGTTAACACTTGTATGAATTCGTATCCTCCTTTATGTCACCTGGGGTAGAAGATGAAAAAGGGATCTGGAACTATTGAAAGAACATTAATCTGTCACCTTTTTTTTAAACAACTGCATCTTATTGGCCCGTAATTGTTTGTTGTCCTCGTTGCACTCAGTTTTATCTTTTCCTGTATCTTTTATTTCTTTCTTTCTTTCTTTCTTTTTTTTTTTTTGTCAAAGCTGCCTACTGCAGCCCTCCAAACAGCCCAGTAAATGGCACAGTGCACAGTCTGACAGGCACAAAACTCGGCAGCACCCTGCGTTTCAGCTGTGACCAGGGCTTTCGTCTCATTGGCCAAAGCAGTGCCACCTGTACGCGGACTGCACAGGGGATCTACCAGTGGAACGCACCGGTCCCGCTTTGCCAAGGTGAGCGGTCGGCAGCAGCAACTGATGAGTCAATAACAAATATGTTTAATAAAATCGGGTCAGATAGTTTTGATTGGCCTCGATATTTTGCTCATAAAACTATTTTCACCATTATCCTTCTGATTCATTCAGCATCTACCCTAGCACTGTTTCTCAAAAGTAATGAATTGCTCAAGGAGAAAACACACTTTAGCCAATTGGGATTCAAGAAGACATTGTGATAGCATGATTTGATTAAAAAAAAAAGTTTCTCTGAATCTCTGAGATTAGAGTTTGATGATGTCACCTGCAGCCCTAAGACAGTTTTAGAGGATGCACACTTCATTATTGCTTTAGAAGATCTTCAGTTAAATTGTTTTATGTGTTAATCTGCTGGGTTTTAGCCTGTTGTTTGCTTGTCACTTTTTGAAAACCTCCAGCAGTTTAATCGATCTTTGAAACTCCCCATATTTAACAAAAACTACACAGATATTTGATTGAATTGCTTGTTGAAAGAAAATAAATAAATAAAACAAAACAAATAAAACCACTGAGTTGTAATATATGTCTATTTTAAAAAAATTACTAAGTACCATTTTAGATTTCACAAGGCTATTGTGTCACATTCATCGAGTTCCAATATCAGTGAAATGTGTTTGTGTACGTGTTCAGATTTTCGCCTTTATTCTATTACAAAAGCATGAAATCTAAAAGCTCTATTTCCACATTCTACTTTCCACCAGCCCTGCTAACAAAATCAGCTGAAGCATAAACTCAGAGCCGCCAGTGCCAGCCATTCAGTGTCTGGTCAAGTCTGCACCAGGTGTAATCTCCACATGAATTGCATGTGTTCTCTCTACACTAGACTGTTTATATTGTGCAGATGGTGGCCCAAGCTAATGTTTACTGCACATCGGTGAAGGCTTTCACAGTGTGTTTGTACAGGAAGCCAGTTGTTAGCTGAGCACCCTCCATACAAAGATGGTTTGTGCATTTTAGTTTTTGATATCTTACCTACCTGCTGCATTTCCCCCCTTTATTTCTTTCCCAGTCATGTCCTGTGGAATGCCAGTTCCTCCTGTTAATGGCAGCATTGGCGGCCAGGACTTCTCTCTAGGAGCCAGAGTCACCTATCAATGTAACCCTGGATTTCGGCTCTCGGGGCCCATCACCACCTCAGTGATCTGTCAGGAGTCTGGGAGGTGGAGCCCCATAGAGGCCCCACCTAGATGTATTCGTGAGTATAGTAGTGGTTTGCAGTCACAAGTAGAAAATAAACAAATCATTACCAAAAACCCCACCACCAACAAGAAAAAAAGAATTAATCTGAATGAATTATGGTTTGATCTTTGATCTTCCAGCTGTCACCTGCCCCGACATTGGTCACTCTGCAGTGGAACATGGGAGATGGAGGCTAATCTATGGGACTCAAAACCAATATGATGCTATCATGATGCTCACTTGCGACCCAGGATATTATTACAGGGGTCAAAGGGTAATTCGCTGCCAAGCCAACAGCACATGGAACTATCCAAATCCTCGCCCAGTTTGCGAGAGTGAGTGTAAACAGTTTTCTTACTTTAAACACTTTTCAAATCTTGCTCATCTGACTCAAACAAAAAGAACGGAGCCAAACAGAACTGTTTTCTAAACAATGGGAATCTATACCCATTTGTGTTTTTCCCCCCATTTCAGTCATCTCCTGCGGGGACCTTGGGACTCCACCGAACGGACACAAGATTGGAACCCTTACTGTGTATGGAGCTACAGCTATTTTCTCATGCAACACGGGCTATACCTTGGTGGGCTCTCGGGTGCGAGAGTGTATGTCCAACGGGCTTTGGAGTGGAACACAGGTCCAGTGCCTGGGTGAGAGCTTAAACACCCTAAAATGTTTTACTACACTTTGCTTCAAGCATTATTAGCAACACTTACGTGGGACTTTTTTCTTTTTTTCTTGCTCATCCTCAGCGGGCCATTGTGGTACTCCAGAGCCAATAGTGAATGGCCAGATCATTGGGGAGAATTATAACTATCGAGGCAGCGTTGTGTACCAGTGTAACCCAGGATTTCGGCTCATTGGAGTGTCAGTGCGAGTGTGTGAACAGGATCACCACTGGTCAGGACATACTCCTGTTTGTGTTCGTAAGTGCCGCAGCAAACACCTATTATTTGTAAAGCTGTGTGTGGTGTAAGCTAGTGCTTCTCTGACTTTCTCTGCTGCTGCAGTGATTTTTAGTAAATGGACACACATGTTGTCTTGTTCTGATCATAGCTCACTAACTGACTGCCAGTTCATAGTGATTATACTTGGGCCTGCTGGCACTAATCACCAGTTATTTTATTGCTGCAAGCATTTTTACTTAGAAGCTTCTATATATGTTTTGCACTTTTACTCACAAAGACAAAATTATTATTCCAAAAGAATGCATGGTATTTTTCTTTTAATACAAATCATTTTGTAAGAAGATTACTTTACAAGATGCCAATACAGGCCTTACTAAGGTGGTGGTGTTAAGCCCATTCATTCGCTCAACTGCTCAGCAAGTGTGTAGACATGACTTTCTTTCTCCCTTGACTCTCTCAGCCATCACCTGTGGCCACCCTGGCAACCCTACCTTTGGTATGACCCAAGGAACCCAGTTTAACCTAAACGATGTTGTGCATTTCATCTGCAATACTGGATATGTTCTACAAGGGGCCGTAAAATCGACTTGCCAGGCCAACGGGCAGTGGAGCAACATCCTACCCAGGTGTAAAAGTGAGTGCCAAATCAATGCTCAGTACCTTATTGCTGCAATTCCAAGAATACATGTGAAGATAATATAGATAATAAAAAATATATGTGCAGGATGTCATCTTATACCAGATCCTGTGGCCAGTGTGACGTTCATTATTTTATTGAAAGAAAAGGAAACAAAGTTGGTTAACTAGCCGTGTGTAGACAAACTAGTGTGACAGTTTATCCAAGACAACGCCATCATTTCAAAATATATGTATCCATTTTTAATATAAAAAAATGATTACCTCACAGCCCATTGTTCGCTAGTGATCCTAGTTTCAGTCACTGTGCTAATGTACTGTTTATAAGGTTGAAGAAACCTGCAGTCAGCTGAGACTGAAGAAGTTCCAGCTGAAAAGTTTCTCCCACTGAAAACGCAATGTCCAGATGTGTTGTGGAAAGTTGTGGAAAGAGACAACAGTTAAAAATACATAAATGCAAAAAACCCATAGCTTTTGATTCCAAAATAAAAATCTAATGCAAATTCCAGATTTTTAATAATATGAATACAATAATAATAATGACAGTATATTAGGAGCAGTTGTTGACTTGAAGCTTTATCAGAAAGGAACGTTTAAGCCTAACCTTAAAAGCGGTGTTTGTCATGGATTCAAACTGGAAGCTGGTTCCACAGAAGAGGGGCTCTAAGCTGAAGGCTCTGCTTCCCTTTCTATTTTTAAATACCCTGGGAACCACAAGTAAGCCTGCACTCTGAGAGCAAAGTGCTCTGTTGGGGTGATACAACACTGTGAGGTCTTTAAAATAAGATGGGACCTGATTATTCAAGACTTTGTATGTGAGGAGCAGGATTTTAAGTTCAATACTAGATTTAATAAGGAGCCAATGAAAAGAAGCTAATGTGGGAGGAATATGCGCCCTCTTTGTCATCCCTGTCAGTACTCTTGTTGCACCAGTCTGGATCAACTGGATCAAAGGCTGAGATAATGATGAGTTACAATAGTCTGGCATTAGGCACAAGTCTTGTTGAGGTATTCGAAACCACGCTAGCGTTGGTACCTGATGCAAAAAGTGATTTTGTATCTACACCCTTGCTTATGGAGGTGCAGGTATTTTTTACTCTCCCCCGATCACAATGAGAGCGCAGCAGCGTCTGGGGAGAGGAAGAGTTTAACTGACACGTATCAGAGGAAAATGAAATGAAAACTCAAAGAGAAGACCGGATCATTTAATTACCGCAGTTTCAACCATAAAGTCCGTGGAGGTTCTGGGTAATATTTACATGTCGTATTATTTCCTCTTAGCCTAGCTGCCTCTGTTACACCCTTAGGCTCACCTGTCTGTCAGAGAGACAAACTCTGTTAATAACCATGCAGAGAGAGCCAAGAAACAATCGCAAAATCCTTGAGCTTGTATGAAAGGCAGCCGCCTTTGGAGACCCGCGTCCTGGCTTTAGCTCTGAATAAGAAGTACCCTGCTTTGCTTTGAATGAGCGAGGCAAGGACTTTAATTTGGCAGTGTTTTCGTGACAAGCGGCGCATCTCAGGCACTCGTGTCTGTCTCTAAGTCCGTACTAACTGAGGCTGTGTGACAGGCGCAGAAACGGGCCGCTCGCAAGGTCGGGCCCTAAATGTGACAAGACAGTGACAGAACCGGAGACTGATGGACTCATGAGTTTGTTTTAAATGAGGAGAAAAAGAATGTGGCCTCTTTTTTTTTTTCGACACTTCTGATGAGATGGGGAGGTTACAAGTCTCACAGGAATGCTTCTTTGGTTAATAAAAAAGGGGAGAAGCGCATTTGGCTGCTGCATGCATAAGCAGGCGAGATTTTCTCCCAGACATACGCTTTAAATCTCTTCGCTCTAGCAGTGACATCATATTAGCATTGGCCTTGTTTCGATGCAGACGCCGACTCTGAGGGGGCTTTTTTTTTATGTGAATGCTGTGTTGGTGGAGGATGCGTGCGTTTGACGGCCATTATCCCCACTGTTGATGTGGAGACATAAGTAGCTTAGAGGTCTCGTTGTCAATCAGATTTATCACCGTAATTACAGCAATCGAGGCGTATTTAGTGAAGTGTGCTCTCCTGTCTGGCATGTACTTCCTCCCTGAGTGGAAAACTGTGCAGTAATAACACCTCAGTTCTAACTAAACCTTTAGCTTTTCTCTTAGATGAAAACATAGAGAGAAATAGATGCAGAAGGCAGAAAAAAGGTTAAGGGCAGGAGTCAGTCAGACAAAGCTAATGATTTCCATGGTCTAGATTTTAACTATAAGAGTCCATAGGCTCCATCAATAATGCAGGGAACACGAGAGCACCGTCAGTGCAGCCAGTCTTCTGCCCCTCTTTAATCACCAATTTTAGTTGCAGCTATACTTGCCTTTCTTGGAAGACTCGTGCGTGTTTGTCTTACGGTGATAAAAGCGAAGAGACGCAGGATAGAAAAAAAGACCCTTTGACATACCACTTACAGGGCTGTTACTTGACAGAAGGCCAAGAGGAGGAGAGGGTAACCAGGGTCCCCACTTCTGAGTTGAACAGAGATGAATTACCTCATCCCTTCTTCCCCTCTCCCATTTTAGTCGTCTCTTCCTTTCATCCTTTTACTTCCCCTCTCTCCACACACAAGAATTTACCAGGAGGTCAGTCATTTTAGATGAGTGTTGGATCGCTTTGGAGTGTCTCTGTGTGTCTGTATGTGTGTGTGTGTGTGTGTTGCCTGAGTACATTTTTTCAAAAACTGAATTCCGAGCTTGGAAAGCCTCGCGCTGAAGCAGCTCCACTGCTTCAAATGCGCTTTGTAGTGTTATTATGCGGTAAGTTGTAAATGATGGCACCACAGGTCAGCGCTCCGATGGAAGGAATACATTATAATAGGTATTTGGGGGATGATTTAGCTGTGCTGGCCAGCTTGGGAGCAGGAGAATGAGCAAGCTTTTAGGCACATTAGCATACAATAGGTTCATTTTGGCTGTAGCTAAGGCGTACTCATGGGGGCGAGACTGGCAAGGCCAACTGGGGCATAATGGCTGCGTAGGCACTCCCAGACAGCATTGTAGAGGCCATTAGAATTTTGGCTCCGTAGTACACATTTAGTGGCGGTTAACGGTATAGACTAGACAGCAGCTGCTCCCCACTGTGTGCTGACTTTGTTGAGGTAATATCAGATTTCAGTTTGCTTGCTTTGGTAACATTCTTCAGCTCACATTCTGTTACGACTTTTAGTATATTCTCCACTATCAGGGCCTATTTCTCACTAACTTTGTACAGCACAGCCCTCCACCCTCTCCCGTGCTGTCCCTCACTCATCCCTCATTCTCCCCTTCCCTAACTCTCTCCATCTGGTGTTAAACTGACATGGTGCCTCTTCTCCTGTGAGCTTTCCATCCATCACCATCTCTGCACCACGACGGCCGGCAGGAGTCTGCCTCTAATGAAGCAAATGTTTATTTCCGGAGTCTGCCTCCTACTTCATTTGGATTGGGGTGAATAGATGGATTGGTGGAAGCAGTCGATGGGGAAAGTAATGGACAGAGTTGGCACGAAGAAAAATAAACCAAAAAAACTATGCTTCTAAAACTGTCTCCCACATCTCTATGTGGGAGACAGTCATATCAATATCAGGACATGTGGTCTATTACCAGTATGAGAGTCTTCTTTCATCTTTCTTGCTATTAACTGTAAAAAGGAAATTTAAATTATTACTGCTTAATGTGTTGTTTTTTGCAGTCTCGCTAACTCCCTCGCTCCCCTCTGTGCTCCTTTCTTTCAGTTGTTAACTGCACAGAGCCAGGACATGTGGAGAACAGCATTAGGCAGGTACTGTCCAGCGGGCCGCATCGCTACAGCTTCCAAACCACTGTGTCATATCGCTGTAGTCCAGGCTACTACCTGCTGGGCACCAGCTCGATCTCCTGTCAGGGAGATGGCACCTGGGACCGCTCCCTACCCAAATGCCTGTGTGAGTAATCTCTGGGTTGTTGTAGGTGATGAGGCATATTGTTTTGTTTATTTGTTTGCATTATACACTGAATAAGATCACTTTAACCGCCCCAAAAAAATCTTAAAACAGTAGTGTGTTGTTATCGCTTATGCTTAAAATTTAAACCTTTATAACGTTCGTAATGCATAAACTCTTCTGCTTGCAAACAGAGCCCCACCGTTATATAAGCTAGCCAATATTATCAGCCGATACTGGCCATTTCCTAATACATTGGTATCAGTATTGATAACAGCTGATATGAAAATGAAAAAAAGTAAAGAAGAGACATGAGAAACACCCTTCAGTCATGTTATTGATGTTGCACAGTTTGGCCACTAGAGGGCACTCTTCAACTTCCCTGCTGGCAACACATGCATTTGGAACACATGACAACCAGCTGATCAGAGCAGACTCATAAATTAGTACAAACAACACATTTTAAGGAAATCAGTGTATTTATATCGGCTGATATTTCAGATATCGGTAGTGAAAATCCGATATTGGTTGAACTCTTCCTGAAAAGATACATCAGATTATATAGAAGTATATGAGACAAAAACCTTATTTTTAAGGCTTCATTTATGATCTTTGTAAACACTTTCCTGATGAACTGATCTCCTCAATGAGTAATTTCAAATCTTTCTTATTAAAATACAATATTTTTGCTTGTCTTATTTTTTTGATGTAATAGACATTTACAGAGGGTATACTTTAAGGCACCTGGGCTTACTACCATCAGATTAGGCAGCGTTCTCGGCTCCTCTGTCAGAATGACCCATCGTTCCTGGTGTCTGGTTTAAATAAACAAAAAAACGGTAATAGGCAAAATACTCAATTTCAGTCTTCAAAACAGGAGCCCAAAAAACTAAGGGGTGATGTTACACCAGCTCTTTTAGCTATTCTTACAGATAATTATTTTTTACAACTTTACAGCAGAGGAAAGATACCCACGCTGTTAGTAAATATAACGTATTGTATTCATTTTCAATCAACATATTCAACATGTGATGCCTAAAACTTTTCTTTGCTCTGTTCGGACAGTGGTGCTGTGTGACCGCCCCAGCGTGCCTCCTTACACCCAGATTTCAGGTGACCGTCGAACAGTGGGCTCCGTCATTCGCTACAGTTGCATCGGTCAGCGTAGCATCATTGGCAATACAACAAGAATGTGCCAGCTGGATGGGCAGTGGAGCGGCTCGCCACCACATTGCTCTGGTATGGAAAAATACACCCAGAATGAGAGTTCGAAACGCTTAACCTGACAATATTTTCTGAAGGAGATCCATAAGAAAAGACTGTAACCATCCAAATTCTATTCATATTTGGGGGTGTTTCCTGTGCTACACGTTTTGGGTTTCTTTGCATTCTTTGCATATTTCTCCATCTAATAATTGATTATTCAGATGCAATAGCATCACCCAGTCACACTGAGGCCCTCACAACGGCATGCCAACAAATAAAGAGTTTAGGTGGCAGCTGCTGGAAGGTAATGAGCAAAGTAGTTGGACCAAAGATGGAGTTGCCTGTCTGTGTCACAGAACTGAAGGGCAAAGAAAGTGTCCTCCATAAAACTGTTTTAATCTGCTCACATTAGACTGAGGAACATCAATGCCCATACTTCAGCCGGGTTATGAAGCAGTATAAAGACGTCACCCCACCCCCTTACTCCCACTCCTCTAACAGCGCTTTGCTTCAGGGATTCAACTATAGTCGCGCATGGAAAAAGGCTGTGGGGAAGCCCATACATCCAAATGCATATCCACAAAGTATAGACACAGAGACACACAAGCAGTTTAAAATAAAGTACCATTCTGACAGTTTAATGTCATAATTCATGACATCCATATACAGTATATCCTGCAGATTGCCAGTGTTCTCTCGACAGGCAATAAACACAACATTTTTATAAAGATTTGGCTGACTTTCTTAGCTGTGCGCTATTAAAGCGATGTTGGATGGCGCCTTGTAAAATGAGCAGCAGTGCTAAGCGTTTTGAGCTTGTTTAAATGGAAGACCTGGAATTATTGAAGGAAGGTGTAAAAGATATGTCAAAGCAGTGAAATGAAAAAGTCACATCATTTTTTACGTGTTCACCGTGCTGAATAAAGAGCAGTAAAATGTGTTTTGGAAGTAACTGACTCTGTAGTGAGGTGAGAAAATATAGAGCACATTGCTCATATGTGTTCGGGTTGTCAGAAATTATTTGTTTTGTGCTACGTTTAGTTTTTATTTCTTTGTCTTTTTTTTTTTCAGGAGAGGCTGCTGGGTTGTGCGGTGATCCGGGCGTTCCCGTGCATGGGATCCGTCTAGGAGAGGAGTTTACGGTGGGCAGTGTTGTCCGCTTCAGCTGTGAGCCAGGCTATGCGCTGAAGGGCTCCCCGGAGAGAACCTGTCTGGCCAATGGAAGCTGGCTGGGCACACAACCAGAGTGCCATGGTAAGGAATATACACTCTTATTTGTTCTCATAGGCTGGTACAAATGGGCGGTCGAGTCATGTTTTTGTAAATTGAAACTCACACATCAATTCAACAACTGGATCTGACTTCTGAGCTTTTCCAGGAACGAGACCATGTCAGTCGTCAAACTGAATGGATATATGCAGTATGGACTTGTCTCCTTCTATCATCACCCTTACAGAGATATTAAAGGTTCATGTGAGGTTTGATTGAGAGCTGCATGTGTGCATGAAACTATTGTGTACTGTCAGAGTAAGAAGTGCCAAAAATCATAGCTATTTGCTGGCTGTCTTTAGGTCTTTAGAAGCATATAGCTGGAGTCGTGAACGTATACCTGGTGATAATTTAGGTACTTCACAGTGAGTGCTGTACTTCAGAAAATCTGTGTGTTTTGAGAGATTTTATTATACTGAATCTTCTCCTGAGTGAAGAGCTCTAAAAATACTGGGGTTTGGTGAGGTAAGAGTCAGATAGGATCAATAGGTGGATTGGTGTGGAATCTTTCAAATTGTGGAAAAGAGGGTGCTGAGCACTAAGGTAAAGCCCTCAATTTAGCTGTCAGTTGAAGTTCCAACCCGCCTTCACCTTTGAGCTTTTGGCGCTCCAGTATCAAGTGAGGGCTTGGAATACAACAGCTGCTTCAGAGGTTGTTCGAGAACCCGATCACGGTGCCTTCCCCCTGTGTACTGTGGAAATATTCTGGACATGTCCAACTAGAGACCCTGGAGCAAACCCAGAAGATGATAGAAGGGTTACATATCCCTGGGAACACCTCAAGATTCCTTATGGGGAATTGGAGAACCTGTTTGAGGAAACCACCACAACCCGAACCTGGAAAACTACAGAGAGATATATAAGCACATAAATAACACATTTACATTTCCTTTTGCTCTATTTTAGTAATTTATGCACAAAGTTTGCTTTGACTTTTTGTGAAGCTAGACTTTAATTTCAAGTGCAACAGACACGTAATGAGTTAAATATATCTACCAAAACTGTGCTTCAGGTGGCAGCGCGGGTTCACTAATTGCAGGTTTGGTTCCTCAGTTTCCTCATGTCACCATAAAGTCGTTGGGCAAGACAATGAAAACCTAAGGTGCTCTTAATGATGGGTGAGCACCTTGCGAATGAGTGAATAATGATAATAGTAGCCTCATCAAGTCCACGGCACAAAGTGGAGCAACATCCAAAAAAAAAAAACCAAAACAGAAAATCATCAGCTGGAAATGGTTATTACTAACGCGACTGTGTAATTAGGTGTTGCCTTTTCAGTTTCGTTGAAAAACTCATAAAATATGCATTTATTGTGTATTTGTAAGTGATTAAACAGAAGAGAGCACATTACAGAGAATGCGTTCTCTATTGAGCACTATAAAGGTTTGCATTTTTGTCCTTGTGCAACACTGCGTCTATTCCATGGCAGTCATTTGGGAGGCAAAAAAACCCAAAATAGTTTGCTGAATGTGTATTTTGTGCGCAGTCGATGGATTTAAGCTTTTCGCTGAAGCACACTTTATTAATATTGCTGAAATAGAAGACATTATGCACAATGAGAAAACAAAACAGCACAGTTATTCTTCCATCAAACATCTGGAAGACAGGAAAAGGGAAAGAAGTGTGTGTGAGTGTGCTTAAAGTTTAGATTATTAACACATCAGCAGTGTTGGGTAAGTTACTTTAAATTAGTAACTTAGTTACATTACTAGTTACTTCTATCAAAAGTAACTCAGTTACTTCAAGTTACTCGTTACTTTCAGAGTAACTAGTTACTAGGGAAAGTAACTTTGGTTTTACTCAGAATTCTCTTGTTAATGTGTTGCTTCCGGATACCCAGCAAGATTGCCAGTCTTCTAGCTTGCTTACTTGCCACAAGTGCACTGTGCCACCTACCAATAGAAAGGAAAAAATAATGTGCACATTTCCACAAGAGAAATCCCACGCCTGATTCTATCCTAGCCTGCTTTTTACATCCAACACAAAAATTGCAGTCATGGTGTTTTCGATTGTACTCAGAACTCGGAAATTCTGCCTTCTGAATATGAAGATGTAGGCAACACCAGACTGCAGATGAGCTGCATACAGGGCTGGACTGGGACAAAAAAAATCGTCCTGGGCATTTTGGCTAGAGACCGGCCCACCATTATAGGAAAAATCATAAAGCCTTTGAATGAAAATAAACACTGTTGTAACAGTGATGTACACTGTTCTGATGGTATATATGTATCAATCTATCAATCGTTTGTTGTAAGACTCAGATAATTATTTTTTTAAAAGTGAGACATTTTAAATGAGAATAAGAAAAGTATTTCCTTGTGCCCCCCTTTCCCTTTTAATGCCCTACATGGAACCCTGGCAACACTTTGCTAGACCCGCCCCTGCACAGTTACCAGCTGTCATCTCCTGGTTTCATCCTCATGTTTCCCTCTCACCACATATTCAAACCGATATCATGACCAGCAGGTTTACAGCTGTGGCTCCAGCAAACATCAGCTGATACTTAATTAATATTAAATAAATTCTAACAACAGCTGATCAAGCTTAAAAGTGCTGCTCTTGTTTACCGTGACATCCGCTGGTTTCCTCTTTCTGGCGCAAAGTGGGCGATAAATAAACAAGAGAGAAAAGCCGATCAGCTGATCATTGATCAGTTTCATGATTGAAGTAGAAACAGGAGAGGGAGGATGAGAGAAGAAGAGGCAGCTGTGCAGCGTAAACACAGAATAACTCCAACTTTGTGTCTTTTTCATTGTAGCTGAAGTCCGGGACAAACTGTGTTCCTTTTCAGCTCACCCACCCAGCTGTATAGAAACTCCATCATGCTAGCTAGCACGCAGTACGAAAAAGTCAGCATAACGAAAATAAACTCCACCTAAACTTGGTTCATATCTGACCCAGATGGACTGCAGGTTATAACTTCTTACCTGAAGTTCAGTTCACCTGACACTCTCGGACCAGCGGCCGCTTCGGGTCTCTCCTCTTGCCTCCCTTTTCCCTCATC
The DNA here is from genome assembly GCF_056152115.1 of Neolamprologus brichardi. NCBI lineage: Eukaryota > Metazoa > Chordata > Actinopteri > Cichliformes > Cichlidae > Neolamprologus > Neolamprologus brichardi. The sequence continues at coordinate 23,060,496 of NC_142124.1, read as the reverse complement.
CACCTGCTGGCTTCCACCACTTGCTAATGTTATTGAATCTGTGGAAGCTCCGCGATAGCCACCACACGAAGTAACGAATAACGAGCCTATCTAAATCCCAGTAACGAGTAACGCGTTCCTGGTTTTGGCATAATAACTAGTTACCGTGCGCGTTACCACAATAATAACGTAGTTACTGTAACGCGTTACTTAATAACGCGTTAGTCCCAACACTGCACATCAGTGAGTATGACTATGGTTTATATACCTGAAACGTTATCTATGTGCATATTCAATATATAGTTTTTTTTCTATTTTCCCTTTCATATCAGCTTTAGAAGTACTATAGTAATAGGAGTATTACTCCAAAAACACCCATATATTTTTTCCTGTTTTTTTCTATGTTGGCCTCTGTGTGTTAAACTACATTTTTTTTTCTGCACTCTAGAATTATAGAATCACTGATACGCTCGGTTTGCCATTTTGGCGAGGTCTCTTGGCAGCTATCTGGTTGTATTTCTTTGTCCCTGCCCTTTTGTTGCTCTCCATATAAACTTGGCCCTTTTCTTCCATAATCCTAGTGCAGAGTGTGTTATTTCCAGAAGCATCATCCAGTCTCATGGGCTGTTTCCACTTGTGCTCTCAGCACCCCTCCACACATTCACACAGTCCCCTCTCTCACACACGCCATCACCACCACCACCGACACGACCACGTCTTTCCTTCGCCTCACTCTGTGTCGATGCCTCTCTGGTATGTGTGTGGTATGCCCACTGGCTGAGGTTGCCCACCTGTTCTCACTTGGCACCGACTTCAAGGGCCAGGCCACATCTGGTCATTAAGGGAGGCCGATCATGTCCACAGGGCTCTGAGGGCCCGGGGCAAGCTGGAGACAGTAATGAACAGAACCATTGCTGGCGGCCGGACAGACACTGAGGGATTTTCTGTGCAAAGGATGTGTCCATCAAAGCAGAGTTACTTATGAAGCAGGACACAGGGGAGCGTGAGTAGTGTTAGGGTGGATGGATGAAGAACAGAGAAAAAAAAAGCCGAGTGATGATGCACATCAAATATGTCGATAAATTAAAAGTAATTTTGTAGAGAAACACCCCTAAAATACATATCGTTTGATTTTTCCAAAAATGCATACAAATAAAACTCTTACATTGATGCGGAAGTCATTTTTCAAGAAAAGAAACACTGAAATAATATGCTTTATGTATATTACTAAATAAATATATGTAATTATAGGCTTTGGGATTTTAGAGTGAAAGGTTTGAAGGTTAAATAGAAAATAAATGAGTGAAATTAAGGAATTTAAAAAAAGGTTTAAATAATTTCTCATGTATCATTCAGACTTTTGTCTCTGATCTTTTTAAAATAATCAATTAAGTTAAATTAAATTCCACACCAAAGACCTAATGCTCTTTCACATCTCTATTTTCCTAGTGCTGGTTATCGGTAAATGAATATGACTTATTTTAATGGTTTCTCTCTCTTTTCTCTGTTTTTTTTCTCTCTTTTATTTGCAGTGGTTTCTTGTGGAAATCCAGGAACTCCACGGAATGCCCAGATCCTCATTCACGATGGCCTGACTTTTTCCAGATCCATCACTTACGCTTGCAGGGAGGGCTACTACTCTACTGGACTCCTGACCCGGCACTGTACTGTTAATGGGACTTGGACCGGCAACATGCCTGAGTGCTCAGGTAATTAACAGCTCCCACAAAAGAACTTCTCAGGACTGTCAGATTATCAATAGTTAAATGATAATAGTTTCGCTTTCTGTGCTTGATTTTGTTTCCACGTAGGCTTTGCAGATTGGTCAAAATCATTCCAGACCTTTTAGAGAAGGGAAATGTAAAATTTGGTTTTTTAATGCGCCACAAGAATTGTAAGAGAACACGTGAGTCACAATAATTGCTTCTAGTGGCCTTTCTTTTAGTGGTGGATCGCTCATGTGGTTCACTGGCTCAGCTGGAGGAAATTGGTACGATTCATGGTCCACTTCAAGGGCCTGACTGACAGCCCTTCGTCATCATGTCTCACAAAAGACGTGTGGCTGCTGTACAGAACCAAGAGACCCCAGCAAATAGAGGTCACTAAGAGAACCAGTTTCTTCTGAATGGAGGGGATAAAGCCCTAAGCAGCCCCATTATGGATTTCAGAACTACGTAATTCATAGAAGTGAATGCAGTACGTGTTGAAGCTCTTTGGAAGGGCACCTGGAGGCAGAGAGGGAGGCACATGTGAGGCGAAGCAATTCTGGCTGAAGGATTTCTATTGATTTGAAAGAAAAACTCTATGTCAAGGCCATGCTTGACAAAGATGGCTACTGGAACGGGAAGATGTGGCAATGACACTGGATTTTGTACATGAAATTTATACTTGCATCGTTATTATATTATGCAAGAGGGGAATGATCTCAGTGCGCGTCAGTTCTGTGTGTGTTGTTAAAGAGATGACAGTCCTGGAAAGGTATTGTGGTTCCAGGTAGAATCTTGCCAGCCAGGCTTTGCCGGGAAAAGAGGAGCCACTCCACTTCCAAGAGGACCAGCTCCCTCACCCTGTATTGAATATTGCTGAAACATGCATGTACACATTTTGCAGTGCCTTTTTGTCCCAAGGCATCTAAGCTCAAGTTGTCATATGGCCTGGATTTTCCTCCTTTGATATTTACAGCAGCGCTGAGCAGCAAGGCTGCTGAGTCACACTGTGGAATTCTCTCTGTTGTTACTCAATCATGCTGTTTTCCCTGCAGGATGTAAAAAGTACAATAAAGGAGAAATGTGGTTCATTTTGGAACTATAGGGAGCGACCACAGACGGATACTCAACACAAGATTTTGTGTCTGCATCCTAAAAACTCAAAATAGGAAACAAACTACAAGAAGAGAGCTATAATAGTTGCACTATCATAGCTCTCGTGTGCCATAAACCCAGTGTTATCTAAAATAGGTTGTTTATAAGTTAACAAAGGGTTAATGGTCCATTCAGTAACATCAGAAATTTTCAGTTTGTGTTTTACACAAAGTTTGGGGGTAAACTACTTGGATCAAGTGCCTATAGCACCTCATTAATTATAAGCCTCGGTCTGTTGTCACTCTAAATATACATTTATTAACTTGTTTGTGTTTGCTCTTTTCACTGCAAATAATCTAATTGTCAAATATCTCAGACACAACAGGGTAGCAAGCTGAATCTATTTTTTAGTACCTTTATGTTTTTCCAGTAATCAACTGCGGCGATCCCGGAGTGCCAGCTAACGGGGTGAGATTTGGGAATGATTTCACCTACAACCACACGGTCACATTCCAGTGCTCCCCTGGTTTCACCATGGATGCCGATCGGGCCTCCTCTCTCATCTGCACCAAGACCCGCACCTGGAATGGCACCAAACCTCTCTGTAAAGGTAGAGTTGTATACGTTGACCTGATTGTATTTTTGGGTTACAGAATGATTTGCCTTTTTTTTTTGCCTCTATCAGTTTTTGCATTAAAACACTGAAACCGACAGAAAACATAAAAGTCCTCTAATGCATCCTTGTTTCCTTCCAGCAATTGTATGTGGTCCACCACCCACCATCCCTAATGGACAGGTTGTTGGGACAGACTTCACCTGGGGCTCCAGCATAAGCTACTCCTGCAACCAAGGTTACCAGCTGTCCCTACCCACTGTGTTAACATGCCAAGGCAACGGCAACTGGAGTGGAGAGAAACCACAGTGCTTCCGTAAGTGGCGCCATGCTGAATCGCTATTAAATTACATGTCATGATTTGTCTCTGACATTGTTTTACCCACGTATAGTGTAGCGTGTGTCCTCAGAAGAATATCTATTTAAAATGCAAAACGTGCAGTGGGTCACATCATCTCTCTGCTTTCATCTTTACAGCTGTTTTTTGTGGAGACCCGGGAATGCCAACACAGGGGAGAAGGGAGGACAGCGGTTTCACCTATCTCTCCTCCGTCTCCTTCTTCTGCGACCCGCCACTTGTCCTGGTCGGCTCATCGCGGAGATACTGCCAGTATGATGGCACCTGGAGTGGCACGCAGCCGTCTTGCATAGGTAAGCATGATTGTTTCTGCATTCATGATGATTTGAGCCTATTGGGTATGTCCATAATCCTAAAACAGCACAGAAATCAGTGCCTCTATATAACAATATAAAAATAAGCTTGAACCTGACAGAAGCTTCTCTTTGGCTGGTCTGATTACTGCTTTCTGCTCACTTTTTAGTGAGCAGAAAGCAGTAAAGAAGTAAAACAGGAAACAGGCAAAACCATTTGACCTAGCTAAATAGCTGCTTAACTCCACGAGTCAGAATTAACTTGTGGAGTTATTTAAAGCCAGTACAAGAATTTATTGAATCATTTTCCAAGCAAGTACGGACTCGGTTAAATCTATTTTCACCATAACGAAATTGCTGTAGTTCTGACAGCACCAGGGTCCTTATTGATAGAATTTACAACATTTCTTATTGAATTTGATTTATTTCACCAATTAATGCAAACTCTATCCTTGTGATGGTGTGCAGTGCTAAAGCCATGAGGGGGTTGTTGTTAAAGGCACTCAGAAAGTCATGAACAGATTAAAGATTAAATAAATAAAATAAATGTTTCCAGCCCTGGGGGTTGTTGTGGTATTTGGATACTTTAAAATATGCACACATGCAAACCTTTGACCCTGCTGCTAGTAAACAGGAATTTATTAAGGCCGCAGTCACCAGTAATTTCTGGACTTTGTTTAACCAGATGTGTCATGTTGGAAAGATCAAACTAAGATTTAGTGAGATTCAGTCAATAAAAAAATATGAATGTCATTTTACTTACTGTGTGTTACTGTATGGCTGCTGCTTTATTCTGCCTCTCGCAAAACCTTGGTTCACAGCAGCGTCTTCCTTTTTGCAGCTTTGTTCACCGTACAGAAAACAAGATGACTTCACAAAAAACTGTTTAAAATCTCTTTGAAACCTCTTACAAAAGTCCCGTTCATTCCTTGTCTTTATCTCTTTATTCTTTAAACTATAACTATACTATAGCTTATCTTATTATATAAGCTAAAATAAAGTTGTTTGAGAATGGTATGTTCTTGTGAACAGAAAAGTAAAATGACACATACATCGAAAAACAGTTGATTAACATTAAGTAATGGGCTTCATTCCTTCAGTAATATTCTCCATTAAGTAACTATAAAGTGAGCCCAGCTTACTGTTATTATTCATTTCAGCTGACATAAAATCACAAAGCCACCTAAATACAATAAAATGTTTCCTCTGTGAGCTGTACTACTACCTCCATCAGTAATAACGGCACCGTGTGATGCATGAGAATCTGAAACTTTTGCACAGTACTGTGTGTTTAGAGGACCTTCTGTATTGCGGGAATTGTTAGTATAGTTATCAAAGCATTTTTGTGTGTATGTGTGTTTGTATTTGTGTGTGTGTGGGGGCGTATTTCAGATCCCAGTCACACTACCTGTGGAGATTCTGGCACGCCTCTCTTTGGAAATCAGAACAACAGCCAGGGCTACCAGGTGAGAAAATGTGGTCACTCCAGAAATTGATTTCCATATATTAAAAATGTGATGAAACCCCCAAAATGTGTTTTTTCTTTTACCTTAATGCCGTTCGTATTGTACATTTCCCTCCTTTAATACTTATTTTATGTGAGCAAACAGGCATGACTTAATGGCTACTGCAATATTGATGTTACAGCGCCGCTCAGCACACATCTGTCTTTCTTCTGATACCATATTGAGAATGTTTTCTTTGTCTGTACTCATTTGTTATTTTCTGTACAGAGTTGAGTGACAAGGGCCCAGATGGCTTAGGGAAATGATGAAATAAATAAGCAATACAATAAATGGCGGCTGAATCCCCTACAGCTGCTTTATTTTCGTTGTTCTGGTTTTGGGTGTACTCCGAGCGACACGCTGTAATGCGCTGTTAATGTGATTAGTTACCCGACAACGGCAAGTGTAATAGCAAAGTTGCAGCTCCACTTCAGTAAAAACTGAGGTGTTATTTGGATTTTTATTCTTTTTTTTTTTAAAATGCATTTTCATTTACAGATCGGCAGTACGGTGTTCTTCAGCTGCAGAAAGGGCTACTTACTGCAGGGCTCGATTTCTCGCACCTGCCTACCAAACCTCACTTGGAGTGGCTTTCAACCTGAGTGCATTGGTAAGAACACAATCTAATAACAAGCTGAGGCTAATATCTCCCACATACTTCTGTCTTAACCCCTTGTCACGTTTTCTCTTCTGCTGTATAAACGTTTCCTTTTTTTCTTGACTGTCTCTCATCTGATTCCTGATCTCGCTCATCTTTTCATCCTTTTTTTGTCCCCTTTCTCTACTATTTTTTTAATCCTCCTCCCTCTCTCTGCAGCCCACCACTGCAGCCAGCCAGAGCTGCCAGCCCAGTCTGATGTGAGAGCCATTGAACTGCCATCCCTGGGCTACACACTGATCTATACGTGTCAGCCCGGCTTCTACTTGGCCGGAGGATCAGAGCACAGGACGTGCAGGTCCGACGGTAGCTGGTCAGGGAAACCGCCTCTGTGTGCAGGTATAAACATTGTTACATTCGATCCACGAGGGAACGTGAAGACGTGCTCGACACTCAAAAAGCTCATTCACCTGCTTTGCTGTTTTTTCTGATGCTAAATTTCACTCACATGGCTAAACAATGTAAGACTAAAAATGTGTGCACATGGCCATCTACTTTCAACATTTACATAGCTACGTGTATTAGACACTTAAAACACCCTGTATTTATCATGCACGACTCCATAATGTGTATTTATAAGGATTATTGAGGCAGATAAAGAATTTGGGAAAACCGCAGATTCAGCTAATCCTGATGAATTGCTTTGTTAACGCTTGCTTATTCTCAGAGACATGCCAGGGTAGGGTGGCCCATCCATCACGCAATTAGACTACATGGAATTACCAACAGAAGCACGCACAAACACGTAAGCTTCGTATCATTAGCAAGGGTGCAAAACTTGATTAGGCCAATGCTTCCCATTGATTAGGTTAGCAGAAGTAGCTCTTATAAATGGTGAAGTAGTGTTAAAAAGGTCTAGAAGACAAATAGACTGCCATTAAGATACCTTCATTGACTTAAATACATATGGAGGGGGCAAAAAAAGAGTAATCGACATACGATTATGTAGGGTAGAGAAATGCTAATAGCTGAAAGAGAAAGCTGCACTAGAGTTGGGGATATCCACGTGATAGATTCCATGTCGGGGCTTCTGCTGAAATATATAGGCTGATGGGTGTTTTTAAGGCCATGCCATTAAGTGTGAAGGCAAAAAAGAGAGAGCCTTAGCACATACAGGATATTAACAGCGCCTGTGGGTGAAGTGATGGAAGGGCAGCTCAAAAGACTGGCAGCTAATAAAGTACAAGGCAGTGGGAGTGTGTGTGTGATGTGCATGTTTCCTTGTGTCTGTATGCGTTTATCCGAGGTGATTTTTTTTTGTCCTCATAAACTACCATCAGTATACCTGTCTTTGTTTGCGGTTGCGAGTAAAGCCCTCTCCGCTCTGTTTACCTGCGTGGGTGTATGTTTACTACTGTGATGTATTCCCGCGGCCCCCTGTGAGTAGTAAGGCATTATTAAAGCGCTTCCGCTGAAGCTGTGAAACCGTGTCTCTCACGCCGCAGGGATACTTGAGCTGCTTTTTGACACATGACTCAAGTCCTATCACAGGCAGCCCTCACTCTGGCCACCACAGGGGTTATTAGGCGTAGACAGGAAGTGCTGATGGTGACATCCTTCTACTGCAATTACCTTCGAGCTGTTGTGGTGAAAGTAGAAATGAGATCTTCTTTTGTCACTTCTTGAGGCCCACACTGTACCTGTTTACAGGATACTCAGGTTTATTGTTTTCTTCTGTTAATATTGTGTGTTGTGCTCTCTTTAGCTGATATTCGCCCAAGTGGTAGGGGCCCAGTGGTGCCAGTGCAGGAGCCGTCCTCCAAGCACCCAGGTAAGAAAGGCACTCCTGGGATGTAAGATTACCATACTTAAACTCCTAAATGTGCTCAAATAAAGTCTATAACAAAATAAAATTGTCGTGTGAAACCTTGTTATCTACAATACGTACCTGATTTCAGTGATTAGTTCTACCTTTAAACTGATTTCATAGTCTGAGGTTTTCTGCTGAATTGTGCAGGAACTGCGAATCGTGTCCTGTACTGTCATGGGAAATCTGTCTGTACATTCCAAACATTTGTTTATTGAACCTTCTGACGAATTCTTTAAAAGACAGAATTTAAATATCAATTTGCAATATTTTTGCTACATCCATGATTTTTGTGCAAATTATTGCTTAGTACTCAGAGAGTGCAAATCTCCCTGAAGTTCGATGTATAGCTCTCTCAATATGATATATTACCTGATATGGAAATTTGTTTTCAAGCTTTGACCTTGGGTGCTAACAGTAAAGGTCAAGGTCAAATGCCAGCCTAAGTACTCATGTTCACCAAGGCCTAGCAAATTGTTGTGTAGTCCATCCATTACAAATATAGCTATTTAACAGATTTTCACATGTGTTGTAAACTTAACCTTGACTTGATTTTCACCAAAATTAAATCAGCTTGAGTTCTTATTGTTATCTACTGTCACACATTCAAAAATAACATGAAAACTGTGGACTCAAGGCTGCTGACAAACAGAGAGACAGTCAAACAAAGAAACGGAAGCAATTACAATACTTCCTCGCTATGGGGGCACAAAAAACATAAGAGGGTTTATGGTTAAAAAAATCAAACTGAAGATCTAGAGGTCTCAAAAACTCATGTATCAATTATCAAAGACTTGTAATCCCAAGGTTAATTTTGCAGAAACCCCCTCTGCAAAATAAAACACCTCATTTTTACTATTCATTCTTCCTTTGTCTTTCAGTTCCTGTTGGTGTATTTGCTAAGAACTCCCTCTGGAGGGGATCCTACGAGTACCTCGGGAAGAAGCAACCAGCTATGTTGAGCATCACTGCCTTTGAACCCTTTAGCAACCGGGTTAATGGGACACTCATCGACCACAGTGGAGTAGAACTTAAACTGGCAGGTGAGTACAACACTAACTCAAGATCTTCAAAAGAAAAACATCACTCATAAAAACAGTCTGCGTGGGGCAATTCTTCTAAATTGCTTCTCATATCAGAGATCCGACTGAGTTTGCTTTTATCCAAATTTCAAGTGAGTTCAAGAAGCAAGAAATCAGTGTGGTCTCTGCTTGAATTGGATTATTGCTGCTGTAACAGAGCAGCAGACATTTTATATTATTCTCAGTGGTATAATCACGGCACAGCTGCAATCATCATCAAATTTTCATCAGTAGCAGCCTGGACACTTCACTCCTGTAGCTGGTAGTATTTATATGTAATTTTCACATATTTTCAATAGACAAACTGAGCAACAAACTATAAATTTCCATTTTTTAACTAGCTTTCAAAATGTTTAAGATTGTTTTTATGAATTTTATCTTTTAATAGATCCATCATTTAAATGGGAAGTCTGATGAGATTTTTCCTCTGCCTAGGCAAAGCTTTCGCATTTCCAGAACTCGGTTTTGTCCGTAAACGATTAAAAACCCATCAGTAAGACCTGCTGTGGCACCGGCTGACAGATATCTTTATTATAGAGGTGTTATATTGAGTTGACTTCACATACACCGTAGGTTTTTATGGGGTTTATTGACAGTGACAAAAAAAGTTGGTTATTGTCGGCCATAATCTTTCATTACAAATTGCCTTGCTTGGAAGGGGAATAAAAGTGAAATGGGAACGCTGTTTAATAAAACTTAAGCAACTGTGTGTTACTATGCGAGTTATTGTATGAATCACAGCAGCGAGCAGCAACGACTGGGCTCTCGCACCTTCACAGTTTCTTTGTTTTGTGTTTTGTTTAATGGCACGCCTATCGCTGCATGTCATGTGTAGAACACACAATATAAATACAGAGAAAATTAAAGATTCATTAAAGCCAGTAGGCTGCGCTTCGTGCCTCGAGGCTGGGAACCGTCTCAAGATTTAATAATGTATTTTTACCTGCAGTAATTCTTGGCAAAACAGCGCCATAGCCAGTCAGTTTATCAAAAGTGCAAAAGTTTCACTAAGGTCTTAAGACAAAATATGTTAATTTTAAATGGCTCTCAAGGAAGAAGAGTACAAGGTCTGATTTTTTTTTTTTTTTTTTTAAAAAAGGAGATTGGACTTATGTTGCTGCTCCAGGATTTTCTTTTGCACGCCTTTGATGTTTCACGCGGGTTGCTCGCGGCCTGCCACATGCTGGTGAAACTTCTAACGTGCACGTGTCTATTGTGCCTCCTCAAAACTGCATTTTAGTGTGAGGGGAACATGAAAGTAGAATACTGAAACATTTTCAAGAGGGCACCACATTGCACCCGTTTCCTAAAAGCTTAAAATTAGATACATTTATTAGACAGTGTTGGTGACTTGCCATTATCCAAAAGAGTTCCGTTTTCCTACGGTGGATTCACAAGGTAACGACAGACGGACAGAAACAGAATAAAAGAGTCGACATGAACTCAACAAGAGGCCGGCTCAGAGCAAATGTCACGTCTTTTTATCAAACGAGTGTCTGTTTTTCCGAAATAACTGCAACCCATTTTCTGCAGGTACATATAAGAGAGAGGATGCTCAGCTGGTGCTACAGGTTCATCAGATCAGAGGCCCCGTGGAGATCTTTGTCAACAAGTTCAAAATGGACAACTGGTCCCTAGATGGACGTGTAAGTACAAGGGTCTGGTCCAGAACAACACCTCTTGTTGTACTTGAAAAGATTTTACACAACATACACACACGCATCTACATTGTGAACTATGTCGAGCACACTAACCTTGTCACTCTAGGGAGATGGAGGGCCCACCAAGAGTTTTCTCTTTAATTAAAATGTCAGTTAAATCATTGCCTGGTAATCAGGACTCCACAGACCCACACCACCCCCTTTCACTCTACTCTCCCATATTATCCTCCGACCTCAGGCACCACTAATACACTCTCTCCCGATTAATTTAAAAAAAAGCAGGTCACAGTAAATGCGGTTATGTTTATTCAAACATGCGTATGTGTCATACGATGCACATCACACGAGTGTTTTAAGTGTGCCCCGGTGCGAATCCTCTGTGTAATCCTCTTGGGTAACAAGCTCACATGTGTGCAGCGGGACTGAGTGTGCGTATGTTTGTTCTCTGGATCAGAAAAAAGAAGAAAAAAACCCGTCACATTAAATGTCAGCCACGCGAGTGCCTCTCAGCTCTTTTCGACGTGATATTTCATTTTCTGCGTGCACCAGCTGCTGACACTTTGGTGATACGCTCCTTTGTGAAGCCGGGATGTGACACATTAAGCGTCTGTCTTCCAATCCTTTCTCTCCCCAGGTGTCCTACATCTCTTCTTCCAACTCCTACGTGTACCAGGGAGTTGTCACCGGAAAAGGCTTTGGCCAATTTGGTCTCCAGAGACTGGGTGAGTGAGTGGTCCACTTGGTCACAGAAACCTGTGACCGAGTGGTCTCCTGGGAAGATTTTGTTTTTCTTTGGATTTCTATTCGGAAAAAAATGTCACTTGAGATGTATGTAATATCCTTAAGCTCTTACAGCATACACTGTGGTGGGTTTCACTTATCTGTAAAGTGTAAATACTCTTTAGGATCATGTGCCTGTGAAGCTAGCAAGAGGCAAACACAAATGACATCCGTATACACAAACCATACACTCACATTCATAAACAGCTAAACAGAATGTTTCCTTTGACAGTTATTTGTTGACACCTGTACTTTGCCAAGTAGCCTCATATCTGGCAGTTTTCATGTAGTAAATATTATCTGTTCATTGCTGTGTGTCATTCTGTGGTTCCTTCAGCAACTTCAGCTTTGCTGCCAGAGATGTAGAAGTGCTTTTCAAAGAGTTACAGCTGTCCACATACAAGGTGTGATCAGAAGGTTTTGGAAACAAGCCCATAAGATTAAAACATTGAATCAATTAAAACTGATTTAAAGTTAGTATCTGTCCTGAGTGCAGTCTGATCTGACATTTCCCATCTACCTCCTTTTGCACTGCGAACACGATTTTTCCACAGAATTCAAATTTTGCTTTTAACCTGACCTCGCCTTCATGTGGATGATCATCCATGGTGATGGGGGTCCATCTCAGCAGTTTTTTGCCAAAGGGTCCACAGTTTGTTTCTAAGCTCAAAAGCAAACCGTCAGTTGAAGAGTGACCTGGAGCATGCTGTTCGATTATTTTTCTTTTAGACATGGGGTTATGCACTGTAAATCTGTCCCCCAGGGTGAGACTGTTATTGTAGCGTTCTACTGAAACGCCCTGAGGCGTCTAGGGGGAGAGCGCTGAGTGGAAACGGCATCGAGTGTGTGCCAACCTGCCATCTCCAGCCAGCTCAGAGCACTTTGAAAACGCAGGAGGTTTTTGGCTACACGTACACAATCTTTGATCACCATCTGCCCCACAAGCCATATTTGCCTCCTGCAACATTGTCCACTCCTCGAAAATGAAAATCAAACTGAAGCGTCGCTGTTTTGACAGACTGCCGCGCCTCGCATAAGCACAAGTGCAAATGGACGGAACAAAACTTCCACTGACAGATCGAAACATAGCAGTTGCGGTAAAAACAGCTGTGAAAGACATGAACAGAGCTTTAGATCTTCTCATGCACCCAAGAACTGTTTAATCAAGCTGTAGATGAACTGTGCATTAGTATTTTTTAAGGCACATTTTTCACCACGCCTTGTATGCTGTCTCAAATTTGTGATGTATTATGCAACTCATACATGCCTTATGTGTTAAAGGTACAGTGTGTAAAATTTCACCACTAGCTGTCAGCAGATTTCTTACTCAAGTGCAGAATCCTTGCTACAGGGGCCACTTATTAATCCCTAAGGAAATTGGGGATTAAGATCAAGGATTAGGGAAAAACAACTCTGGCCGCCCTTCATCTGTAGAGAGTATATAGTCGGTCAGTCCGCTGTTTACCTGTCAATATGTGCCCAAATCTATGTACCCTGGAGGAAGCTGTAAAACTGTGAACGGAGTCCGATACAAGTCGATGAGTCAGTCAAGCTCACTTCTGGCGAGTTGTTGAGGACATCCTGAACTTTATTGTCAGTAAGGACTGCTGTTAGCTGACAGTAGTGAAAACTTCTTTGAAGTAGATCTAACATTGTTTAAGTCAATACAGATAAACTCTCATACGATGTTAAAATGTAATCAAATGGTTTATTAGAGGGAAAGACTGATTTTTAGGACACTCAAGACTCAAACATTAGCTGGAATAATGCTAGCTTATAACAAGCTGTTGTTGTTATTTAGCCGTCTCGTTATCAGCTGTGTGGAGACCGGAGTGTCCCATGTGTAATTTGCTAACAAAGATTAATTGCAACAACATCGGGTATAAAAAAGCATGTTTGCACATATTTTCATCTGTTAGCACCCTGACTTTAGTTTACCAGATGAGGCATGACGCGAGGAAGAAATGAGGGACGAGAGAGCAGTGTTGGAGGAGGAGAAAGATATAATGAGAAAGAGATGATGAAAATATACATTAACAAATTGGACAATGGGCTTGCTCATAGGGGGTCATATAATTATTGGGTTTTTCTCTGTATCTATTAATGTACGATCTACTGTGCAATATAAAGCATCTTGAGGCGACTGCTGTTGTGATTTGACGCTATATAAATAAAATTGGATTGAATTGACAAAAGACCCGATTAAGCAGTTTAATTCAGTTCAATTTTATTTATACAGCGCCAAATCACAACAACAGTCGTCTCAAGGCAATTTATATTGTAAGGGGTAGACCCTACAATAATACATACAGAGAAAAACCCAACAATCATTTGATCCCCTATGAGCAAGCACTTTGGCGACAGTGGGAAGGAAAAACTCCCTTTTAACAGGAAGAAACCTCCAGCAGAACCAGGCTCAGGGAGGGTCGGCCATCTGCCGTGACTGGTTGGGGTGAGAGAAGGAAGACGGGATGGCAATGTCCTTCTTGTCCACTGTTTTCAAGATGTTTGGGCAACATCAGCTTGCACAAAAAGCACTTGCTCCTATGGATTTTGAAAGTATTATATCTAACTTTAGGAGAATGCATCGGTGTGTTGGAAGCCATTATGGCTCACTAATCAGTGTATATATTTATAAGTACAATATTATTTTTTCTGTTGAACAATATCCCTAAAATTACATACTGTACCTTTAAACCTGAAGTAACATTGCTTTTGTATCAGATCCACCTGGCATACAATGCTTCAATGCACCAATACATGGCTTTCTTTTATATCAGAAATTAATGACACGTGTCATAAAAAAAAGAGTATATTTAAGGCCCTTTTTTAACTGTATTGCTGTACATTTATTCTTTAATTATACATTATTTTTCATATTAGTTCTGGTTTAAGAATACTGCCACCTGTTAAGCAGAGAGGATATGTGTTATGTACATAACAGCAAAAATCCATCAATAAATTTTAAACATTAGCTGCAAATCTACCAAAGAAATGGGAAAAGTTGGGGACGTGAATTTAAAGTTCCTATAACAGAAACCGTAAATTGGGCTTAATGTGATTTCTGAGTGGGTACCTTAAATTGCATAGTAATCTGATAATAACTTAAATGAAATATTACTTGTGTCCTAAGCTTCCATCAGCAGTCAGGGACGCTTGATTAAGCATTGTTAATTTCTCACGTACCCGTGATAGGTTTTGCCTCGCTCCGAGTCTCTTTAGCTCACGGTATTCATTAAAGGTCGCTGCGCTATACAGAGAAATGAGTAGAGGAAGAATGAATTGTGACATTGTTATGTTTAAAATAGATCCGTTGTCCTCCAGATTTTTTTTGTTTTTAATCTGCTCACATGATGTCATATCTCGTATTCACATAAACAGTTAAATAGCAAATGCTGCTGCTGCCTTGGCTGCTTTCGTATTTGCAGTGACATATTTCAGAGGAATTTAGCAGCTTTTGAAAAGCAAAGCCCACGCTGGAGACGCTTCCATATTGGCTGCTAGACAAACTAAAGAAGCCAAAGTGTAGGTACAAAGACGGATCAGATACAAGCAGGAATTTGGAATTGAGCGCGAAGTTACGCCGAGGGTAACATAGATTAAGTGTGTGTGTGTGTGTGTACACGGTGAAAGTGGATGTGAAAATCTGCTGTAGTGACAAAGGTGTTTAAAGAGCGGGTGCGGTCCACAGATACACACATGCACATCCTGCTACAACAAACTGATTGAGCAAACAGCTCTTAATTAATACCGAGGGTTGGGGCTTATACCGGGGTATTCATGTGTACACAAGTTTAAGCGTTTATTTAAAAAAAAAAAAAAAAAGCAGATGCGTGTGTGGGAGGTGGGCTAGACATCTTTGAAATAATCCAACTTAATTTGTCGGCATTTTGCGTTGTGTTTTTAACTCGGCGGTGTAACCGCCAGTGCGGTCTGCCTGTGTTTGTGCATCTGTTTGTGTGCGGCGGGGGGTTGATTGGCAAACACCGCGCAACCTACTAATTTAATTCCTTCCTGTTTGTCACTCGTCCTTTATTGGAGCTATTTTGGCATTCCGTGGCAAACAGGTGGGCCGTCACTCCTCCGCTGTTGCTGTTACAGACACACACCTCCATAAATTAGAGAATGAATCTGAAATGAGTTAATAGCTGTCGGGCTTTGATGTCAGTAATTAAGAGTCATTGTTAGGATAATGAAATTTGACATTCCCAGGGGGTGAAATGAAGCTAAAGTAAAGCAATAAACCAAGAAGAGGAAAAAAAGGCAGTTTATGCTGCTCGGGCTATTATTTATAAATGGAGTCTTCCTGGTAGGCTTCTTCAGTCATCACAAATTCTTTTATGACATTGTTATCCTATTTATTTCCACTAATGGACTGAGGAGGATAATATCACTTTTGTTTACTGGAACTTTTTTTTTTTTTATGGGACTTTATTGTAGTCATACGCTGAAGTAATGCTCATGTAATGTCTCAACTTCTTGTCTGTCTCTCTTCCAGAGAGTTTAGATCCCAGCAGAGACCAACAAGGCTACAACTTTGCCTCCAACAGCAGTTCAGTGGCGGCAGCCATCCTAGTGCCTTTTATAGCCATGATCATTGCAGGCTTCGCTCTGTACCTCTACAAACACAGGTAAGGCTCGCTACAACTCCAAGCTGATCTTTATTATTTCACTATTCAACGAGGAGTGTCCTTGAATAAGACACGAAAAATGACAAACAACATTTTCTGATAGCTTATTTTATTTGTTGACAGTGCTGAAGAAATGCTTAGTGCGATCACATTTCAGGAAATGAAGCATCCAAGTGGTCGCATCCTATTCAAGTCATTCTCCCTATGTTTATGAAAGCAATATTATTGCATCAGTGATTAGGTTACCCATATTCCTCGGATTCCTTTTCTTTTTTACCTTGTGAGCCTGCTAGAATATTGAGGTGCACATGCTTTATTGTTCAAAATACACAATACACTGCAAACACAGGGAACAGCAGAGGCATGAAGCAGACCAATATGACACAAGACAAGTGACAAGGGAAAGAAAACAGCACATGCATATAAGAGAAGCTGACAGGAAATATGTTTACTTGAAGTTCTTTCCAAGTTGGTGAAGTTTGCTCTTGCTTGAGTATATGCATCCTCCTCCAAAATACATTAACTTCAAATAGATTCTTTTTAATCCACTAAAGGCATATGTTACCCTCAATATGAGAAAATCTGTGATAATAGGAAACCTTCCCTGCAGAGAAAATTTGCTTCGTAACCGTGACACAGCAGATTGTGGATGCTCACAACAT
Organism: Neolamprologus brichardi; assembly: GCF_056152115.1. Taxonomy (NCBI): domain Eukaryota; kingdom Metazoa; phylum Chordata; class Actinopteri; order Cichliformes; family Cichlidae; genus Neolamprologus; species Neolamprologus brichardi. The sequence continues at coordinate 23,043,666 of NC_142124.1, read as the reverse complement.
TAGGAACATCTGGTGCTAGGAGTGGATAAAGATTATTGTTCATCCACCCACACCCACACCTCCTTTTGTTTTTGTTTTTTTTAGAAGAAGACCCAAAGTTCCCTTCAATGGTTACGTGGGCCATGAGAACACTAACGGGCGAGCCACGTTCGAGAACCCTATGTATGACCGCAACATCCAACCTACTGACATCATGGCCAATGAGACAGAGTTCACAGTCAGCACAGTGTGCACAGCTGTATAGCAACCGCTTCCTCTGAAGGTGAGTACCACACCACCGCTGGGTCACCCTGGGTGCACGATACAAAAATAACTTGGAACTTCAGGCATCCGTGATTTCATATTTTTCTCTGAGAGTAGATAACGTGAGCCTGAGATAATCGCACATCTGAGGCGCCACAACTGTTGAAGCAAGACACAGTTTCTCAGAATGTAGTTTCAGACTCAACCTTTTACCTTCTTCCCTGAAGACTTTTCTATGTATAGAAAAAAATCAGGGATTGGTTTTCCTCCTGCAGTCTTCCCTTTGATCCGCACACCATCATATTAATTGTATAAAATAAATCCAGTGTAGTTTGTTTATAAAAATAGAATGGTTATTTGGAATCATGGGAAAATGACATTAATGCATATATTTTCTCTGCTCTCTGTCATCTTTATCGTCTCCATTGGTTTTCTCTTTTCCCTGACCCTTCCCCACCATTTTCTACACACTCATCCTCTGATACGTCACCGATTCAGTCCAGGGACGAGAGGTGCACCACGTCCCCGCCTACGTGCCAGCTGAGGACATCTATAGCTCCTTGAGCAGAGGGCAAGACAAAGATTATTTTATTTGCTGAAATACCTTCAAGAAACATCTCCAGTGGAAAAGGCGCTTACCTGCTGGCGATAAGAAAACAAACAGAAAGAAACCACGTGAAGACAACCACCTGAACACACGACAACAACAACAACAACGCGCTTTTCGTAACTTTACGTGGTTTCTTGATCATTCTCCATATTTTGAGGAAAAGCTTCCACCTTAAACTGCAGCCAGCGGGGAGTACGACTGGGAGCAAAGCTGTGATGACTTTTCTCACCGCCTAAACCCAAAGGGAATTTTACCTGTAAACTTTTAAGTCGAGAAATATACCTGTAGCTTACGGAGGCCTCTGTGCAAGCGAACTGTAAGACGGGCAGCGCCGTATTGGCTTGTGCGTGAATCTGAGGGAGGCAGTCTGGACTGTTTCGATTCATCTTTCTCATTTTTTTGTTTTTTCTTTCTCATTAGCTATTTTTATTGTGTTCGCTCTTATATGCTGCTCACCTTATTCTTTGAGTCGCTGGATGCCAGTTTTCTTCCCAGCTGTCCGCTCCTGAGGTTCTCGAAAACTATCATTGGGGACCCCTCAGTTTCTGGCAGAGGATGAATTAAAAATTCAGTGAGTTTTTGAAGGCCTTGCTGGAGACACACACACAGACACACTCGACTTCATCTTTTTTTTTGTAGCAGGAATAAAATTCTGCTTGGCAAGGCAGCTGTGTCCAGTGTAGGGGTGAAAAGGTAGCTTGGGCTGCTGAAATTTAAAAAAAAGCACTTAGTGAGGTTGTAGTGAGAGTTGTACATGCGAGTGTGAGTGCGTATGTTCATGTGCACATCTTGTAGCTGCCCTCATCTGTTCTCACCCTAAAAATCCAAACAAACACACAATGCTGTCTTATTTTATTTTTTGTTGCTTTAAGAAGCGAAAGTATTGAGTTTACGAGCTTAGGATTACGCCAACTCAGAGGCTCCGGAAACCAGTAAATTAAATGTCGACAATCTATAAATCCAGTCTCCATCTTTCTTTTCTTTTTGGTTGGTAGCAATTGATCAGATAGATCAAAGGGACCGAAGAGAGACACATTCACTTCTCAAGCTAACACACTTGAATCAAAGGTTAAGCAAGGGGAAGTACTCTTGACATTTGCTCCAAAAACAGGCTTCTTTTTTTTTAACCATGCCGCCACCTCTGCTCTGAGGCCCTTGAGGAAAAGGGACCATGTCGCAACAAACCAGAATGTAGCACATTCTCCTCGAGAAGACAGCAAATCTGTATTAAGATTACACTATCTGCTTTTTTTCTTTTCTTTTTTAAAGTATCTTTTAATCCCGGATCCAGCTTTGCTCGTTTCACTGGATTAAAAGGTGACACAATTCGCAGCAGTACCTCCGCTAAACTTTGGCCTTAGGAAAACAAAGATCAAAGTGAGGTCATGTTCTCGCTCTCTGGAAATGTTCAAATGAAGGCGCTCGGGTTTGAGATGCGTTCCCTCTGGATTACATTCAGGTCTTTTTCTTGCAAGCTCACTTCTGACAGCTCGCTCCCCTTTGGAAAAAAAAAGAAAAAGAAAAAAATTGTTTTGTTTTGTCTTCGCGCTCCATAAAAATGTTGCAGAAGGCTTCCTCAGAGCTGTGACAGCAGGGGAGTCGCTGGCCTACTGATTACTCCCCATGCATTAAATTGGAAATGATAAATATGATTTTGGGAGGGGGTCGAAAAAAGTGTTTATGTCTTTGCTGCTAACGCTTCCCCATATCTATGGCAACTGGGGAGTGATATGCAAAAAAAAATATTATATTGAAAATGCAACACAGGAGGAAACTGTCATCTAATATAACAGCGGGGCTCTACCTTGGCTGGTGAATGACACGTCTGATGAAAATACGAATGCTTTGTGACCCGTATTAAGTGTGTGTGTGTGTGTGTGTGAGAGAGAGAGAGAGAGAGAGAGAGAGAGAGAGAGAGAGAGAGAGGAGGGAAAGGATGTTTTCAAAAACACCCTGCTCCACTTCCTGCTCCCGTACCTGTAAATGCTAACCTGCAGCTGCTAAGTGAGGTGAATAGTGTGCGAATTTCACAGGAGCAAATTGGGCCATTACGTCTAATTTGCTTTAATTTTAGCTTCATCATCAAACCCCCTAAGAAAATTCATTTTTACATTCCCAATATCAGGACATGCTCAGATCCCTTTCACTTCTTTAGTTCCTTTTTTGTGTGTGATTTTTGTGTGAGTGTGTTAGAAATCAAAAAAGGAAATTCATCTTATGGATTTTTGTTGCTGCGTTATTATTATTATACATTATGCCCCCCCCCCCCCCCCCTTTTCTTTTTTTTAATGAAGTCTTTAAATTTGCCCACTGTACATAATTTCCCTCAGAATTCCAGACCTTTTGAAACCAATCACCGTATTGTTTCTTCAATCAGTTTCACTGTGGGTCGGTAATTGCTTTTACAATTTTATTACTTTTAAAGCTCGCGTTTATCTCGGCTGTACAGATAGAATATTGCCCCGTGCTTGCTCTGGTAGTGAATTGATGGGAGAGGAAACGATTGAATTAGCCTGGATATTTCACAGGGAGTGGAGAAGTCGCTCGCGCATAATCTCAAAGGAGCTGCTATTCAGTTCCTATAGTTTTCTGTGGATTTCATTTGTTTTTATTGTGAAATTGGTCCAAATATGTCAGCAAAGTGGACGGCTTCATTATTAAATCGCAGTTTCTGTTAAGGGCACTTTCAAGCGGTCTTTTCCCCAACTTACACAAAATGATCAAACAAACACGTGTAAATAAGGACGGCGTGTTCACGAACCCCAGAGGAAGCAATTCCGTTTGCCTAGATTTAGACTATAAATCTGGATTGGATACAGAAGCAAACACTCACACAAATATGATTGTTTTTACTAACAAGGGCTCATTCACCACAAATTCAAGGATTAAAAAAAGGATTTCAAGGGCCAAACACAATTTTCTTTTCTTTTTTTCATGTTCGTACCTCCAGGAAGCACTTTATGTTAATTATAGTGCCTTGTTACCCCCTTATATCATAAATATGCTTTAGACGCAGTGTTCTTATGTTAAGGAATTCCAGTATCTTTCCTAGGATTTTTTTCTTTGGGAAGAGGGGTTTCCTCTTGTTATGTCAGATATTAGGTCTTTTAGGGTTTTCGGTAAAGCCCTTATCCCTGCCTGAGTAACCCACACAAACTGAAGAGTCCGCAGGCTTTTTAGATCTGTTTTTAATCTTTGATCTCACTGAAAATCTGAGCTTGTTAGGTTCGTGCCAGAGTCACCATCAGTTTGTTTTTTTCCCCCCCAAACGAGCCGTGTGCTCAGTCGTACTGTATTTTGGTGTGCAAGGATTAATGGCCAGGATTTTATGTTGTTGGCTTCGTGCTCGGCTGGGTGTTTGCCCTCTGTTTGCTTTGCGAGTTTAAAAATAAACCAAAGAAAGTTATCCAAATTCAGACGATTTAGAATTAGACATATAGTGATAAAAAATTAAGATTTATTATTCTGTCACGTCTTGATGTTGCTTAATTTATTTCTGCTGTTGTTTTTTTTATGTCAAGCCAAACCATTTTATGGATACATTTCCCTTAATGGTCAGTACATCTATAAAAGTATTTAACCTATCTAGTGTTAGCCCAGAAAGTTCTCAAAGAGAGTGAAGTCCAGATCGCAGAGCTCTCAATGAAGCCGTGCTCTAAGAGTCCGAATTAAGTCTTTCTTAATAGCAGCAGGCTACTTCCTGGTTCTCTTTGCATATTTTAAGACACAAACGGCGCTCATCTTCAGTTCATTTTCGTTATCAGCCGGTCACAGCTCTGGGTTCTGTCCTGCTCTCCCATCTCTTCTATAATGAAACACACCACAGCTATGGTCTTTCACAGAGTTTTCCTCGCAGTCAGGGACCCGACCAACGGCTCTCCCTTTCTTCGCGCAGCACAGGACAGCACTGCACATGTATTGAAAAACCGAGCGATCCATCAGTTATGCCGTGTGACATGTTCTGCATCAGCTATCATTTATAATCTCCCGTCTCTCACTGCCACCACATATTGATGGCCAGACAACAAATCTCAACTTCCCCGCTGTGTTTTACAGGCCCATTCCATGCAATTTGCCTTCACTATTCAGCCCATTTCAGCTCTTCTAGTGGACTAAAGCGTGGGGAGAGAGGGAAGGGATGTATTTTGAAAAGCTTTGAAGCTTAAATGAGTTTTATTCTTTCAATGTGAAATGCGAGCGGCGTGGTAGTAGGATCATTCATGATCAGATCACTGGATTTATTGCTCAAAAACTACTGAATGTATTTCATTTCACTGAGTGCACCAGAATTTATCTATCTATACTGTGTTGAATATCTGTAATCCCACAACTTTTTCTCTGTTTGTGTGCAGTAATGGATAAAAAAATATATAAAAAAACCTGTCAGTATGTGTTATCTTTGGACTAAAAACAGAATGTCCAATTTATCTAGAGTATAATATAGCAAAGTATTTACAAAGAGCTGCTTTTTTATTACCAGATATTTTTCCTGTTAGTTTTTCCATGGCAACAAACTTATAAAGTCCCATATTTTCATTTTGTTTTCTTTCAACATGTTTTTTTCAAGGCCAGTTCTGTAAATCTCTCAACTAGTCTCTATGTGAGACTGAAAAACCCGCAATGCCCAAGCAGGTTCGACATGGCCATTAAAGGCCTCAACGAGAAAAAAAAAAAAAAAGACAAAACGGCGAAAGGCAAAGAGCCAGTGTCGGTGTCTCGCTGTACACCAAAAGGATTTACCGGTGACGACGTGGACAAACGTGAGCTTAAGCAGACTGTGCAACGACAGAGCAACTGCAGAGGAAATGTCTCTGAGATAAGAGAATATGTTAACAAATAAAAAAAAACTTTTTTTGTACAGAGATATATTTTTATGAAAATACATTTGTAATATAAAAAGAAAAAATGGATTGACATATATGTAAATGTTTTTCTTTTTCATTATTGTAGTACAAATGCTAGTGGGGAGTATATGAAAAATCTATATATAAATATAAATATATATATAAATATATATATAAATATAAATATATACAAAGAAAAATAGAAACAAGGCTTCTTTTGTATATGTAAAAAAGATTGTATATAAAAGTTTACATACATACTGTACATATGTAAGACCCACCATGGCTTGTCTGCAATATATAAAATGTATTTTATCTGTCTGTATATGATGCTTTGCATTGTGTCTAAGCTTATTCTACTTTCTTGAACTTGAAACTTATTTTGAAGGTTTTGGAATAAAACATAAAACCTACCACTTGGGTGAATGCTTGTGTTTATTGGCTCAAACCCATAATCATTAGTTAATGTATAGTATGATGTATGTATCGTGTATAGCCTTTCTAAGGGGGGAAGAGGCAAGGCCATATATCCAGTGTTCCTGGTGCGCGTTGCATTTGTGTGTCAGAATATCTGATTTGCTCTTTATGGTGGGGTTTTTTTCATGTCCTGTTGGTACAGACTCATTTTATAAGCACTACAGTGATGTCCTGTGGTGAATGACCACATTTTATTTGTGTTTCTAAGTTTGCTCTAATTTTTATGTAACTTTTTTTAATGGAGAGACACAGAATGGTAAAAAAATAGTAAATGGCCTGTATTTGTATAGCGCTTTTCTAGTCCCTGAGGACCCCAAAGCGCTTTACACTACATTCAGTCATTCACCCATTGGCAATGGCAAGCTACATTGTAGCTACAGCTGCCCTGGGGTGCACTGACAGAGGCTGCCGGACACTGGCGCCACCGGGCCCTCTGACCACCACCAGGCGGCAAACATGGGGTTAGTATCTTGCCCAAGAATATTTGGCATGCAGCCAGGAGGCAGCCTGGGGTCGAACCACCGACCTTCTGATTAGTGGCTGACCTGCTCTGCCACCTGAGCTACAGCCACCCCAATATCAACCAAAAACACAGAAAAATCACATCACATTAAGTATGTGACACAGCTTACAATCAGTCGTTCAAAACAGATACTCCTGGTCTTAACTCATTATGTGTACAAGCATGTCCAAAGATCTTTTTTTTTTTCCTATTCCAACCTCTAACCACCAACGAGCTGTCAAAGGATATCAGGGACAAGATTGTAGACCTGGTGGAACAGCCTAAATCTACATGGGAGGAGCTTGTTAGTGATCTGAAACCAGCTGGGACCACAGTCACCAAGAACACCACGTCACTGTAATCTTACAGCGCCCACAAGGTCCCCCTGCTCAACAAGGCACATGTACAGGCCCTTCTTAAGTTTGGAAGTGAACATCTAAATGATTCAGAGAAGGTTTGGGAGAACGTGCCGTGGGCAGGTGAAAGCAAAATCAAGCTTGTTGGAACCAACTCGACCTGTTGTGTTTGAAAGAAGGATTATGACCCAAACCCAAACCATCCCCACGGTCAAGGGGTGGTTTTCCTGCTGAGGGTACAGGACGACTTCGCCAGATTGAGGGGAAAATGGACAGGCTTTGGGTTGCCAAGCAGCAGCCAGGAAACTTTAGGATATAGAGAGTTTGTGTAAAAAGGAGTGAATGAAAATCCCTCCTGACATGTGTTCAAACTTGGTGACCAACTTCAAACTCTTATCGTTGAGTTTCATGTTTTGATTTGGAATCAAATATTTATTTCACTCAATGGCCATGACTCCCCCCACTATACCAGTAAACATCTTAATGGGTCTTTGCTGGTATACTTGTATGCCTGATGCAACCTGATGTCAAAATAAGCTTGGAATTTATGGCTCCAAGCTTATTTTCCTTTTTCTTTTTAAAAAAAATTGCAAACATGCGCACACTTCAGGATCTGAGAAAACAAGAAATACACTACACGAAATTGAGTCAGAAGGAGTATTACAATGCATCTTGTGATTTTGGGTGCAGATGTAGACAAAATTGAAAATGTGATGCAATGGCTCGTGTTCGCAATATTTTTGCAGCGAGTAAAAATGTTTAAACAAGTCTGGATGAGAAAGTCAGGGAGAGAAGTCAGCTCAAGTTGTATATTATTAATCAGTAATATCTCAACAGTAGTTTGTTTGCTTAAAGAGTATATATATATATATATATATATATATATATATATATATACACACACACACACACACACACACACACACACACACACACACACACACACACACACTTTTGAAAGCATCCCAATTTAATTTTAATAGTTGTTTTACGACACCGTCAAGTGCTCAATAAACTATATAAATAGTCAAAATCATAACCTATATTAGGCTCCTGCATTACTACGTATTTTGAACAAGAGTGAACTAATATAAACTATCAGGAAACATGAGGGCATGCACTCCAACTCCCTGGTACCTCAGTTGTGAAGGGGAGTGGTCCTTCCACTAATGAGGACAGTGGCTTTCTCTTTTAGATCCAAACAGAGTTTCAGCTCATACATTCACTGCTCTTACAGCTATTCTCCAGATTAGCTTGCTCATTGAATAATCAATCCAAAAATCCCAATCTTTTATCCAGGTAGATATATTCATACACAGGTGTTTGTTTGTGAAACAAGTGATGAGAAAAAAGGAAAGGTCCAAAAGTCAGGCAACAGGTCATGCACAATCACAAGGAAGTACAAAAACACACAAGGAGTCTGGGGAAATGCAACAAACACTGGCAGGCTTGAGTCTCAGTCTGACGAGACAACCTGCCAGCTCATACACTGAAGAGACTGACTGACTACCTCAACACAGGTGTGGCACAAAATTGATGGAAAACTGAACAAAAAAGCTGGAAGAAAAAGGAAAAAGCTAAACGATTTCACATGGAGTGACTAAACTGAAACTCAGTCTTAAGGCAAAGGAGAAAAGAGGAAGCTTACGGGACAAATCTAACGGGTTGTTGTGAAGGAGTGTGTTTAAACCCAAAATAAAGTCGTTTTTGGTGTCCTAAATGAGAAGTAAAAAGTGGATGAAAAGGAAAAGAATCCTGTACTTGTGAAACCACCTCTCAAACCTCTTGATGTGGACTCTGTATGTGGGTCCCCTTTGATAATGTTATATTGCCTGAGTTGGGGCATTAAGGCATTGACATCTTGTTTGTCGCTCTATGAGCCAGAGACATCTGACATTCAGCATTTAATGGAATGCTTTATTAACCCTCTCGAGGCAGGCGTTGCCGATTTGCAGCAGTTAAAAACTAACAACCTGATTACCCCACATACATATTTCATGAGGTTTTTTTTACTCAGAAGTACCACTGCAGGACTTGGTTGTGCATTAGCAACAAAAAGTTTAATTTGAGCCTGAGAGGGTTAAGATTCTAAAGTGTGGGTGCCTGTTGCTGAATCACCGCACCAATTAAGAGCAGAAGTGTTTGACACGACAGGATGTGTCACGTATTCATGAGCGTTTGCTTTTTTGAACACCACATGACTGGGATTTTTAGTCTGTACTTAAGAAGTTTTTCCTCTAAGAAACGTTTAATTTATCTGTGCAGCACTTATCGGTAAAAAAATCTTACTGTCAAAAATGTCATGTCACTTCCCTTTGACTCTCGGAGGAGGCGGACGCACTTTTCCCCCTCTCCTCTCCCTTATCTTCCCTGCTTAGTTCTCATGTCCTTGTCTAGTCTCGTGTTTTTTGTATTACTTTCCCTGGAACACTCTCTCACAGTCTGTTTCTAAAACCTAAAGAGAATTATGGATTTGATCAACTGGTCTCTGCGATGGACCGAGCAGTGTAAGAAACTTAGGCACAGGTTAAAGTCCAAAAAAATGATTTTTTATTTAACCCAAAAAACATAATTGGTTAAATCATGCAAAAAGAATCAAAATCTTGGGTCCATAAAAGAGGTCAAAATAACAAAACTCTACTCAAAGTGGCTGATCAGCCCACAAAAAACACGAGAAGGGGTAAAACACACAAAACCTAACTAATACTAACATAATGAACTCCAATTCCCCACCATGGTCCCGAGTTATGGCATAAACCAATTTGTAGTCTTCCTTTAAAGCTCGCTCCGCCCCTTTTCCACCTCTTGGCTCCTTAATCAAGGGACTGGAACAGCTGCAACTAATACCGGGCTCACACTGTGCGATTTTTGGCCCATTTTGAGCCGATTTTTGAGTCGTGCGACCGTTTTGGCGATCAGCCCGATTTTGGCCTTCATCGTGCGTCGCGCATCGTGTAGTATACGTGGGGTAACGAGAAGCGATTAACACCTCACGACTAGCTCCCGATCATCAATCGCTTGGTCGTGAGGATCTCAAACCTGTTTGAAATCCTCGCGACCGTCGTGAGGGTGTCACCGCAGTTTCTCACACAGCGCACGCGCAAACACAAATGTCAGCGAAAAAGACGGCGCAGCACGGCAGTGCAGCATGTGATCTGGACACAAGCGATGGAGGCACTTGTAGAACTTTGGAAAGCTCATCCGAGCCTTTTCGATGTGGCCTCACAAAATTATCACGACCATAGTCGATGTGATTGAGCGGCAATGTCTATCCTGAAAATAGTTGGATAGACATTGCTCAATCACAGCTGCCTGATCAGTGTTTTTCATTAGCAATTTAGCAAAGTTTATGGCGGTGGTGTGCGTGTCTGTGTGAGTGAAAGACAGAGAGGGAGAGCGAGCGACAGAATTTCTGTTATAACCTTCATTTTATGGACGCACAGTGTGAGCACTCGGGTCGCATCAGAGCATCGGGTCGTATAGTGTGAGACCCTGCATCGTGACCTACGAACTTCTAACCCCTGCGAGTCAATCGTACAGTTTGAGCAGGAGCTGAATCGCGCGACTGAAAAAAATCGCACAGTGTGAGCCCGGCATAAGGTAACTCAGAAAACAAAAGATTAATCATACATAACAGTGTAAACTAAAATGTGCGCACTTATTTTAGAATGCAGTGTTATGTGGATATGTGAATTAACTCTAAACCAAAACCAGTTATTTATTGTCTTGTAAATTAATTCCTATATTTAAAGAAAGACAAATGTGAATGCAATGTGCCTCTACACAAACATGGTGGGTATTACCACTGTGTGGCTGTAAGTGCAGCCATCACAGTCTCTGATTGCTATTGACACCCTTTTCTCAACGAGAAGTCCGGGCTGCCCTGGAGGGACTTTCCCTGCCGGATACACGATGGACGGGTGGCAGACATGGAGGGTCGTGTGCCTGGCGGGACTGTCGATTGAGGACGCTGAAGATATCTACTTATTCGGAACATAACAGGGTTCTTGCTGATCGGAGCTGGCCTGGCCCTGGCTTATCGGAGAATTAAGACAGCGGAACCGGCTGTTCAAACACCCCCCCCCCCAAGGCTGCCTGCTGGGATTGAAACGATGGGACGAGGCGCGACCTTTCAGAAAGGGCTCATTGAGTGCAGCATGGTTAAGAGCTTAGAGGCGCTTACGGCTGCAGTGAATACTCAGAATAAGACCCCTGAGCGGAAGTTGGATTACATCTTGGAACAGCTGACTGCGGTCGTGAGGTCTCAGAATCTGCTCTTTGAGCAAAAGAATGACAACACCACGGAACTGAAGGTTAATAACATCATGGAGAAACTTGCGGCTATCCAACGGGAGATTGAGAAACCAGTGTCGGAGTGTTAAAGAACAGCTTGAAATTCTCATGAGTTGTTGCAAAAGAAAAATTACCATCATAATCCGGCTACCCCTTCGGCGCCAGCTGTGGGCTCAAGGCTGGAGCCGAACAAAAACTCCCTGATAACGACTGTGTTGAGTCTGTTCCTTCCCATTCCATGCAAGGCCACCTGGGTTGGCTGGAAGACTGTTTACTTAGCCTGGCAGGGTGAAGGACACTGTCTCAGCTGAACTATGGACACGCACACACATACATATACTGATACTGATAAGCACTCACTGACGCATCACCCTCCCTACCCCGGATCCAACGCCACCTCCAACGCTTACCTCCCCTCTGATGTGGACATCGTGTCAGCTGGAGGCGCAGTCGAAGATTGCAGCGGTCCCAGATCAGATGTACACACTGGAACACTTTCCCATGTTGCTTGTCTGTGTTTATTGTGCTATGGTGTGTTGATATCTGTGCATTCCTGTATTATCCTTTTGTGTTACACATTTCAATGTTTTTTTCCTCGCTACCTAGCCTGACCTGTCTCCCCAATGTGATGTTTGTGTATTGTATGTACGGTCGGCAAGGTCTGTCATCTCGGTTGTGGGCAAAAAACCTGCAACTGACAAATAAAGGCTATCTCATCTCATCATATTTGCATCACTTACAGCAGTGACATTTTGTGTGACTCTTCTTTTAATAGCATTATAGTTACACATATTATGTGTATCTGTAATGCACATATTACAGTATGACTATATTATGTGTATAGACATACTGTATTATGGCCCATGAAGACTCCATAGGGCTTATATTGCATGTCGAAGGCAATATTTTATCTTTTATTTCCAAACGGAAAGGTATATAAACCCAATTTTAAAAAAATGGTCCTGTGTAAAAAGTTAATTTAAAAATGTAGTGAGCTGCACTGCATTTGCTTCTTAACTTATTCACAGAATAGAAAATATATCAAATGTTTCAACTGAAAAAAAATTATAGTTTTAGGAAAACATAAGGTGGTTCTGCATGTTCTCCACACTAAACAAAGACCATGAGCACTCAGTTCAAAAGCCTGCATCTCTGAGAGTATGGGGTGGACCTGTGATTATGGCAGTGACTGCCTCCACATCTGAAAAGCCCCATTAACAGTGAAAAGTATATACAAGCTTTTGAGCAATGTCCTCCCATGGAGATGATACTTTTTCAGGGAAGTTCTTGCATGCACAATCTGGAGCTGAACAGTCTTAAAACTGTAGAGATGACAGTGGACTTCAGGAGACATCCTTCAACTCTGCCCCCCCCCCCCTCCTCACCATATCAGACAGCCCTGTGTCGACTGTGAAGATCTTCAAGTTCCTGGGTACCACCATCTCCCAGGACCTGAAGTGGGAGACCAACATCAACTCCATCCTCAAAAAGACCCAGCGGAGGATGTACTTCCTGAGACAACTGGGGAAGTTGTCTCCTGTCTTCCACAGGAGCTGCTGATCCAGTTCTACACTGCGGTCATTGAGTCTGTCCTGTGCTCCTCCATTACAGTCTGGTATGGTGCAGCCACTAAACAGGACAGGAGCAGACTGCAGCGGACTGTACGGGCAGCAGAAAGGATCATCGGCGCCCCCCCTGCCCTCCATCCAGGATCTGTACCTCTCAAGAACCAGGAAACGGGCAGGGAAAATCATCACAGACCCCTCGCACCCTGGACACAGACTTTTTGATCTGCTGCCAGAAGCCTCCAGACCAGGACCACCAGACATAGGAACAGTTTCTTTCCCCTCGCCATCTCCCTTCTAAACAGTCAAAGGAGCTTGCAAAGAAAAGCGTCTGGACTTCTTTAAGTTGCTTCAAGCAACTTAAAGAAGTCCAGAAGCTTTTCTGTTGCTTGAAGCAACTTAAAGAAGTCCAGAAGCTTTTCTGTTGCTTGAAGCAACTTAAAGAAGTCCAGAAGCTTTTCTTTGCAAGCTCCTTTGACTACGCAAGCTCCTTTGACTACGATGACCTAGATGACTGAGAACCTTCACAGACATATTCCCTTCTAAACAGTTAACCTGTCACACTGCTACCACTGCCAGACTGCAACTGCACCTTATTCATTTCACTTCATTTCTGTATTCTATGTATATAAGTTTAGATTGGTTATTTATAGTTGGTTTACACAGCTTTATGTATGCATGTGTAATGTATATATAGACACGTGTGTGTGTGTGTGTGTGTGTGTGTGTGCGCGTGTGTGCGTGTGTGTTTATGTATGTGTGTGATTTACATTGCTGTGCTTGAGAGCCTCCATCTACCAGAACCAAATTCCTTGTATGTGTCTGCATATATACTTGGCCAATAAACACGATTCTGATTCTGATTCTGATGTTTCAGTAAGACTGTGCTAAACTACTGCTGCAGGCTTAACAGTAGAAGAGTTCAGGTGCTGAAATGACCATCATGCAGTCCTGACCTTCACCACTTATAAACATCTGAAATGGAAACCTAGGACTGTTGATGAGCTGGAATCCTAACAGATAAGAATAGCACAACATTCCTCTCCCAGAGGTCCAACAGCCGCTCTCCTCAGTTCCCAGACATTTGAGAAAAAAAAAAAAAAGATTCTATGCAGTTGTACATGGCTCTGTCCTATATAGCAAATTCAAAATAAGATAATATGTTTTCTTAAAATTGTACATTTTCTCAGCTTAAACATTGTGATTTGTTTACTGTGTTCTGCTGTGGATAAAATATGCATTTATGAGATTTGCAAATTCTTGTATTCCTTTGTTATTTACATTCTATGGACAGTTCTTTTGGATCTGGGGTTGTATTTCAGTCTCCATAAAAAGGAAGATTTGGGGGTGTGTGGATGATCAGAAATGCACATACTCAATTCAGTTCAGTTTTATTTATACAGCGCCAAATCACAGCAACCGCTGCCTCAAGGTGCTTTATACTGTAAGGTAAAGACTTTACAATAATACAAAGAAAACAAAGGAAGACTTGAGGGTGGAGTTCATCTATCGTTGCAATAATACGTGATGTGCAAGTGAAACTTCACAACTTGCTCTCCTACTTTCACAGATAATTTGAGACATCATATAATCTCTTGTAAAGTCAGCGACCAGGTTATCATCCCCTTGGATAATAACTTTCAACCAGCCGGCTGATTGTAAATGTGCTTTAGTTTTTATAGACAGATGCTGACACAGCCAAAAACTCCTTCCCTCAGGCCTGCGTGTCACTCTTAGCATGTTATGATGCAGTGGCTGGCCACTAGCTTTAATTACAATATATTTATATCACAGAAAGGTCGACGCCTTGTGATCATGATCACGATGATCACAAGAGAAATCTGGGAAAGCAAAATATCATCAGATTTCTCAAGGCACTGTGAAGCAAAGTCCAAAAGACTCAGTGCTTACAATAATTTCACGAGGACAGTAACACACTGTATGCATTATCGCATTAATGGTACGGAAGTTAAACTGACTTTTATTAGTAGCAAGGTTATTTCTCTCGATTTAATGGATCCGTTACCTCATTTCTCATTCTCCAAATGCATCTCTTTATGAATACAAAGAATCCAAAAAGACAAGTGGCCACTAGAACCTGAACTGTAACACATTTGCTTTGGCTCCGAGTGCATCAGTAAGCCCTATACAGACAGGAAGAATGATCTAGGTCTTACCTGCCTGTCTTCAAAAATCCCAAGGGGCCGGCTTCCACTCTCAGCCAATCCCCTCTTCTAAAGGAAAACCACATATCCTGCAGTACTAACACAGCCAAGTGATTGTGGTGAAAAGATTTACAGAGAGCAGAGAAGAAGCGCTGATCCGTGTGCAGATAAACAAAAGAAATGAGGGAAATGCTAAGTTTGCGCTGTGGGAAAATTTCTGTTAGTGCCCAAGTAGTGTGGAAAGGTCTTCACTCATACTTGTGTGGGATTTGAGTAGGTGTGCTGCTGCCTCATTCACTTCGGGGCTGACCGGTGGCAGACGGTGATTGAAGTGAAATGACTGATCGTTTGATTTTTTAGAAATACCCGAGGAGCTGAACAAAGGAGCCTTTCCAGCAGCCTTTGGGTTTGGTGTTGTTGTGTTTATTCAACCAGCTTCCCACAAAGGCAGATGGCTGGGAGCTTTTCCAGCACAGAGTGTGTAGTTGATTGCATTTTCTCCACCACTCTCTGACGTGTCTTTTGACATACAATACCTACTCTTTTTACTCACAACCGTCACTAGAGCGCCGCGGCACGTCTCCATAAAGCCTCTCAGTTTAAGATGGGGGGAGACAGAAAATAACACAAAACTACAGAATATCAGGTTTACTTTTTTTTTTTTTAACTTTTAAATATCTCTTTGCTCGAATGTCACGTAACCACAAAAGACCAGAGTCTCTCTGTAGTTTTTCATACTGGACTCAATCTGTCATCTACATTTAGACACCAGCGCCAGAAGAGCAAAGAGAGAGACGTGTAATCACAGTTTAAAGGCAGCGGGGAAATCAAATGCTTAGCTCTGTTGATGTGGCTTCAGTCACGCGAGAATACTGTAAACACATTAAATCGGAGGTGTCAAACATAAGACCCGGGGGCCAGAATTGGCCATGCAAAGACTCCAATCCGGCCCAGTAGACTGCTTTGGAATATAAGAAGGAAGGCTTAAATTTTGGTCTTTTAATTGTATTTGAATAAGGTTTGCAGATCCTTCTGATTGATAAAGAACTCCGCCATGGCCATTCATAGTTCACTATCATTCTCAGGGAGTAAATGTGTAGGTTAAACTTTTTTAAAGAGGAGTTTTACTGGTCCGGCCCATTTAGGGTCAAAGTATGCGTCCCATTATGTAAAATGAGTTTAACATCCCTGCATTAAACTGTCTCTTAGTAAGTTACTATATAAAAATTGTAAAATCAGATGCAGCATGAATCAAAGCACCAACAGAGAAAGAGAATAGGAAAGCAATTTTGGTTCATTTCGAACATTTGTTGGGGAAATCAAGCTGAAAGCTAAATATACCGGCACGTCTAAAACAGAATAGAAAGTTCCCTTTTGTTCTTTTCTTTTTACACAAGCAGAATAAGAACACAAGGAGATGTATAAACTTACTCATGGAACCAAAAGAAAAAGATTTCCCCTCTGCCCAGCTTCACCATTGAAGTATTGGACAGAGAGGAAACCCCACCGTGTGTCTTCACTTTGCTTTACAGATTTATGTATGAGCATGCTGTGTACGCGCTTAAAAAAACATGTAGTGTGTCATAAAAAATGCATAGACGGACATGAGTACTTGGAGGAGGGAAAACAATATTTTACAACGTGGTTATTAAAATAAAGTCGAGAACTCAAAAGTCACAGTCTCAAGAGCATGGAGGACATTCCCAGAGACAACCAGTGCCTTTAGGAGAACTGCACCGCCGTAGAAGGCCCTTAACCCATCAGCAGGATCAGTATCTGTGCCTTTATCAAGGAGGAACAGGATTAGCACTGCCCACTAGGTGTTGGGATGAAATGCTGCACTGTCAGAGCCTAAGCTGGTGCAGTGGGTCCTGGGTTCCTTCTGGTGCACAATAATGCCTGACCTCATGAGTACACAGGCAGTTCCCAGAGGATGAAATAATCAATACCACTGTCTGTCCCCCACGTTTGCCTGACCTAAATCCAATAGAACACCTCTGGGACATTATGTTTTGCTTCATCTGACTCTGCAAGGTTGCACCTCAGACTGTCCAAGAGTTCAGTGATCCCCAAGGATCCCCCATCTCATTAGGAGCATGCCCTCATATTGACAGGTAAGCATGTGTACAGGCATGTGGGAGCCATACAAACTAAGTTCATTTTGAGTTGCTACAATGAAATTTCTGAAAAATGGACTAGCTGCCCCATCATTTTTTCACTTTGATTTGTCTTTAGGTTGATAATTTGCATTTCCATCAAAAGAAATGCAATAGTTTGAGATCTGATGTGCTGTCAAAGTGTTATTTTTATCAGTCTATAGCAGTGTATATGATGACAAAATGATTTTCTTTAGCAATGGAGTGGAGAATCATAGTGATGACACGCGATCCGAGGACAAAAATTAAATTAATACTCTCCACAAGTTATTGCAGAGAAACCACTAAGGCCAACAAGATACTGCAAAGGGTCATAAAGGGTCTGATACACCACTAGAGGCAACCATGCAAAGCAATTTATTTTGCTACTTTATAATCACTCTCTTCTGCTTTTCTTCCATTACAATCACTGAAATGGGCCCAGGCTACGGGGATTTCTCGCAAAACACCTCGGATCTGCTGAATTTAATTAGAAATGTCTTAAATATCCCCTAATCTCCATGAATAAGTACATATTTTATGGATGCCTCATTCATATTTTTTCCATATACATTCTCTCAACTGCAAAAGCGGATCGGAGTACACAAGATGTGCAAGCCGCATCAAGAATTAACAATGGACTCATCTAATTATGTTACTGAGTCAACACAAAGGTGAGTCCAGTGTTTTTTGCAAAGTTGTGTATTAGTTAAAAAAAACAACACACACACAAGTAAAATGACGCACAAAGAGGAAAGAGAAGAGACAACAGTAACAAAACACTGGTGAAGTTGTGATGTTGTGGCTATGAATGCCACAGCTGAACAGCATCTGCTAGTTAGCGGGGCTGTACAACCATGCGCTCCTTCCAATTTGGCTATCAGGCGCTGTGCTGTGTGGACACTTTGATTAGGCTTGTTTGTCATGGTTTTAAACAGGTGTCTTGACACTTGTAAAGCTGACTTTTCCTTTTGTACAGTTTTAAACCTTCCTGTGAGGCAAAGGGAGCTTGGCAGGGGCTCGCTTCAAATCACCTTTCAGCCATGGAGTCTTTGTCATTGTTGTTATTTTATGTATTGCAGCTTAGCTTTTTTTCTTAGTGTTTTTTTTCTCTTTGGCCTTGACGACTTGACGAATTCTTTTCAGTAGTTTCATCATTTCTTTGCCATCCATTCATCTGCATTGGTTTATTTGAATGGTTGAGGAAAATCTACAACTGAACATGTGGGCACATACTCACAGTTAGTTTTTCAAACCTGTCCACCACCACACTAATTACCAACAGCACGGCTAAATGCATGCCCTTTCAGGAACAGCGGCATTCTTTCACATTCAGCTATATTTAAGTTCATAACACTAGTGTAATTGTTGTTTTTCTTAAAACCACAAGGTCTTGATAATCATCTTAGACTCTTATGTTCAACGTGACCATGCCATTACACACTGGTCCACAACACCAATCAAGAATTCAAGTTCACACACTGCTTTGCATTTAATCATTTATTGTTAATCTCTGGCTCTCGCCACAGTTGGTCTCTCATTCTATGATCAACTCCAACTGTTTGCAGCAGATGGCTGCCCTCCCTGAGCCTGGTTTGGAAATTTCTTCCTGTTAAAGGAGAGTTTTTCCTTCCCTGAGTTGCCAAGTGCTTTTTGGGGTGGAGTGGTGGGGGTTTTCACACTATTATTGTCTTTAACTTTACAATATAAAGCATCCTGATGCTACTGTTGTGATTTGATGGTGTACAAATAAAATTCATTTAAACTGACAGAGACGAGATAAAGTCAGGTCCTGGTTGTAATTAGTTGAAGCCAGAGGAATGTTTGTTAATCTGCATGTTTGAATCTGTATGTAACAGACAACTTAGCAATTGCATTAGGAGTTTGTTGCAAAAGCACATCATTTGTTCATGAATCTGTGAAAAATGCTTGTTTGACAGAAAAAAAAGTTTGACAGAGATAAAATACAATACTGGACAAGTGGAGGACAAAAGAAGTGGCAGTCCTATAAAACAATTTACAGCAGATGAACAGTATCTGAGAGTCCTTAGGGAATTGGGGGGGAATCCATCAAAGATCTGACAAAGGACCTTAGAGATCCATCTACTGTCCTCTGAAGCCTCATCAGAGTGGTTTCTGTCAGGGTGACTGTCAAGCAGTCATTCTTAAGGAGAGGAAATTGGGAGAAAAAGCTGAGGTATGCCAAAATCAGTGTTGGGTAAGTTACTTTAAAATAGTAACTTAGTTACATTACTAGTTACTTCTATCAAAAGTAACTCAGTTACTTCAAGTTACTCGTTACTTTCAAAGTAACTAGTTACTAGGGAAAGTAACTTTGGTTTTACTCAGAATTCTCTTGTTAATGTGTTGCTTCCATAACTTTGCCAGTCTTCTAGCTTGCTTACTTGCCACAAGTGCACTGTGCCACCTACCAATAGAAAGGAACAGATAATGTGCATATTTCCACGAGAGAAATCCCACACCCGGACCATCATTGACTGCTGCCATGATTCTAGCCTACGTCACAGCATCATGTGCGCCTTTTACATCCAACACAAAAACTGCAGTCGTGGTACTTTTGATTGTACTCAGAACTCGGAAATTCTGCCTTCTGAATAGGAAGATGTAGGTAACACCAGACTGCAGATGAGCTGCATACAGGGCTGGACTGGGACAAAAAATCGGCTCGGGCATTTTGACTAGAGACTGGCCCATCATTATAGGAAAAATCATAAAGCCTTTGAATGAAAACAAACGCTGTTGTGACAGTGATGTACACTGTTTTGATGGTATATTTGCATCAATCTATGAATCGTTTGTTCGCAAGATTCAGATAATTAAGATAAACATTTTAAATTAGAATAAGAAAGAAAAGTATTTCTTTGTGCCCACCTTTCCCTGTTAATGCCCTATCTGGCCCCCCTGGCAAAACTTTGCTAGATCCGCACCTGCACAGTTACCAGCTGTCAGCTACCTAAAAAAGGATCCTGGGGTTATCTGTCTCTCAGAAACAGTTCATAACTTCCCTTCAACTCATTCATGTCACCTAAAAGGTAAACCTGTTTCTCCATCACCTGCTCAGCTCTGAGGATTCAGTAAGGACATCTCCTGGTTTCATCTTCATGTTTCCCTCTCACCAGATAACCAAACCGATATCATGACCAGCAGCTTTTTTGCAGCTGTGGCTCCAGCAAACATCAGCTGATACTAGAAATTAATATTAAATAAATTCTAACAACAGCTGATCAAGCTTAAACGTGCTGCTGTTGTTTAACGTGACATCCGCTGGTTTCCTCTTTCTGGCGCAAAGTGGGCGATAAACAAACAAGAGAGAAAAGCCGATCAGCTGATCATTGATCAGTTTTCATGATTGAAGTAGAAACGGGAGGGGGAGAATGAAAGAAGAAGAGGCAGCTGTGCAGCAAACACAGAATAACTTCAGCTTTGTGCCCTTTTCATTGTAGCTGAATTACGGGACAAACTGTTCCTTTTCACCTCAATAAGAAACGCTTAATATTTTCTCTGAATACCAGACGGGACGGTTGGCAACTCTAATAACTTATGAACAAAATAAAGTTCAACATCATTAACTTCATAGCACCCACCCAGCTGTATAGAAACTCCGTCATGCTAGCTGTACGCAGTACGGAAAAAGTCAGCACAACGAAAATAAACTCCACCTAAACTTGGTTTATATCTGACCCAGATAAACTGCAGGTCATAACTTCTTACCTGAAGTTCAGTTCACACTTGGACCAGCTGCCGCCTCGGGTCTCTTTTCCTTCTACGTCCCCTTTCCCTCATCCACCTGCTGGCCTCCACCACTTGCTAATGTTACAGAATCTGTGGAAGCTCCGCGATAGCCACCACACGAAGTAACGACCCTATCTAAATCCTAGTAACGACTAACGCGTTCCTGGTTTTGGCATAATAACTAGTTACCGTGCTCGTTACCACAATAGTAACGTAGTTACTGTAACGCGTTACTTAATAACGCGTTAGTCCCAACACTGGCCAAAATACACAACACTGTGTGGACTGTAAATCAGTAATAATTTTTTTAATTTTTTGTTGAAATCGTGTATGGAGGGGTCAGGAAAGCAACAGTGAGTAAAACACGATGGGGGCTCTGTCATGGTTTGAGCTCCTTTTCAATCAATGTTGCTGAGGATCTTGTCAAAACTGATGAAATTATGAATGCAGAGAACTACCATCAGATTATAAACCATCATGCAATACCATCGGGAAAGCATCTGATTGAAAACAGCTTATTTTTTAAGCATGACAACGATCAGAAACATATTGCCAATACAGCACAAGCATCACTGGTTGTTACGTTCCCCTGAAAGGGGTCTAAGCGGTGAGGGGGAAATAACAAAAAGTGTCCGGGTTAGAAAAAGGAGTCAAGGAGGCAAAAGGGTTAAATTAAATAGTTTTATTAAAGTAGCTCAACTAAAAGAGACGGACAAACCGCTATCACCCTTTAAGGAAAACAAACAAAACTCAGGCGTTGGTCAATAACGTAAAAAGTAAGTCAAAAAGAGAGAGCAGCTCACTGACTGTGAATACACCAAACGCACAGCTCGCTAGCTGCAAACGCACAGCTCGCTAGCTGCAAACGCACAGCTCGCTAGCTGCAAACGCACAGCTCGCTAGCTGCAAACGCACAGCTCGCTAGCTGCAAACGCACAGCTCGCTAGCTGCAACCACACTAATGGCACACTGGCCCAGAGCTCACCTGTCCCTGGGCTTAAATACTTTTAATTACTGACGAGAGTCAGCTGCACAAAAGAAAAAAAGGTGGCAGCTAAGGCAGGAGAGATGGTCGGACACGCCCACACAGACAACTTCAGGAGGCGGCCCTGCTAGGGCTGTAACACTGGTGAAAAAAAATAAAAACATAATGGAGCACTAAGAAGTCATGGATTGGCTTCCCCATAGCCCAGACCTCAACGTTACTGAACCAGCGTGGGACTGTCTTGACAGAGAACAGAACAAAAGGCAGCTGACATCCAGAAGAAGAAAGAAGAAGAAAGCTTCTCTAAGAGAGTTCAGGCTGTGCTGAAGAATAAAGGTGTTCCTACAAAAAATTACTTTTTAAGCTTGATAGAACTGTTTTTACCTTATTTACTGTATTCACTTGTGTACTCTTTGTACGTTTCAATGAATTGCAACATCTATTTTCCATTTTCCTAGCAAAATATAAAGAAATGACTCAAGCCTTTTACACAGTACTGTACCAATACTGCCTTTCTCACTCTACTTTATGTCAACCCTGAGAAAACATCTCAGTGTTTTCTTCTTTGAAAGCGTTTTTTATTGGAATTGTCACCGGGAGCTTGGTGTTTACACTCACTGTGAGCACTTTTGAGATCTACGTGGTGGCTGTTGACACATAGTGTGAACAAACAGGATGCCATCTTTTACTTGATTGTGTGGCCCACTGACATTACTGGAGACCTTTACAGTTCGGAGACAAAAAGGAAGAAATTCACAGGTGTTAATTTGCGTTATATTAAAGCATTCCTTTATCTAAATACTAATATAAACCTAGCGCCAGTTCTTTAAATTGAAGACGTGACACCTGTTTTTGAAGAAATCTACCACCAATTGAAGAAATTATACACTGCCTATTATAAATGTACAGATACAGTATACTGTGCAAATCCAAAAGAAGGTGTGATGAGTATTTAATGCCTCTTGTTTTGTCCTCCAATGATCTTGAAGTGCTCTTATTTCTTGACTGATTGCCACGGGCTTCTTGTCGTTCATTCTCAAACATTTAGTGACATTGCTCAAGGTCACCTGCCTTGGGACTGCACTGGGATACTTGCAGGATCTGGAGAAGAGCCAGCCTCCAGGGACTAACTGTTCAGCCTGTGCAGGTTGCGTAAAGGACATCTCTGAAGCCACCGCAAGATTTGACGCCTGCTGGCAGGTCAACGCTGAGAGGAAAGAAACAGACTTAAGAATTTAGTCACAGTTTAACACCACCAACAACAACATCCATCACACTGGGGCTGTTTTTGCTATGAAAGTGATATGAAAATTGTGAAATTGTGTCATTTCACTTGTCACAACACAGGAAGTGGCAGTCCATGATTTCAGCAGATGACATTACGTCAAGTGTATTGTGATTTTGAAGAGGAGTATAAGCCCTGTTTTATGTTTGGGAAAAACGGCTTGAGGTTTTGAAGGGCCACGTCAGGTAATTGGACAAAGTAAGTCCCATGAAGTCTATGATCAAATTCTTTGTTTTATTGGCATTTAGGACCAGGCTGCTCTTCTCATACCAGTCATTTTTTGAACCATTTTGCCACGTTACAAATGACAGTTTGTGAGGTTCAACCTGATTATGACTGATTTACTTCACATTTTTTATCTTCTGCCTTGAGAGCAAAAGAAGTCTGAGATGAAAAGTTAGAAAATAGTTTAACTGTGGGTGAAATTCATTACAACGTAAATGGTAATTTACCTGCATTTGTACAGCGTTTTTACTCAGTCCCTAAGGACCCCAAAGCGCTTTACACTACATTCAGTCATTCACCCATTCACACACTGGCAATGGCAAGCTACATTGTAGCCACAGCTGCCCTGGGGCACACTGACAGAGGCGAGGCTGCCGGACACTGGCGCCACCGGGCCCTCTGACCACCACCAGTAGGCAAACATGGGGTTAGTATCTTGCCCAAAGATATTTGGCATGCAGCCAGGAGGCAGCCTGGGATCGAACCACCGACCTTCTGATTAGTGGCTGACCTGCTCTGCCACCTGAGCTACAGCCACCCCCAACGTAATCATTTACAATATAGTTTACCACTGTAGATACTTCCATCCATCCATTTTCTTTCACTTATGATATTCAAGGTTGCAGATGGGCTTGAGCCTATCCCAGCTGTCATGGTGAAAGAGGCTTTTAGCAAGAAGAAACCTCCTTCAGAACCAGGTTCAGAGACTGGTGAGGAGTGGGAGACATGGCAGAAAAATAGGCCAATGTTACCGTACATTAAGGAATAATTTTGGAGAAGTAAAAGGAAAAAATTACTTGTGACTCCATGGCGTCGTGATGAATCTGTCCCCTATGTGTGTCTCTTTAAATCTGCAAAGACACAAACACAGCCTGAGAAACTCAAAAGCTACTCCCAGTGCTGGTCCCAAGCCTGGATAAATAGGACGGCTGTTTGATGAAGCGCATTGAATTGTGCCAAGTCAAATATGCGGATCCATCCACTCTGGTGACCCCTTGGGAAATAAGGGAGCAGCTAAAAAAATGTTCGTTGAGGAGAAGAGTTACAACGACAAATCAATCGTTATCATGGGATGTGAAACAAAGATGTAGTGCTAAACAAAATAGGATTTATGCATGACCTAATAGCATAATGCAGAATCGTAAAAACGCGTTGCTTCATTAACTTATATTAACTTTATTAATATTTGCATCAGAAAAAAAGATCGTTACAGTGATACAACAGCAACAATGTGACAATTTAGCTCTGCTGATCATCAGCAAGCTCCCGAGGGAATCATCTGTCTCTCCACTAGTTATTGTCCAACCAACTCACTAACATTTGCTGCATTCTAAGTGTGTGCTTGTGTCAGTGTGTGTGTGCATTTCTGCTAAAGCTAACAGGTTACTATTAGTGCAGTGAAACAGAAATATAACAGTGAGAGTGTAGATCTGCTAATGAGCTGAACTTTACATGTAGAACAATGTTGGACTAAATAATGACATGTTTCCATTAATAGCATTTGCTTTAGATATGCAATATAGAACTAAACTGAAGTTGCTTGCACTATATTCCAAGTACCGTTAATGTTCATATTCAGCATTAAGGCTTTAGACACTTTTTTACGTTATCACTCCATGTTTCTTCTGTTATTCACACAGAGCTGTTTCTGTCCAGTTTTTAGCTCTGCATTTGGGCTCCACATAAGGACACCAGCTAATTTTTAATTTTTTTTATAGATAATTTCATTTCATTTGAATGCTGCACTAGAAACTACAAGCATTTCCTCATGTCCAGTGTGAAGTAATCAAAACGGCATCTCATTAAGCTTCCCTATCAATAGCTCTCTTAGCCATTGATTCAACATTAATTACCTCAGTAATTACACAAATGCGCTAATGAATTGATTTGACAGTCACACATGGCAAGCCTGTTTGTTTCCAGTTGACTGATAAGGGAAAAAAGGGAAAAGCAAGCGAGAAAGAGAGAACGGAAGACAATACTGGAAGTGTGCTTCCAGATTTGTGCATATCCTCCCGATGAGCCTTGGGTATTATTATTCCATCACGCCAAAGCACTGACAGTTCCCTTTTAGTTATCGTCCTATTGTTATGATCCAAGGATGCTGGTAATTGGAGATTCATTGTTGACTGTTATCACAGAGCTGGGATTTTCTTTGTATGCATTCATTATTTAAGATGAAAAGTTTTCTCTCATTCTGAGATTCACAAGCACATTATCAGTCTCTTTGGGCTCTACTTCCTTTATTCATTAAACCACCAATTATTTGGAATAAAGAGGGGATGAGGCAGTTATTGTAATTGGCTTTTTTTTTTAAATCCAGAGAAGTTTGCAACTTTAGCATGGTAATGATTGAAAACAGTGATATGCAGAATACATTTAGAAGAGATCATGAAAACTTGAAAGTAAGTGAATTTAAAGAGGTTATAGTATTTCTTTTATTGCTATAAGCTCATAAATGTCAGATTAGAGTCGGGTCTAAAGAAGGCATCGTCAAAGATGAGGAGCTCTCTGATGTTTACTGGTAATTACAGCGAGTTGTCCCAGGGTGCGCTAGATGGAGTAAGTATGCCAGCAACCCCCTAACCCGTCCGACCCCCTGCTGACAAATTCATCTGACAGAGCAAATATATACTTCCTCTTATCAGTCAACCCCTTCATCCTTGGTCCAATGTCTTCTGGGACAGCAGAGCATGGATTTTGCATGATATTAGCCAAGACCCAGGCCAGCATGCTTGAGGGATTTGTGAGAGTAAACCTCTCGCTTTGATGTCTCCTCGAATATCCCAGCTTGACACAGTAAAACAAGGGATAGCAGGAAACTGAGTGGACTGATCCAAAAGGGATGCCCCTTCAGACCTTGCAGTAAACAAACAAAGTGAAGGTAAAGAAGAGTGAAAGAGAGAGAGAGAAAAAAACAGATTGCATGCTTAGCCTGTTCCTGTTGTTGGAGCATCAAAAATATTGCCTTTTTTAAATCAAAGTCAGCTGTGTCTGATACATATGGTGCTATTTGGTGTCAGTACCTAATGTATCAGGTTAGGGTCATGGTGAGACGACCCGTGGACCCCTTAGCGTTACATTTAAACTCACTTCTCAAATTAGTGGAGGAGAAATTTTTAGCATTTATAGTATATGCACAGTTATCACTGTAACAGCGGTGTTGATATGTCTGTTTAAACACAGCCTGCAGCTGTAATAACAGGATTTTTGGAAAAACCACAGTGTCTTAAATAAAAAAAGAGTAAAAAAGAAAAAAAAAAATCAGGCAAACAGTTCACATCCTCTCTGGTAAACTGACAGGGACATAATAAGAACCTTTTATTAGAGAAGCAACAAAGGTGAACGTGGCTGCCGGACACCTAGGTAACTGGAGGAAGCTGACGTCTCAGGCAAGATGGTGGAGTGTACGGCTGTGTTAGATTTGGAGCGGTGATAAAAGTGGCAAAGCTAATTGTCGTCTCGCATCTTCACGCTCCAAGAAAATCTCGAGGCCCCTGGGAACCGCCTCCATTCTTTTTCTCTGAAAAATTTCTCCCTGATATTAAAAGGCCCGAGGGACACGCTGGGGTGGCGCAGGAAGAGAACAGCAGTAAAACTGATGTTGACGTTAAGTAGGCTTTTGAATGCTGATGTTAAACGTGTGAGTCAGAATTTAGTTTGGCAGAGCTAGCATGCTATCAGAGGACTCAGAGGAGCAATGATACAGTAAGTGAAAGCCGAGAACTTGAAATTCAAAGAAGCGGCGATGCAAATACAAAAAAATTTAAAGAAAAAAGAATTATCAGTAAGTCAGAGCAACAAGCAGCTTATGAACCACGACCAAAAAAGCCACCAGTAAATCCTCATCACAGCGCTCTGCTTGACCTCAGGTGAGAACAAACTATTATACAGTGCATTTGAGCAGAATCAGTTTGTAATCTGATGAGAGAGCTCATAAGACGGCAGCACGTATGATTTATCTGCCTGGAAGTGAAATCGATATATTTTTTTGATCTGCATCGTCAGCTGGTGATAAAGTAGAGCAGCCTTAAGTTAATACTTGACTTGGAACACAAACACAGAGGCAGTGATTTTTTTTTCTTTTTTAAGTAGGCTTCAGTATGGAGGGCTAACTGGCCGGTGTGAAAGAACACTTGCAGGTCAGGGCAACTTGACAAAGTTTGATTAATCACTGTGGGAAACCTGATGGAGAACAAGAGTGACTAATGACCCATGTTAGCTGTTGATTTCATCAATCAAGAAAGGCTCTAACCTTGCCAATTCTTGGGTGAAACACAGCCACACACTTGCACACACATACAGTATACGCTCACTTATTTGAATTAGCTCCAGTAGTCACTGAAATACATTGTTATGTGTGCTCTGCTGGCAGGAACTGCTTGTAGCAGTATTTCCAGTGAAAGAGGAGAAAAAGAGAAATGTGAGGGAAGAAAAGTTTTATATTGATAAAAAAAGAGAAAAGAATAAAAGCAAGTAATTTGTTTTTTACCAATTAAAGCTCTTATTACAGAGGCGATCAACCCCCTCACTATAGTCTGCATTCTTCCATATATGTACAAAAGATAAGAGTGGAGCATTTTCTCAGCAGTCTATTAGTACTTACAAGCCAAGAAATAAATGCTGCAAGGCTCCCCCGCCATTACCAACTTTGCTGCAGTGAAAATGAGATCTGGAGGCGTACTTTTATGTGTATACTGTCAAAATATACATTACGTGATAAAATACAAAGATGCCGAAACAGTTTTATGACTACAGCGTTGACATCAACAATGCATTATCTGTTAAGTTAACTTCTAAGAGTTTGGGTTTTTAAAATCTCATTTTCGGCTTCCTGCTGCGTTTGGAAAACTTTACATATTCAGCAGCTCAAACATTGACAGAAGAAATAACTATTTTTTTCTATATTTTCTACAGTATTTTGAAGAGTTTTGCTTACTGTGGTAAATGCGCAATGATCATTTGACCAGACCAAGATGAAAGCAATAACTGATTACTATACCCACTGCAGCTTCTTTACATTAAAACACAAAATTAAGCAGTAACACTCTTCCTGTGTCTGACTACATGTTGTGAAGTCAACCTGGGCGTTTTTTACCAGGGGAGCTGGTGACACAGCTTATTAAGTGTAATTTTACTAATAGGTGTAAATAATTACAGTCTTTTACCACATTATTACTCTGCAGTGGGTGATTTATGAATTTTGGTACTAAAACTTTGCATTTTCATTTGAATAATACCACGTTTTTGGTGCATTAAGAAACTACAGAAAATAACAATGTGCTTATTTTTGTATATTTTTATAAAATAGAATAATTATGAAGTGAAGGGAAAATCTATCAGCATGTACAGGTCTATTCTGAAACAGAGAGGTTTTAGTCCCGATTCTTGCTTCTGTTTAAAAGAAGTCTACTTGGAAAAAAACTATAAATATATATAGAGAGTCTAACTGCCAACTTTCCTTTCTTGGACTTGGAATCCACAGCTAAGGAGACTCAATACAATTAGATCCTTTTGTTTTTGAACAATGGAACAACTTTTGTAATTTTACCTCTCTGCACGACAATGGCTATCAAGGTGTGATTGAAGTGCAGACCTTCAGCTTTGAATCAGTGGGTCTTACTAAAAAAATGCATTGACTGTTTGGGAATTACAGGCATTTTGTATAGACAGCACCCTATTTTCAGAGGCTCAAAGGAATGGACAATCTAACAGAAATGTAAATACAAGGATTGCATTTAATACTTGGATGAAATTCCTTTGCAGTCAATGACTGCCTGAAATCTAGAACCCACAGACATCACTGAATGTGCTCGTTTGCGGGTTTTCCTACTTTCAATTCTGTCTTAAGCAGTGTTGGTCAAGTTACTTGAAAAAAGTAATCAGTAACTAATTACTGATTACTTCCCCCCAAAAGTAATCCCGTTACTTTAGTGATTACTTATTTTCAAAAGTAATTAGTTACTTAGTTACTTAGTTACTTTTTAAAAACACGATTTACAACCTGAATAGATGATAAAGCCATAGATCTTTCAGCCCAATTCTACTTTTTCTGCATAATCCATCATACAAAATGTAATCAAATAGAAAAGCCCCTTTTTAAAACTTGTTTTATTAGTTTTAATCTTTTAACTTTATGCATCAAGCAAAAATTTAATTATATGCAACATTCTCTGACTGGAAGAAATTTGTTTAATATTTAAACCTATTTTCTGCACATTCCAGCACATAATTTTTTTTTTGTGTGTGTGTGTGATTACACTCACTCTTTCAAATAGATGCAAGTAAAACACAGCAGAAAATAAATAAAGTCAAAGACTAGCGGTCCTGTTGCTCTATTTTCACCTGTAAAGCAGGAGTGCGGTAGGCGGAGGTTTACCCTGGTGGAGGTGTGCCGCAGCGGTCACTGGAAGAATCCGCAAGTTTCTCTGTGAATTTCCCATTATGTCGTAGCGCACTCGGTGTTAGCTTGGAAGCTTAGGGGTTTTTTTCGCTGTAAAAAGAAGTTTTCTTCCCACGCACAACAGACACTAATGATTTTGTCACTTTTTATGGAATCAAACTTAAAGTAAGGTCAGTAGTTCCAGGCTTTAACGCTGCATGCTCATACTCTCTCCCGCACTCCATATATTATCCATTGTTGCTCTGTACACAGCTGTTTTCACGAACGTCGCACTTGTTTACATCAGTGTCATGAGACATTCTCGCAAAAAAATCACGGTTTTAGTAACGGAGTAACGCAGCATTCCTACGGGAAAGTAACGGTAATCTAATTACCGTTTTTGCAATAGTAATCCCTTACTTTACTCGTTACTTGAAAAGAGTAATCGGATTACAGTTACTGCCCATCTCCGGTCTTAAGTAACTGAAAAGATGCTCTGAGGTGACTCACTTGACAATTGAAGTTTTAAGAAAGTCTTGGGCTGCTTTTGCAGTATGTTTTGGGTCATTATCTATTTGCACTGCGAAGCACTGTCCAATCAGTTTTGCAGCATTTGACTGAATCTGAGTAGAGAGTATAGCTCTGACACTTCACAATCCATCCTGATACATGCCATGACATTTCTTCCACCATATTCAACAGATAATGTGGTATGCTTTGACTCCTTCCCCATACTCTTCCCATCATTCTGTGCAGGTTCATCTTTCTCTCAATTCTGTCATCTTTCATTTCAGTTGTGTTCTGTGTTCCTTTGGTACTGTTGGTGCTCCTGAGCTAGTCAGTGCATTCGTTTTAAGTATGTACTTCTAATGTTTCCACTATCTTTCTCTCTAGATTTATTTCTTTGGACCTACCAAGTAGTGGTTGCAATCTACTCCAGATGTTTTATCTGCTTAATTAGTCATGGAATAATTAGGAACAGACCTCATCTGGCCATGAAAACTGGTTTTCACTCAACTGTCCCCAATTATTTATGAGCCTCTGAGAATGGGGGGCTATATATGTAAGAGGCTATTCATTTTTACAATTTGAGATATAATAAATATAAGCTAAAAAAGAAATCAATAATGATATTGATTTCTTGTCCATGGTTAGCTGTGTCCTTCACTGTGTCTTCTCTTCATCATGTGTCAAGAACCAAATGCAACCCAAATGCAAACAGGCTGATAAAAAAGGCAACTTAAGGGTACTTTCTATTAGTACCTACTCAGATCGACTCACCATGGCTCACCACGACTCGACTCCGATCGACTGGTTTTCCATTGAGTCCATCGAGTACCACCTAATGTTCGTGGTTGTCCTCATAGCAACCATGATGTAACTACTGTAGTATGCTACACAAATGCTACAACAAAGGTGGACGTCAAGGTGACACCTTTGTTGCTCGGTCTGTGACTTTTCGTCAGAATCTGGGACTATGGTGTTGTTTTTTGTAGCCATTTCCCTTGTTGCTGGGTTTAAAATTGCTTTTTAAAAAATTTTCATGAATGAGACACTCTCATAACTCATCAAGTGATGCCCCTTACCAGCCAATCAGTGCCATGCAGTCTGACAACATCACATTTTAGTACCTGCTTGGATTATAAGCTACTGGAAAATCCTGAAAACCATGGTGAGTCGATCTGAGTAGGTACTAATGAAAAATAGGCTTTACAAAAGTAACTTAAAGGGTAAAAGACAAAACGTGGCAAATTGAATCTGGGGCGGATCCAGAGAAATTTTCTTAGGGTGGCATAGAATTCAAATGGGGTGGCAAAGTAAAAGCCTTTTTTTAAAACACATATGCAGGTGGTTACATATGGTTGAAATTATTCACAGAATGGTCAAAATGCAAGTCAGGCTGAAAGCCAAGCAAACAGCCATCACTAACTGATTGCTGTATGAAGGTAATCCTGTCTGCCATGTGTTTTTTAAAACAATCTTTTATTGAGAAAATAATTTCTAACAGTTACTCAAGGTCAAAGTGTTTGCAACAAAGCCATGGCTTTACCACAAACATAATCTGCTAAAGTGTTTATGGAGGAACGCTCATATATATTGTATTTAAGTGTTACTTTATGGTATACTTGGAATAATGAAAGGCCTACACTTGGCTGTTTGAATAGCTTTTTATTTCGATTAAATACTGTGCTCATAAATTTAAGACAGGGGTGCTCATCAACCCCCGTCTTAAATTTAGGTCAAGGCCCGTTTATGTTTCTAAGATGACCTGCTGGTTCTTTTGGTACCTAAACTGTTAATCTGGCTTCTCCTAATGTTACTTCCATCTCTCTGATGGATTTTCTTTTACAGCCTGAGGATGGCCTGTTCTACTTGCACTGACAGGTCCTTTGACTGCATGTTATGGATTCACAAGCATAGATTCAAGATGCAATCTCTTGGTATCAACTCCACCTAAACTATGAAGGAAAAACTGAACAGCTTTTGAGTGAACTGTCCAATTTCATTTGATCTCCTGAAAACAGGGGGCTGTGTATGTTTGTAATTCCCCAGTGGTTAATGCGGTCTTTTAGTTCAGTGCCTCAGATCAAAGCAGCAAGACTGCACTGCATCTGTTTTATTTTTTTTCCATTTCAAATCTATTATAGAGCTGAAACTATGAAAAGTTTGACGCTGTCCAAACATTTCCAGGCCTAACTGTAACAACTGAACAAGATGTCTGCTGGTGGATGTTGTGAGGCAGTTTCCTTGTATTGTTGCATCTAGAGATATTGGTTTGTTATAATTCAGAATTTCAATAAATATTTTTTCCTTCCTGAATTTGAACCCATTGAACCACAAACAACAGTTGCTTGTTGTATTGTCTGTTTGCAGGCTTTTGAGCTGTCACCTGTTGGCCGAGACAGTGACATGAAATATATTCAAGCTGAAGGTGAAGACTTGGAATCCATGAAACGCCTGTGGCCACCGTGGTTCACCCGTCATACTGACAGATGCTTGCTTTTCCACATCTCCTCTCTTCTGTTTTCCTTTTCATATCTTCTCCTTAAATGCAGTAGCCATTGTGAAGCCCCTCCAGTCTCGGGTGTCTATATTTATTTATATATTTATCCTGTCCCCTGAAGCCACAAAATGTCTGTTGCATTTCTTTCCACTCCCCACTTTTTTCCCCCTTTTTTCCTCCTCTTAGCTCAGCGTCTCTTCGAAATTTTCATCTCATCTTACCTCTGTGTCCCACTATCTTATCATCTTTGGCCCTAAGATTGGATTTCCTACCTATTGGGATAGCATGCCAGAGGGAAACATTTTGATGAATTTTGCATCACTAGCGCGCGCACACACACACACACACACACACACACACACACACACACACACACACATTAAAGACAGGTATGTTCCTCATTTATACACACCTGTCAATTCTTTTTTTTCATACTGACATCCCTTGTGGGGGAAAAATATGTCATTCATGTATCATTATACTGCCTGGGGCCAAACTGTTAAGGTGCTTTGACACTGCTCATCATCTAGGAAAAGGCACTTTCTTGCTTAGACACATTCCCTCCTCCAATCCATCATAATGATGAAACCTGGTTGCAACGCCTCCATCATTGTAGGTGTTGTCGCCCAACAAAGCAGACATGAATGAGATTTTTGTAAATCCTTTTATCATGTCTTGTAGCCTAACTAGTGTTACTTTTATCTGGAGTCGAGGCCTATTGGACAAAACCAGATTGACAAAATTACACATCTCCAGCAACGTTTGAAGCCAAATCTGCAACAGATGGAAGCAGAATCCTCTCCAGATCCCAAAATAAACCCAGTTACTCGGCCGAAGGTTTGGCCCGCTGTTTAAAATGATCCTCTGGAGTTGCAGCTTAACAATAGGTCGGTTGAAGAGGAGGCTAGCGCAACTCCGTGTAAACCAAATGTTTCATTTCACTGTAAAGATTAATTTGGCATGTGGAGTTGCTGTGTACGAGTCTATCCCAGCTGGGCTACAGTGAATCGGAGGAAAGGAGCCACGTCAGTCTCTCAGGTGATAGATTGGAAATCAAAGTTCTAATCATACACTCTGTGCAGTTGCCTAGCAACAGGCTTCCCCTTGCTGAACTTGTCTGTTGGCTGAGAAGAAGCAAAGATGAGAAGATGATGAGCCAAACAGGGAGAGCATGTGGAGACCGAGCCAAACTCCATGACATGCCTAACCGAATGGGTTTTTATTATTTACGAACAGAAACAATGATTTGTTTCAAAGCAGGAACGGGGAATTAAAAAAATATGCCGTTCAAATATTTTCTGAGTGGTTTCCACAGTGTCCCGTTAGTTTCTTTTCTGTTTACAAAAATAATGCATTCATAGTCATCATTTTTCCCTTTTGATATAGACTTTTTAAAAAAAAATAAAAAATCTTCTGTTAGCAGTAGAGCTGATTGCTTTAAATTGCTTCTCAGAAACTGCATAGCAGCAGCACAGCCCACATGATATGCATAGTGATGTATAGACTTACTTCTTTATAAGTCATAATGTGAGCAGCTAGCGGTGCAGTGGGTGCACCATCTGCACACAAATTACAGCTAAAAACACAGCCTGGTGAACTGAAAACATCACTTTCATCAACCTTTAAAACCACCAAAAAACAAGCGTTCTCACAACCAACATTTTGAAGTTACTATTGGATTTCATTAAATCTAATAATTACTCTTACTTAAAGTGTGCTACACTTGCCGAACTGTTCTCATTAATCATTATCAGCATGGCAACAACTGGAAGAGTGATTGGGGGAAAAGATGAGGCAAAGATATCTTCTTGGGGATGATTTTGAAGCATTAACTTCATTTCTTGCTTGGTTAGTGAATGAGGACACAGGCTCTTTTTCTACTGCAATTTTATTCTGCAGCGGGAATAATCAGTTCTTTTGTTGTCTGTTGCTCTGGAGAAATTTGAAACCGATTTTGTCCAGTGTGGCTGTCCATCCCTTCTATTGTGCTGGGGATTTGTGAAATTTGGATCTGTTAAACGAACTTGAATTAGGAGGGGGGAGAAAACAGATTTCAGTTGAATGCAATCTGCAGTCTACTAACATCTAGTGGTGAGATTTTACGCGCTGTAGCTTAAAGTCATTATTCAACTGGCAAATATTTGCTGCTTAATGCATGCTTATGAACCTTTACTAAAAATGGACTTTTGAATATGACCCATGACATATATGTTGTCCTGCTGGCACAGCTTTGGGAAGGAAATAAAGCACAATACACTGCTTTGTTTCCATGGTGGTGTTCGTGAATAATGCTTTAAGAACAGCTCCCTTGACCAACAGTGCAATCAATATAATTGCCCAGATTTACATGAGATTTGTTGTTTTGGATGAATGTCTTGAACTTCCCTGCAGTATCAAGCATCGGGCCAAAATTAGAATCTGTCCAAGAGAAATATCTAAATTCCATTTCATAAGAACCTTCTTGAATAACATGATAATAACACAGTGTGATGGCTTAATGGTTTTTCTCACTTTTGTGATATTGTGATGTGACATGAACAAGACAGCCTCTGCTTGAGGCAAGTAATTTTATTTATAGCATATGCACAAAGGTATTTTACCTCACCTACTACCTGCGGTACATACTGTCACGGTTCTGGAGCTTCCCTCTCCTCCTCAAGAGCGGCCCACATATTGGCTTCTTCTGACACTGCCCCCTGGTGACAGTATATAGTTATGGTATGTCGATGGCAGTCTGAAAAGCTGTAGGCTCTGAGAGGACTCAGTGCACAGCCATGTTTAAGCTATGATGCAATACTAGGAGGTGTCTTTAAATACTCTCCTGACCTCGCCATCTTACTATGGGCTAAAGCCTCTATCATTGGAATATATATATATATATATATATATATATATATATATATTAGCAGCAGTGATGAATCATCTTTGTTGTCCCCTTTTTTCTAGTAAGACATGTTTAAGTAATAGGTTCTCATTGCTTTATTAATGACAAGTACAATAAAACATTCATGAAGAATATGAACCATGGTGTAATCCTGCTTCAAAGTTCAAAAAGCTGTTTTGAAAAAATGCTTTGGAAACATTTTAGCTGTTGTGCTTTGACAGTATATTGTAGTGTATTTGCCAAAACGAGAAAATAACTATCTGACATTGTCTGGGTATCTGACTGAGTAGCAGTGTTTTTTTTCTGCCTTTTTTCATTAAATACATTTTCTACTACTGGAAAATAACTGCACATCAATGTTTTCTTAGTCATATATTGTTTTATAGAGGATGAATGTGACAAAGTGGAGGAGCAGTTGCAATGCTCTCCATTTGTCCCATATGTGTTTACCTTTTTTTGCACATTGTACACATTATTCTGTTTCTATATATTTGCTATGATTTGCTATTTGTCAAGTAACATTGCTTCACTCACTATCCCTTGTTTGTTTTTTGTAAGCGTTCTGTTGCCGGCAAATCAAACATTCTGCAAATTGAGACAAATACTAAGTTATGTTTCTTTATATTTTATTATGTTACAGATTAAGTCATTTGTTCATACTTACTTTGTTTGTCTTTTCAGTCCTCATAAGGGTCAGGTGTGGGGAAACGCCTGCCTGGCATTTCCTCATTTTAAAGTCCTGATGATGTCACATGTGACATCAGCAGGTCAAACCAAGTGGAGGGGTTTCTTTTTCCATAGAGATGCTTCCTTTTGTTTGTGTTAAGGTTTAGAGGGATTTGTTGAATGTTTTTCCTT
Source organism: Neolamprologus brichardi (assembly GCF_056152115.1). Classification (NCBI taxonomy): domain Eukaryota; kingdom Metazoa; phylum Chordata; class Actinopteri; order Cichliformes; family Cichlidae; genus Neolamprologus; species Neolamprologus brichardi. The sequence goes on along the minus strand of NC_142124.1, from coordinate 23,007,100 downwards.
TCATTAATGCTGCCATTTAGTTGCGTAAATGTGCATGTTAGAAATGTGTAGAGGTTTTGTGTTTTTGCATAATCTGTGTAGAGTTTTAGATCCCTCAGTTGAGTGAGTGGTACTGGCTGGGCAATTGAAGGGAAATTGATGGCCCTATTTAAAGTCAGTCTCTACCAGATGCAGCAGAGAGGAAAGGTGAGCTGTGTCACCAGGGCCATGGTATGTTGAGTTTTGTTAAGTTACATTAAATTAAGTTCACTGTAAATAAATTGCTTACCTTGGAAACCTGAAATGTCTGCATAGTCTGCTTCCCTACCACCTTCCTTGACGTTCGAGTCTGACTACTTCACAATGACCAACAAATTTTACTTTGATACATTAATACTCACTAAATTATTACATTCCAAAAGCACTCTCTTTTAATCTTTGCAGCTAATTTAGCACAATTTCCTGCCTGTGATATTTTACTCTTCTCTTATATTAAATGTCAAACTTGTAGCCATTCGGGGGTGAGCCGAGGTCTGCGCAGCTCTCTGCTTTAGCCTGTGATCTGCTCTGTGAATGCGGTTTGTACGGGCACAGATGGATGTCAGGATGGCCAAATGGAGAGTCGACCCCTGCAGCGAAGGCCGGTGCACTTTTGACTAACAGTGGATCACAGCATCTGTGACATTCCGAAAGCCCCCAACATCACAGTCACAGTTTCACCCATGTGAAAATAGCTTTCAAAAGGAGTTATTACTGCACTTCCTGCTTTCCTGCCACCTTATGCTCCCAAATTTTATTTTGACCTTGTGTGTATTTAATAATAATCAACAGATGAAATCAAAGTGAGTTTTGGCCATCACTGAGTCCTATAAGACTTGGTTGTTGAACTTTTTTTGTTCTGAAGATGAGGCATTTACTGTAGCCTCTGTACCATCTGGCTAAGATGGATCAGCGTTTCTTCGAACTCAGTGAACAGTAGCAACATCACTTGCTCATAAACTTGCTATTTCTGGAAAACTGTGCCACAAAGTTTGTTAAATACTATTACAACCAGAAACCATGAGATGTTGTTGCCACTGCAGTTTACAGTACATAATGGAAATCAAATTAGATTCATTAAAGAAAACCTGGCTGTCTTATATATTACTAAAAAAAAATCAATACATAACACTTTGAAAACACATCAGAAAAAAATCATGCTGGACATCTACACTGATATGGACTAGATAATGTGTTAAGGATGAAAGGATGTCACGCTGTTTGATGGAAATGAAAGTTATCAATCTACAAAGGTCTAAATTTAAAGACACCCTGAAAATCAAAGTTTAAAAACTGGCGTAGCAGGCTAGTCAATTTTTCAACTCAAAATGGTGCTTAGTAGTTTGTATGGCCCCCATGTGCTTGTATGCATACCTGACAATATTGGGGCAATGTTGCTCTTAATGAGACAATGGATGATGTCTGGTGGATCTCCTCCCAGATCTGGACCAGGGCATCACTGAGCTTCGGGACAGTATGAGGTTCAACCTGGCAGCCTTGAAAGGATTGAAACATAATGTCCCAGAGTTCTTCTGCTGGATTTATCTCAGGCAAACAGTGGGGGGCAGTCAATGGTACCATTTGTTTCATCCTCCAGGAACTGCCTGCATACTCTCCCTACATGAGGCCAGGCATTATGGTGCTGAAGGAGGAACCCAGGACCTATTTGGCCAGTGGCTGATAATGTGTTCAAGGATTTCATCCTGATACCTAACAGCAGTCAGGGTGTTGTTGCCCAGCCTGTAGAGGTCCGTGTGTCCTTCCATGGATATGCCTCCACAGATGCACCACCAAACTGGTCATGCACCCCGATGTTATTGGCAGCATCATTTTCTGTGCTCAGAGTGAACCTGCTCTCATCTGTGAAAACCACAGGGCACCAGTGCTGGTCCTGCTAATTCTGGTCTTCTATGACAAATGCTTGACTCTACGGTGCTGGGCAGTGAACACAGGGCTCACTAAAGGATTTTGGGCCTCCGAGTCTGTTTACATCCGTTTGGTCAGACACACTCACACCAGTGTCCTGCTGGAGGTCATTTTGTGGCTCTGGGAGTGCTCATCCTGTTCCTCCATGCACAAAGGAGCAAATACTAGTCCTGCTGATGGGTTAAAGACCTTCTACGGCCTTATTCAGTTCTCCTAGATAGCACGTAGACATAGCTGGACTGGCCATCGGGCATACCGGCATTTGCCCGGTGGGCCGATGGTGATTTTTCGTTTTTATGGGCCGATGATTTTTTTTTTTTATAACAGTATAAACAATGAAAGGTGATGGATTGGCCAGATGCTGGCAGATGTGTAAAAATAACTCAGTTGTTTGGTGGTGGCTATGGTGGAGCTGCCACAAGAGGCCAGGTGGATGAGGGAAATGGGAGGAAGGAGGAGCAGAGACCTGCCCGTCCGAGTGTCAGGTGAACTGAACTTCAGGTAAGAAGTTATGACCTGTAGTCTATCTGGATCAGATATAAACCAAGTTTAGGTGGAGTTTATTTTCGTTGTGCTGACTTTTTACCATCAGTTACAATAACTCATACTGCGTACTGGCTAGCATGACGGAGTTTCTACAGCTGGGTGGGTGCTATGTTACTGATAGTGAACTTTATTTTACTCATAAGGTTAGTTAGTAGAGTTGCCAACCATCCCCTAAAAAACTGAATTGTCCCATATTTAGAGAAAATATTACACGTTTGGTATTGAGGTGAAAAGGAACACAGTTTGTCCCGTACTTCAGCTAGGATGGAAAAAGACACAAAGCTGGAGTTTTTCTCTGTCTTTACGCTGTCAGCTATCTCTTCTTCTCTCATTCAATCGTGAAACTGATCAACGATCAGCTGATCAGCTTTTCTCTCTTGTTTGTTTATCTCCCACTTTGCGCCAGAAAGAAGAAACCAACGGTTGTCACGCTAAACAACAGCATGTTTAAGCTTGATCAGCTGTTGTTAGAATTTATTTAATATTAATTTCTAGTATCAGCTGATGTTCGCTGGAGCCACAGCTGTAAAAGCTGCTGGTCATGATGTCGGTTTGGTTATCTGGTGAGAGGGAAACATGAAGATAAAACCAGGAGATGTCCTTACTGAATCATCAGAGCTGAACAGGTGATGGAGAAACAGGTTTACCTTTTAGGTGACATGAATGAGTTGAAGGGAAGTTATGAACTGTTTCTGAGAGACAAATAACACCAGGATCCTTTTCTAAGTAGCTGACAGCTGGTAACTGTGCAGGGGCGGGTCTAGCAAAGTTTTGCCAGGGGGCCAAGTAGGGCGTTAACAGGGAAAGGGGGGCACAAATAAAATACTTTTCTTTCTTATTCTCATTTAAAATATCTAGCTTTTATTAAATAATTATCTGAATCTTACAACCAAAGTTTTTATCTGATGTACAACGTATAGAAATCATACATATACCAACAAGACTGTACATCACTGTCACAACAGCATTTGTTTTCATTCAAAGGCTTTATGGTTTTTCCTATAATACCTGGTGGGCTGGTCTCTAGTCAAAATGCCCGGGCCGATTTTTTGTCCCAGTCCAGCCCTGCACGTAGAGTTGGACTCTGTGCATCCTCTGTAGGGTTCAGGTATTGCCTCGTCCTACCAGTAGTCACAACGACACTAACCAAATGCAAAACTAATGAAAAAAACAGTCAGAAGAGATGAGGAGGGAAAACTGTCAGTGGGCTCCACCTGTAAAACCATTTCTGTTTTGGGGGTCGTCTAATTGTTGCCCCTCGAGTTCACCTGTTGTTAAATTCATCAGCACCGAAACAGCTGAAACTGATTAAAAAAAACCTCTGCTACTTAACTGACCAGATCAATATCCAAAAAGTTTAACTGACTTAAGCTTATCGAATATACTCTGATTAAAACAGGGTTCCTGTACGTTTTTTGTGTGTGTGTCTATAACGAGTCACAAACACTGCAGAATTTCAGACTTTAAACCTTGTTTCTTCTCTAGTTGCTGCATGGAACAGGTGCTACCTGTAGATGATGGATGCCTGATAAGTTCGAGCTGTCATCCAGTCTCTTTTGTACACAAATCTTTCATATTGGCAGAAAACTGCCAAGATGGAAAAAAAAGGGCAATAAAAGGAAGTGAACATGCAGCACCCAGCGGTGATGTCCTCATTTCCTCCCCACCGGCCTGTTTGATTACAGTACAGTCAAAGCTGAGCCTGCTCAGTTGCATTCAAGATAACTATGTCTTTCTTTGATAATGCACACAGCGTAAAACAGAAGCCAAAAAGCTGAAATAAATTCACTCACGTTTTCTCTCCGCTTTATACAAATGTCAAGCATGAAAGTGAAATACGCACAGATACACACACTCGTGAACATGAGTATTATTTTTCTTATCTTATGTACTCTCTTCATCCTATTTTCCCTCTTCGTCTTTTGCTTTACTCTCACACGTTATCGCACGTCCCCAAATTCTCAGCTTCCCCCCGTCTTTCATGAAATGAGCAAAAAGCTTCCATTTATCCCCCTATGTGAGAGCTCCTATCCCTTCTCATTTTTCCAGCACACGCAAACACATGACGAGAACACATGTATTATGTGGCTTTTGTTAGTGTGAGCCACAGTGGGAATGAGGCTCCCGAAATGTGTCCGTGTTGTGTGATGAGTGTCTGCGTGTTCCAATGAGTCACATGTCAAATGTGAAGTGTTCTGTTACAAAAAAAAAAACGTAATGAAGGTGGCCCTGCCAGCAGTAAAGAGGATTCAGTGCAGCGTGGAGGCACAGATTCAATTAGCTTTGTGGGCGCCAAGAAATGGTGATAATACAGGCTGGTTATGTCAACAAGCATCAAATCTTTCTTAGCTTCTTCTTCTTCTTCTTCTTTTGGAGATTGCTTCTATCTCCCTCTGTCCTCTTTCTTTCGCTGTATACTGCATCCTTTGTCCTTCATGTGTGATAGTGGTGGGGGTCACTGAGGCTGTAAATCCTTGGTAGCGGGACACGTAGCCAACACCATTCATCAATGTAATTAGCGTTCGGCATACGACCCTGCTGCTACGGACATGGCTGCCTGCTTTCTGACAGGCTATCTAGCTCTCTCAACCCCCCTTCACTCCTTTCTTGGTGTGTCTTTGTTTGTCTCCCCAAAGATGTATGTGTACACCTGTCGCAGCCATTTCGCCTGATCTGTGCGATTGACTTCCTGCAGTAAAACTTTGTGTGAATCTGTGTGTTCGCATGAGAGAGAGAGAGAGACAAAGGGGTTTTGGGAGGTTTTAAAGGGTGTGCGTGCATGTGTTTGCGTGTGTGTGTGTGTGTGTGTGTGGGTAAGGCTATTGGCGCAAAGAGGGAGCGAGCAGGCCGTGGTATTGTGACATTTGTTCATTTGTCATTTTGGTTGAGTGGTGCAGTAATTACTGCCACTGAGGGCTCGCTCTTGTGTTTGGGGCTCAGCCAGAGAGCAAAGAGCGCTGTCAATGGGAAAACAGTGGGAGAGTTTGGAAAAACGCAGTTTCTCCGGAGGGACCACTTTGCTTTGTCCCCTCATCGATAACACCCCCATTGTGTTAACAGTTTGAGTCGTTGCTAAAATTACAGTATGTTGGTTTATTTATTTATTACATTTTTTGGGGGGGATACATTTAGACAAAATAGGATTTCTGCTCTCTAATTTGAAAATGCAAATGCAAAAAAGCAACAGTGGACTGGAGCACCCGTCAAAGACAAAATGCATGAAATCTTGTACTCTCCTACCAAGCCTCTTATACAACGTTGCATGAAGACACGGTGCTTGTTCTTTTATTCGTCTCTTTTCTCCCACGTCCTCATCCGTTGCACCTACTTTCTTTCATAGGCTTTTGTTAATTGCCAGGTCTTGGTTGAAGAGGTTACGAATGCTCCAGCTCTCCACAGTGAATGAATGTGGCTTGTTGACTCCAAGTCGCACTGGAGTGTGCATTCAGAATACCAGAATGCCAAGTCTATTAAAGTGGGAAGGGTTCATTTGTCACAGTTTCCACTGGTGTTGCTGTAATGACCAGGTATGTGGGTGATGAATGGCCTGACCTTTTCCTCCCCCTTATAATCAAGTGTTCCTGCTAGATTCCTATGCCTAATTTGTGGATGTCCTGGATGCAGGGACAGTTCAGAATGTGTTACTGAGTGTTGTGAATCTTATGTAGTTACAGAGATCTTTATTTATCATATAACTTCTTATTAATTCGAAGTCTCTACATGTTATTGTGATGTCTTGCAGCACTTTGTGTGAGTTCAGGTTAAGGTATGACAGTTCCTCAAAACCTTGATCTGAAATAAGAATAAACTATAGGAGCAAAGCATCCATCTATAGGAAGAAGACTATTTAGTAGTGCATATATATGTAGCCAATGTAACATCACCCATTAGGCAGGTCACATCTTAAAGCTTGTGTTTTAAACATTGAAATCAATGAACATAATGGCTGAGGGTATATGTGATGGAGAAGCATGCAGCTGTTGTTAGTTACAAGTTAGCTCATGTTAATTTTATTAACTCAAAATGATGAGCATGTATTAAAAAACGAAAACCATACTGTGTTCAATAAGCAGGGAAATGCATTTTAGATTGATAAAAAAAAAAGTAGTTTGGCCTTTATCATCTGTAAATGTAAGGAGTTTCAAACCACCAGGACTCTTCCTAGAGCTGGCTGCCCAGCCAATCTGAGCCATCGGTGTAGGGGCTTAGTCAGGGAGATCACCAAACTTCTTCTGTTTATAGAAGTAACATGTGAATGTCATCTGTAACATGTGGAACAAGTGAGGTGCCATGAGTATTTTCGAGGTGCGCCTATGCTGGTGACCAAAGCAGTCACAGGGAGGATTTTGCCAATCAGTTGGGGAAAACATGTTTTTCCTTAGTGACAGGTGGTCACCAGGCCTCTGTGACTGGAGCCTTGGCAATCATTGTCACAATGACCCCAGCATTTCAACAGCTGAGGTAAACAGTGAGCTGACAGGCTGCATTTACAACTGAAGATCATCAGCTGAAGCATTTGAGGTGAACTGAAGGTAAAAAATGTTATTCCTGATTTTTTGTTTTAATATGATTTGGATATGTTAAAATATAGTATGTGCAAAATTGTATTTTATACAGCCAGGAGTAGAAACTTGACAGCCAGTCATGGCCACTGGGAAACCATGCCCTGCTGCTTCTGTTATGGAGTATAGATGTTTAAGGTATTTTCAAACTAGCTTCACTTTTCAGATCTGGAAGATTGTATATAGTCTTTGCTAAGGTCCAATATTTGCATGCACAATTTAATAGCATCTTCAGTCCAGTTTCAGGGAATACTAACTGTATCCATGATTTGTCTCCATGGTCACAAATTATGTTGCTTGCAGTTTTAAAAAAGTTAGAAAAGGTTGAAGAAAATCACGGCTTTGGTTAAATTAGAAAAATCAGTTTGGTAGTTCCTTTTTTCTAGGTTGCATCTGTAGCAACTCTAATCAAAGGACAGTCTTTCAAAAATGCTGCAAGAAACCTGAAACATACCAGTTTTTAAATTGTGCTGTTATGAAAAAGACAAAGAAAATTGGATCAAATTTTGTCACAAATTTTACAAATTGCTGCAAATTCAGACGGTGCCTTGTAATCTAGAATTAATCTCAAAGCAGTAGCACATTACTGCAGCTTATTTCTACAGGCAGAATGGATGTGCCAGTTTCAGATGATCTTAATCTGGACATTTTCTACAATACAAAAAGGAAAGAAAAAAATCAGTTGAACCAGAATTAGACAGGAAATTATTTGGAATAGCTCCACCGCGTTACCACTGATATTTCTTGAAATGCTATAAAGTTCTTGAATGAACTTCCAGTCATCTCTCTATACAGAAGCAATTCTCCATACTGAATTTAAAAACCTCTGTGTGCTTGCGTTGCCAATCGTCACACTGACAAATGCTTTTTTGGATGACTGATGAGGTTTGAAGGGAAGTGACAGTTTGTGGAGAGTCCTCCATGTCTGTGGTCCCACGATTCAAGCGGCAGTAACCTGAAGTTGTACTCCATTGTAAGGTTAGCTATGAGAAGCCCAGGTTACGTCATCAGTTTCCTTTACTAAGGTGACGTAGACAAAGTCAATATGAAGAATTTGTGGCTTATTTGATAGAGACTGCTTCAGTACTAGTTTATACTTTACTTGATTACTTCCATTTTGAGCTGTTACACCTCTACATTGGCGAGACAAATGCACTTATATTTAGTTGCTTGTAACAGCTATCTGCTTATTGCTCCTCAGATGAAGCTTTTACATGTAACATATGGGATCAGTAGTTTGATATAACTGATCTTTGGTATATTGCAAGAGTCTGCTTTCATTTTCAGTTTGGCACTGTATCCACTTTAAGTGATTTCCATGTGGGGTGGGGATTTGATTCTCCTTAACCAATCACTATAGAAAAAAACAATCTCTACCTAAATCAATGTCATTGTGGAGCGAAGCCAAGGAAAATGGTTCAGCAGCCTCCTCCATTTATCACAAAATAGCTATGCCTCAGGGCTGCTAAAGTTATGAAGCACTGTCCATTTAAATGTCCCTCTCATAGTGCACCGCCTGTAGATGGCATTAGTCCTACCGGCAGCACTGAGTGGCTAACTGTTAGACCTACAGCAGTGCTAAAAATCAAGTAATCAGTCCTGAATCTGTTAGCAAATGAAACTGAAATTGTAAGCGAATCAGTTTCATTATCGTATTTATTTTTCTTTGGGACAAAGAGCTGAATAATAAATCTACAGAATTCTGTCAATCAGGAAAATACATTTTTATACTGGGAGTTATATTAGCAATTAAAATAGAAATTCCCCCAGATGTGAGATGAAATAGCATATAGAAAAGCACACACCAGTGCAAGGCTCATATACAGGTAAAGTTCCACTGTTTTTCCCCCAGGCGCTCTGCTCTACAATGTTCCCTTCTAATTCTGCCATTCCAGATGATTGAGCTGAGAGCAAAACACACAGAGGATTATGCCCCTGTTCGATCGCGGACAGGCAAAAAAACAAGGAATCAGCATGTGTACAGGCTGCCTGGCAAGTTCACTATAATCCGGGGAAAAGAAGTACCGAGCAGAGTGTCTGTTCTGGGCCAGAGACAGTGGAAATCAAGACGGTGTAACATAGTTTGTCCGTTTTCTTTGCATTTAAATCTACAGATCAGTGACAAATACAAAGAAAAGAAAAAAAACTAACAAATGATGTCTTCATGAGGAACTGAGTCATCTGTTCACACAACAAAACAGCATTCAATTGTCAGATTTTGGGAATTCTGTTAGAGGGATTGAACACAATTCTTTCAAAACATATGACTTTATTTATTTCATAGATTTTAGAGTGTTAGAGTTTAGAGTGTCCAAAATCTTCCTATCTGTTCAGTTTGGTTGAGCTTTTTATGCCGTTGATAACAATTAGAGACATTTAAAGAGAAGCTCAAAACCAAAGCCAAATTTTAACTGACATATTTTTGGAAATGAAATTAGTTGGTACCATCTGATCCAGGATGAAGCACAAAGATGCCATATAAGCAACTGATTGGGTAAAACAACCACATGTGGTGCACTGCTTATTTAAAGAATGCTGAATTTTAAAGTTTTTTAAATAGTGTTTCCCTTTCTATGTGCAACTACTTTTGTACTTTGTTCTCAATAAATGCAGTATGCAGCTTATATATATGTACAATGATGTTTCAGATTGTTTTGTTTGAATTCATTACTGCTGCATGACCACCATTTCATCAGTACTGGCAATAATTATGTTCTAAGGTTAGGATAATTGTCTCACGGGAAGAGAGCTCACTAGGGAAAAAAATTTACATCGTGCAATGAATGTGATGACTCAAAGCAACTTTGTAATGATCTCCAGTTAACCATGAGAACAAGTGTCAACATGCTGCTCAGCATAATAATTTTAAATTGTATATTTAGACACCGCAAATCAGGCGTCATGTCTTTAATTGAAAATAAAAACATAAAATAGTATGGCAACTAAAATGTTATTAACAAAGAGCTATTAAGACAAAAATGTGGCATATCTCACCATGGTGTGCAGTGTGCCCTTAAAAAAAGGAGGAAACTGGATAACTGGAGGGTGAAGGAAGAAATGGCAGGCCTAAAAAATGATCTGTCCTTAAGAAATATAAACAAATCTAACAACAACCTGATACAGAAGATACATCTGGCCCACCAGCTGATCCATCCACTGTTCAATGAAGCCTCATTAAAAAATTGTGTCAATGGAAGCGTGGGTGGGTGTCGAGAAGCCATTCTTAACGAAGGAAAACGGGGGAGAAAAGGCTGAGGTATGCTGGAGTGAAAACAAGTCCTCAAGGGTTGAACTTTGTGGTTGAAATCATTGTCAATATGTATAGAGGAGATCAGAAAAGCGGTCTAACAGTGAGTGTCTCGAACCATCAGTAAAACATGGCGGAGGCTCGTCATGATTTAGGGCTGCATTTCAGCCAGTGGTGTGGAGGATCTTTTCAAAACTGACAGAATAATGAACACAGGAAATTACAATCAGATTTTGATCTACCACACAATACCAACTTGAAAGCAGATTGAACACAATGACCTCAAACACACTACCAAAGCAGTAAAAGTATAAATAGTGGAAAAAAACTCAGGAGAGTTTTCTCCAAGCATGACATCCCGGTGCATTTCAGACCCAGCAACACGCTCAGACAAAAACTGGTTCACCCGAAAGACAAAACGCCAAAACACAAACTTAACAATGTGGTGTATGCTGTACAGTGCAGCGAGGAATGCCCAGACCTCTACATCGGAGAGACCAAACAGCCACTTCACAAGCGCATGGCACAACACAGAATAGCCACCTCCACAGGACAAGACTCAGCTGTCCATCTGCATCTTAAGGACAAAGGACACTCTTTCGAGGATGCCAATGTTCACATTTTGGACAGAGAGGACAGATGGTTTGAAAGAGGAGTGAAAAAAGCCATCTATGTCCACTGTGAGCGACCATCTTTGAACAGAGGTGGTGGTTTACGACACCAACTGTCTGCCATCTATAATCCAGTTTTGAGATCCCTTCCCAGACGCCTTAACGCCCACTCACACCCTGGGCCATCTGACCTCAGGAATTCGCGTGATAAGGTGGGGCCAGGTTTCACAATGAACTCACTCGAAACTCTGGCTGATTGGGACCCACACCCAGTTTCACACCTTGGCTCAGGCGATTAGAGGATCATCAGGGGGTCCTTTTGTCCCTCTGTGGGGGGATACTCCCACTAGGTTTATATCTGGGACTCTCCACCATTTGACCTTAGAACTGAAGAAGCTTCTCGGATGAGAGGTGAAACGTCTTCAAGTAACTTAACGAAGTCCAGACGCTTTTCTTTGCAAGCTCCTTTGACTATGATGACCTGGATGACTGAGAACCTTCACAGACAGATAAATAGTGGAACAATCGTACATCGGCCTCAGAGCTCAGACCTCAACATTATTGAAGCGGTGTAAGATCATCGTGACAGAGAATGAAACAAAAGGCAGCCAACATCCAGTGAAGAGATTAATGTCAAGCCTGGAGAACAATTCCTTTAGTTTACTTACAGAAATTAAAATAGGCTTGCTTAATAGAGTTCCGGCTGTATTGAAGAATAAAGGCGTTTATCCCAAAAATTGATTTTTAAGCTTGTCAAATTGGTGTTTTTGCCTTATATACTGACCTGACAATGGTGGTATTGCATTTATGTTTGCATGTTTTTTTCCCCATTTTTCCAGCAAAATACACGGGAGTGATTGGGGGCCTTCAGTTCTACAAGGCTCGGTATAAGAGAAGAGGGAGGAGAACTACAAATTGAAGATGTGAAAATGGAACAATGGAAGATATACACAAATAGAGTTTCTCCCCTGCTTCGAAGCAAAAATAGCTGACTGAAAACATATATTTTCCAGATGTTTCATGCACAGAGAGGAATAGCTTTTGATTTCAATAATATCTTGAAAGCTTTTCCCATACTAGGTTATGCCCACGCTCTCATAAATAATTAAATCATTATACTAATGACTTCAAATACTTCAAGTATAATTCTTTTTATTTTTTCCTGGTATTCACTTTATGAATAATTGGAATAGAGTACAAATGTTTTTTAAATGATTTTTTTCAACTCTGCATTCAGGGCACCTGAGAGAAGAGTGTTGCTAAATCACCACCAACATCAACAGACCTGTTAAATCTACAAAAGACGCTCATTACCGCAGACACTCAGCAATATGACTTTGCAACATGTTTTTTCAAATGTCATTTCTTCCAGCTCTGCAAAGTGTTATGATGGGAATAGCTAACTAGCTCTCGCCATCTTTCAAAGATAGCGCCGCCACTTGCCAGATCGACCCTCTCGCGAACCTTTCCGAGCACACATACACACACCGTATTGCAGATATTATACAACGGACCAGTTGACCTACTGATTTGCTCCCCTGTGCTGGCAGAGAGCACGAGGAAATGGGGTGTACAGAAACATGCATACTAATATTCAGGTAAATGTTTCTGCAAAGCGATGGCCAGCACTTTGGCCTCAAGGGGCGTTCACATTATTTAACAGTAATGAGTCATGGAGGAACTGCCAGGTCAGTAAGTGATAATGGGAAAGAGAGTGCGAAAGACACGCACACACACACACACACACACACACAGTGTTAAACGTTTCCTCTGGCAAACTTATTGAGTTTGCCTTATTGCTCACTAAAAATGTTGATGGCTTGTATAAAGGAAATTTCCTTATATCTGGCCTAACAGAGCACACCTACAGATGGACGACTCTGATTCTCTGATTTTGGAGGCTGATCTATGTGCTTACTAGAGCTCTTGAAATCAGACTTGTTACTATGCAGTAGTTATGGGAAAAATGTTTTTCCTGTATTATTCTCTATAATTTTATGGTTTTGCAGTTTGTCTCTGTCTTGACAAACATTTACAAGTGTTAAAGTACAAGTGGGGAGAGGGTCTATAACTATAACTGTAGAAAACGCGCCAAAAAGCCCACACTTATTCATAATATGCATTGTTAACATGAATATTGCAGTTATTTTCTTCGGGCAGTCCACTTCATCAGTCATCTTGAATATTATTATTAGAGAAGCAGGTAAATGCTCCACTTGCGATCCACCCCCCTCCTTAAAAAATGGGTTTTCATCTGCCAGCACGAGCAGAGGTTTGGTTGCATAGAACTGGCTTGCCACAGGACATTAACTGCAAATGCTGACCTCTGATTCTGATGCTACACAGAATGCCTTGCCATGCCCTTGCCACCCCGCAGAGACACCCTCAAGAGGGAGAAAGGGGTTAACTCTCTGGCACGTCTAAGTCTGGCAAGGCAAAGCTGGCAGAGAGAGGGATGGGAGGATCGGAGGCCTGGACAGACCTCGGTCAGCCATTTTGCCCATCTGCCATTTCAAAGCCCTTAATGGCAGGCTAGCATATAAATGTCTGTCCTCTGTGGTTAGCATTCACCTCCTCACAGTTTAAAAAGCCAGAATACAGAGAATAAAACTGGGAAATAAGAAAACAGACAGTTTTATTACTTCGTTTTTTTTTCGCACAAACACTGATCTTTTATTAACACAGCTGAATGATCAGTGTTATTAATCAATCAGCGACAGTTCCTTTTTTCTTCTTAAAAATAAGACTAAGACATCTTATCCATGTGATCTATGTGACTTCTTTATTTTTAACCTTTGGGTCCAATCTAATAAAGGGGCGGCATGTTTAGAAAGTTGAAAGGACAAAAATATGTGATTATTAAGAGAGTCCGATATTTTTCCTATCACAGCTGTTCCCTGACTCCTCCTAGAGGCCTTAATCAGTCTGGTTAAAACTTAATATATAAACTGCCCAGGGTACCAGGATTATCCACCTCTATATAGCTTTTTCTAAACACTCAAATCCTTAAAAAGATAGATATATTAGATAGATCATATGTAGTAGCTGATTTTAAAATGAACTGCGACATTACGTGTCCGTTACATTTACTTTGTTGTTTATGAGTATATATTGCTACTGTAAGCAATTTTTAGGGCAGTGGCACTTTGGAGTCACTGAAACAAGTTGCCATGCATATGTGTGAAAAGTGTTCATCAGTGACACAAATAGTGCCTGCAATTGATTACTTTGTTTCATACAAATGATATGTAGCTTGCTAAGAAGAAAAGCCATAAATATATGTATTAATTATTCACATATTTTGTGTTCATGAATTTTTTACATCTCACTATATACAGTGATGTAATATAATGAAGATAAAAAAACAATACCACGATAAATTCACATAGGTGTCTGCGTTTTCATACATGAAGCCAACAAATGGCTTGACACAAACTGCTTGTACGTATGTATATATATATATATATAATAAATATATATGCACATGTGTACATAACATGTGTGTTCAGCCTTTAATGACAGCTGGAATAGGCTTCAGCCTCCTTGTGACCCTAAGTTGCAGAGGAGACCATATTCATCAGACATTAGGGAACATGGAAAATCGTGAAAATCGTAAGTTTTCTCATATTAACTAGAATAAGATAATAAAATCTGAAGAATATTACTATTGGGAATCATGTCACATGCAGGGATGTAAAAAATTTAAAAAACACTAAAAATGCCATAACAGCAGAGGGGATATAACTAATGTGTTTGTTTTCAGTTATTGGTTTATTCATTTCTCCAAGGAGAAAGCCCTCCTGCAAACAAATATGTATTCTCTGTGACACATGGTGTTGCTATCCACGTCTTTATACCTGTCGGCAAATCACTTTGCAAGAGAGATCCATGGGCATTTCACATAAAACTGCATACTCCTCTTCCAAGATGGAAATAGTCATGTAAGCTGTTATATTATGCAAATTAACCAGTCCACTAATATGCATTTAAGGATGCAATTTTGATACCACCTCTATTCAGTTGCTCATATTTACACCATCAAGCAGTGTTTTGACTGTTCGTAAAAGATGCATATTTGCTTTTTTGTCTAGAGTTAGTAATGAAAAGATTCATTCCCACACTTAAACTTCAACCAAGACATGCTAATTAACTTCCTAGAAAAGTGTTGGTTCCTCTAAAGCTTATTGACGGACATTTCATTTTCATGTCTCAGTTTGTTCCAGCTGTACAAAAGCTGGAGTGATGCTGACACAGTGATTGCTAGGCAACCAGCAAATCGTCCATCACACTGACCTTGGTAAAACGACAACTTGTCATTTTTCCAAATGGTTTTTTGTGTGTGGACTAAACAAATGAGATAATGTGTTAATTTGTGAGCTTTACAGGTGCCAGTTCTTCTAATGGATTCTGTGACCTTGTAAGCCAAGTTAACTGTCTCCTGGCTAGGTTTTTAAATTTAACAAGCACACTAAAATTGATCTCATCATCAAACTCCAATTTGTGTCATTTTTTTTTGAAATCATTGTTTTAATTGATTTGGCTTTAGCAAATTACACATCATGTTAAGGATTTCATCCAAATTCTAGTGTGAATAAAACCGTCTGAACACTGAGTGCCTTGTGGAAGTGTAACAAAAAAAAAAAGCCATCTCCAATAAAACATCTGCCTCTCAATCACCTTTGACCTGAACATCCACTAAAGCAGGAATCCTTATTTAATTTCCCACATCCCAAAAGACATGTACATAATAATTAATACATGTAGTTTGCATTAGCATCCAACCAAACAATGCTAAACCATGCATAAAACCTGTATTTCCTCCATTGTATTTTCAGCATCTGGACACTTAAGTCATGTAATGTGTGTGCAGTGCATTTGGACTCTAACCAGCGAGCTAGAAATCTGTCGCAGCACTTGGCAAAATAATGGACCGGGCAGAGGGAAAATAAAACAAAGTAGAATTTGCATTACATGAGTCGTACATTAAATATTCATATGGAGAAGTTTTATGGACCCAATGCGGAGCTGCTAGAAAGGGATTTGTTGAAAGCTGAGACAAAAGGAAGGGAAGAGGGTTTACTTGCTCTAGCTTCCCTCCCATGTAATGCATTTGGATTAAATTCTATTATGGTGTCTCAGTATATTCCGGAGCTACATTTGATGCATAAATGAGCATTTGAACATAAAATGCCAGGATTCAATCGCCCCTGTCTCATTGGTGATAGTGGCAAATTACTCTGCAATACCATATAAACTTACCTGCACACACACACACGCACACACACACACATTTACTTGTTGGTCACTGAAATAAAGTCTGACTGTGAATAAAGTGCTTCATGTGTGAGAATGTTTAAGTGTAAGAATGACTCAATGGGCTTTCAAATAGCTGTTAACCTGCTGGCATATCATAAAATGCTTTTGCAAAGACCCTCTCTGGTGCCTTTTAAATGCAGCCATTGGGAACATCACAGCACACCATAAAACTGTGAGCCACACACTGAATCATTAGACCATCTATTAGTTTAATTAATGTATCGCAATACCACCATTGTCAGGTCTTGTCTCTATATTGCCAGCTATATTCAGTTTGATCACCTAGCCCTGCACACTTTTAGAAATATGCATATCTCTCAATGCATAGTTAAGGAGCTTTCAAATAAAGACTATGTGAATGTAATAAATGTCCAAAACCCTTTGAAGCTGTAAAAGGAAAATTATGGGCTAATGTCAGTTACAAATAAGCTTTACAGAGCGTTTGTAGAACCACAACCTATTTGTACTGGAGCATGCTGCTTTGCCCTGAACAGCAACACTGTTTCTATGTTAACTTTTATTATGTTAACATAGAAACAGTGTTTCTTTTATTATTATTTTATTATTTATGTTAACCTACTTGTATTGTTGAATAGAAATCCTGCCATGAATTGTTAAAAAAAACATCTACTGTCAGTGTAACTTATTTTGCATTTCGGTAGAGCTCTACTAAAACTAGGACAGCCCATATTTAGGGAGTAAACTCCTCTTGCAATAGAAGATAAAGGTAATACAGTGAGGGGCACATTACTAGAAAACTTGGATAAAATGAGTCCTAATAATTTGACTATAATGCACAAAAAAATGACTATGAACTACAATCACTTCTACATTACCTATTTTTTTTTTCATATAATTCTCCCGATAGCTACTAAACTTTTTTAACTGTAAAAACCCTTTAATGTTGCTAATATTTCTACCTATAATAATTATCTTTGCTGTACAGGCCCACGTTTTATGTTCCTGTGAAAATGTGTATTTTGCATACCGGTGCGTGTGTGTCTGGATGTGCATTTAACGCCTTGGCCTTTAGGAGCAGGTGTGTTTTAACAGGCTAATCAAACTGTGTCCACCTGTTTTTAATTCAAGTGAGATGTTTTTGAAAGACCTGCGGGCAGCTGGTAAAGGCCGAGGATTATACCCAGCAACTGTAGAACACATGGTTGCGCCACGGAGGACTCACACATCCCCTCTTGCACACGGGTGTGCACGCGTACAGACACGCGGGATTTTTTTTTATTGGTTCCGCCTTACCCTGCAGTCCTGCAGGTTCAGGGGAACTGTAATGAGCTGAGCTGCTGCTTCGGGAATGCTTATTACGTTTCTGTCAATAAATGGCTTTCCGTCCAAGTATTTTGATCCGAAATATGAAATGAATTATCTGAGGGCTGAATGGCAGAGGCAAATCTGATCAAATTTCTTCATTATCACAAAAGAGAAAAAAAGGTTTTCAGTTTGCAGCTTGTGGTAGAAACGCTTACAGCAGACACATTAAAATACATTTGGTGAATTGTTATTCATATAGCAGTGTTCGTTGTGACCTTGTCATTCGGTATGTGCTGTCAGATTTACCAGGGTTCCTGCTATAACTGTGTTTGACTGTGCAGTTTCAAAACTAAACAGTTGCAAATAGAGGCAGTTATTAAAAATCGTCTCTTTCATTTAAACTATTTCTTTAATTGTGCCTTTTGTACGTAACTTTTTCTTTTTTTAAAAAAATTCAAATGTTCAAAAGGCTTGCAAATGATGCGTGTGCCATGTATGTGCACTGCTTAGATATATTAAAGGATTAATTAACTAGTGCTCTAACCCCCAACAGAGAAATGATTTAACAGGTGGAGGCCACTGATATTTCTTTCCTCCTCATTGTTTCTGACTGACTTTTTTCACTTTTGCATTTGGCTAGGGTCAGTGTCGGGTCTCCCAGCACAGTCTCTCTCAAGGAGAGAGGTAGGTTAGTCTAGGAGAGCAGGACAGGCTGCAGAATGCCCTTAACCCATCAACAGGAGCAGGATGGGAACAGATCCCTACAAAATGACCTCCAGCAGCCCACTGGTGTGAATGTCTCTGTCCAAACAATCAAAAGCAGACTTAATGAAGGTGGCCTGAGCGTTTGGAGAAGCCATGGAGCCATGGAGACTGGTTTGGTTGTGGGTCAGTGATTGTTCAGGGAGGCATATCCATGGAAGGACACAGGGACCTCTATAGGCTGGGCAACAGCACCCTGACTCCCATTACGTGTTGGGATGAAATCCTTGGACCCATTGACAGACCCTACGCTGGTGCAGCAGATCCTGGGTTTCTCATTGTTCACAACTGACCTAAAGCCAACAGGACACCTCTGGGACATTATGTTTCAGTCCAGTCAAGGTGACTAGGTTGAACCTAAGACTGCCCAGGAGCTTAGAGATGCCCTGGCCCAGTTCTGTCTAGGGCATCATCTGTCCATATCAGTATAGTAGGGGTGCAACGATACACAAAATCCACGGTTCGATTCGGTTTGATACTTTGGTGTCACGGTTCGATATTTTTTTGATACAAAAAAATGTTCATGCTTTTTTAATTTGTCATTTATTAAAATTATAAATATATATTTTAACTCAAAAGTACAGTTTTTAAATTTAATGTTGCTGAAACAACAAAGTAATAAAAAAATAAATCTATCTGATCAAGAAATCACTCATCTTTGGAAAAGAGAGTTTATTACAGAGAAATGGCTCTTTCCAAAATAAAAGCTATACTATACGCTCTTCCCCATAAGGAGACTCATGTGCTAACGGCTGTCTAAATGACTCGGGTAAAGTTTGTAGCATGCGTGCTTGTTGTTTTTGTCTGCTTCCACTTGTCTTTGCACTAGGATGATGTCGGTGTAAATGTGCAGTCATATTCATTTTGTTCCCACTAGTGCTGTCAGAGTTAATCTGAAATGACGTTAACGCCACAACACGGTAAATCTCCGTTAACGAGCTACCGCGGATCGCCCCGTGCGTGGGGCTGGACGGCAACACGTTAACGAGCAAACTGTGCTAACACACTAGTTCCCACCCATGTAATGGCTGGCACATCCGACATACTGTTTTACTTTTGTCCATGACGCGCTTACCTTCAGGGTCATACTTCACATGAAAACCAAAATAGTTCCAAAGGCCAGATCTGAATGAGGGTGGGGGAGGTTCAATCTGCCATGTTGCAACGAGCTTAACTTCTATCTTGCTAGCTTGTGCTGCGCTCAGTGGATGAGTGCTCAACACAGACAGCATTGTCAGAAGAAAAGTTGATAAAATAAATTAAAAATTTTGTATTGTTCGATACATATGCGTACCAAACCGAAAGCACTGTATCGAATTTTGTATAATTAAAGTATAATTATAAATGTGCGTTTGACTGCTTGCACGTGTCTAAGAAACCCAGATACCAGCCCAGCACTTGCCTCTAACGTGCCGAGTCTCCTCCTCTTCTCCACTGCAGTATTGATTTATTCATTTCTTATGCATTTGTCCCTCCATTCTTTCTGCCTTGCTCATTGCCCAACCCATTCTTATTATTTTAATGATGACAGACTTATGCATTGACCAGGCGCATGTAGAGTAATTATGGGGAAATGAACCTGCGGCATGCACGGGCCATTGACCAGCACATTGACTTTGACTGCCACCACAAGCAATTAAACTTAAGCTGCAGCACATCTACTGTATAGAAGGACCCGCCTTTATTTAGTATTATCCTCACACACATGAAAACAGCCAAGCTGGATACAAGGTCACCAGAGAACAGTTACTCAGCATATATATATATATATATATATATATGTGTGTATGTATATATATATATATATATAAATATATATATATATATATAAGCTCCAAATAAACGGAGAGCATTATGCTTTCTAGGAATCAAAATGGGACATCTTTTGCCTTAAAAAGTGTTTTTCCCCCACTTTTTCCCCCTCTCACCACCTCAAGTAAACACCTTTACCATCCGTGAATCACTGCAGAGGTAGCGGACATGAGCTTGGCCCTCCCAAAATGTGGACTTCTAAGTCCAAGAACCCTACAAACTGTTTTGACATGCTTTTATCAAACACTTCTGCCCTGTAGCCGACAGCAAGGCATCGACAACAGGAATATAATCCATCTGTCAAGCCATCTCTGAGTCACAGAGTGCTCATCCAGTGGGATGGGCGTGGACAGTTGTGAGTCTGCAGCTATGGTTGTTCACTTAAATCAGTTTAAGGAGGAGTGTTAGTGAGAAGTTAGTCTGCCCAAAGCTGGAGGGATTGAAGTTTGGAAAAAAAACATCAGGGGTTAGCAAAAGGGCATAGTACACTTGTAAAAATAGAAATGCTAAAAAGAACCACAAGGGTGCTGTAAACTGAACTCATTGGACTATTGCACTAAATTAATTGTTAAATGGGTCAACCTGGTCTTACTCTCGATATACCCATTAAAATGTGAACACAAAAGTGGAATCCTAACCATCTGTCAGGGGTGTTTATGGAGCACTGATCTGCAGCTTGGGACATCATGAATGAATCATTCAGCTGTTTTTTTCCCCTTTCTTATAGTCAAAGTACAATTTTCATGAGGGTCCACTAGGTTCCTCTTTCAAATAGAATTCTAACATGTCCTCGGCCAATTCTGCCCCAAACAGCCAAAGGGCTCTCGAAGAGTTCTTTGTATTATTTAAAGGTTACATTAAAAACTATTTTTTACAACAACCATGGTTTTAAGTATAAGTTAGATATTAGTCTTATAAAATGCATTCATTCACTAAATTTGTCATTTTCACCATATAATACTTAATTGCATACCTGTGTTTGCAGGAGATGCAGGGAAACTGAACCCCTGTCCCCCTGGGGAATGACTGGTGAGAGCTGTCAAACGGCTACCTTGGAGGAGTCGATATATGGGAACTGAGATCTAGCTGCTCTACAGCTTGAACCACATGGTCCGTCCACCAGGCTTAGAGACATATGCCTTGACTGCTACACTTTTTAAGGGTAACAGTTACATCATCACACATACTCTTGCACTTCGAATAATAGCCTTGGTAATGGGTCTGTTCACTCCACTTCACTCTGCCCACTCACCTGTCTAGAAGGGTAGAAGCTTGATTTCAGTTGAATTCCAGTGTTTGTTTGTTTTTCTTACTTTGTTATGTTTCCTGACCTTTACCTGTCTCTGCTCCAGTGGAGGCTCTTGAACAGCCATATACCTGTCGCCTTTATTGTTTGCCCCCACTGCAGTTATTGGATCATGTATACTTTGTTGGTTGTAGGAGGCTTGTCATTTCATTTGTTTAATAAGTGCGGAAGTGGGCAAGAGGTAACCTAAAGTTGTTTCTTTTCTTCTTTTTGTTGTCTTTACTATATTGGAAAGTACGTAAATTTGACCAGTTGAATATTGTCTTGTACAGCTGGCTTGTTTCCTGTCAGTCATGTTGCTAATTCCACTGGTTTAATCTTTGGTAACCTCAGAAAAAGAATGTATATATAAAAAAATATAAATTCGTAATGGCAACATACCTTGTTATAGTAATGGATGACCATGATGGTTGTACCAGGAATCAGACAGGGTTATCTAAACATATTGTAGACAGCACCTTTATTTCTAAGAGTGTTTGTGCCACTAAGCTTCACGTCTTACACTGAACAGCAGTGATTAAGTGGCCACTCGTGCCATCCATTCATGCTCGCTGTGACAGAATGAAACAAAGGCTATACTGGGCTTGGATGAAAGATGTAAAATACAGGAAGATGTGACCCACAGTGTAATGTCTGCTTGCATACATCAGATGTGACAGATGATGGTGAGCTAATGTTTCAAAATCAAACCTCCTGTTCTGCTGTCCTTTTTCATCCATCCAGCCGGGATCCAGAATTGTACGGACCGTGTTTCCATATGTGGTTTTCTCTACTTGTCGTTATGCATTTTGATATCCCAATCTCACTGAGAGTTTTATGTGAGTGCAGAGTTGCATATTTTCTGGAGTGTGCCCTCCAGACACTTTGATCCCTCTTCCCTTCTGAGAGGGTTTCAGAGGAGTGGATTAGTGTTAGGTTGACTTTCAAACAAACTAGCCTACTGCTTGACTGGCACTGCGGCTCTTACAGACCTTCTTAGTGTCCGGGGAACTGTGAGTACATATTGACTGAACATCTGTAGTCTAGGGTTTTAACTGCCTGGTGACGCAGTGTCTGAGGGAAAAGTGATTTTAGATTGTTACAGCACTGATGGGTCAGCATTTACGTCAGGACTGACACTCAAAAAGTAATTGTTGAGATATTTCATTCTGAACAGAAATGATGACTTAAAATAGGACAATAAAATATGGTAAAGGTATAGTCAGTCACTTTTTAGATTATTTCATAGAAAAAAAGAATATTGTGCTCATAAACATACATTGATTAGTGGGTAATTACGTCATTGCATTCTCATAAACCTAGAATTAATCCATTAAAAACACATAGAGGAGGGTGACAGTTTCTGGAAGCCGCCATGTTGCCCCACCATCTGAATACAGTGGCAGAGATGGACATCCACTTACTCTTGTTTTATATATGTGGCTGCAGACTGGCCACATATGTAGTATGCCGAAGGCAAAGGAGAAGAGAACTTATAGGTGTTTGTGGAGACAAATTGTAATCAATGTCTGCACCTTCAGACAAAAGATATGAAGGACCATACCATTTTTTTTTGTCATGTGACAAGGGGTCACCTTCACCAAAGAAGCGAAAACATGAGGGAAAGAGACAATGCCATTGGTATCTTAATAAAATGTTATACTCTTCTTCCTCACCTCAAGCCTCATCTCCTAAACTGAAGTCAGGGGTCTAACACACAAAAACACGCATACCTATGCTTATTTTATTCCAATATTATCAGAATGACTCATTTTCAGCAGATTAGACATGCTATCCTCCTGTTTCTAGCCAGCTGACAATGAGCCGGCTAATCAACCACAGCTAGTTATAAGCTAACATAATGCAGGCTAATATTAGAGGTGAGTATCCTAAAAATCACACTTTCCCTCTAATAAATAGTTTGAACACGTTATTACATTACGTCAGAGTTTATTCAATAAGTGTCATTCACTAAGCGTCCAACAGTGTTAGTCAAAATGCCTTCAAAGTGGATCAAACACTGGCTAACAAAAGCTAACAATAACAAAAACAGCAGTGCTTACTGAGAGAAAACTTCAGGATATCCTCAGCTCACCTCAGTATTACTGTCACCAGACAGAAATAAGGATTGCTGACTCATCAACTTGTAACTGACAGCTTTCACAATTTTTACAACCTCCTCCACAGTAAATAGACATGGACACTTTCCACCCGTCATATTGACAGCGGAGGTAAACAGTGGACCGACAACCTGACCAGATAGCAAGACCACAGGGTAGATCTGATGATGAGTCACTTTGCTATTATTCAAGTACTATCACCACAAATGAAGAGCTTTTAGTGAGTTTTAATTTTTTTTTTTTAAATGTATCCATCTGGATACCGGAATTAGGCCATGCTGATCGACAGGTGTACTGACACAGCTAGCTGTAGCCAGTTAGCATCTGTCTAGGTTCCCTTAATTGTTGCCACTCTCCTTCTGTGGATATGCTTTTTTACATAAAGCAAGCAGAAGAAATAATCCCGAATACATGTATATATTTTCTGGATCCACGCTCCATGGTTACAGACATGTACAAGAGCCAACATTTTAATGTAGCTAATATATCTATTTCAAGGAAGGTAGCATGTCAGAGAATAATCACATTTGAAGAGTAATTAAAGTTGAGGCCTGGGCTCGAGGCATTTTTAATTGATTACACTGGATTCTCTCTGAAATAGGTTAAATACTCTCCTAAAATGAATTCCATTAGTCTTTCGCTCACTATTTATATTCCCTCGCTCTCCTCTTATTAGCCAGTTGAGATCGTGGAGATTAAATTGCCCCATACTATACCTTCTTCGCCTCTGCATCTCTCCTCTCCCTTTAGCTCCACTTGCTCTATTTTTCTCCTCTGCCCATAACCCATTTATTAGACACCAATTTTAGTTTGCAGAATCACCCCACTGTATTTATATAATGATATTATAGTTACTGTAAAATATTGGTTGGCTGCATCCGCATCTAGCAACCTGTACTACTGGGTAAATTGTCAGGGACCCTCACTAATCTGCAGAAACAGCTGATTTGTTTATTGCAACTTAGCCTTAGTGGTATTAAAAAAATCACTTTGTAACTTTTTTTCTTTTTTGGGGGGAAATGGATCACCCTGACCTAACCTCAGGCAAGTCCAGGAATCCAATAAAAGCCAATACGGTGAATGTCAACTTACCCTAAAGGCATCAGTTTCCAATTTGCCATTGGCAGCACTTTTGGGAGGAATTTCTTTCAGGGTTTTCTTCCCCTCCCATACCTGGCACTGTTACCAGTGTGAAATTCCCATTCATCATAATAACCAGTGTTGAGTGTCCATTTATCAAGCTCCGAATGCCAGTGCTTTACTGTGGAAAGTTGAGCCAAGGGGATTTACCTTCTAATGACTGTTATAAAACCTAGTTATGAGACAAATTAGACAACAAGGGAGAGGAAAGTGAGACCCCGTGTCCCCATACACAGTCGGAATGTTATAATCCTTAAATGCTATTCATAACAATCAGAGTGCTGTTTTTTTGGTCTTTTTCTCCTGCGGCTGATTGCGATTCCTTTTTAGCAGGCAATCACTTCAAAGAGGACATGCTCGAAGAAAAGCACACAAATCGGAATGTTTTATATCTCTGACTCCGCTTCATGTATCAGTGTTTTTTTTTGTTTTTTTTTGTTTGCTTTTTGTCTTCTGAAAAAGCACTCATAGATCCTTGCTTGATATTTTAAGTTAATCATTTGTATTCACTGTAAAGCTTGCTGTCAACACCAAAAGACACCCAGTCTCTGTCTCACTGTCTTTCTCTCTCGCGCTCTTTCATTCTTCCTAACTTCAGACCTTGTGACTGGGGTAATATATTAATGCGATGAATCTCCGGTGAGGCACCTTCACCAGAAGACTAATCTGTAATGCATGGCTGTTTGAGCTTTATGCAAGCCAACATGAATTTGCCCAAAATGTGATTAATACAACCTCTATATCCCACAAGGTACCCCGCTTTGATGAATTAACAAATCGGGTGCGAATGTCTCCCATTTAATCATGCTGAGAGATGAAATGCTGGACCGGTGGGGCAGGCTGGGTGAGTGTATCCGCAGTAATCTTTTCCAATCCATATCCCGGCTAAGATGAAGAGCAAGTGATGACTTGACATCTACTTTGCTCGATAGAAGCCCAAATTGTGGACGTCTGGAAAAGAGATGAAGGACACGGGAAATGGGTGGCTACTAAGGCAGACGTAACCTTCTTTGAGTCAAACTCATGTCGGTCTTCTTTGTGCCAACTGCAACTGGAGTGCAGCGGGCACTTTTATAGGCAGAATAGGAAAGGAGATGCGTGAAGGGAAGGCATCACGGGATGTCATTATCTCAAAAATCTAGTTGTAAGTGTTTGCTCTTGAGTTAGAGAATTGTGCATGTGCACTGATGTTTTCAAGCTGTGACCTTGCAGGGGGGAAAAGCTGCAAGTATAAGTATAATAGAATAGAATAGAATAATCCTTTAATTGTCCCACAAGGGGAAATTTGGTTGTAACAGCAGCCAAAAAGACACATATACAAACAAACAGTACACAGGACACAGAACAGAAACATACATATTTACATTAAGGACAATGGTTACTATAAACAGAGTACTGTACAGTTATTAAATTAAATAAAAAATAACTACAGATAAGAGGCAAACCAGGTTGTAGTGCGAATCGGTTAATTTACTTATTGCAGTCACAGCGCAGATGTAAACATTTATGTTTGTTGAGAGCAGTTCTGATTGTACAGTCTGACAGCTGCAGGGAGGAAGGACCTGCGGAAATGCTCCTCCATGCATCTAGGATGCAGCAGTCTGTCACTGAAGGAGCTCTGCAGTTCAGCAACATTTACATGCATGGTGTGGGAGACTCTGTCCATCAGAGATGTCATTTTGGCAGAGTCCTTCTGTCTCCCACCACCTGCACTGGGTCCAGGGTGCATCCCAGAACAGAGCTGGCCTTCCTGATGAGTTTATCCAGCCTCTTCCTCTCAGCTGCCGATAAACTGCTGCTCCAACATACAACACTGTAAAAAATGACAGATGCCACCACAGAGTCATAGAAGGTCTTTAAAAGCGCTCCCTGGACTCCAAATGGCCTCAGCTGCCTCAGCAGGTCGAGTCTGCTCTGACCCTTCCTGTAAAGAGCATCAGTGTTGTGGCTCTAGTCCAGTTTATTATTCAGGTGAACACCCAGGTACCTATAAGAGTCCACTATCTCAATGTCGACTGCCTGGATGTTCACCGGTGTCAGTGTAGTGGGTCTGCGTCTCCGGAACCACCAACTCCTTGGTTTTCCCAGCGTTGATCAGCAGGTGGTTCTGCTGACACCAGTCAACAAAGTCCAGAGTCCACTGTCTGTACTCTGAGTCGTCCTCACCTGTGATGAGGCCGACTATGGCAGAGTCGTCAGAGAACTTCTGTAGGTGGCAGCGTGGGGAGTTGATAGAGAAGTCTGCAGTGTTGAGGGTGAAGAGGAACGGTTCCAGCGCAGTTCCCTGTGGGGCCCCCGTACTGCAGACCAGTGTATCAGAGACACACCCCTGTGACCTCACATACTGTGGACATTCTGTGAGGTAGTCCAGTATCCACTGGGACATGTGGTGGTCCACTCCCGATAGCTCCAGCTTGTCTCTCAGAAGTCGTGGCTGGATGGTGTTAAAAGCACTGGAGAAATCAAAGAACATGATCCTCACAGTGCTTCCAGGCTTCTCCAGGTGAGTCAGAGCTCGGTGCAGGAGGTAGATGATGGCGTCCTCCACCCCAATGCCAGGCTGGTAAGCAAACTGCAGCGGATCCAATGAAGACCTCACCAGGGGGCGCAGATGGTTTAGAACCAACCTTTCGAGGGTCTTTATCAGATGCGATGTCAGGGCTACCGGCCTGTAGCTGCTGAGGTCCTTGGGATGGGAGGTCTTTGGTACCGGTACCACACAGGAGGTCTTCCACAGCTGTGGTACTTTCCCCAGTGACAGGCTCAGGTTGAACAGATAACCTAGTATGCCACACAGTTCATCTGCACAGCATCTCAGGAGTCCGGAGCTGACGCCATCTGGACCTGCAGCCTTCCGCACCTTGATCTTGCGAAGCTCATTCCTCACTTGAAGTGCTGAGATAGAAAGAGTGAATTTTGGGGGAGGGGTGTGTATGTTGGAATCCATAGAAGCTGGGGGGTGGGTGTAATGACTGGGAGCTGGGAGGTGTGAAGTCCTGAGATGAAGGACAGGCAGTCCCTGAAGATGAAGGAGATTGCAGCAGGGGGGACGATGCTGTGGGAGGGGTGGGTGTTTGATCGAACCTATTAAAATATTTATTTAGGTCATTCACCCACCCCAAGTCTCCTGCAGCCTGGGGGGTTGGTTTTTGTCCTGAGATTGTCTTCAGGCTATTCCAAACCCCTCTGATGTTGTCCTGTTGCAGCTGCTCTTCCATCTTCCTCCTGTAGTTTTCCTTTCCTTGCCTTATCTTCCATTTCAGCTTCTTCTGAACAACTCTCAGCTCCTGTTTGTCTCCAGATCTAAAGACTCTCTTCTTCTCCTTGAGGAGAGCCTTAATTTCAGGATTTCAGTATAACAGACCATAATACTATAAATACCTTTATACACATGAGAATAATAATAATTGAGGGTCAAAGAAAGAAAATGAAAGAGGAAATGGGCAAACAGGAAAGTAAATACAGAAGAAAAATGTGTGAAACTGGAAGATGATGGAGAGGATGAGGCAGAAAAAGTTAATAAAAAGAAAGAAGGAAAGTTTAACTGTGAAAATGACAGCTGAAAGTGGAAGTCAAGCTGGGAAAAAGTAGAGGAAGTCTTGGAATTAGAAGTGGATAAGGGAGAGGAAATAAAGAAGTGGAGGATGAATGAGAAATTAAAGTTGTCCTGAAAGAAGAAGATGTGAAAAATCAAACTGAAAGATAAAATTCTGCAAAAGAAAAAAGTAATGGAAGCAGAGGAAGAAGGAAAAAAAACTGGTGGAAATTAAAAATTAAAAAGCACAAAAAGTGGGAATGGAAATGGAGGAGTGGATGGTGGACGAAATTGAAGTGAAAATAAGGATGTGGAAGGTGAAATGGAAATGGAAGAAGTTGTGAGCGTGTTGGAAAAAGAGGAGATGTAAAGTGGAATATGAGGACATTTGAAAAAAGCTCTGAATTTGAAGAGAAGGTGGAGAAGAAGGAGTGGGGGGAAATTTGAAAAATATTTAGAACAAAAGGAGAAGCAGAAAGGGCAGAGGAGGAGTTGGAAGAAAATAGGTCGAAGGGGAAAAAGCAGTAGGAGTAAAGGAGGAAGATGAAGAAAATGTGGACGTTGAAGATAAAAACTGAAGTAAAAGAGGAGCTGGAAGTAGGAGGGGATAAAGAAGAATACATAAAGTTTATCAAATATTCCAAAGTGGTACTACAACCTCCAACTTAGTCAACTTTTGTCTTTACCAGTTCTTGACATCACGAAAACTAGAACTTTGACAGTTTTTTGCTGAGAGGAGGAAATGTTTTGCCAAGTCAAAATCCCTCTCCTAAATCAGCACTCAAAGTTTGACACTGAATAATTGATTGCCGCTGATATTTCAAAGGGTCAAGCCCATCTCAGGAGTTTTAATGTAGGATTGAATTTGCACACATAACAGGGCGAAAAACTTGTTAGGAAGTTTCTTGATTTACCTAGAGCAAATCAGTATGTCTTGCAGGGCTTAGAAAAAGGAGACATTTCTCTCCCTAAAATGTGTTCAGGTGTAGGAGAAAGAATCGAGTCTTTTAATGACTCAAAATGTAAATGTTTATTTGAAGAAATATGTGTATTTATTTTTATTTTAGTCTAACATATAGAGCAGGATTGGAATTAAATTACTTAATATTAAATTCCGAATGCTGCTGATGTGGATTCACTGCAGGACTGACTGCAGATATCACAACGGGCTACTTCTGTCAAATCCACAGTGTCAGTGTGCCTTTTGGCATTGGTGCCAAACGGTAAGTGGGTCATGGCAGACTGTTGCATGCCTGGGTACTGTTAATGCTTTTTTAACATTCAATGTTAATGTTTTTTTTTTTTTTTAAACGAAACCCTGGCATTTTCTTTAAACTAACCATGCAGTTTTAGATGATTAAATCTAGCTCAAATTAAACTGAACCAAGCGGAAACACAGCAAAACAAACGGTACAGCATGAAACTCAAAAACTAGGACATGAATTGTGCTCTTCAGGTTTCCAGTTGTGAGAACGTAGCTGTTTAAAATGATCCTGGTGTGCAACATAATGCAGGTTTTTCAGCTAGCGCCCGAATCTTCTCTTCATGAGCAAAGGTTTTCTTGAACCTCTGTGCTCTTTTGGACTCGGATTGACAGGCTCAGCGGCTGAGCGATAACAGTCCCATTTCAGAGACCAGCAAAATTTAAACAGCAGGAAGCTGGAGGTTTGCTGGTGGCATAAATGGCAGGTTTAGCATCAAGCCGACCCTGGTTTACGTACCCATTAGCCCTGTTGTATTTTTCACTTTGTTTTCAATTCTTTGTTTTTTAACTTATTGATTTAGTTCTCTTTTTTGATGACCGATAAATTCTGGCACTTAAAAGCTCATTCTGTGTTTAGAAAAAGGGAGTAGGGAGTGACAAACCCCTCTCAGATGTCAAAGGACACTTTGTTTGTGAATGAGGCATATCAGCAGTTTTGACAAAGGGCACTAAATGGGCCTTGGTGGTTTGATAACATATTTTTTGGCATTTAACTGAAGATTTGAATTACAGTTATAGTAATGAGAGCACTTCATTCAGGTCTGATAAGACAAATAAAAGATTGTTAATCCTATTTACACCTTGTTTGACGGTATAGCTCTGCCCTGAGAACGAAGAACCTCTCTGCCCTGGGCAGAGGGTGGGTTGCAAAGCAGCTTGCAGATGCGCAGAAACTTTAAGCAGGTTAAAGCGGGATTAATAGTGTTCATCACCTTGGCTGACATTGCTGTCAGCTGATCAGATTTCCCCCAGCCTTAATACCTGAACTAAACTATGGATGGATTTGTTATCAACTCGAGGAAAAATGTTCAGTACCTCACTTTCCCTATCTTCACCAGCATGTCTTTACTGTCACTGTCATTACCCCAGTTATTATTCATGTGTCAGTAACTTTGTTTTTAGTAAAAGGCTTTATGGCCTGGATTCATACATACAGTTTCTGTAAGTAAATAATTAGTAAAGTACTGCAGACAGGTCTGTTCTTAGTGCAACTAAGATCCTAACACAACAGGGTCTTGGCGAGTGATGTGCCTTTCATGACACACACACACAAACAAGCTAAACACCAATTCTGATTATTACTGATATCAAAATATGAATTCACACGTTAACTTAAAATAGGAAAAGGGCAATATCTAGTAGAGATGGCACGATACCACTTTTTTATGTCCGATACCGATACCGATATCATAAATTTGGATATCTGCCGATACCGATATGAATCCGATATAGTGTGTTTTTTAATCAATAAAACTGTTTTTTAATATCTTGCTTTTGTATAAGTTCATACTCAAGTTAAAAAACAACAACAACACTAAAGCTATTCTGTTATACCTGTATGTAAAAAAAACACACTGCACCCAAAATATTTCATAGATCAGCAACACTGATCAATCTAATAAAGTTAAACCTACTCCATCCTCCCTATTCTGGTATTTTAAAGAGTACTTAGCAGAAATATTAAGCAACCTAACTAATAGGGTTGCAAACTCCCAGCAAAAGAAAATAGGGAACCACCCCCCCACCTCATGATGCTTAATCAATGTAATCAACTTTAATTTGATGCAGGGTGAAAAAAAATTCACAGAAATAAATTATTTTTCAAGAATAATTAAATAGATTCAACATCTTTCTTCAACAGAATTGCAGACTGCATAGATGGTACTTTCCCAAAGGAAAAAGTACTATAGCTTACTAGGGTATATTAGACTTAACAGTTACTATATACAGTAATGGACTTCTATATATTTTACATCAGATTAAAACTTTGGGTGTAGGGGTCAGATAATTATTTATTAAAAGCTAGACATTTTAAATGAGAATAAGAAAGAAAAGTATATCTTTGTGCCCCCTTTTCCCTGTTCATGCCCTATCGGCCCCCCTGGCTAAACTTTGCTAGATCCGCCCCTCCACAGTTACCAGCTGTCAGCTGCTTAGAAAAGGATCCTGCTGTAGAAAGTAATATTAAATAAATTCTAACAACAGCTGATCAAGTTTAAACGTGCTGCTGTTGTTCAGCCGCTGGTTTCCTCTTTCTGGTGCAAAGTGGGCCAAAAACAAAGAAGAGAGACAGACTCGCGACAGAAAAGCCGATCAGCTGATCATTAAGCAGTTTCGCGATTGAAGTAGCAGCAGGAGAGAGAGAGAGAAGAGGCAGTTGCACTATATATCGGTTGTTAAGCTTAACGCGGGAATGCTTTACAAACATTCAGAGATGAACTTACACACTTGCTTTACTTCTCTCTGAGATAACTTCCTCAGAGATGAAATGTTTGCTAGCAGGCTACAAATACACACAGCCGCTCTATCACGTGACCACACTGCTCCGACGTGCTACGGTTATGAGGCGAGTTACGCCGTGTCGCAAGTTTTGTGAGGTGCTTTTTTGATATTTAATGGATCGGATTACATTTTTTATTTCTCTCCGATAACCGATCCAGTAATTTAGGTCAGTATCGGACCGATACGTAATATCGGATCGGTCCATCTCTAATATCTAGTCACCCTTCCTTGCTGCAAGAAATCATTTCCAGGTAACTGTATCCAGCTGTCAAAAATATGAAGCCTATTAGGCACTTAACAGCGTAACACAATGTCAGTTTAGTCCAAAAATAGCCTATTCAGTGCACTGAAGTATCATTATTGCAATACTTAAACAAAGGTATTTACTCATAAAGTAGGTCTACTTTATTATTACAGAATATAGGGTTCCTTATGAATGTGTACATGCACATAAACCTATATTTTCTTCTATATGTGTTAACATAAAGCAAAAATAAAGCAGTACAGACAAAGCCACTGTGCTTTGCTGCAGACTTGTGTGTGCAGAGGGTAACAGATCTCCCTCAGAGGATCAGCTTCTGTTTAGCTACAGGATCTAACATGCGTCAGAACAGCGGGAAACTTGTTGACACAGTTCTCTGCTCTAATATCAAGATCTGGTCTTACACAGAGCCATGCATTGTAAGATATTTTACACCACTACCTGCATAGAGTTCCCTGAGAGCTGACTTTAGGTGAAGGAAGATGTAATACTAACGACTTAATCAAAGAGTGATTGTTATTTCAAGTCAATCCGTAATAATCTCATTTTAAGTTTAACATAATGCATGAATCAACCCCAATCAGAAACAATACACCTGTTTTATCAAGCTGTCTAAATGAACCTGCTTAAATAACGAAGATACATCCGACAACATATTGTGTTAATAATAATAAAACACCCATAAAAAACCTGTTTCAAATATTTCTTTTTCTAGCTCTGTTTCTTTGCAAAACACTGTCTGTGTCTGTGGATTGAATTAAAGGAGACACCGCTTTGCTGGCTGCTCGCTGTAGATACCTCTCCTAAAGCTCGGCTATCTCTCCGTACACGATGGGTATTTTTAGTGGCCCTTATCTCTTTATGAAACATGAGGCGCACTGCAGAGGCTTACGCTACACACCTCAAATGCTTTGGCTTAGGATAATGCGTACATGTGAATGGAGGGTGTGTGTGTGTTCTGGGTATAGTGAGGTAGGGCTTGTTTCGGTGTCAAATCCATGCCCCCCCCTCCTTTCAACAAACTGTTTAATGGGCTCTAACAGATAGGTAAAAAGGGGGAAATGGCAGAGTTAATGATAGCAGTAGGAGAACAGTTGTGAGAGAGGGAAGGATGGGGAGATAGATGGTTGGGTTGGATCTTTGCAGTTCCCAACTATTGCCTGTATGCCACAGTACAGTAAAAGTTTTACAATATTCCTCCTATGGTTGAATGATAACACATACATTAAGCGCAAAAAATCTTTCCATAAATGCGATCCTGTTAAATGTCCCACGATATTAGGCTGATATATCACAAAGCAGCTAGTATGCAGAGCAGATTATTTTTCTCATCTTTCATCTTCATGA
The DNA here is from genome assembly GCF_056152115.1 of Neolamprologus brichardi. Classification (NCBI taxonomy): domain Eukaryota; kingdom Metazoa; phylum Chordata; class Actinopteri; order Cichliformes; family Cichlidae; genus Neolamprologus; species Neolamprologus brichardi. Next base: position 22,973,579 of record NC_142124.1, on the reverse strand, counting down.
ACCATCAGTCCTGTGGAGCATTTCAGAAAAAAAAAAAATCTTTTGAATAACCCATCCCTTAATCAGCGTGTTATGGCCTGACCTTTTGTATCCTGCACAAGCGGGGGTGATATAAACTGACTTTTTTTTTTTCTTTCCTTACTCTGGACTTTAGAAGTTGTCTCGACTTAATTACAGTCTGTTATGAGTCAAAGATTAATCTGTGAGGAATTCTAATCTGGTCTCTGACTCGGAGAGCACAAAGTCTGCCCTCCAGAGAGTGACCACTATACCCCTTTTAACAGCAGACGTGTACTGCATATTGATTCTAATGTCAGTGCAAGCTTTGATACACACACCATTTTGTTGGGTTGGTGTCAAGAATGAAATAAAGAGGCAGTTCTTAGTCACGTGGAGTGACTAAATATATCGTGTTACAGATTTAAATGACAAAACAGGGTTTGATAATAGTGAACACACACACACACACACACACACACACTGTACACCAACGAGGGAGCACCATGATTGTTACAGTGAACCCAGCAAGAATGAAAGAACGTAGAATGAAAGAAAAGGTTTATTCCAGCTGGGTTGAGTTGACAACAGCAGCATCTGCTATCCTAATCACAATCAAAACCTTTTCAGGTAAAATGTCTTTATCAAGCCACATCTTTAATAAGCTTAAACTTAAAAAAAGAAAAAAGCACAATTTTAACCAGATTCTCTTCACTTTATTTTACACAGCAACAAGGTCATTGAACTAAGAACCCACTAAAGCTGTCACGGACCCAGCTCCAGGGATTCAGGGTCAGTGAGCAGTGTGGACTACTATTATAATTTTTGCTGTTATTTTGTGAGGTGTGTTTTGTCTGCACTGCTGCTGTTCTTGTAATTCCTCATCCTTGTATGTATAGGCAAGTGGGTGTGTCTGTGAGTGTGGCTGAGTACTGGTTTCAGGTAGGCCTGGTGGGCGTGTCCTATCTAGAGGATGGCCACACCTGAAGCAGATGATGACTCACACACCTGCAGCTAATGAAGCTAATGAAGTCTAGTGAGTGCATGCCCGCGGTAGTCGAGTGTCCTGACAAGTTGCTTCTTTGTTATTTTTCTCCAGGAAGGAGCAGGGAAGACAAGAGCAGCGAGCACGGGGTGCGGGGACACAGGAGCGGAAGAGCACGGAGCACAAATTTGTGGGTGAAGACACGACACGGAAGTCAAGGGGAAAACACGGGGTTATTCTGTGAACTATTTACACCACTGTAAATAAACGCACTGCCTTCATCACAAAGTCCTGCATCTTGGGTCCTCATTCCCCTCATCCCCACGGTCTGCCATACAGGCCGTGACAAAAGCATGTAGACAAACTGTTTCAATTTGGCAGATATTCTGCTAATTTTCCAGCAGTCATTCCCCAATATGTGCAGCATGCAGGGGTGTGTCTAAAAGGGAAGGGTGCATTAATTAAAAATCTTTAGTTACTAATTAGCTTGCTAATTTGTCAAAGTGCTAACTGACATAGAGACAGACAAGTCATGCTCTTATTTACCCCTACAGGCAATTTAGGCTGACCACATAATCTAACATGTATGTCTTTGGACTGTGGGAGGAAGCTAGAATACAGAAAGAACCCACTTAGACATGGGGAGAGCAAATTCCACACAAAAAGAACCTGGGACCTTGTTGGCATGAGGGGATAGTGCTAACCGCTGCTCCACTGTGCTGCCCAATTTCCTAATTTTTCAGGCTACTAAACATATCCATGGGGCCAGAAAAAGTGTGATATACTTGCCAGGCAGGGCCATGTGAAGAAAAGAAACCTGGTATGGAACACAATTAACTACACCTGTTAAACTGAGCTTGTAATGATGCTACTGTGAGCAGGTTAATAGAACATGGGGGTTCGCTGTTACCTAGTAAGCTAGCTAGAAATAATACTTCTGGTAAATATATTCACTGGTGCTGATTTTATGCTTCTGGCTCCAGCTATAATGCAACCTTTGGCATTGCTGCAGCTCTACACAGAAAGGTCAAATGAGGTAATGAGAATGACCCGTGCTGTCTCTCCTTTGTCAGTGCTGAAGATACTTCTGTGTGCGAGGACACCACAGGACACACTGGAGAGGGAACCTCTTGTAACTGACATGGAAGTGCTTGGCTGTCTTGCTTGGCTTTGAAGCTGAAAGAAGCTGCTGTGCAAAGTTGATGTCTGCACCACTGCCACTCCATTGATGTACTACTTAAACTTGTGTGAAAGAGATGGGGAACAAACATTGTGAGGTGGGGAAAGGAATATTATTGTGTGCACACAACAATAACAATAGAAAATAGTCATATCCAGATGACCAGAGTAAGAACAAAACTTATTTACCGAGCCAATTCATCCTCATATTCACATAACTTTTTGGATATAATAGTTATTTGGTCATGTTGTTAAGAATGCCCGTTAATATTTTTTGTATTTTTCTTGTTATTTTTGTTATCATCTGGTAGTTAACAAGCCATTTTATAATTTCTCACTAGGTTTGTCAGTTGTTTTTCTTATACGGTTTTTATAAGTTTCTTATAACTTCGCTCAGCTTCTGTTCTTCTTTTTAAAAATTCCTAGCTGATAACTTTTTTTTTTGCGAAAGTACAGCTGTGGCATTGATTTATGGCCAGTGCTTTAACTGCAAAGAAAAAAAAGCACAATAAATTTGAATAGATTTAGCACATTTATTACACCTAAACCACACACACACACACACACACACACACACACACAATGTAAACTGGATATATTTTAATACATAAAAATCCCAAGGAGGCTCTTCAAATAGCAACTTAGCAAAGGCAGTGCTACACAGCCTACTTTGGCTGATCATTTCAGCACCTTTTAAGCCCACTGACTACACCCTGCACTAGTGATATGCATGCAAACATTGCTAAGGTTTAGGTTGGCAAAAACAAAAAAACCTAGTTGCATTGGATTTTTAGAGAATGACCAAGTGAGATAAGGGGCCCAGACACGTCATTAGCCGTGTCTGGGCCCAATCTCTGCTGCAGGTCCATAACTCAAATGATCACTGCAGCATCACTCAGAGTTAAAAAACTGTCTAAATCCTTTCATCTGTAATAAAATGATCAGTGTGGCTTCTCTACCAGGTGTAACAATTAAGTGTGACATCCAGGCATCCATGAAAACGGAATTTATGACATTTAACGGAGTTACAAGTTAGCAGGGAGTTAGCTCGCTAGCTTCCATCTAAATATAATATACCATGTTCTGACTGAGAGATTTATTAAACAAATTAAAACATACAGCTCTGCTATCACTTCCAACATAAAGGACGACAGGAAAGTAAACAGCGATGTTTGTAGGGTTACTGAAGTTGGGCTAGCTGGTATATAATGATGTGCTACGTGACCGCTAGCGACACAGTTATGTTAGCATAATATAAACAGTGAAACTGAAAGATGAGTTAACGTCAGGGTTCCCGATGACAAATGTAATTGCATGGCATGATGCTGTAAACGGACCAAACGTCTGTCCAGAGAACCACCGAGATAATCCATCCACAATACGGTTAGTCATTAATATACTGCTGCTGCATGGGCTGGGCTGTAGTTACATCGTAAGGGTTTAAAAACTGAGCTTTAAAATGAGTCGTGGTAATAAAAACCAAGAGAGGCCAACAGTGAACACTGACAGTTTTTAGAGGTTTTTTTTTTTTAGATTAAATAGAACAAGATACAAAGCATTAAAACATGTTAAAAACACAAAAGCCTTATGAAACGCAGGGTAGTTTGGGCCCGGAAGCAGGATTCATCACGTCATAACTTAAAGACCGGATAGCAGATAGAAGCCAAGACGGTATTGGGTATCACACTGCTTTTTAAAGGAGTCAGTACAAAAAGAAACTGCAGCTTCTGACTCTGAATTTTTAGCCCCAGGAGGTCAGCAGCTTTGCTCTGATGGCAGTCTTATTGTAGATGCCATATGGCTTTTAACAGTTGACTGTCAGGAAGAAACATATAGTAGTATGATGCTAATAGCACTGACTGTACAAGCACTTACTTAGTTTTCTGTTGACCATCAGCATTTTCTTTGAGCCACAGCAGCTTAGCATTTCTTTACTTTGCATTTTGGCTTTAAGAAACAAAGTCAGTCGATGAAATTATTCATTTTCATTTTCATTCATTTGGATTTTTCCTGAACCTGAATTACGCATCACTATAGGACTAGACTTTTCAAAGAAAAAGACCTTAATTTAAGCACTTTTTAAAGACAATACCAGGAGCAGAAATTATTTATTTTATCAGGTCCCACACTGAACACATCCTGTCATGCAAATATATTTCACATGTGAACAAACCTGAGAACACATTGGAAAAACAATCAGTGACCCCAGGAACTACACACGTGCAATAAAAATAAATGGCTCTAGTGTTCTTTAAGGTTGTTCCATTCATCGAACTAAGTACTTCACCTTTTCTTCTTTTTTATTTATTTATTTTTCTACCCAGCTGGCAGTTCAGGAACTTTGGATCGATACTGTGCTTGCAACACGAAGGCAGAAAGTCCAGTTGCGGAGCAGCTTAACAGCTCCACAAAGACCTGGCTGTTTGGGCCGGGAGGCAGGAGATCAATGGTGTAAAATAGGGAAGAATTAACAATGGTTGCAGAGCAAGGGGAGGACAGTCTGCTTTGACCTGGAGTGTTTCGAGACGACGGGCTTCACGATGTCACCCTGATAATCGCTCCACTAGAGGAGGATAAGACCAAACAAGAATGGCTGTGATAACGTAATAGCTCCTCTGTGTCTGGGCAAAACAATCATTGGCAAGGAAAAACCTAGACATTATTAGTATTGTGAAAACTAAGCTCCTTCTAAGGGTACGAATTAAGGTTTTCTTGGTTTTTCTGTGACGTTATAGTGTTATTTGTTCTTAAACAAAACAAAAGTTTCAGCTAATGAGGTAACCATATATAAAAGTAAGCCCCGTGTGTCTAAATCTCAGGCTTTAGACTGTTTGGCGCGATAGGGGTGCAGTGTTTCGACTGCTTTAGCGCTGAGCTGTGGTAAGCTTGTCATGGATTTCTTTTCACGGTCATCTATTTGAGGCACAGCAGACCTAGAAAATCAAACTTGTCTGTACAATATAGTGACAAAAGAATTATATTTTACTAAATACAATTAAATAAATTAAATTACATTTGATCTACACAGAGCTAGTTCAAAACAACATGTGTCAAGGGAGATTCTTCCATATTAGAGAGAGGACCCCAATGATCAGTGATCCCCTGTGAGCAACAACTTGGAACTCTCTTTCAATAAGAAGACAACTCCAGCAGAATCATGCTCTGGAAGAGGGCCAGGAGAGGAAGAATCTCCTGGGAGAGAAGAGAGTAAACAGGCACAAACTACAAAAGATAAAACACAAACTACTGGATGCAGTAACACAAGGTAATGGCATTAAAATAGTGTTACAGTATATTACCTCACATAAGGTGTGAAGAGAGGGCAGTGAACTAAGGGATGGTTCAGAGTCATCGGTTCCAGCAGAAACTGTAAACTATATCAAAAATGAAAGTTTAAAGATTGATCTTAAAAGTAGACAGGGCATCTTTCTCATGAACCCTGTGGGAGCTGGTGCTGCAGAAGAGGGCCCTGATAGCTCCCATTGTACTTTTGGGAACCATAAATGGTCTGGCACTTGGAGTGAAGCACTTTGTTAGTATAATATGGTGCTCTGCTTTTGATATGGCCTGATCATTCAGACTTTTGTATGTAAGAAGAAGGATTTTTAATTCAGTTCTGCATTTAAGAAGGAGCGAATGACGGGAACCTAATGATATGAATTCCTTGAAAAGGTTTTTTTTTCTGCACAAGTAAACCTTTAACACACGTATCAAAAACAGGTGCCAAAAACACTAATGGACAACTGAGGTCAAATGAATATACAAGTGTAATATACACTTGTATATTCATTATATAAGTGATATATAAATATATATATCCTTCTTTGCAAATATATACTGACCAACTACCAAACTGGTCATACTGGACGATGTTACAGGCAGCATTACGTTTGCCACGACTTCTCCAGACCATTTTACATCTATTACATGTGCTCAGGATGAACCTGCTATTATCAGTGAAAAGCACAGGGCACCAGTGGTGGTGGACCTGCCAATTCTGGTATTCTATGGCAAAAGCCAGTGCTAAACGGTGCTCGAACCGGTGCTTAAAGAATGGAGAACACAAACTTTGTCCAAAGACCTCTTATGTTTTTATTTTTAGCAGTCTCTTTTTTTCTGCAAAATGATAACCAAGTTAGCCTTTTCTGTTGATACAACATGAAGTTAGTATCTGCCATCAAACAAGAAGACAGCTGCATGAAACTATGACGGTGTTTGCTAGTTCACCTTACATGCATTAATTTAATAACGTGGTTAGCCTACTCAACGTAAATTACACACGAACAACAATAAGCTACTGACGCAGAGAAGAACGGCTGCTGCCATCATCATCCGTCATCATTTCTGCTACACTGGCAGGGCTAGGGGCCAGGACTCTTCTCTTCGGATTCTTGGGGGATGTTGCTAACTCCGGGTCCGATAACAGGCACCACACCCGCAGTAGATGTGCTCGGTGTGAGGTCTCGCAGCAAGCTATCAAATACGGTGCATTTCTCGGCTTTCAAAAAAACACTATGCGTCACCAGGTGTTTCATCAGATTCAAGGTGTTACCTCCTTTGCACAGTATCACCTTAAAGCACTTGTTGCAGGCTACTGAGTTTGCATCTTTTGCTTTGAAGTACAGCCAGACTTTTGACCGCTTCGGCTTGGGCATTTTTAATCTGTAGCTCTGCTCTAAAAGAACGTACGTACCTGGGCCCGCCGACTATCCTTGGAAAGGTAAAATGATTGGCTAGAATCCAAGGTTTATGACATCTCAGAGAAAAAAAAGCACCGAAATGTGCGCTGCTTTTCGGTCTGGTTACTACTGTTTATGTCAGAACCCTAGTGAAGAGGATGAGGAGGTGCTCAAAGCAAATTCTTACGCAAAGCCTGGGAGGGGGACAAGATCTAAAGATCTTTTTCAGACAGTGGATGAACACAAAGATTATTGAGGATTTATCTATCTATGTATCTGAAAGGAAAAATATGTCCCCCCCGTTCAGTTCTCTTTTTTTTTAATATTGATATTCATTAACACCTGATCTACAGGTGAGCACTGTGCCTCGGCATCAGGCCTGGCACGCTGCCTCCAAAGGAAATCAATGGGATTTTTATTCATCCAGTTGGGAGGGCCCACTTCGCTTTGCTTCCACGAGCAGTTGTTGCAGTCATGATGAATAGGGTTCTAAAAGTATGCGCACCGTAACGCTTATGTAAATACTGCGACAGTGAGCGTAGGCATCAGCGTCATAAAGCAAAATCAAAGAGATTAATTTTGGTAAGAAAACCAAACATTAGAGGAGGGGAAAAGAAAAAGGGATGAAAAGATGGAGAGAAAGTATAGGTTACTGTAAATCACGTCTATCACCTCTCCTCTGCTCCATTACTGATCGGGGAATGAAGGATTATATCAAGTTGGCCGGTTTCAGCAAACTCCCTGGAGATGTCCTTGGAAGTGACAAATTGCTAGGTTAATTCTGCTGGGGTCATGGCTCTTTGGACCGAATTAGCCACTTTATTTGGAGTGAAAATCCATAAATGGAGTTCATTCCCAATTTTCAGTAACTCCATTTGGATCCAGTGAGGTATGGCCTCAAGCTGCTGAGAGGAATCCTAAACCATCCCAGGAGAGTGCAGCAAATACAGTATATGACAAGTGGACCAGCCTGAAAATCACATTAATTTCCCTCAATCTGGGCTTTATGGTAACAGGAGGAAACGTGTTTAAGCATTTTCTCTTAAACTACCTCCCCCTGGGATCAATTGTACTTTATCTTCTGTCTGATATAGATGAGGCATGGGACATCTCTGGTGGAAAATATTGAATTCCAAGGAACAGCACTCATCCCTAAATCCACCCACCTGCTTACTCCCTATATTATCTTCAAGTACCTCATTCCACTTTCAAATATCCATTTCATAAATACTAAAGAGAGGGTAGACAAACAATTTGAATTTACATCTTAATAAGTACATATGTACAACCGAATAGGGTTGGAGCTGAGCCGTTAAAGGAAGCGAGCACTGGGGCTTGTTGGGCTGGTGTGGAAAATGTGTTGGCATATTTGTCAGTGGTAACTATGAGCAGAGATTTTTCTGGGCAGAGGTGGGCAAGTGGGGGTCTGTGTATCTGAAGCAAAGCCAGCTCTAGCCTCTCTGTCGTGGTGAGATTAGAAGAGAAGAGGAGGCTTTAATATAACTGACTCTCTCTGTGGCGTGACCACAGAGAGAGGCAGCGGGCAAACTTGGGACAGCCGGATGGACGGATGAGGGAGGCAAGGGGCTTATAGAAATAACATGGTGCAGAGGAAGAAAGTGACGTCTAGGGGAGTATGTATAGGGATATGCATCCTCCAGGACTCCAGGATAATAGGTTGCGGAGGGCTGACAGACCTCATTCCCCCACTGCCTCTTCCCTATTTGTCTACTTCTTCCTTCTTTCCATTCTGTTTATATCTTGCTCATTCGCCCTTTCTCTTTTATAGTTATCTAGTTCAGTTTCTATGGGAGCAGCCAGCCTGCAGAGCCTTGAAGTCAGAGAGGAGATGGAAGAAATAAAGCCAGGTGTGCAGGGGGGAACGTGATGGGCCCTGAGGTTGGGCTGAGAGGTGAGGGACAGACACTCGAGTGTGTGACAAAAGGATGAGCTTCACTGCTAATGACTCCCACAGGGGAGACCAGCTGCTCAGTTTGCAACGGCTTACGCATGCACCGACTCCATGCAGGATGGAGTCAGTGGTGTGATAGAGCGTGCGCATGACAACGCAAACTTTACATGACGTGGACGTCAGGAAACAGGGATGCGCGTATTGAGATACAGTCAGGTAGTTTTGCTCTCTTCTTTCTTTGACGCACACACACACACCAACACACACAAAATAAGTCCTAGTTTCTTAATACCTTCCACCGCCGCTCCTTCTGAATTAATTTTAAACTTTTGAAAAATTCTGAGTTCCCACTGTCCTCAATTTGCACTCGGGTGTCATGACACAAGACAGAGTGCTGGTTATGAATTCTGATGATACATTCCATGCCCTCTTGAGTTTTGTCCACGGCTATAAAAGGGATGTTTCAGCACAATAAAGCATAATCAATAATACATAGTCATCTGTGCCCCCAACCCACTTCCCATCCCCCAGTACTCAAATGAAGAGCTCTTTTGTATGATAATGCATGTGAGCCCTCTAGTGTTAAGCCATCTAGTTTCATGTGCTGAAAGAGTGTAAAAAAAGCAACAGATAAGCCCTTAACGTTATGTTTGCACTGTACACTGTTATTATTTACATTTTGTAGCATATCCCACACAGCCAGTGCCTGGAGGATTTTTTTCTCTTTAATATTACACGCATAATCTAGCAACAGATTTTTTTCATCTGAGATTAAATGGAATTTTCCTGGTTAAGAACCCCAAGACAAAAACACATTTTACTTCCATTCATATTGCATTTGAAAAGCACATTTTAAAAGGCCATGGATTCCTTGATGCAACGCTTAATATACAAATTATCATTCTGGTGACATTTGCCGGCACATTTCCATGACATAGAGAATTCTGCAGCTTTGGAAAATAATGGAAAACCTTAAAGGCCTGAACTCTATCTGGTGAATAATGTGATATTAAGTAGATGTGAGATTTTAAAAGAGGCTTTAAAATCCAAGCATTGATCAAATGTGGGGTGACAAGCATCATGGCCGAGGTAATGGCTTTTTCACCAAGATATCCCAAAGCTTTGCTTGGACTCGGGGTATGTAATGGCAACCTGCCATGGGTTTCTGTTTATCTGTATTTGCATGTATAATAATGGTCTTAATTTAGCCATTCATTGTCATGTTTGTATTACAGCATGTAAGCAATTGCTTACTGCACACAAATCCCTCTCGTCACCAAAGGTCAAAGCAATGCATCAACAGGGAAATGGATTCAGAGGTTAAACTTTCCAGACAGATATTAGTAATAGACCTAATGAAGGACCTGAATGTTGCATTCTTTATAGAGGCAAGCACTTCTATAAGGGCAGGTGTGGTATATGCTTTCCAGCCCACGATGCTTATTATCCCAATGACCCTGCCACACCACAGAAACTATAACCTATACTCTGTTGGAGAAGCAGTATGAAGCAGTGACATCCATGTTACTGTGTTATCATGCAGGGCTGAAAAAAGAGCCTTTTGTTAGAAGCGGTTCTTGTATTACAATCATCCGTAATTGGCAAGCGGAGATAGAGAGAGAATTAAAGTAGAAATTGAAGACATGAAGCCAATGCAAAGAGGGCTAAATATCCTGTTCACTGTTTGAATTTGAATTTTGCAGACACGTGAGGAATTTGATACCTCTTGAAAGAGTCTTAATTCAAAGACTCATTTGAGTCTTTAAGGGAGATACCTCACTCTTACCACAATACTGCTAAACACTAGCAATAAGGGTGAAAAGATTAGACAAAGCTTGTATTGAAGTAGAAAAAAATATCAGCACTTTAAAGGCTCACAAATGTATTAAATAACATCAGAACTGTTACAGAAGGTCAACAATTTCCATTTAAAAAGTGTTAAATTAAAAAAAACAACAAATTTGTTGATATATTTTGATTTTCATGTACATAAGCTTTTTAGTTGTAAAGGTTAGGTGGGTTGTGGCCCACAAAAAATTCTAAATTCCTCTATAAAACATTTAATCATAAAAATCAAAGTTGTATAAATGACTGTTACTTTCTACAGTAATAGTTCGTTACTTAGCTAACTTAGCTATTACTTAGCCATGCAGTTTACAATTATCTGACACTAATAGCTTTGTCATATAATTTAAGTCAAATAGTCACTATACACTCTAATCCCTTCATTATGTACAAGTTATATGAAGCACAACGGGTGCAATAGTGCAAAGTGGCAGATAGTCTCATTACTGTGAGAAACAAAAAAGTCATCCACTGTGAGGACTGATTTTAGATTTTTAAATATTCATGGTTTATATTATTCTTTTAATTCTTCACATTTGTTATTACTCTTCTTTTCTTCCCCATTGGTTTTAGCCCTTTTCAAAATGCATCAGTGATGGGCCTGTGTTCCCTATCACTTTTCAATAAAAAAAAGTTATTTACCACGGTATTACCCAAATGGAGCCGAAGCTATCCTTCTTATCATCTTTGCCCTTGCCATACATTTTCAACATTAATGTATGTTTTCACCATGCACTCTATATAAAAAAGTGCACATAGCCACCACAACATTGCACACTAAGTCTCTTTTTAATGCATTTAGTATAGTATTTTCTATATGACACAGAAGTGATCATATTTCTAGTTTTAACTTATTGCTTAACATTATCAACCTTGGTTTACAAGGTGTATCCATAGATTGTGTGGATGCACTGCATAGACACAGATACTTGCTAAGCAGTACATACAAAAGTGTGCTAACTTTTCATTCGCAAAACTGGAACACAAACTTCTTGGAGGGTCTGGTAGTACAATTAACCACACAGCATGGCATATTGGCATATGATAATTGCTTTAAAAAGGCACAAACCCCACAAATGGGGTCAAGAGGTCTATTTCAGTGGCTCCAATTAAAGCCTAGCAGACAGCCTCCAGCTACAGAAGCCCGTGTTGGCACACCTGACTGTCAAAGGATCCAAGCATCTATTAATGCATGACTTTATCTCTTAATATAAGAGCCCCGCGACCCCCACCCCCATTCAGCTGTTTTGAAAAGGGAGAATTGGCTATATTGAGGTGTTTGGGGATTTTTAGTACCAGACTGAAAGGATATTTGTTTTCGCTCCAAACTTGAGCAGAATTGGACTTTAACATAAGACTCTGTAAGGATTTACTTTCTTTTAAAAACTAAAAACCAGTCTCAAGTGGTCATTTGAGGAACTGCGCTTCCTCTTTAGCACTTCTGCTTTGGGTCGATTTCTTTTCTATTTTGGTTCTTGAGGTTTCCTCCTGGTTTTCGCACGTGTCTACAAGTCCACTGGGCACGTGGGCCAACGGCAGCTCATGGAAGAGGTAACCTACTCAATCCTGATCATTAATCATTTTATGTAAGAATGCGTATGCCTTGAGTGTGTACGCAGTAACCGCAGGCAACGTGTTTGTATGTGCGCTGTTATTTCAATTTTTTTCGGCTGCAGTCAGTCTAAATGAGTTTAAAAACAGCGAGGTAATTGATGGATTGGACAAAAGGTCACAATCCAAGGGCATGGTGGGACTACACTGGAAAAAGAGCGTTTCACCTCGGAATGTCTCTGCTGCTGACAGACAAATCAATCACTGTGACTGAATACTAAAAAAGCATGAGTGATGAATTGTGGTCTCTTATAAAGCTCTGCTAAAGTTAATGTGGACAGTTGCTAAAATTTTAAGTTCATTTGATTTTAAAGATTTTAGGCTTGGCACTGAATTCATGTGTGGATAAAAGATTGCATTTTTACATCAATGGGGAACATAAAAATATGGTTCATGCCTTTGAAGAAAGTTGCAATGCAGCAGTGTCTTCCTTGCTTTTACAGGCATGTTGAGAACAACAAAGGTAGGGGTCAAAGTCAGTCTATTAATAAACTATTTGACTGAAACTGTTGACATCTTTGAAGTCATGAATCAAGCACAAGAATCAGCAGCTGAACTGTGATATCATGATGTAACATACAGAGGGGGAAATCACCTTGAGGTGACTGTTGAAGGTAAAGGTGAAGTTGAATTGAAATAATAATTTCCCCCCCCCTGCTGAGTTTGGCAGTTTGCCAACTTACAAAAAAAATGTCTCTAATTTTTAATGCTAGTTTCATTTTAACAGAAGGTGACAGAATAGCAACCAGAAATTCAGAAAAACACATACATAAAAGATATACACTGATTTGCATATTGTTGAATGAAATAAGTATTTGATCCTCAAACAATACATATTACATATTACTTGGTGGACAAATCCTTGTTGGCAAGCACAGGAGTAAAACATTCCTTGTAGTTGGTCACCAGGTTTGCACACATTTCAGGCGGGATTTTGGCCAACTCCTCTTTACAGAAACTCTCTAAATCCTTTAGGTTTTTTGGCAACTTGACGTTTTAGCATCCTCCACAGATTTTGCATAGCACTAAGGTCTGGAGACTGACTCCATGACCTTAATGTGCTTCTTCTTTAGCCACTCCTTTGTTGCCTTATGGTATGTTTTACGTTATTGTCATGCTAGAAGACCCATCCAGAATCCATTTTCTCTGTTCTGACTGAGAGGAGGAGGTTTTCGTCCAGCATTTTATACCAGAACATTTGCCCCTATGTTTCCACCTCCATGCTTGACTGTGGGGATGGTACCCTGTGGACAGGTGAGCTTTAGATACGTGTATAATGAATAAGTAGTATCTGTAAATGATTGATTGTAATCTGTGTGCAAATGTGCACATAGACAATCTGTGGGAGCCTGTTTGGGTTACTTATTTCACTCATGGGTGTGAGACATGGATATTAATTTATACCTTTTGTGTAATTAGTTTTTTCTGGATTTTGGATTGATATTCTGTCTCTTTCCATTGAAATGAAAATACCTCAAGCACAGGGCTAAAGGTCCCAGCACACAGCAGGAGGAGAACAAGTCAAAAACAGAAGCAAAGATATTGCTGATTTTTTTTCCACGTTTTCAAGCTGTTGCACCATCTCCCTCAGTATGATCTGCAAATCTCTCCACTTCTTTAGCGATACATAATTAAAACACCAATAAACACCAACACGATTGTACACTCGTCTTCAACCCAATGCGACAACATAACTTTTTGTTGAGTATTTTTAAGATGCTGATTGTAATAAAGACCATTGTTTGATTTTGACATCCTCTTTCTGTTTGAAGGTCAGACCTAGAGCTGTTGCATGCAGTGTTGAAAATTCTCCCCTCTAACTCAATTTGTGTTGGCAACCAAAGAGCCAAATGGCCACAAATAGAGTCCAGACCTCCCGCCCCGATTGGCTGGCTTGGACATGAAACGTTTTGTGTGTGTCTTTTATGAAAGCCTAATAAGAGACAAAGATGAAAACAGATGATGCAGATTTCATGAGGGAGGCTGAGATTAAATGAGAAGAAATAATCTCCATCAGTGAAATCAACCACCTTTTGATGTCCTGAGTTTTGAAAAGAAAAGCCCCCCCCCCCTCTCTGTTCACACCATCTCCCCGCCGAATGCGGGGTCTCTCACTCAGGCTTTGAAAATCACTGAACTCCACAAGTAAGCTCAACAAAATTGACTCTAAGCACAGTTTGTCTGGCCAACTGCCGTGCTGCGTGAGTGTTGTCCTAGAGCTGCTGTGGGCATATGCGGCCCACATCCCTCCCTATCGAGAATGGCCTCAGCTCCGCTTATTCGGACCACTGCTGGCAGCTGGACTGAGCACTCAGTAGATGTGGAGAGAGACATAACTGGCTACAATCCCCCAACTCCCACCAGGAAAGTCACTTCAAGATTAATGAGTGTTGTAGTGTTTGCTGGCTACATGCTTGGCCATCAAAAAACATGGACCGGTGAGTGTGAGATAAAGAATGCAGGGTGTTTGCTGAAAAATTTCAGCTGTTCATTTTTGGTTCTTCTATATGAAAATCCCACTTGTATTCAGCTGAGTTACATAAACGTAAAAAAAACTGCTCTGAATGCTGCCCTGACATGGTATTTCAACACAGGGTGAAGGAAGGTAGAAACTTAATAAGCAGATGGAGAATGCTGCTGGAATATAAGACCACCACAGATCAGGGCTTATGATTTTTTTTTTCCCTAGACAGTCTTGTACCTTTGAGTTTTATTTGTTTTGTTTATTCCTGGACTTTGTAAGAAAGCTGCCTCATTAGGTATCTAGACAAAAGAAACATGTCATATTGTTTTTGTCAGTCACCTGGAGAGAGTCTACGCCAGGAAAAACAAGAAGGGTGTGAGCGTCTGGGCTGACAGTTCCCGTGATTAGCTTTAGTTGTGATCGCAATGCTGTCATCCCCTTATGTTCTCTTCTGTATGACCCCCCCCCCCCCAACACACGCGCGCACACACACGCACACAGAATCTTCAACATTCAACATGTATAAAATATAATGACTAGAGATAAAAGAAGGAGGAAAATTCAATTGAAGGTGTGTGACAGAACTGTACCTGTGTGCACAGCTGGCTTTCAAAAAAGTAAAATGTTTTTACAATTTTGGTGGATTTGCACTGGATTTGTGATCCATATAGGTTATAAATGCACATTTGTAAGCCGTATTATTCATTATTCATGTATAAGTGTGTGAATGTAGATTTCAGTGCATTCCCACTAACACACCTGCTTACCATATGGCTGCGGGAAAGCAGCGCACTGCGGCTATTTCAGGCCTCCTCCAGACGTGTTCCGAGTTCCCCTCCATCAAGGGCATAATGGTGCGATCCATCGAATGATAATGGCGGTGTGATCCACAGGTCGGCCGGCCCGGCGCCAGAGCAGAACAGTCTCTCTCATGGCCCATTACAGTCTGCTTAATGACCACACTGATGACCCAACCACTGTGGCAGGCTGTCCTCACTCTGCCTGTTTAAAACAACATTTCACTCCCATTGCCAAAGTTTACTCATAAGCTGAATACAAAATGTTTTTTGTTCTTAGTTTGTTTGCATTTTTTATATGTATAGTAACAACACCGGTTTTCATTATAATATAAAATGAAGACAAAAAGTTGGGTAACGTGTCCTTGAGCATTTGTGTGGTCACTAGAAAAAGTTTGTTTTTTTTTTTTAAATTTAGAAAAGTTGTAGGCATCCATCAAAATGTGAAATGTTATGTTATTTGCAGTGTTGGGTAAGTTACTTTAAATTAGTAACTTAGTTACATTACTAGTTACTTCTATCAAAAGTAACTCAGTTACTTCAAGTTACTTGTTACTTTCAAAGTAACTAGTTACTAGGGAAAGTAACTTTGGTTTATTCAGAATTCTCTTGTTAATGTGTTGCTTCCATAACTTTGCCAGTCTTCTAGCTTGCTTACTTGCCACAAGTGCACTATGCCACCTACCAATAGAAAGGAAAAAATAATGTGTATATTTCCACGAGAGAAATCCCACGCCTGGACCGTCGTTGACCGCCGCCATGATTCTAGCCTACGTCACAGCGTCATGTGCGCTTTTTATATCCAACACAAAAACTGCAGTCGTGGTGCTTTTGATTGTACTCAGAACTCAAAAATTCTGCCTTCCAAATAGGAAGATGTAGGTAACACCAGACTGCAGATGAGCTGCATACAGGGTTGGACTGGGACAAAAATCGGCCCTGGCGTTTTGACTAGAGACCGGCCCGCCATTATAGGAAAAACCATAAAGCCTGTTGTGACAGTGATGTACACTGTTCTGATGGTCTATATGTATCAATCTATCAATCGTTTGTTGTAAGATTAAAAATAATTATTTTTTAAAAGCTAGATATTTTAAATGAGAATAAGAAAGAAAAGTATTTCCTTGTGTCCACCTCTCCCTGTCAATGCCCTACCTGGCCCCCCTGACAAAACTTTGCTAGACCCGCCCCTGCACAGTTACCAGCCATCAGCTACGTAAAAAAAGGATCCTGGTGTTATTTGTCTCTCAGAAACAGTTCTTAACTTCCCTTCAACTCATTCATGTCACCTAAAAGGTAAACCTGTTTCTCCATCACCTGTTTAGCTCTGATGATTCAGTGAGGACATCTCCTGGTTTCATCTTCATGTTTCCCTCTCACCACATATCCAAACCGACATCATGACCAGCAGCTTAACAGCTGTGGCTCTGCAAACATCAGCTGATACTAAAAATCAATATTAAATAAATTCTAATAACAGCTGATCAAGCTTAAACTTGCTGCTGTTGTTTAACGCGACCTCCGCTGGTTTCTTCTTTCTGGCGCAAAGTGGGAGATAAACAAGAGAGAAAAGCCGATCACCTGATCATTGATCAGTTTCATGATTGAAGTAGAAACAGGAGAGAGAGGGGAGAGAATGAGAGAAGAAGAGGCAGCTGTGCAGCGTAACGACAGAATAACTCCAGCTTTGTGTCGTTTTCCATTCTAGCTGAAGTACGGGACAAACTGCGTTCCTTTTCAGCTCAATACGAAATGCGTAATATTTTCTCTGAATACGGGACGATTCCGTTTTTTAGGGGATGGTTGGCAACTCTAATAATTAACCTTATGAACAAAATAAAGTTCAACATCAGTAACATCATAGCACCCACCCAGCTGTATAGAAACTCAGTCATGCTAGCTAGTACACAGTACGAAAAAGTCAGCATAACGAAAATAAACTTCACCTAAACTTGGTTTATATCTGACCCAGATAGACTGCAGGTCATAACTTCTTACCTGAAGTTCAGTTCACCTGACACTCGGACCGGCGGCCACCTCAGGTCTCTCCTCCTGCCTCCCCTTTCCCTCATCAACCCGCTGGCCTCCACCACTTGCTAATGTTACTGAATCTGTGGAAGCTCCATGATAGCCACCACACAAAGTAATGAATAACGACCCATCAACCCATCAATCCACCCCAACCGCCTAACTAAGGCTAAGTTCACACTGCAGGCGAAAGCGTATCAAATCCGATTTTTTTGACCCTATGCGACCCATATCCGATCATGGTATGACAGTGTGAACGGCACAAATCTGATATTTTCAAATCTGATCTGGATCACTTTCGTATGTGGTACTGAATCCAATACATATCCGATGTTTTAGAAAGCGACTGCTGTTTGAATGGTCATGTTGCATTAAATCTGTCTTTTACGTCACTGACACAAGACAGACGCCAATCATCAGCGCCGGAGAAGCGCCCGATAAGACATCGCAAAAGCTTCCTGCCCATCCAGTGTAGATGTTAGTGAAACTGTTGGGAAGACAACGTGAACATGTTATTTGTACTGTATAATCTGCACTATCCTTTGAAGCACCACTCCTCTCTTAAACAGCAATAAGGATAATTATTAGGTTATTTACATTATTATGTAAATAACAAAATAACTTAAAGCAAAATTGGGAAATGTAAAGTCAGAAGTCTTTATATTAAGGGCCATCAGTCAAACAATATTGTTTGCTCTGGGTCAGAGCGCGTTGTGTATGACGTCTTCTTTTGCACATGCGGGCCGCTTTGAGCGTTCACACTAGAGCGCGTTTGCTGTTGCATTTTATTTGTAGTGTGAACAAGCAGACAAAAAAATTAGATTTGATCAAAAAATCGGAATTGAGCATTAAGACCTGCAGTGTGAACGTAGCCTAAGTAGCCTGAAACAATAAGCTGACAGGTAGTTGAGTTTACTGGGGTGGCTGTAGCTCAGGTGGCAGAGCAGGTCAGCCACTAACCAGAAGGTCGGTGGTTCGATCCCAGGCGGCCTCCTGGCTGCATGCCAAATATCCTTGGGCAAGATACTAACCCCGTGTTTGCCTACTGGTGGGGGCACCAGTGTCCGGCAGCCTCGCCTCTGTCAGTTCCCATCTGAATGTAAACACACCATTTTGGGGTGCTCCTTGTGAGGACGCTCTGCCCATTTCACATTCAGTATATTGTCACACACTGATACGCTTTCACAGCTTCTACACTGTTATGATGCCCCAGCATTGCTATTCAGCTTGCTGTCTTTGTGTGAGTGCAGGATTAAAATCAATACTCTGATCTCTTGACAGAAATTTTTTGCAGAAATTTCTGTCAAACAGCAAAAGCAGACACATAGTTGCCTAATTGATGCATATATGCATTGAATCGTGTAGCAAAGAAATGTAAACACACACATACTGCAATTGATAAGTACATAATCAGTGAAGAACACATGATGTCAACATGTTTGTTTTTTTGTTGTTGTTGTTCATTTTTTTCTACACAGAATTCCACTGTGGAATTCTGCTTTCATTTGTAGTACTGTATTAGAGTATTAGATTTGTTTTGTTGTGTCACACATTGAATGTATATTATATATTTACACACACAAATCGCTTAATACTTAAAGAAAACTTGAATAATAGATGTCTGCTTCACATGTTTGCCATCAACCACTAGCTTTTAGCAGTTTTTCTAAAGAAACAATAATAATTAAGGACGAGGCAGCAGAGGAATCCTTAAATATTTTGGTACTTTTTTTTCCTTTTTCGAATTTTCTTCACTCGGTATCTCACTGTCACTTTGTCCTTCATTCCTGGGCTGTTATACGTGGCCACGTTGTATGATAGCTGGAAATGACTGATGATCTCTCTGAATGAGTAATACAATCAGAGTCATGGGGCACTGGAGTCGGGGAGGGAGAGAGAGAGAGGGAGGAATAGATCAGCTGGAGATATGGGACTGAATCTGGGTGTCTTAATTTAGTGAGCCATAATTAAAAATCTGTTTGCCAGTTTTTCCTCTCCATGCTCTGCAGTCCCGCCTCCCCTTGACAATTAAAGATTTAATCACCATCTGCAAAAAAAAAAAGAAAATAAAAAGAGAGGGGGGCAGCTGGAAAATATGTCTGACCCAAAACTCAAAATGCAAGATGATGCTGTTGAGGGACAGCATTCCCAGAACTTGGACACTGTTTATGTTCTATCCACACTCATCCAAATTTGAATTTGTTTACTGACACTATTAGTGATATAATGAGCCACTAGAAGCAAACACGTCTTCATCCAATTACATGTTAGAACACAGCTAACACATCAGTGCTCTAAACTTTCCTGGATGATACAATGAAACAGTCTAAAACCTGTTGATAAAATTTATCAACATATCAATTCAGTGTAAAATAAAATAAAATGAAATCACGGTCTTGTATGTCATGTTATAAAAGACCAATATTATTCCAAATTTATATTCTGAACTAGTTCTTTTTTGTGTCCGGAAGGGCAATCTGCACATAAGCTCAAACAACTAGAATATCAACTCTGTGTGTGTAGTGTGCACTGGGAACACTGTGTTCCACATCGAGCTGGAACATTTTAATATATTTTTTATATATTTGTTTTCTGTATCTAGAGACTGATATAAAACCTTGAAACAATATCACACAAAAACAGCATTTCCACACTAAAGTTCTCGAATCCCTGTGTGCTTTTCTCTGGTCAATAATGCTATCTTTAGACGACAGCTTTTATCTGAGGAAAAAAAGAAAGCTTTTTACTTACAAAATCAGAAAAAAAAGGCTGTTCTTATACCTTGATTCTTGCTATCGCATATAATGTATTCAGTATGATCACCCCCTGGTATGTGTTGACCTTTTTCCACCAACTTTACGATAAACACATTCAAAAGCTCGGTGTAAATCCTTTTAATTTGTATATAAAATTGAAACGTAATGGTATTAGTGATGATTATCTGGATGCAGTATCCCTGCTTAAAAGTTCTCTAAAGGGTAAAAGAAGCTTACATCTCAGATGTTGCAAAGTTAAGTGCTCAATGGTAAAGAGAGTAAAGAGCGGTAATACTTTTCTTAAGGTAATTTGAGCCACTTGGGGCTATTGTGCAGGGTTCTTCCAAGTCTCTTTATTTAAGAGAATTCTGATCTTAAGTCTCCCCTGACTGATCTAATATCTTTATCCACTTTCATAATAAGCGAGACTCAGTTTTAAAAAATGTTTGCTCGCATCCAAAGATATTTTCTAGACTTGTTCTGAGTTTTAATACTTTTTTTGTTTATCTCTTCCATGTTTCCTGTCTTTCCTACACGTCTCGTATAAGGTTTAGTGTTTCTGCAGTTGACTGTTTTTTCATCAGTAAGAGTGTGAGAGGAAAGTTTCATCAGACAGCCCATCACTTTGGCATCAACCTTTTTGTTTAATTTTTCATAGGTGGGTTTAATGTCATACTTGTAAAGGGGTGTTTTTTATTTAAACAATTACTTTTGCTACATTAACTTAATTAAACAGCAGTTATATGCAAAAACTGCTGATCTACTGGGATTTTCCCACACAACTATGTCTAAGGTTTACAGAGAATGGTCCAAAAAAGGAAAATTCATCCAGTGAAAAGCCTTTTACTAGGCAAAAATGCCTTGTTATTGCCAGGGGTCAGAGGATAATAGCCAGACTGCTATGAGCTGATAAGGAAGGCAAAAGTAACTCACTTGTTACAATCAAAGTATGCTAAAGAGCTTCTCTGAATCACAACATGTTGAACCTGAAGCAGATGGGCTACAGCAACAAATGACTGCACCAGGTTTTACTCCTGTCAGCTAAGAACAGAAAACTGAGTCTATAATTCAAAGAGGCTCACCAAAATGTGACCATAGAAGACTGGAAAAATGTTGCCAGGTCTGATGACTCTCAGTTTCTGCTATAAAATTACAATGGTTAACCCATGAAAGAGAAGTGTATCATATTTGATACATGAGTTTTTGAGACTTCTACATCAGTCTGAAAATTTAATGAGGCTCATGAGATACCAGAATTCTCTGCCATTTATTTCCTGGTTCAGGCTTTAAAGCATTAAGGTCAGAATTTGGGATAACCAGCATGACAGTGGTAAAGATCCATCCTGGTAACAACAGTTCAGGCTAGTGGTGGTGATGGTGTGTTTGATATTTTCTTCACACACTTTGGGCCCCTTATTTTCCACTAGTACATACTTGGCTTGGTTTGACTCACCTCAACTTGGTTTTTAGATTTTTTCTATTAGGTGGTAGTACCTGGTACTAGGTAATTTTTAGTACTTGCTTGGCAGAGATTCCAAGTGAGCTGAGTCAATATGAAAATGTGATGTCAACAGTTAATGTCACAAATAAAGTGACATTAACTGTCACTTTATATTTATAACCACCGGGCAGAACATGTTCCCTCTAAGCCTGAAGGGAAAAAGAAGGAACACACACATGTAAAGGAAGCACTCAAAACGTGCGGCTATCCTAAATGGGCGTTTTTAAAGTCAGCAAAGAGGCACAGAAAAGAAGATCAGACACCAGCGAGGGAGGATAAGAAGGACAGGCGCAACAACATTGTCATCCCCTATGTAGCCGGTGTATCAGAGAAACTCAGGAGGGTTTTCTCCAAGCATGACATCCCGGTGTACTTCAGACCCAGCAACACACTCAGACAAAAACTGGTTCACCCAAAAGACAAAACGCCAAAACACAGACTTAACAATGTGGTGTATGCCGTACAGTGCAGCGAGGAATGCCCAGACCTCTACATTGGAGAGACTAAACAGCCACTTCACAAGCGCATGGCACAACACAGAAGAGCGACCTCCACAGGACAAGATTCAGCTGTCCATCTGCATCTTAAGGATAAAGGACACTCTTTCGAGGATGCCAATGTTCACATTTTGGACAGAGAGGACAGATGGTTTGAAAGAGGAGTGAAAGAAGCCATCGATGTCCACTGTGAGCGACCATCTTTGAACAGAGGCGGTGGTTTACGACACCAACTCTCTGCCATCTATAATCCAGTTTTGAGATCCCTTCCCAGACGCCTTAACGCCCACTCACACCCTGGGCCATCTGACCTCAGGAATTCGCATGATAAGGTGGGGCCAGGTTTCACAATGAACCCACCCGAAACTCTGGCTGATTGGGACCCACACCCAGTTCCACACCTTGGCTCAGGCGATTAGAGGATCATCAGGGGGTCCTTTTGTCCCTCTGTGGGGGGACACTCCCACTAGGGTTATATCTGGGACTCTCCACCATTTGACCTTAGAACTGAAGAAGCCTCTCGGATGAGAGGTGAAACGTCTTCAAGTAACTTAAAGAAGTCCAGACGCTTTTCTTTGCAAGCTCCTTTGACTACGATGACCTGGATGACTGAGAACCTTCACAGACATATTGCCGTACATTTTGGGAGGAACACCCTTCAACTGGTGCGGGAGTATGAAAGGGAATCAAGGAAACTAGCGGATTATAGGAACCATCTCCGTTTCAACCTAAGATGCAGACAAACCAGAGTTGTTCCCAAGAGCCTGCGCCTTGGATCCACTGTCAGGGGATACAGAGCAGACTTGATTCTACAGAGAGCGCAAAATCACCTTTTAAGTGAAAGGATAAGACAGGTCCATTTCACTATAGATGCCCTCCAGATCAAGATCAGCCAGACTCTGCAGGAACTGGAAACACTTCTACCCTCTCCAATCTTAGAAGAGGTTTACAAGTTTGTGGACAAGGCTCAGCGGGCCCAACACTCGAAAGGAAAAGAAAGACAACGCAGGAAATTTCACACCTTGCTTTCAAAAACACACACTCCTCATTCTGAATCTGAACCTACACAACCCATAGAAGAAAACACACCTGAAGACAGTCAGGAGAAATGGGTTAAGAACTTTTCAGACAGGAATCTCACTGAACCTGAAAAGAGAGTATTAGCCAAAGGTCTCAATTTTGCCATTTCTCCACAACAGTTGCCCATAGTGGACCTCATCACAGCCACAGAATCTGCCATTCGGATTAATAAATTATCACAGACAGAAGCAGAGCAAATCAGGATGAAAGTCTCAGCCACCCTCTCCAGTGCCAAAGTCCCTCCGTCCAACCTCACAATACAGGAAAAGAAGGCCGTCGCTTCCCTGAGCAAAGACCACAACATCACTGTTTTACCAGCGGATAAGGGAAGATGCACCGTGGTCCTAAACACTACAGATTACCATACAAAGATCACTACTCTCCTCAGTGACAACAATACCTACGAAGCCTTAAAGCGAGACCCCACAAGCAGCTACAAAAAGAAAGTTATAGCTTGCCTTCAAGACTTGGAAAAGGACAAAATCATTGACCGCCTTACTTATCACCGCCTTTACCCAGGGGATGCCATACCCTGCATTTACGGACTTCCAAAAATCCACAAGGAAGCTGTCCCACTCAGACCCATAGTCAGTAGCATAAACTCAGCCACTTATAACATTGCAAAACACCTTGCTACCTTCCTTGCTCCTCTCGTGGGGAACACCCCACACCACATCAAGAACTCCACCGATTTCACTGACAAGGTCCAGAAACTTACCCTGGATCCAGATGAAACCATAGTGTCCTTTGATGTAGTCTCTCTCTTCACTTGCATACCCACCACGGAGGCAGTGGAGACTGTCAGAAAACGACTACAAGAAGACAACTCCTTGGAGGACAGGACCAACTTCACACCCGATCAGATTTGCACACTGTTAGACCTCTGCCTCACCACCACATATTTCAAATACAACGAAGGCTATTACAGACAAAAACATGGCTGTGCCATGGGCTCCCCCGTGTCACCTATTGTAGCCAACCTTTACATGGAGGAAGTGGAAAGCAAGGCTCTTGGCTCTTTCAAAGGAAGAGTACCCAGCCACTGGTACAGATATGTAGACGACACCTGGGTCAAAATCAAGACACAAGAAGTGGAATCCTTCACTGCGCACATCAACGCTGTGGATAAAAACATCAAATTCATCAGGGAAGACACGAAGGATGACTGTTTGCCTTTCCTGGACTGCGCTGTGCACATTGAAGAGAATGGCAACCTCAACATCGAAGTTTACCGGAAGCCCACACACACGGACCAGTACCTCCTGTTTGACTCCCATCACCCTCTGGAACACAAACTTGGAGTAATTAGGACCCTACACCACCGGGCAGAACATGTTCCCTCTAAGCCTGAAGGGAAAAAGAAGGAACACACACATGTAAAGGAAGCACTCAAAACGTGCGGCTATCCTAAATGGGCGTTTTTAAAGTCAGCAAAGAGGCACAGAAAAGAAGATCAGACACCAGCGAGGGAGGATAAGAAGGACAGGCGCAACAACATTGTCATCCCCTATGTAGCCGGTGTATCAGAGAAACTCAGGAGGGTTTTCTCCAAGCATGACATCCCGGTGTACTTCAGACCCAGCAACACACTCAGACAAAAACTGGTTCACCCGAAAGACAAAACGCCAAAACACAGACTTAACAATGTGGTGTATGCCGTACAGTGCAGCGAGGAATGCCCAGACCTCTACATTGGAGAGACCAAACAGCCACTTCACAAGCGCATGGCACAACACAGAAGAGCGACCTCCACAGGACAAGATTCAGCTGTCCATCTGCATCTTAAGGATAAAGGACACTCTTTCGAGGATGCCAATGTTCACATTTTGGACAGAGAGGACAGATGGTTTGAAAGAGGAGTGAAAGAAGCCATCTATGTCCACTGTGAGCGACCATCTTTGAACAGAGGCGGTGGTTTACGACACCAACTCTCTGCCATCTATAATCCAGTTTTGAGATCCCTTCCCAGACGCCTTAACGCCCACTCACACCCTGGGCCATCTGACCTCAGGAATTCGCATGATAAGGTGGGGCCAGGTTTCACAATGAACCCACCCGAAACTCTGGCTGATTGGGACCCACACCCAGTTCCACACCTTGGCTCAGGCGATTAGAGGATCATCAGGGGGTCCTTTTGTCCCTCTGTGGGGGGACACTCCCACTAGGGTTATATCTGGGACTCTCCACCATTTGACCTTAGAACTGAAGAAGCTTCTCGGATGAGAGGTGAAACGTCTTCAAGTAACTTAAAGAAGTCCAGACGCTTTTCTTTGCAAGCTCCTTTGGTCACAAATAAAGCATTACTTGATCGGCCATGAGAGTGTCTCCTTCACAAAATCAAAACTGGTACTAAAGTAATTCTCTTTTTGTTTTAAATCACTGACCTATTGTACCTTTCTCCTTGTTTATTATGTTAACCTGTAGTTCCATTGGAATGTTACAGTTATGCTGCAAATGTGATATGTGTTGGTAGGGAGGGAGGGGGTGGGAAGGGGGAGAAAAGGGACTTACGGTTTGGGGTAATGTTCTCAGGAAACCCAATATATTGTATGTTTCTGGTGTGCTGTATAAGATAGTTTCCCTTTGTTCTAAAAGCAAATAAATATTGCATTATAAAAAACTGGTATTGAAACCTGGTAACGAGAGAAATGGTTACACAAAAGCCAACACAGTGGTCCCTGAATCTCACAAAAAGCCATATACCGAGGAACAAGCATACCATCATTTTGACGTCCTCCATTATTGTGTTGTGTTTGTGTTGTGTTGTGTTGCACAGAAATGACGTCACAGGACTTTGGGCCACGTTGCTCTAGTAACCTCATTACATCTAGTAATCTCATCTAGTAACATTAGCTTGTACTCAATTATAATGGGAAACGACTGAATCCAATCAGACAAAGTAGGCACTAGTGGAAAATGTTCAAATCACCTCCAACTATGTGATGCTATCATGTCTATATGTAGCAAAATCTGTGAGGAATGTTTCCAGCACCTTGTTGAATGTGAGTCACTAAGAATTAAGGCAGTCTTGAAGACCAACAGGGATCCTAGCAAGGTGTAACTAATAAGGTGTCGCTTCAGTGTATTGTGATATTAACATTATCACCATGTTGCATTGCTGGTATTTTGCTCAGGAAACCAGCAGGTATGGAGCCGCTAGCATTTCTGTGGACACTCAGATGGATGTTTCTACACTAGTCAGTGACACTGTGTTAATTTCATAGAGCTTCTAAAGTTTACAAATGTCAACCATACATTTAACATGGAATGTTAGAGAAATGTAGAGAACAACTTGTGGGTATTTCTGTTCTGCATCTGCTGCCATGTAAGTCATCATTTGAGCTCACAGAGCAAAAACATGCGTGTTTACCAACCAACAAAACGGCAGGCGTCGGCACACAAAAGGCACTAATGAAGACTTGTCTCAGTGTGGTGCTGTGAGAAAATGAGTTACAATTTTTAACAGGTTCAAAAATCCAATGAACGCTTAATGGAAACAACAAAGACGATGCTCATGTATTTTTATCACAGCCATTTGCAGAAATCAATAGGTACATTCAATATTTGCTCACACCTCCTATTTTGTGCTTTTCTAGGACAAACTAAATCCCCGTGCAGAAGATGGCTTTATCACAGACTTACCACACACTGTAATTAAGTCACAAAGCAGAACTGTCTGGAGTTATCTATGGGGAGAAGGTAGGCAAGGAAACTTTGAGACAGTGACATATCATGAATTACAAGTCAGTCTATTTCCTTGCCAGCTCTTATCGGGTTCAGGGACCTGTTCTAAGGGGGAGCTTTAGTACGGTGTATCAGGCCAGTGCCTAATGGAATTGATGGCTCTGTATCAACTTTGGCCCAACAGATGAAGGTGGATTGGCTCAGCTGGGACTCAGAGGAGCTGTGCCAGAAAAATGGGAAATTTCATTGGCACGTTTGAGGTTGC
Organism: Neolamprologus brichardi; assembly: GCF_056152115.1. Lineage (NCBI taxonomy): Eukaryota > Metazoa > Chordata > Actinopteri > Cichliformes > Cichlidae > Neolamprologus > Neolamprologus brichardi. The sequence goes on along the minus strand of NC_142124.1, from coordinate 22,946,299 downwards.
TGATTGGAGTTCTGGATTAAGTATCTAAATTAGTTTAGGGTTTTATACCTGCTGGACAGACTGTTTTACTTGAACACAGTCGTTTTCTTTCTAACATAAATATTTGAAGATATATTTGAAGTCTTTGATAGCACAGGCATACAGTACCTGTCATTACAGCCACGGAGCGAAGATAAATTGAGAAAAAATGATGACGAAAAATGAAAGTTGATGTGACTGTGAGAAAAAAAGCAAGACACATAGTGGGTGTAGTTCAAAGGTATGTTGTTAGCCATGGTGACCTGCTGACATCTCTTGCAGTGAGCTAATAAGGCAGGATCACTTTTGCCAGAGTGTCCAGAGCAGAGCAGGAAGGTCTTGTAAGGAGAGTAAAATTATACCCCCCTGAATCTACCACAGACAGGGGCTTCTTCTGATGTCTTGCATAAAACTCTCATAAATGTTTGATTTTGTTTACTGGGTAACAGTATGAAAAACAAGTCTCATCATACGCAGTAAGCCTCGCCTCTGCCGAGAGCCTCAGGATAGGCTGTTGACAAGTAGAATGAGACGCAGTCAGGAAAAACAATGAAGAATGATGGGAGAAAGGTTTTGCTTGAGGAACGTGCTTTAGCTGGATGTGACAAAATGAGTCTAGAGGTAAAGTAATTAGAGTCACGGAGCAAACTGTTGCTGTGGAACTTTAGGTTTCTTCCCCACTCTTTCTTTTATATAATTACAATTCATTCTCTTCTCCAAATAAGCCTTATCAGCCAGTGTGGGATTCTACTTTAACTAGATTAAAGCTTTTGCTGAGGGGCATCAAATTCCTGCCAAGTGACTGCAAAGATGAGTTACAGAGTGTCTGCCACAAACTTTCTTTTGAGCCCAAGGATGTCAAATATTCAGACCAGAGTGAAGTCTGAACTAGGGCATGGGCTGGCTTTACAAAACTTAAGAAGTTCTACAGAGTTGTGGGGTTTTGCAAGGCAAAAAAAAGTATTTAGAAGAGAAGCAGATCAATTATACATTTCAGATTAAATATTTTACCATGTCTGGAGGAGAGGGTTGTTCATGTTGTAGTTTATCCAACCTGAAGAAAATTTTACTATTCTCTCGCTTCATGCAACTTTGTTGTAACATCTATGCTACTAAGGTGCAGTGTGCAAAACACATAGGCCACTGAAATTACATTAAGCTGCTCCTTTACTGAAACACTAAAAAGTGAAAGAATAAAAAATGAAAGTTTGAATGACTTTAAGCTATGAGAAAAATAAACAAAACTAAAAACTGTTGAATTTTGAATGACTGTGGATTTATTAAATAACCCCCACTGGTTTTGGCATATAAATACAACGCTAACAATGTGTTTAATAATGGAGAACACCATATGTAGAAGACCCCTTGAAAAAAACGTAGTGTTCATGGACTGTTTTCTACCTGACACAGACCTGTAATCCAAAGGATGTTGGAGTTCTAGGTTAAATATAACGATGCCATTAGAATAATGGCATTTTAATTTTATATGACAAGTGAGCTTTGTGATTGTTTTTGATATTATAACAAACTATGTTTACTTAAAGACAGGGGTGGGTGATGTAATATATATATATATATATATATATATATATATATATATATATATACATATATATATATATATATATATGATGTAATTTATATAATATATAAAATATTATATCAAAATATTTCAAAAAAAATACTGAACAATGTTGTATTAGTGATTGCCGCTTGAACTGGATTGAATGACATACTACCTTCAAAGTGTGAATCTGTTCCTGTGGCGACTATAGGAAAAACATGTCTTAGCTGAGAAAGATCAAAAACATTAAATTTGCAGTGAACCCCATACTGGCTGCGGCCGGCTGGAATGTTTCTCCTGCTATTTTCAGCAGATGTGAATCCACTTTAGAGTTTTTCCAGATCAGTGAAAGCTGTAAGTAAGTAATGAAAAAATTGCAAAAATGTCAATAATCACACGTCTAATATTGTTTTCAGAAGAAATAAGTTTTACTGCAAATGTCATTTATTATTATTGCTATTATAATTTGCTATGAAGCATGCTTTTTATAGTAAATTTTACTATAATATGTAATAAGTCAGTCACAACTCCACCTACGTTGAATATCTTACTTAAATGAGAGCTAAAGGTTTCAGTTGAAGCAGTTGACTGAAGAAACACAGCAGAGTAAAATCTGAAATCCCACAAATTCAGCTTTTCTCCAGTTCTATTCTGCACCTGACGAAGCAACATAAATCAGGAATTATTTTTTATATGAAGACTGTATAATTATCTACCTATTATTGTGTTTTCCCTGATTCTTGTTTGTCTTTAAACGTTTTTTTTAAAAGAGCTAAATAACACTAATAGTGTTGATCTCAGTGATGCATGTGTTTTCAAGGAGTGTCTCTATTAGTACAGTGGTGTTGGACACTATTTTATATTCCCTAAACCATTCCCTAAAACCTCAGATAAGACCAGCACCTTAAAAATTAAACAATGTTTTGTGCTTGTACACACACTTGTAGGAATCTTACAAAAGTGCTTCCAGAGTAGATGTTCATATATTTTTAATAACAATGCTGGGTGAGTTTAGCAGATGGCTTCATAACTTAGTGCTTGTGGTCTACTGGGTTAGCCACAGCGCTGGTGCTCTGAAGCCCAAAATGTGGTGCAGGTAGAAAGCAGAAAAACACCAGTTGTAGCTATTGCTCGTAAGTGAATCTGCATCTGTTGTGGTCTACGAAGTATTCAGATACTCGTTCTATCAATATTCACTGTCATGAGCTATGTTACAGTAGTACATCTTACCATACATTATATTTAAAATATTTATTTTTATTCATTTCACATTTCAAATAGAGGTCCTATTCAACATGGGAACAAATAAAGCGTCTGTGACGTGTATACCCAAACTCATTCATATATGCTTTTAATCAGTTACAAAAACATTCATGAATATTAGTAAAGACATTAATGATGGACCCCTCTGCAGATTTTAAACAAGTAGATGCATTATGAAAATTTAAACACAAGCACTTAAGCAAGCTGAGCAAAATCAGGACATCCACAACAATGAATTTAGATTTCATATTCCACACTGAACAGCCCTATTAAGTAGTCAGGCTCAAGCAAACAGCATGCGCTAGTCAACATGTGCACACATTCTGGTACTCATTTTTGGACAGCATCTTTGTGATGGGTGATGAAATATACTAAATGTAAAGGGTATGTTCTGTAAACCCCCTTTTTTTTTAACAGAGTGAAGCCAAATGTCACTCCAAGCAACAGCAACCCCACTAATGCATGAAGAGATGGATATTGTCAAGTCTCCTCTCATAGCTCTTATGAAAGATGACGTGAAAGAGGTGACCGAGGAGGATAGTGGCAGTGCTGTCAGCAGGATAACAATTCAAATGGACAAGACTTGTATTTTTTTGGTTTGGAGCCCTAAGGCATGGCTGCTAGGCTTGTGTAGTTTGTTACACTCAGATTCCACTGAAACTGACAATCATGTATTTGTACAGAAGTGTGTGCATAGTGCTACAAAGTCCTTATGACAATGGTATCAGAACTTATAATATCTAATATAGTGCTATAACAATTTTCAGATTGTTATTTTTATTTTTTACGGGATAAGCATTTTATTCTGCTTATCCCATTCAGAGTTGCAGGGCCTTTCTCCCTATAATCCTATCCCAGCTGTTACTATATAGGATGAAAGACAGGGTATACCCCCTGGACTGGTCGTCTATTGCAGGGGTAACAGAGTAAGACAGACAACATTTACACCTCTGGCCAGTAGGGCTAAACTGCTATACCACATGTCCCACAATAAAACTGCTATGCATTTTTATATGATATAAAAGTATCATGTTGTGTATATCAACACCATGTGCTTCACTTAACAAAGAGATCGGCCCAGGCATGTCTGATATCGAGAGCTGAGGCTCCAATAATGATATAGCACCTAAAAAAATTGAGTTACTTTCTCAACTACCACACAAAGCACAATACTTTGCAATATATGCAAGAAAACGGTTCCTACTAAAGGTGTGAACTACAAACTTGTTTCACCACCTGAGGCAAAAATACACTGCTGAGCTGGATGGTCTAGGTCCCCAAACAGACAATCGTTTCATGTGACTTATTGAAAAGGGTGTTACAGATCTGGCCTAGTGGACAGAGCAGTGCCATCCTGCATTTGAGCAAGTTAAGAAGGCTGTCTGTGTGGAACCTCTGCTCCGCAGTCCGCAATTTTATCCGTCTACTGATGTCTCGAGCAGAGGGCTGGGGGTTGTTTAGTCCTAGCAGGTAATTATGGTCTTGAGGCTGTCCAGCTGCCAGAACAGGAGAGCAGAGTTGCAAAAGAGTGTTGGGTAATCCACTGGGTGGTCGACTCTCTTCATTGTTATCCCCCAAATGTCCATTTACCCTCTGGTCAGGTGATGCCCTGCTGCAGTGGCTCCATCACATGAAAGATGACAACACCCAGATCACAGAGGGCCATCTAGCTCTCCAGACTTTCAAGTTCCATGTGTTTCATTGGCCAGGGGCACAGATGGTTTGGCAGATTTCCTCTTCCACTCACAGAGGGGGACAGAAGACTAGGGTGGATCGCTCCCTAGCCTAAGTTGGGCGATCAGGGTATGTGGCAGGGTGTAGCTTTTGGCTCACCTGCAGCAGAGCTGTGGGGCAGTGTGTTCAGGGGAGGAGTCCAGAGGCTGGCTAACCATACCTCCCCTATTTCAGTTGCACGCCAGGAACTTGAGAAGGGGTGGACCCGGAGAGATGACATCGAAGCTGGCTGGATTAGGCACACTAAAAGGATAAGTGTACGGATTCGTTTTACTCTTTCCTACCATATTAGCTTAGTTTAAAACCTTTGCTGACCTCTTAGTTTTTATGTGACTGACTTAAATGTCAGGTTGAGAATTTCTCATTTCACTTCACTTAGTTTTATGAGAAAATTCAGTCTCCAGCAACAGTGCCATACAGTCCTGTTGATTACTAGTCCAATGGTTATAGTTGGCAGTAGTTTAACTTCAAATCAGAAATATATCTTAGTGATTACTATGACATGTCACTCTATTAATCAACTAAAATTTGAACTAAGTCAATAAACCTATATAACAAATGCTTCCATGCTAACATGCTAATGAGATGTTAAAACAAATAGTCGTTTGTAATGTATTAATACTGAGATATTCAGTGGGAATGATTTTAAATTGCAGTGTCTGCACTGTTAATCTGCTGTTTTCCTGTTCTGCCTTTGTGGGCTCTGGCCTTATTTTCTGGGAATAATTAGAATCCCAGTGTGAAGTTGATGTAACATTTAAATCATCCCAATGTGAAAATGCAGAGTGAAGGCTGCCTTCATAATCAAAACACTCTCATTAGCGTGAGTGGCTGGTGTGCAGGTTACAGTGTGTGTTTCGAAGGAACATTTGAACTTTCAAAACCGAGTCAAAAGTGTGGAAAGGATTAGAACTAAGATGAATCTGTCTATTTTCATAGGAAGAGAAATCTTTCCTTTTGATGGTAAGAACGTGCCCAGGGCGTGTACCCCTTTGAGTCCACCACACTAAACTTCACCTTTCATAACTGACCGCTGTGGTTTCAAAAAGCAGCAGCAGCAGAAAAAACCCCACTGTGAACCATGATTGCGTGCACAAGTAATGGAAGTGTCGACTTTGCATTACTTGTGCAAAGTGTTCTTGGACTTTTCTGCAACCCCTAAATGTACACAGAAAGTTATCTTCCTTCTAAGTACAACCAGTAGTTCAAGGTTTAGACTGTATAAAAGATGGATAGCCACTGGGATATTACTCACTCCTTAGAGAAGTCCCCTTATACAACCTCAAGCTGAGCATCTTTCTTATCTCCATCTTAAGTGCTTTGATAATCATCCTTTTCTGGCTCTAATAGTGATCATCATTTTCAAAAATGAAGTTCATATTTTCTACAATGCGACAGGAGATTTCCTATTAGGCCAATAAAGTCATTAGGAAGTGTTTACTGAGATCACATTACCATTACCATTAAATAAATGAAAACAGAATGCAGGTTTAAGGTACCTCTGCACTGGTCTCACTTTTCTGAGCTGGAAGCTATGTACATCTTATCTTTGCATCAATTTTCTCTGAGCTCACTCCCTTTATCCAGGCTCAAAGTTAATTCAAACCTTCCAGCCGGCCACAAACTGTGACAATAAGCCACAGCTTCATTTTTGATTACTGTTGGTGTCAGATGGATACTAAGTCTATCAGAGAATCTTTGCTCATAGGCTTTCGCAAGTCTGCATGAAGCGGGTTGTTTTAGCAAGGATAAAATATTTTCAGCTCATGTAAACACGTATTCGCCCCTCTTTAGGTCGAACAGCGAACTAGCTGTGTGAACACTCCATCATGCAGCTAAGTGTAAGCCACGGAATTGGACTGAGAAACTGTTTCTGCTTTGCTGATTTGGGCCGATAATCCAGCGTGGACTTCTCAAATCCACCTTTTGACTTCTGCACAGTTACAGTTTTGACTGATGCTGCAATAGCCTCAGACATGACAAAATCCTTCCCCAACCCTCAACCTCATTTTCAATAAGTCACAAACCCCATCAAGGAGTAGGTGTCCTGTCACACAAGACAACATGTTGAGACAGTCTGATCAGCTTTCACACAAGAGCTCTGCCATCTTAAAGCAGTGGGAGGTGTGCTGCCAAAGCCTGAGTAGGCAGACATCTGCCCCAAGTATTCAAAGTTAATGCTGTGTTTTCCTCTTCTTTTTCTGCTGGAGACTCTCATTTCTTGTTTAGGTACACACTGGAGCGGTGTGGGCGCACGAACTAGCAAATGACATCTACGGGGGTTTGGATTGAAATATTGTCAATCACTGTGAGCGAGAAGAAGAGCAGGGCAATTGTGTGTTTGTACAGTGCGAGCTAGGTTTATTTGTGCAGCACCTGGATAGCCTGGGAATACAAAGTGTTTTATAAAGCACATATAAGGCAGTGTGACAAGATATAAAAGAAAAACACAGGGCAGCTTAGTAATAATAATTTTGAAAAAAATACACGTATTGCAAAAATCTGCGCTTGCATTGTTGATATGTTCATTGGGTGTCTACTGTTGACAAGCCGTACCACAGGATTTACTTCCCTGAGTTAAACATTGATATGAAGCCTCTCAATGAAGAGCCAGACAGGAGAAGCAAGAGAGAAGGATGGGAGGGGCAGAGCACGGGCACCCTGACCTGCAACAAACTGGTGCCCCCTGTTGAGCTTTCATTTCATGGTTAAATGTGGACTTAATGGCTGGTATAGCATGGTGGTAGCTTCAGTGTCTGTGACTCAAGCTTCCATTAGTTCTTGTGGTTCGAAAAAAAGGAAAAAAAGAAGGAATATTGCCTTTCCTGAAGAGCAGAGCAAACGACAGCATCCTCGGGTAGGTTTAGTACGCACACTAAGCAAACTGACTTTCCTAATACTTAAAATTAAGAGCTGTATTTAATGAAAATGTAACAAATGACTCGAGCCAGTATATGCAATACCGAGATCGATACCCTCCATCTACATGCTATATTGTCGGTGCTTTTTAGATATCAGCAAAGTTTAATCTTGTTAAAAGTTCATGGGCTTTATAGATCACTTTATATTGCAACTGTGGGGAAAATGCTGGAGTGACTTATCCTGTTATAGCAGAGAAATACAGCAAACAGAAATGATGTAAAAAAAAAAAATGCTTAAATGAGAGAAGCTTTGAGGAGTTTATTAAAAACCATAGATCAACTTAAGGGTGAATTTTTTAAAAATTATATGCCTGTAAACCATGATCTTTGACATACACTTAATAATGTATCAGTGGTTTGTATTTAGTTATTAGGTTTGTTCGTTTTATAGGTCCAGTTGGGCTTAAAAATGAGACCCGAATATTGCTGTGAGCACTTCTTTGTGATATTTTGTGAAGTAGGCTTTTACACTTTGTGGCAGTGTTAAGATGAGTCACACCTTCTCTGCCTGTTTAATAGAATTCTACTTGGTTAGAGACAGATAGAAAGTTAAGGACTAGCAAACGAGGGAAAACAAAATCTACCTAGCAGCCTCATGAGGCACATTAATAGCAATTATCTTAGTAGTTTAATCTAAAAAAGATCCACACTGCGAAGACAAAATATAAATTAGATGACCAGACCTTAGGCCAGTTCTCAAAGTGCATCATTTGTTCACACAGGCATGGTTTGTTAGAATACCACAGTGAATCATCTGCCTCCATCTCATCCTGTCCTGTCACAACAACCCTCTGCATGACCTCCTTCAGTATATTCATAAACCTTTTCCTTCATATGCAACATCCTTTTCCTTGTACGTCCACTATCCCTCCTCTAATTTCTGGTCTCTACCCACTCCACCCTGCCTGTGCTCTCTTCTTCACCTCTCTTGCACCTTGTCCTCTACTTTGAAAGATTGACCCCAGGTATTAAACTCATTTACATTTGCTTCCAATACTCCCTGCATCCTCACTGCTACATGTATCTCCCTCTCATTCACACACAAGTATTTTGTCTTGCTTCTTCTGACTACCATTCCTTATCTTTCCAGTCCATACCTCCACCTTTTAAGGACAGAAAAAAAACATCTTATAATAGCCAATAAGGCGTATCGCTGATTTGAATTTAAACCATTAGACTACACACTCCCATAATTATACACCATTGGTGCATTTATATACATGCTGAGCCTCGTTCTGCTGGTTTCTTCCTGTTAAAAGGGAGTTTTTCCTTCCCACTGTTGCCAAAGTGCTAGTGCATAGGGAGTCATATGGTTGTTGAGTTTTTCTCTGTATGTGTTATTGTAGGGTCTACCTTGTAAAGGCACAATATAACGCTGTTGTTGTAATTTTGCGCTGTATAAATAGAATAGAATAGATATTGAATATATAAGTATCAAGCTTGTGTTCCCACTAAAAAAAAAGAAAAGTATAATAAAAACAGCATAATATAATTATGATAATAATAATAATGTTGAGTAAAATCCAACAAAAATATATTAAGCAAATGTTTATTTAGTTAAATAGTTACTGATTAAGGGGGGATATGCTTTCAATAAACTGACTGGATTATAATCAAACAAATTTGACCATTCAACTTAGCATTTTACATTGTACCTATGTCACAAAATTAGTTGGAAAATGTAAATGTAATCAAATTACTTAAAGTCAACATTTTAGTCATCTCTTTCCAATATTAACTATTGAAGCCAAGATCACGGGCAATGGAGATTACCCTAAGGAGATCTTAAGAAATGTAACTGTAGCAAGTTTTCTATTGTTTTGTCCATTACTGACTGTATGTTGCCTACCTTGGACTGCATTTCTGACTGCACTGAACCAGAACAGATACACTTAAATGACCCATAGTGCAACAAAATGATGTGGACAAACTCTATCCTTGTGTGGTCATATAAAAATCCATGTGTCCTTCTGTGGACAAATCCTCTTTCATCATATTTCTCTTTTCTGAATACATCAAGAACTCAGCATTTTAAACTTCCCACTGTGACCCCTCTGATCACTCACCACATAATGTATTTCCCTCTGGGTATAACAGATGTAACCACCCCCCGCCCCCATTCCTTTTTTTTTAAAGTAACCTAAAAGATTTATTCTAATGATTTTCATCATTGAAGCAGTTTATGAAAACGAGCTGTGTGACTGCAAAGAGAATTTGAGCAGGACTGTGCATTATGAACATCCAATGTAGTGGAAATGAAGTTCTGTGTTTTGGAAGCTCACAAATAAACCACCAATGAGAAAACAGAAGAAAATAATTTGTAGAAAGCTTTTGGATGGAGGCGGCGAAAGCCTGGGGCAAGAAAAAGGTTAATATGACAAATAATTGGAGAGCGGTACAGCCACTATCGGCGTTATTAAATTGAGGGATGTGAAGGAGGTCGGATTAAAGGTATTATGAGTTTTTTCTTTTTCTATTTTTTTTTTTTAAATTGGCTTCCAAAAATCCAGCACTACATCTGTGAGAACAGTGGCTATATGGCCCAAATCATTTCAGGACTCGAGCATCTATTGTATCTGGAGTTCCATTTCTTTCCCGACATGAGGGGAGCACTCCCAGAATATGAGAGGACAGGATCCTGAATTAGATATGGAGAATTAATAATTGATGGTGCCACAGCCGCTCACAGACACATATGCCCAACATGCCCACTCACACACTCACATGTGGAATCTCAGCAAGTTGTTGGGATCTGCACTGCAAAGGCCACGAGAGAGTTAAGTTTCCCCTTGTTAGCTACATATGGTCAAATGAAATATTAAGCTTCTCGGAAAGAGAATGCTTGAATGGCTTACCGTGGTAGAAGACCGACCGAATGGAGACCTACTCACAGTATGAAGTGAATTAAAACACTTAAAACGGCTAATAAATTATAGTTAAGAGCAGAAACTTGAAAAGGCCAAATATGTTTTAAATGTGGCGTCTAAGTGTAAAAAGAACCGTGCTTATGATGAAAACCACCCCAAGGCCTCAGTTTATCTCTCATACAGGTCATAAATTCCCCCGCTTGAACAGCAAGTTTCAGGTGGGTGTGATTTAAGTGGTCGCGTTTTACGAAGCTCTGCGTATAATAACGTGCCTTAAAGAGCTTAAAGTATACCCAAGAAAAGCAATGAGAGAAGCTGCTGTCTCTCATCCCTGTCATCTCAGCCGGGACAAGGCGTGACCGATTGCACGGACTTGATCGACTACTTTGCATGACGTATAATCAGATAAAATGGCCATCACTCGGTCTCTATCGCGCCATAAATCATCACTGAGATATGGAGAAATATGTATTCTCTTTCACCATAAATCATGGTTATCCCTCATCTAAGAGTCAATTATCTAACGTGCAACAAATGGCTCAGGCAATAACCTTGAAGATAGGGGATACATGCAGGAAGGCCAGCTCGCAGGTTGCTGAGTCTTGTCTGCTTTGTAGTATTAGCCACAACACGGCATTATTTAAAAGCCGCAGAGAAATGGATTTATGGGGATTTGAAAACATTAAAAAAAAAAAAAAAGTTGTATTTAATATGAACCAGTGAAGTCTGATGGGTGAAAAATTTATGTCGGTTTTGATGAGCAAAAGGATAGTATTTCATCCTAAAGGGTAATGATGGTACGGTATTTCATTTTTACATGAGGCAATAGGACTCAGTAAAAGAACATCTGACATTACATGAAGGCATTCAGAGATCAGAAGCGCCCTTGGATGTTGTACTGTGGCTCCGTACTTCAAACACAAACACATTTTCTTTTGTACTCAAGCTTCATCCCTTGTTAGTGCAATGCAGTTGAGAAAGAAAGCATATCATAGCATATATGCTATTTGTATGTCTTGGTGATGCTTATAATTGAAATCATATGACTTGTCAAAAAAGAACAGTTTGCCTTTGTTCTATTACATCACATTTATTTCATTTGAATTTCACAGCATGCGTGTGTACAAGTCTTCTGATAGTCCCTGGCAATAATGGCAACTTCACACAGGCGTAGCGCCAATGTAACAAGCTCTGCAGGAGTTGCCCCCTTACAATTATTATGCTCCAGGCATATTTATTTAGTTCTGCGGGAGCATTCAATACAAAGACATTCTCATTTGTGCATATTTATCCTGGATTATTCCTTTTTATTTAAGTAAACATATTTAATTTGGGGGTTTTTTGTATTATTTTGTTTTTTTACATTTTACACTATCTAAATCTGACTGCTCAGTGATTTAAAGTTAGTGAAGGTTTGATAACGTCTTTTTTATGTCATGAATAGGGGAGTTAATTAAGGGGGTGGAGGGGAGTAGCCGAGTACGTCTGCAAGCTAGCCTGGGTTTGAAATAAAATAATGTAATTTTTGTGGGTTTTTCATCTGAAAAGAAAAAAATATAATAGTCTGTTTTTTTATCTTGATTTCTAACTATTATTGTAATTTATTTTGTATACTTTGCTGTATTAAACACAAAAACAGCTGAAGCTATTTTGCCATGGTAATTATGGATGGAGCTAAATGAGATTTTCTTTTGTGCTGATTTATGCATGTTTGGAACTGGCAGCAACTCTATGTTTAGTGATATAAGGTTTTCTAGCTGCTGTTATACATTTTTTAATATAAATTAAGTAAATGATTACTGTAGATGAAAAAGGAAAGAACACAGTTTTTTCCTGCATACTGCAGGATTAATTGAGGTTAAAACTGTAGTTAACTTTTTTCTGCCAATTGCTTTTATAACTGCCTTCTGACTAATAAGTATAGCTTTACATAAAAAGTACTTGACTCATAACTCACAATATTGAATATAACTGTCAAAAAGTTGAGTGTAGACAGTTTTATAAGTCTCACCCCCAGGCTACATCCACACATACAGAGGTAATTTTTAAATCAAGGCTTTTCCACTTTTGTTCTTTAAAAAAGATCCAATCCACATGAGCAATTTTTTTGAATGATGTCTCCGTCCGCAAGAAAATGCATACACACACACACACGTGCACACACAGAAAACAATGTCATATCACATAATCTGATGCCAAAAAAGTAAATACAGAAGTACACTGTCAACACTTCCTCGTCAACACCTAAGCAAGTATTTTTAAAGTGCCTTGAAACACCAGAAGACCAGAACAGATAGAAAGGCTACATTTTTGAAAAACTCGTGTACGTGTTGACACGGCTACCATCCTGAGACCTCCAAACTGTTTTCAAGCTGTAGATTGGATAATCTGCCATCAATGCTAATCCGTAACCACCTAGCTAACAGTCCCGTACGTTTTTAGGCATCTCTGTCACTTTTTCTACTGCATAGTTTGCCATTGGTTGGTGTTAAAATTTTGTCGTTGTTGTAGAAGAAATCAGGATCTTCGTGGTCAAAGGTCGGACAAATTGTAAACATTTATTAAACACAGTAGTAATTGTCATTTCACGAATACGTGTTTGATTTGAAACAACACTAAAGTGCTGAATTTAGGTAGACAGTTTGTGTTGGAAGGACACTAATGGAAATATCACAGTTAGGACACAATCCACATCGCGTGGCTGAGTTCACTGAGCGGGAGAATGGCCCAACACCACTTCTTGGAGTCAAGGACTCTCTCGTGGAAGGAATGGGAAGGACCCTTCATCTTGACTCTTAATTTGGATTATTGTTAGGCTTAATAGAAAAAAAAGGGCCTCGTATCTAAATTAAAAAGGCCCTGGTGATAAAATTTAAATGATGTTATTTTTTATTTATTTTTTTACTATTTATAATTTTATTATATTATTAAGATTATTGTAAGATTTTTCCAGTAATTTCTCAGTTATTAGTGGTAACTCCACCTTGTTTTGAAATATCAGCCTCCAGTTTTCTGCTCATAGCACTGTACATCACAGTTCACTGTTTAAATATGGCTTAAGTTAGAGAGCAGAGGATAAAAGTACAAAAGTAAGACTTTTAGTAAGATTTTTAGTGCCCGCTCCTCAAGCAGTGTTGAAGCATTCATGAGGTTTAACAGTAAAGTCTGCTACAGGTCAGAGGAGATATGTCTTAGCTTGTATTCTTCCCTTAGAGAGCCAGTGGTTTAAGAGGCTGTGGTTATTCTCCCTTGCTGGGTTTGAAATCTCTCTGTCATTTCATTGTACTTATACACCTTCCTCTTCTCTCTCCTAGTCTCGCCTTGTATTCCTGAGACCATTTTGACATTTCTACCTTCTTTGTCACTGCTCAAGCTAAATGGAGCTGTGCACAGGAAATCCTCAGCACTTTCCTGGACACGTTTACTCTTGAGATAATCTTTTTCCCCTGTCCCTGGGTGCTGACCTCTTCTTTGCCGTAAGTGATGTTTATGAGTGATTGCGGGGCACTGATTTGATGCAGAGGTCACCTTCTACCCACTTTCACCAAGTATCCATTTTCCCTTCTGTCCACAGCGAGCTAAAAAGGTGTCAGCAGCCCAGTTATTGGCTTGAAAGGCCAATTTATGTCAGAAACCTTCCATCCAATTAGGACACCCTACAATTACTTATCCTTGGCTACATGTTTTCCCACTGAGTAGCTGTGGATTTAAATGTAAGTATGTAGGAAAATTACACACTCTAACAGATTTGCACGAACAGTAAAACGAGGTTGAGATAGACTGGTGTGCAGGTTGGAAATAGATGTTGGCCAGCCTGAAAGAAGATGGAGAGAAGGTGGGAAGGAGCAGAGCGAAGGAGTAGATGTGTTGTGCATCAGTGAGGTGAGAAATTGCAAGAGCTGCACAGATGGCATGCTGGCACCTTCATCAGGCTCTCACTCTATCAGTCTTACTTGCTCTGGCATCACTGCCACATGACACGACCTCCTGAGTTTGCTTTCATATGCTGTCTATAATTGGCAATGTTTAGCATTTGCTACCCTAATAATTAGCCTCTGACGAGGTCTTTTGGCGTCCTCTGAAATGGTGGAAGTGACGCGGTGTATGGAGCAAATAGGTGGACAATGGTTGGGTTTATTAGGCAACAAAAACAGCTTCACCTGCAAGCATTTGGTTTTGATATACTTTGACATTAAATGTGTATTATCATTTATTAAGTTGTATTCTTTTATAAAACAAGTAATCCACATGACCAAATATTACTGCGCCACCTATTTGTACTGATCATATATGTTACAGAAAAGACAACTCTTTTTCTGTTAGGTATGAGGAAACTACAAAATCGACAAGAAATAATAAAATGATAAGAAAAACTAAAACAAAGCGAAACCAAAAAACCCACCTTAATAAAAGATGCCAGCTTTCACTAAGTTTCTCTAAAATAGGGAAAAGAGCCTCTCTGAATAGAAATTTATGGTAATGTTGTGCTAAAGGCAACTGTGTCATGCACGCCAAGCCTACTGCAGTGTTTCGCCTCATCAAAACACAGCAAAACATTAAACCACAGTGGTGGTGTGTTGAAAACCAGTGCTGTGTGATACTGCAAACTTTGGTATCGATCCAATTCCATAAAAGTGCAGGGCCAGTATTGCTGATACCAATACTTAGTGTATCTGTGTACATAGTGTGAAATGTGCGTTTGATTGATGATTATCATTAATTTCACATTCTAAACACTTCTTATTGACACAGCCTTCAGCTTTTTAGATATTTTAGAAACTGGGTTGTAAATAGTCTCTAAAACACTTTGGGTCAGTTTCTGTTGTTTAAATGTGCTTTAGGATATAAATAAAATAGATGTGAAAGTCAAAACCAATAGTTTCAGACATTTTTCATAATGTATGTTTAGGTATTCTTTTCGAGGATAGAAAAGCATTGATCCTAGTATCAATCTGATACAGATACCAACACTGGCATCGATACTATTGATATTTGTATCGATCCAACCACCTCTATTAAACACCATGTTATGTTATACTGTATAAGCTATCAAATCTTACTGAGTGTGTCCCCCTCAGATTCACTGTACATAGATTTCAGCTTGAATGTTTGCCTATAGTTTATTAATAACTTCATGCCTTTTGGACTAAATGGAGATTAACTGGTGAAAGCTGAGGAAAAGTTAGACAAACAAATTGACTTTGGATGTTCAGAAGTTGTCTTCTCAATACACCGTTTCTAATGGGGTTCTTTAAAACATAGTGTGTTTTTTAAGGAAGAATTTTGGGAAGTCCTGCCCCTGTGTGAGATTATTTCGGGTTGGGTCACAGTGGTAAAGACAAGCCAACTAAGCTGCATACATTTGTCTCAAGAAAGTTGTGGCTACATTTGTGTCAAACTGCGTGCACCTCATCTCTGCTCATTCAGCTACGCTATGTGTCATCAGGTCTCAAATCTCCTAGCAACTAATTTCCTAATAGCTTATACAGAAATTTAAATTGTTAACTACTCTAATTGTAAAGGTCTCTTGAACACACCAGGTGCCTTCTTTCCTGATGAGTTAATGTCCACATGGCCACAGATCAAAATACTATTGACCCTGGCTGGCTTTATATGATCTGTTTCACCTGTTACAATTTCACTTTTTCCACAACAAACTTTCCAGTTTATTAAAATAATAATAAATACCTTTACTGACTGATATATATGGAGCGACTAGCGAGGGTGGCAGAATGTAAGAATTTAATCGCTCACAACGTAGCTACAATAACTTCTATCACCAGTAGCTCTTTTTTAAGTTGTTTTTCTTTTTGATTTTGAGCCCTAATGCTGCCATAAATAATATACGCTAGTGACAGGTTAGTGTAAGAAATAGTCATTCTGCTGAAACCTTGACTTCAGCATATCAACTTTAAAAGCCTGTGTCTTTTAATACTTCCTACCCCTCGCAAGTGCGATTGTGCTGATATTTTCAAGACTGCTTACTTGAAGTGTCACTGGTTCTAATGTTTACGCTGATCAGACTATTAGTCTTGTGTAAGCCATGTGTCAGAATGATATGTGTTTTGGTTCAATTTGATTTGAAGGCAACCCTGTTCTGTCTGCTGTTTAGTGTTCTTGCAGAGTAGCGGTGCTGACAGTGGTGAGGAAGACATACTGTAGAGTGGCCTTTCTTCCTCTTACCTCATCTCTCTCTTCGCTCCCTCTCCCTCTCCATAGGAGAAGAGCAGATGCGTAGGCAGCACTAAAGCAGCAGCTGATTGTGTTTGTGATGTTTATCGCTCCCCAAGCTGCTGAAGATTTACAGTAAATATCTCCTTTACTGCTCACACCGGGCTCTGCATTTGCACCGGTGCACCGGTTCCCCTCCTATATAGCTTTGCCCACCCACAGTCAACTCGAGGCCTGTTAACTACAGCTTGCGTCGTCTGCCTTATGCAGATCTGGCTTTAAAAGAGCCCTCCTGCATGCACGTCATGTCATTAATAGCAGAAACTTGCAGTGACTTGTAAAATCCCTGCGATTTTAGCTGTAATTATAGGAGCAATCTCTTTTTTATCCCCTGCAAACAAACTTTGTGGCAAAAATCCAGGTGAAATTATCATAATGTTGTTCCTCATTGATTGGCTGGTGTGTGGGTGGAGGGGAATGGAACCATTGCCTCCGTTGCTGGATAGCTTGCATTTAAAATCATGTTATTTGTATTCAGGGAAGGAGTGAACTTTAACCACAATTTGCACATAGAAACGAAATCCTGCTCTCGCTTGGGCCTTTTGTGAAGTGACACATGGAACTGGAGCAGAAAGCAGATGAAAAAGTTGTTCAAGCTTGTGCATGTGTGGGCAAGGCCAAGAGGGCAG
Organism: Neolamprologus brichardi; assembly: GCF_056152115.1. Taxonomy (NCBI): domain Eukaryota; kingdom Metazoa; phylum Chordata; class Actinopteri; order Cichliformes; family Cichlidae; genus Neolamprologus; species Neolamprologus brichardi. The sequence continues at coordinate 22,929,072 of NC_142124.1, read as the reverse complement.
ACGCTTTTTTAATTGTTATGAACATTGCTTTTGTTTTTCTTCTTCTTCTCTTGTGTGAATAAGTATATTCTAATGTAATAAATAATCTCATGTTTTGTGTCACATGGATTTTTAAAATCTATTTGATGTAAAAATGTCTATGAACCACTGAATTACAGTAGCTGATGTTGGAAAGAGGAGTGACTGAGGATTTTATGATAAGATCAAGGTGCTCATCTTCCTTTTGGCATTTGTTCAAGGTAGCTTTTTTTTTTTCCATCATGGATCAACCATGTTTTCATTTCATGCTTGTAGCCACGCTTCTGATTCACCATTACCATCTCAGCCAGTCTGCTATCATACCTCATGGAGCACAGGGGTGAGTTGGGCAGGAAGGGTTGTTCACATAAATGTGAATGATACGGAAACTATCCGTCCTGGGGTGGAAGAGAAATGGTAGGTTTCCTTGATTGAAAAGAGGATGTGAGTTGATGGAGGGATGAAGCGATAAAAAAAAAAAATGCAAGTTGTGAGAAGAGGGGCGTGATGGAGCACACGGCCTTCCTGGAGTCCGGGTCAGCCGCTGAACTCCTAAAGTGCCCGTTTGATCGTGATGTGTCAAGGATGTGGGAAGAGCGAGAGAGCGAAGGCAGGGAGAGCTGGGGAGAAAGATGGCACAACAGCCAGAAGAAAAAAAAAAAGCTCATCGTTTGGCACCAGATTGAGTGATCTGTTTCGGGAACTGGTGAGCATGTGTGTGTGTATGTGCGTGCTTGTGTGTGTGTGTGTGTCTTAACTCCATTTCACGCGCTGTCTCTCACCCATCACTCCTTATGGGTATGTGGTGTATTGCTTAGCCCGTGGATTTGACGGACAGCACATCAGTGAGCCGCATTGATCTGGTGGGGAAGGGGTTTGGTGGGAAGACGTGGGCAGATGGAGGAGGGAGTTGGAGTTTGGTGTCACAGACAGAGAGATGGAGGATAGTATCAGACATGCAATCTCACAACCAGGGACCCTGGCGAGGAGGGATAGGTCGGGGCCATCCATCTCTCTGCATTACCCTCAGCCACAAGGACATTAAGCCAGAGGGATAAGGGTCTGTCTGGGGGTGTTTAAAGCTATGCCTGGTTATCTCTCTGCGGGGACCACAAGGCTAGAAGCCAGTGTTACACCCAGGCAGATGGTCACTTTTCCTTGAAGTCTGTGAAAGTATGAGAGATGCAGAGGTCAAGTGCACAGTTGCACGGTTTATATGTGCTCTTATAAGTTTCAGTGGGCTCTCTTATCCCCACTTTTATGCTTGAACGATATTTTTAAGATCAATACTTTTTGTCAAGTTTTTAAAGTTAAGGAAGTGAGTGTAACAAGTTTCTGAGTTGTCTACGGTCAAATATCTATGACTAACACTATGGTCAAATAAAAACAAGTGTGTCTTCCCACAGTCAAATCCTGTTAGAGTGAAAAGCTAAAGTAACTGTGACAGAGGGAAAATTTATAAAAGAGAGGGGACTATTTTTTAAAAGTATTTCGGGTTACATTCAATAAGAATAATGATGATTATCATTGTCATTAAGCAGACCAGTGCGCATTTTTGTTCCACTTCCCTAGAACATCCACAGAACTTTGATTTATCACCATACTCACCATCTGCTTCCTTCATACTTGGACATTTTTCAGTGGAGTGAAGGTTGTTTGGGCCTCACGCGAACAGTCGACTAGCAGCACCGCTATAGCACAGAGGAGAGAGTTTAGAGACCTCACAGAATCCATACATCGGGTGTGGCTTGTTCACTCTTTCTGCAGTGTTAATGGCATGCTCATACATGTAGTTTTAGGAGAGTAAGTCCAACAAAATGAAAGGTGGAGGTGGAGAGAAGGAAAGATGGGGCTTAATACAGAAAATAACTTAATTCTGTGTGTCAAGTACACACATATGCACATATCTATTTATACTGCATGTATTCAGTAGAAAGAGTTTTATTTTCTATTCTTGTATTTTTTGTGAATAGTGAGATTGCTTTCTTTGCTTTTCCTTGCACTGAATGGGACAACATGTAATTTCATTGAGCTTGTGACATAATCACTGAGTGGGGCCTTCCTATGTGGAGTCTGCAAATTCTCCCTGTGTGTGGACTCTTACTGGGTACTCCAACTTCCTCCCAATCCAGTAAGGTTGGATATAGGTTAGGCATATAAAAAACTCAACAAATACTTGTAGTGAATGGTGTCTGCCTGTCTGTGTTAGCTCTGCAATAGACTAGCAACCTAACCTGCCTCTTGCTCAGTGACAGATGGGATAGGGTCCAGCCTCCAAGTCACCCTTAACGGGCTAAGTAATTGAGAAAATGGATGGATGAATCCATATTTATATCATTTTAAAACCCACATAATCATTTAAATCATTTTGTTGTTGATTTTCTTGCACAGCTTGTACACTTGTGCAGTCTTCCCACACTGACTCATATTTTGAGTGTAAATCTGACCAAATGCACAACAAACAACTCCCGTTCTACAAAGATTTATAAAGAACATATTGCTTTAGTATCATTTAAGTCAGAGCTTTTTCTAAGCTAAACATAAAGCTAGAAATCTGATATCATGACAGCTTCAATCATCACAATAGGATGGAGTCAAATTCCCAGCATTATTATAGCAACTGCTATTTTGCCTTGAATCACATTTACGGCAGTCTAGAACACAATAGTGCTCAAAAAAAGGGAGAAGAGAACAAGAAATACTAAAAAAGGAGCAATAAAAGTTCACATGAGCACGTTTGACTTTGAAACTTGTCTGTGGGGGAACAGCCTCATAACTAATGAGTCCTTCAAATACTTTAGCCAGCAACAGAGTAGCATGATGAATGGAATTGTAGTTTGGGAACTTACTGACTCATCTGGACACTAACATTTAGTTCAACTTATGGTGTCGTTGTGTGTGTAGGTGGGAAAAAGTTGTATAACCTCTAACTCTCATTTGCTACTTGGAAGCAAAAATCAGCTTCACACTTGTAGGTCTTCTCAGCTGACACAGAGAGTATCCAGACAAATGTGGTGTCCCTGTTACAAATGAGTCTGAAGCTAGTATGCTGCCATGAGAGAGAGATAAAAAAGGACCATTCAGATGAGACGAGGATTTGGGTGTCTAGGTACACCGTGTTTTTCAGTCTCAAAGAAAAGTCTGCTGGCCCTTGATGGTTGGCTGGATGGTTGATTGGTGCCGTGTTTCACCAATCAATATTTAATGCTATCAAGCTGATTAACAGACACAGATAGGCAACATTCAGCTGCCTGTGAGAACACCCACAAATTCAATTCAATTCAATTCAATTCAATTTTATTTATATAGCGCCAAATCACAACAAAAGTCGCCTCAAGGCGCTTCATAGATACAGAGAAAAACCCAACAATCATATGACCCCCTATGAGCAAGCACTTTGGCGACAGTGGGAAGGAAAAACTCCCTTTTAACAGGAAGAAACCTCCGACAGAACCAGGCTCAGGGAGGGGCGGGGCCATCTGCTGCGACCGGTTGGGGTGAGAGAAGGAAGACAGGATAAAAGACATGCTGTGGAAGAGAGACAGAGGTTAATAACAGATATGATTCAACACAGAGAGGTCTGTTAATACATAGTGAGCGAGAAAGGTGACTGGAAAGGAAAAACTCAATGCATCATGGGAATCCCCCGGCAGCCTACATCTATTGCAGCATAACTAAGGGAGGATTCAGGGTCACCTGGTCCAGCCCTAACTATATGCTTTAGCAAAAAGGAAAGTTTTAAGCCTAATCTTAAAAGTAGAAATGAGTGTGCGTTCAAGAGAGAAGGTAAACACAAAAGCCTTCACTATCATCCTCCTTTTTATGAGAAGCAAAACGCAAGGTTAAGTTGCTGGTGTAGTTGCTCATGAATGAGCTTTGCCGGAAGTCATTTTCCAGACATTAGCACACATTCACGATTGCCACATTTTCACTTCTCTTCCTAAAGCTTTTTTGCAATTAGACCTAAATTAAGTGAATTGCGTCTCCATTGTTCGATGCTAAATGGTTGGTTTAATCTGGACAGCAGTATGAACTGAGCGCAGCTTTTTCTCGTACATCTAAAATGATCTGCATAATAAGCATCCCAATGTCACTTTCTGAGTATATTGAGATGCCCATAATAACCCACAGATGTTCAGTCTGTGTTAATTGTGATTATAAAAGTTACAATGGAACAGAGGAAGCAGATGACCTTTTTATTTAGTGAACAATAAAAAAACACTGGGATAAATCTTGTGGCATGCTGTTCTCCTGGGTTACTGGGATGTACTGTTGAGTTACAGATAATTTACCAGCAGATTGGGTTTCATTTAAAGGCCCAGCTGGTAACGAGTGGGTAAGGGAAACACTGACTTTTTTGTGTGTGTGTGTAAATCCATCTCTGATGCCTAGTGGTCACATTTTTGGCAGCTTTGATAACAAACCAGTGGGTCACAGAGCAGGTTCAGAACTCTTGTTTTATGGTTCTGTTTATCGTACTTATCGGCAGTGAAACAACACAGTTCTCAAAGCGCCGTTCCCTTGCAGTGAGAGCTGCTCTCTTTCAGATACACAAGCGAGCACCCTGACATGCAAATGCACGAGTGTGCCCCGCATTCATTCACATACACAAGCTACATGCACCCACTGTGAGACCAATGAGGGGAACAGCAGCCCATCCATTCCATTTCATGGTGAAGCCTGCTGGCTGTGAAGGCAGTGTGTTACGTTGGTAAGTACCTTATTGGCAATTTTTGTGTTTTTGTCCTTGCAGTGAGTTTGTGTACGCCCGCTGGGTGTCTTTACTTACATCACTGTGTCTCAGTATGCATATGTAGATGCAGCTGCCTTTGTAACGCAGCTCAGCGCTGCTGTGTTCCAGAGTTTGTCAGAGCTTTGGTAAACTTTCATAGCAAAACAGGGCGATAGTGGGGTTTCAAGGGGCCCCAACAAAGGCAGCGTCAAACCTTCTTGGTAGGTTGATGTGTTTTTTGAGCGAAGCAGGCAGCCACGACTGAAAGAAACACCATGCACGGTGCGCGCGCATGTGCATATTCATGCACGAGTTCTGCTGTTTGCCCTCAAAGCACCGAGGATCTCTGCCGTGTCAATAACAATGAGAGCAGCCAAGATTTTAATGGAAATATAATCTCTTTCCTGTTTGTTCTTTCTCTGGCACACAATGTATTTAGTGTCCTGCTGCAACTCAGCACAGAGAGAAGCGAGGGGTGAAAAGGGAAGCTGAAATTGATCAGCTAAAGGACAGCTTGTTAGTGAGAGAAAAGAACAGGTAAGAGGGGGGACAAGTGATATGATGGAAGCAGAGATGGTCCTGAGCTTGTTGGGGGCCTTAAGCAATATCCTACTTAGGAACCGTCCTAACTGACCTATGAGCCGTGTAGACCATTTACTCCAGCCACGGAAAAGCGCTTGTTCCATCTAGGAATGAGCATCTATACAGAACATAATGGGGTGAAAACAATACTCTGTATAATGTTAAGATAAGTAAATGGTAACATTAACATGCAGTTATTAAGATGTTGTAAACATATTTAGTGTATAAAAAAGCAGAAAATAGAGTGTAACTGAGCTTTTGCTTTGCTCCCTGCTAATTTGTTCAAGCAGCTTTGTCTATACAGTGTAAGCATAATCCCATAGGCTATGGCTGGGTTTGTGTTAGTGTTTGCTGAGGCTGGATGTGGATCAGCTGAGTCTGATCGTACTAGGTAATGATCCAGCATCTCCTCTACCGACAAACCTCATTTACTGTTTTAAATGTTTGGCGGTTATTGAAATTTTGTGAGGTTTAACCTGAGATTCTGGCATTTTGGGCAAAATACATTTATATAAAAATAATTGATTCAGGATTTTAATGAATCGATATCACGTTATCCAAGCCAGAATCGATTTTAATCGATGAATCGATTATTAAAACCCACCCGTAATGAATAGGAAGAATCAACAACTGACAATGACTAATTAATATTAAAATCTGTAACATAATGAATTGTTTGGAGTTTAGTCTGTTACTGTTGCTACTTTTACCATTTCTTCTTGGAGCAACTGTAACCCACATAATTTCCTTAGGGATTAATAAAGTATTCTGATTCTGATTGTTTCAGGATGACCTGCCATTATCCAATGACACATCTGCTTACCTGTATCTTTTGCTCGTTTCTCCTCTTCTTTTCTATTTTTTCTAAACTGAGCACCTGATGGCTTTGACCTTTTCTTGTCCATCTTCCATTGGTTTGAATTTTGCACTCCAGTATGAACACCCATCCCCCAACCCGAGGATCACCACAACATAACCTAACAGACCTACACCTTAGTTTGCAGATTCACTTTGTCTAAGGTGTATTTCTGGGATTTCACACAACCCAGGATTCGATACATAATGGGCTTGGATTTACAACATTATTACCTAGTCCTAATGTGTATATATATTTTCTTACTCTTCTTCTACATATTGTTTGTTTACTTTACACTGCTGTAACCAGAACCTTGTCGTCTCGTCTCCCTATATACTGTATGCTGTATGTAGCGGAGATGACAATAAAGTTTACTTTGACTTCAGCAGCGAGCAGGCGCACCGAGGGCTCTCGCGCTCACTTTTCGCATATAGAATTTTGAAAAAACATCAGTGCAAATTAAAAGTCCGCATCATAATGTCTGGTGTTTTCGTGTTTGTTGGTTTGTTTTTATTTTGTTTTATTTTGCGAGTTGGTTATTAGATGCTGCTCCAGCCAGCCAGAGAATCCCCCGCTGCCCCGCCCTCTCCTCCCTGTGCCGCAAGCAACAGGCGCACCTCGCAAACGGAGGGCGCCCTTACTCCCAGCCAATGGGCAATAGAAAACTGATTGGTGCCTACGCCACTCCCAAAATACGCTTGCATGACGTCGGGGCAGCATGAGTACGAGCAATTTTTATTTATTTATTTTTTGCCATTGTATAGTTTATCACACACTGTAGAGATGTTTTTCACTTTCATTAACCCTTTAAAGCCGGTCGAAGCGGGCACGCTCTGTTTTGCATAACTATTTTTAAATCCCGGTAGCACTGCAACCACATAAGATAGCGCAATCATTTTTTTTGCATGTGAAACCAGAGGAGTTGTACTTACATCTTATGCCATCAGCTTGTCCTAGGTCACGGTTTCCTTCCACATATAGCTTTGCAAAAATTGCATAAAAGGACTTGCAGCAACAAAAACATAATATTCCAGAAACACACTTTGCTGATCCGATCAGCTGTTTGTAACACTTCCTACGTTGGAATAGACATCAGCGCGAACTATCGCATGTCCGCCATGTCTGCGGAAATGTAGTTTTTTACCTTCAGGGCCTATACAATCATATACTGGTGTTTTTAAAGGTTATGTTTGACTTTCTGTGTCGTTTCTGGGATGCTTAGAAGTCAAATTGCACTGCTGGAAATTGTTTATTTTGATGCACATGCTGTTTTTTTGCAAATTTGCATTATAATATTTATTTTCGTTTTTCCTGCAGTATATAAAAATTGGTGTATTTAAAAAATAAAACTATGAAGACACTCAAAATAAATTTCCTGTGGTGGGAAACTATTTTGTGCAACTTTTTTGTATTTACAGTTTTGAGGAATAAGCCTCTTAAATTTCTCTAACTAGAAATATATGATAAAAAAACAAAAACGATTTTCAATTTTTTGGTAGTTTATTGCACCTTTTTGCAATTTATGTAATTACTATGCACTTAATGCATACATATTATTAAAATTTGGGCTATAATGGTTGTATTGTTGTATATCAACTTGAAATGCTCCCAAAAATGGCACTACAGCATGTAAAAATATAATATAAGCTCTGGCGGACTTGGTTCTATGGTAGGTCTTAAGGGGTTAATCACAAAGTTGTAGACCACAGCATGATGGGAATTAGTAAGCAAGCAACAACACACAGGCCAAGAACTGCACTGCCCATCTGAGGCTCCACCTACAGAGTGGTCAGTGAAGCTCATCCCTGCTAGCAAACCACTGCAGTCTCCAGTAGTACACCAACTACTGGAGACTCCTGTCCTGTCTGGCAGCTTTTGCAAAGAGAATTATGATCTGAATGTGCTGTTGTGCCAAACACATTTTGCTTTTCCAAGATCAGCTCTATAAATTCTTTATAGGCTCCTCTTGTCCAAGTGTTTCTTTTATTTGTTTATTTCTTCTTTCTATTTGTGTTATTACATTATATTTCTGGTACACAGTATGACAATGTCCAAGGCAGGAGAGCCAAGACATAAAATGGGGAGGGAGAAAATAGGAAAGAATTAATAAAAGGATAGAGTACAAATAGAAATCCACAATATTTTGCCAACTGCTACACCTGTAAGAAAAATAAACATACAACACCTGGAAACCTGGAACACAAAAAGTCAGCAATGCACAGATACATAAATCAACAATCTTCTTGTGGTGTGTGAGTGTGAGAGAGAAAGCGAGAGAGAGCAAGCGAGAAATTGTCGAGTGTGTATATGTCTTTGTCAAAAAAGGTACCTGAAAATGAGGGTGGAAAGCCGCAATTACCCCTCCCCCGGAGCCAGAGGCAGATAGAGATGGAGAACCGGCCAAAGTTTGGGAGTCCCAGACGACCAGGGGCAATGGGCATCCTGGAGATCAGGGTCCAAGGGCTCCAGTTGCCCAAGAACTGCCCAGTACCCAGCAGAGCCCCCCTTGATATGGAAGCGGTCCAAGCCACCCCGGACCACCAAGGAGTTGCATGTTGCACAATGGGGCGATCGTGGCTCAAGAGTTGGGTGTTCGTCTTGTAACTGGAAGGTTGCCGGTTTGAGCCCGCGCTCGAACAGTCGCGGTCGTTGTGTCCTTGGGCAAGACACTTCACCTACCGCCTACTGGTGATGGCCAGAGGGGCCGATGGCGCGATATGGCAGCCTCGCTTCTGTCAGTCTGCCCCGAGGTAGCTGTGGCTACAACTGTAGCTTGCCTTCACCAGTGTGTGAATGTGAGAGTGAATGAATAGTGGTATTGTAAAAGCGCTTTGAGGGGTCCTGAAAAGCGCTATATAAATGCAATCCATTATTATTATTTTTATTTTGAAGGCTGAACTGTTACAGCAGTAAGGCACTGCTTTTTCTTTGAAGGCAAACAGCTTGTATTTCTAGTTTGTGGTATACTTTTAATTTTACTACTCCTCTGTGTTTAGTTGTGAGTGTCTGCAGACAAACTAAAGGAGACGGTGACCAAAGCAATTGCAAGGAGGCTTTTGGTGCAGCAAGCTCTTTGATACCAGTTTCTCCCAGCGATATCCCAGCAGCATTTTCCCCTGGTGATCAGAGGTTGCTAGGGGGTCTCTGGGCCTGTGCAACTGAGGCCTAAGAAGAAGGAGAAGTCCGACTGACTTGTGACAATGACATGAAAGTGTGAGGTGACCCTCAAGTAAACCTATATTTACACTTAGCCCCTGAGGCAGCTGATTTACGGAATAAACAACTCATGTAATAATCATTAGGTTCAAGATGATGCTAGAGAATTACAGCGAATCGTGTTTAAGTTTTTCTCTAAGGAAGAAAGGTTTATGTGTAAGGAGACTAGAATAGAACCCATAAGCATCCAGTTCATGTCTGACTGTCTTGACATTATATTTCACGCTATCCCAGCTTGTGCACTTTCACCTCTTCACAGATGCTTTTATTATGGCATTGCACCCTTCACTATGTGACACACATACTCATACAAGTAAAACCAATGATCCTTTCCTTGGCCTCTGCGATACCAAAGACCTCTTTGCCAGGAGATAACGAGTTCCTCTAGAAGAGTGAGAGAGATAGGGTAGAAGTGAGATACAGAGAGATGAGGCCACTGATAGGGGGGAGAGAAATAACACTCAGCAGTGCATGACTCCCCCAGTCTTCCTGTGACTAATAATGTTGTCCTTAAGGTGGCATGGGGTATTCTTCCTTTAGTTTGCCTTCCTTCCTTTCTTCCGCCTGCCCAAGGATGTGCTCTGTAGTGTGCAGGTGTGTGTGTGTGTGTGAGAGAGAGTCAGTATTTATTCTCCATCTGAGCATTTCCCTGGAAACTTTAAGTTACAATTTTTTACCAAATAGATAAGTTAATTATTTCACTTCTCTTAGTCTAGTCTTCTCTTAGATTCTCTTAGTCTAATAAATGACTAAAGACTTTTTGCAACTCATGTCAGATGTGTTGATTGGGCTGTTACCATTACTAGACATTACTATCATTCTAGTTGATGTGCTTGGGGCAGATTGTATGTGGGGAAGCAATAAAGTTTACTAGATGGTGTGATACCTGTGATACTGAAGCTACACAGAGTCATCAGTACTTTAGAAAGAGTGAGTCTTTTAAAGGCAGGCCAGAATTACACGTTTTAGAACTCATCATTCTATCATTTATCAGTCATAACAGCTACAAATAACATAGTACATTGTTAGTCATACGCTGCAGTAAACCTCTGCTTCTCTGTGCTGTATTTTCTCTGGACTCTGGCTCATAAAAAAAACGCTTCACTTCTGACAACGGGTTATAAAATCTGAGGAAATCAATAATGTCATCTATGCGTATATACTGCAAAATCAGTTTGGGTGTCTGAAGTGCCATCCTCAACTCTGATAGCTGACTGAGCTGCAGTGATGCCCCTGATTGAGTCTCTCTGTAGGCACAGAGAGGAATGTAAAACATCTTTCCATGTTTTGGTATTCTGCCATCAGCTAAAACCGAAATGCAAGGACTGAGCAAACGAAGCTTGCTACACCGAAACAGGAAGCAACAGAAGGTATAGACATGTTTATTTCATTAAAATGAAGTGAAATACCTACATCATCAATTTTTAAAACAGGAATCTTAGTCAACACAATCTCCAGGGAGATGTGATATGGGAGTTCCATTAACAGATGAAAACAAATGGGCTGAAATTGTAATTTTCCACTCACAACAAGTGACAGGATGTCTTGGATATATTTTTCTGCTTTGAATACTAATGTACAGCAGGGACGAGCCGTTTCCGACTAGCAGCGAGAAGTACACTTCAGAACGTATGTGGGATTTCGCAACTTGTAGTCGTGCTTGTGCTTCAGATAAACATTAAATCACATAACAAAAAGCAGCCTCCTCTTAGATTGCTCATTTGGGGGGCCTCGAGGAGTAAAACCTTGACTTGAACTGTTTGAAGTCAGCAGAGTTTATCTTACTCTTCTTTACCTATAATTAGTCCTTGGGGGGTAAATAAACTCTGCTGCTTGTGATTCTCTGGTTGTTATGCTAAACTGTAAGTAGAATACAGTGAAAAACTCTCCACCAACATTACAATCCCTGCAGCTGCTAAAATCAACCTTACCTTTCTACTTACAGAGCGTGAGGGAGCTACAACCAGCGTGGCTATGTCATGGGGTTATGTTCACCTTGGCTAATGCCAAGATGGACATAAGTGACGTTCACTCACTCATCAACCTGTATTGGACTCTTTTCACAAAGTTTTACAGCCTCCTCCAGAGTAAATAGACATGGAAGTGTGGCATATTGATAGCTGAGGTAAACAGCGGACTGACCGGCTGTACTGATGAACACCAGTCAGAGTGTTTGAAGGGACTCGTGGGTAAAAACAGAAAATATCACAAATATCACAAAATAGTTTTATTCCTGATTTATTGTTGATGTTATTCAAACATCCATCCATCCATTCGCTTCCGCTTATCCTTCTCAGGGTCGCGGGGGGCGCTGGAGCCTATCCCAGCTGTCACAGGGCGAGAGGCGGGGTACACCCTGGACAGGTCGCCAGTCCGTGTTATTCAAACATGTTAGAATATATTGTTTGCAAAACAGTAGTAGAAACACCCTGGCCACCCACGGCCATTATGGGGAAACTCAAAGTGGCCAGCCGTGGCTGTTATGTGTTTGGTTTACAAACTGCTCATGAAACTTGAGGCTTCAAATTTTTAGTCCACTCACCTATGGTAGTATCACTGTGCCATCACCGTAGAGTATATACTGAATCTGTCAAATAAGTCAGCCCCTCTGCCCTGCAACCACTGTAATCATCTCATGCTGGCCCTGGATGTTTAAAGCACTTTTTATTTAGCTGCACTGGCAGAGCCAGAGACTACAACCACTTCATTTATGATATCCTCTGTTTTCACAGGGTCAAGACTTGGGTAGAGCCCCTGAGAACAGAGTTTGCCTTTTTGTCTTTAACATGCTTTTTTCTGCTTTTAAATCATCTACCCTTCTGAGACAGTAGGTCCAAGGGAAATCAGATTCTGTGAATTGGTTTTCAAATCTCCTCTGTCCTCGGGCAATAAAAATTACAAAGAACCACCAGATGGTACTACTAGAAGAAGAAGTGTCTAAAGCCCTGGCAAGGTTACCATTTTGATTGGATTAATACAGACTTTCATCGAAATAGACCACCACTCAATGTCACTCTTAAGCTTTCAAGTGTTTTGGAGAAAAAGAGAGTCAAGGTAAGAGATTACTTGAGGTATGACTCTACAACGTTGCCATTTTAGCAATGTTCCTGGTAGTTTTCTCTTACCATATATCTTTTACTATATGGTAGAGCTCCGATGGTACTTTATTATAAAATGTGGTCACATCTAACGGCTACACCAATCTCTTATATTGAAGGTAGGAGAACTTGTACTTACTCAAATCGTATAACCTCCTTTGCCTTGAAAAACCTCCAGTAGACATTTGATGTAGCTGTTGATAAGACCAATGGTAAGGAGGAATTCACGGCAATTTCTCTATGAAACTGCTTCAGTTCATCAATATTTAACACGTCTTGATTTGAACATCTGTCTTCAAGTCATGACACGGCATCTCAGGTTAAAGTACGAAGTTTTTCTTTTTTTATATGTATATATACTGTTTTGTTTGTTTGTTTGTTTGTTTGTTAATTAGTTAGTTAGTTTGTTTGCTTGTTTTAATCAATTTTAAATCATGCTTTTTATTTGTTTTTGTTTCTAATGTCTCTGTAAAGCACTTTGAATCACCTTGTTGTTGAATTGTGCTATACAAATAAACTTGCCTTGCCTTGCCTTGCCTTTCCTGTTTCAATGCCTGAATTTTTTAATGATTGTGTTGTTGTGATTTAAGTTGTTGTCTGTTGCTTCAACCAACCTCTCTAAAGCTTTAGGTCATTGACTGATGACATTGCCCTGTTAAATTTATGTATGCAATTTGGAATTCAGTGTTCTCTCAATGAGCCTTGTGATAAACTGGCAACTTACCCTCTCTCTCACCCTTTGCCAGCTGGGATAGGGTCCGGTCCCTCAGTGACCTTCAACTGGTTAAGCTGAAGGTCACTGAAGGGATGGGAACTAGAATTAAATGCTATTATCACTGGGAAGAGTTGTCTAAAATCTGTCACAAGTTAATTGTTGGAATGGATAACAGAACATTTCCTGTAATTTTACAATTTTATTTCTTAACATTTAAGCTCCAAAAGTTATTTTTATATATTCAGGCAGCACGGTGGCACGGTGGTTAGCACTGTTGCCGCACAGCAAGAAGGTCCTGAGTTCAATTCCAACATCAGGCCGGGGTCTTTCTGTGTGGAGTTTGCATGTTCTCCCCGTGTTTGTGTGGGTTCCCTCCGGGTACTCCGGCTTCCTCCCACCGTCCAAAGACATGCAGCTTGTGGGGATAGGTTAACTGGAAAATCCAAATTGCTGTTAGGTGTGAATGTGCGAGTGAATGTGAGTGTGAATTGTTGTCTGTCCCTGTGTGTTAGCCCTGCGACAGACTGGCGACCTGTCCAGGGTGTACCCCGCCTCTCGCCCTATGACAGCTGGGATAGGCTCCAGCGCCCCCCGCGACCCTGAAAAGGAGAAGTGGAAGCGAATGGATGGAAGTTATTTATTCATCTATGACATCAGCAGTTCCTTATTACTGAGACATACCATTGAAATTACACATCTTGATCTTATGTATCTTAAGCAGTCACGATGTGAAATAATTCTACTAATTCTATTTTTACTGTTCTATGCTATGGTGTGCTGGGGGAGCAGCACAGCAAAGAAGGACTCATCCAGGCTGGAAAAACTGATCAGGAAGGCTGGCTCTGTGGTCGGCATGAAGCTGGACACTCTGGTGACAGTGGCAGAGAAAAGGACACTAAAAGAAACTGCTGGACATTATGGACATTATGCTTTTCCTTTTTGGCTCTCGCACTTTTTCTCCTCTCCTCTCCCTTATCTTCCCTGCTTAGTTCTCATGTCCTTGTCTAGTCTCGTGTTTTTTGTATTACTTTCCCTGGAACACTCTCTCACAGTCTGTTTCTAAAACCTAAAGAGAATTATGGATTTGATCGACTGGTCTCTGAATGCTATTGACACCCTTTTCTCAACGAGAAGTCTGGACTGGGGAGAGCCCGAGTGCCCCGGAGGGACTTTCCCTGCCGGATACACGATGGACGGGTGGCAGAAATGGAAGATCGTGTGCCTGGTGGGACTGTCGATCGAGGACGCTGAAGATATCTACCTATTCGGAACCATGATAACAGGATTCTTGCTGATCGGAGCTGGCTTGGCCCTGGCTTATCGGAGAATTAAGACAGCGGAACCAGCTGTTCAAACCCCCCCAAGGCTGCCCGCTGGGATTGAAATGATGGGACGAGGCGCGACTTCTCAGAAAGGGCTCATTGAGAGTTAAAGTTTCATCTAATCTAATCTAATCTAATTCAGTTTTATTTATATATTGCCAAATCACAGTAACACTCCCCTCAGATGCTTTATATATATTGTAAAGTAAAGACCCTATATTAACCCTACAATATGGAGAAAACCCCAACAATCAGATGACCCCCTATTTAAAAAAAAGCAGCTGGTCACGACAAAATGTGTTTCTGGCCTTGTGTAGTTATTAACACTTCTAACATGAAGAGTGTGATTCAGCCCTGGTTCACATGTACAAATAGTTCTCAACTCCAAGCGGCTTTGGAGACCTTCACATAGTCTACATTTTTCAGCATGGAGTAAATGATCACTCAGAGTGTAAATTAAAAATGTGAAAGTTATTAAGTTGTATGTAATTGTGACTGAAATAAAACCAGATCCAGTTTTAGAAATTGTTAAGGTTTACATATTTGTTTCTTGTTGTTGTTGTAAATGTCTGTTTTCGCAGGCAGTCATTTATTTAAATTATGTAACTATAGGGCCTTAATGAGCCTTAATGTTTTGAATAGCTCTGCTTGCTTATGCAACTCTCAGTTTTCTTGTAAGCAAAGCTTTCTAAGAGGTTTCATATTCATATTTTAATTTTAGAATGTCCTTACAGGATAAATTAGCACTGAGTCAGAGTGGGGGCAGATGTGCCTTTCTTTCTGTGGCACTCTAAATCACGTTGAATGCTGGAAGATGGGGGCGTGGCCAGAAGTGAAAACATACTTGAAAAGTCAGTCCATAAAGACAGCACCTTTGTGACTGAGAAATGACATTTCATTTTAAAGCAGTAGGATCTTGACAGACATACTAAAATCCAGCTCTAACATTAAATTCATGGTGTTGTGATGTGTGTGAATAACACATGTGCATCTATATCTACATGTTTGAAGGATTTTACTATGTTTCTTGACAGTAGATGACTTTTAAATATCCAGTGGAGAAATGGAGGCTAACAAGATTCTCTAAACTGGTGAGTTTCCACGTTTGAATTCAAAAGAAGGGATTAACTTAAAAAATTCAAAGGGGGAAAAGTTTTCCGGGGCCAGTTTTATGCAGACTTGTGCTTCCATAGCAACGACTGCAATCGGCTGCATGTACACTGTTATTGCTGGCTTCAAAGCTTTATGCGTAATAGTGGCATTTGAGACATTCTTGGCTGCAATATACAGGTTTGAAATGTCACAAAATGAGGGGCTGTTGTAATTTACTGTGAAGAAAGTACGAAAATTGTAAATGCAAGCACTCACTGCACTGCTCTGACTTTGATTACTTCAGAATAAAGTAGAATATCTTATATGCAGTCTGTGTTCACACATTTAAGTGGGATCAAAAGTACCTTAATAACTCTGTGACTTACTTACATCACATTTCTACGGCGTCATATTACAGTGGTAAAACTGTGTTTTTTGTTGTTTTTTTTTTTTTTTGGGGGGGGGGGGTTTGTGTCCCGTTTGGATCTTTAGCCATCAGAATTGTTGTCTTAAGGCCAAGAAAGATGCCAAGCGGATTTATTTTACCAAGTGGATCATCATGGCCTTGCCATATTGGTCCATTTAATCGACCTTTATTAAAATTATGTATTTATTTTACAAACGGGACAGACATGACTGGGGGATAGGACAGGGAGAAAGAATGAAAGAAAGAGAGGGAGAGAAAGAAAACCAGAGGGGAGAAGAGACAGTGAGAAAGGGGGGAAGAAAGAAAGAAAAACAAACAAAACACCTGGATCACCTGTATGGAGAAAAAAAAAACAGAAGAGAAAGCAAACAAAAAAAAGAGCAACATAATAAATACAACACCATCACAATAAACTAGCTAGCAGTAGATAACAGTAGATACTAAACATTAAACGATATTGTGCAGCACGCAAGATAGACAGCGCACAATGTGCTTTGAGGCAGCAGCCAAGAAAGGTGTAGTCCGTGTCTGTGAACACCCGTGTGTACACCTGTGTGGTAAAACTGTGTTTTTAAAAAGTTTGGGTTTTTTTTGTTTTTGTGTGTGAGTTTACAACACAAAGATTAAGAGAAATGAAAAATGGGACAAAACATGCATGACTTAGATGGACTGATTCAATAATATGGCACTTTGCTTCTTCCTTAAGATGTTCGATTCGGGCTCATTTCTTGATACTCTCTACGTGACATGCAGTCTTGATCTGAGAGTCGTTTTGTTAATAAAGGAGGAAGTGCTGTGTCTGCACAGGCCTTTGATACTAGCTGCAGGCGACTCCCTCTCCTGAGTAAGGAATTAATAATATAACGGAAGATCCAAGTGCAGAGGGAACAAATGTGTCACTGTTAAAGCTTTAAGGAGGTCTGCGGTGATACCACCCACCTACAAGTTGTTCAGGTTTGCTGCAATTTGTGTGCAAAGTAGTTTTCTCACAAACATCCTGTTAAAAGCTGGAGGCCACACACCCAGTGACCAGTGTCCACATGTGGCCACTTCCCCTGATTACCTCATGTGTGTATTTAAGTCTTTTGTCTCTTACTGCTCATAGTCAGGTTGTCTCCTTATGGCTGCCCCATGTACTCACAGTCATACTTAGAGTCATAGTCACAGTTAAAATCATAGTTTAGTCCACAGTTTAAGTCATAGTTAGAATCATAGTTATAGTCAAAGTCATAGTCTGGTCTTAGTTGTTGCTTTTTGGTTTTATAATTCATGTATCAGCCCAAATAAAGGCTGGCTTTTGCTTTGCAACCATAGCACCGTCTTCCTCAGTGTCTGCTTTTGGGTCTTCTTCCTCCCTCCCTCCACACGGTCTGCCAGTACACATCGTGAGATGTGGGTCATAATGTAAACCAAAACTAATGGCAAGATGTTTTGGATGCAAGTTATATTGTTTAGAAAAAGCCTCTAAAAAATCAAACTGTAATTAATAAAACCAATGAAAGTCTAAGAAAACATAATTTATATTCCTTTTAACAAAGGAATCAATAGTTTTTATAAGCTATCCACTTTGGGAGAATCTCACAGCCAGCAAGTAAAGTCACTGTAAGTGGGTAGCCACTTTCTGAAATGTAGTGACAGTCAAAAATCAAAAAAATTGATTAGTGGATGCATATAGCAATCACTCTGAAAACACGGGGGAAGAAAATGATCCACTGTCTGTCTGAGGCTTCCTTTTCTGTAACGACTGATCAAAACAAAGTCATTAAAAAGATTTTGATCGCTGCCTCTCTGCCACTGAAAATGATCCACACTGAAGCACAAGCGCAGAGTTTTTGTGGAACTTTAATCAGAAAGACACAAGTTAAAATCAGCCACAGTGTAACTTAGTGCCTGTCCAAGAAAATAGCTCTTTCTTACAGAGTCTGACAAAATGTACAGCTCTGTCTTTTAAAGTCAACATCCAGGTGAAAGAACTTGTTAATTCACATTGTGAATTAACAAATTGTCTTCGTTTATTTCCTAAACAGAGGTCCCTTTGCTCTTGAATATATTTTAGCACTGGTAGTAATGACTGAAGAAGTTCTTGGACTGATACAGTTAGTCCAACAGTATTTGCAAACATATGTTCCACATGGAATAAGGAACAAAGAAAGCCTGAAGTCTGCTGTAAGTAGGCTGGGTTAGTCCAGACTTTGGCTCAGACTTTGTCTTTGTTTTTATACTTAAATATGCCAGCACCAGATGTATGTGGGTTTCCTTTTATTTTCCACAACCCACAAAAAATATCCACAAAGTCCAGTATTATCCACAACAAGGCAAGTACTGATTATCTGTATTTGCTGGAGTGTCCCTGCAGAAACATGCATGGAATTGTACTTGTATTATAAAGTCAAGATATAATAGGAAAGTTAAGGTTGTAAGTCTATATTAAAAGAAAGAAAATATCAGAAATACAAAACTCTTTGACACTGATCATTTCAGGCTAGGAGTACCACTAATGTGGACATAAGCCCTAATCAGAGTATATAAATGATCAAAGTGATGTCTTTGAATTCCTTTTTTCGTATGACCGGCGGTCCACAATGAAAGAAGAGATTGATGATGAAAAAAATTCCTTCACAAAAATGTATTTTCTGTTGAATGATTATATAGTAGTTATGGCTCCTTTGTAAAACCCAAACTATAATACCTAAAATTAAAATGAAAAATCCACACTGCTAAGTAAACATTTGTATTTTTACTTAACGGGAATCATACAAATGGCTAGAGACATAATGTAACTAAAAAAGAATACATATTAGGGTGTTTGAACTAAAGCTCATTTTATCTGTGAACACATGACATGTTCATGTTGCATTTTTTTTTTTTAACTTTTTATTTTGTACTTTTTCCAATTTTATAGTACATGCAAACAAAAACACGAAAAAAAGAACACAAAATAAATAAATAAATAAATAAATAAATAAAGGACACCCAATCTGTGGAAGAGGGGAAAAGGGGAAAAAAAACAAACAAAAAAAAAACAACAACAATGAGGAGAGGTCCCTGCCCTATGGGGCTGAATGAGTCTTATAAGCTATCCATTTTGTCCATTGTTTTCGGTGTTTGTCAGATTTCAGTCTCAAAGTGTAGGTCATTTTCTCCATTATATATATGTCCTCGATTACATCAGTCCATTCTTCCAATTTTAAAGGGTCACTTTTCAGCCAGTTTTTTGTTATTACATTTTTGCTTGACAACAACATAATTTTAAACAAGTAATGGTCCTCCTTTCTTACATTTTCCCATATTCCAAAATACATTACTCGTGCCTCACACAGCACGTCATACCCCAGCACTTTCGTCATTGTTACCGCAATGCTTTCCCAGTAAGGTTTGATATTTTTACACTTCCAAAACACATGAGAATGATTGGCGTCCCAGTCTCCACATAATCTCCAGCATTGTTGGGGTGTTTTCAGCTGCTTGCTTTTGATATAAGGAGTAATAAAGAACCTAATCACATTTTTCCAGCCATATTCTCTCCATCGTCTAGAGCTAGTGGAATTATGCTGTGTGAGACATACGGATCGCCATACATCCTCTGACAACTCAAGATGTAATTCCGATTCCCACTTTTGTTTGATATATAATGTTTCATTCCTATTCAAATTTTGCAGGCCATTATATAATTTCTATAAAATTCTTGATGGAGGATTTTTATATGCACCTGTTATTATTTCTATTATATGGCTTCCTTCTCTCAAGAACTTCTTCCTAATTTCTGTATTGTAAAAATGTCTTAATTGAAAATACCTAAATAAATCTGATTTATCCAGTCCAAATTGTCTCTGTAGATTCTCGAAGGATTTGAATGTTGTCCCGTCTATTAATGTACACATTGCTGTAATTCCATCTTAAAAATGTACTATCCCATTGTCCACTTTGGAATTTTCGAGAATATGCAGGCCAAATCAGCAATTTACAGTCTTCTATAATTCTATATTTCTTCACTATAATCCACCAGAGTTTAATAGTGAATTCAGTAATGAGATTTGTGTTCGTAGACTGGATAGTTTCTTCTCCCAATCTTGCTTGTGGATGACATGATAAGCAATAATTTATCCCCATATGCTTCCATTTTGAGGTGTAATCCGGTGAACACCAGTAAACAATATATCTCAGCCGGGCTGCATAGAAATATTCCTTGAAATTCGGGAGGGCAAGTCCTCCTTTTTCTTTTCTTAATTGGAGTATTTTAAATCTTATTCTTGGCTTTGTCCCTTTCCAAATAAATCTACTAACTAATTTATCCCATCTACCAAATTGTGCATCTGGTATATGGACTGGCAATGAAGTGAATAGATACAATAGTCGGGGAAGCACATTCATTTTTATTACCTCTATTCTTGAGCTAAGGTCCATGACAAGCGGAGCCCATTTAATCAAATCTTTTTGGATTGTATTACTAATCTTTACATAATTTGCCTCGTATAGTGTACTTATTTCACTAGTTAGATAGACACCTAAATATTTGATCTTATTTGAGTCCCATTTTAGTTTATATTCATTTTGAATTGATTCTTTGGGGAAACAATTCAGACAGAGTACTTGAGTCTTTACGATATTTAATTTATATCCTGAGTTCATGTTGCATTTTGAGCATCAGTACTGTTGAATATGCATTATGCTACTGTTCATCTTCTTCTGCTTATCCCATTCAGGGAAGGAGGCTGAAGCCCGTCCCAGCTGCTATAGGGTGAGAGGTGCGTTACACACTGGAAGGTCACCAGTCTGTCGCAGGGCTAATAAGGAGACACAGACAACCACTCACTCATATCTATGGGGAATTTAGAATCACCAAATCGCCTAATGCCACTAACCGCATGCCTCTGGACTGTGGGAGAAAGTATCCAGGAAGACATGAGAAAGGGCAAACTCCACAGAGTGTGAGGTTTCAGCTGGGGATGATTTAAGTGTCTATCAGAAAGGCTCCAGCCAGATGGTGGATTCAAATCTAGGACTGTGAGGCAAAGTGTGCTAACCACCACACCACGTTCGCTTCATGCACTCTAAGGTATTTCAGTAAAACTCTGAGCAGTATATACTTTTACAGCATATGTTTAAGTCTCTTAAAAGTGTGACGTGAGATTTCTAAAGTTTAGATTTCGTTCAGCTTCTCTTGGCCCTAGAAAACCAAATCCTGTCCTGCTTTCTCCCACAACTCAATCTTCTGAAATATAAAGCAGCCTTTTTTTTTTGAAAAACTTCAGTGTTGGTTGTTGACAATCAGGTAACCTGATGTAAGCCAACAAATGAAAACCTGCATGTTTTTAACTTAAATTATTCTCAGTAAAACAGTCTGGCACGGATGTGGCTGAAGTTTCTCAAGCCTTGTTAGTAAAAATATTAAGTCAGATTTTCCCCGCTACAGCATTATTGACTTACAAATCATTTTTTATGTTTTCTCACAGAGAAGTATTTCACAGAGCCAAGAGAGGAGTAAAATGTCTCTTTTCTTTTGACAGACTGTTTTATTTTCTCTTTATTTAATTTCTATATCTCTGCGGAAGAAGGTTATTAAAGCTATCTATTTCTTTTTATACAGTGTCTGAAGTGGATTTATAATGACTGAAAATTAGAGTTTGAATGTGTGTTTTGCGTGTCTTGTGAGCCTCGTGCCAAAGCTGCAAATTAGAAAATGAGTAGCTGGAATACATACGGATTTCTCTGAGGTGAGGCTTTGCAAAACTGAAAGCTGGTAATATGTCAAACACTTTGTGTGCCTAAACCATCATTTTGCACGTGTTTCATCTGTGTGTGTTTCACAGTGTGCAGGTGCACACCTTCCCTTTTTCCGTGCTTGCAGTTGCCGGTTGGCAGTGCATGCCAAATCACAGTGTTGTATTGCTGTAGTGTGTGTTGTACAGGCCCTCTGATATGCCAGTCATGGATGAGATAGTTAGAGACTTCAAAGTGGCTGAAAGTAGCTCAGAGTCAGTCTCAGTCTTTAGGCAGGCAGGTTCAGGTTTACCTGTCAAGCCTCTTAAAACATTTAATCCTGTTAATTCACAATGTAAGTCTGTTTGCTGCACAGTTCTCATCCACAACCAGGAGCTCAGCTTTTACTGAGTTTGTCTGAGACAAGTTAAGCTAGAAAGTCTTCCCAAGAAATATTACACATGTGTCTGTGTAAGTGTGTGCACCAAACACAGGGGCCATGAAGGTTATTTCATTGGGGCGACCGTGGCTCAGGGGGGTTGGGAAGCGCATCTGTAACCGGAAGGTCGCCGGTTTGATCCCCGGGCTCTCTGTCCTGGTCGTTGTGTCCTTGGGCAAGACACTTTACTCTACCGCCTACTGGTGTTGGCCAGAGGGGCCGATGGCGCGATATGGCAGCCTCGCTTCTGTCAGTCTGCCCCAGGGCAGCTGTGGCTACAACTGTAGCTTGCCTCCACCAGTGTGTGAATGTGAGAGTGAATGGATGTAAAGCGCTTTGGGTGCCTTGAAAAGCGCTATATAAATCCAATCCATTATTATTTCCAGGCAGGTAAAACTTAGGATCATTTGACTCTGTGATTTTATTTACACTGCGTAAAGACACAGTGTTAGCGTAAAATGTAAGATCCATTTTGAGTTTTGTTTCTCTTGCTCCCTGGGACTTCTCGAAAGGTACAATGTAAATCTCAGAGATTAGAGATGTATTATTATGAGTTAAACTGAGTTTTGTCTAATGTTATTTTATCTTTTGTAGGTAAGTGCACAATCCATTCACAGTCTATGTTCTTCTTCCAGCTGGATAGTGTAAAGGAATTTCTTTTATTTATGCATTAATCACATTGTTTATTAGTAATGCTTTTAGGTGACTGTTTTAGCATGTCTGCCTCATACCCTGTTCAAGCAGTTAGACAGATGGTGTGAGTCTGCTAAGGAAATGGGGACATTCACACAGGAAGCCTGGCACCACAGATAGTGGAGCCTTTTGCCTTTTCTCCACTGTAAGAGGTAGCAAGGGACTATGAACATTTCTTTGGGGGAAGACCAAAGGTGCGAAAACAGCTGTGTACAGCCTTTTGTTTCTGTAGGAGGTATTTAAATCCAGAGCTGCTCTGGGTTCAGAAGAGACTGCCGGTCGTCTTGTCCCGCGATGATGGCTGCTCTCACCAAGCTTGGGTTTTTTAATTTAATTTTTTTATTAAAGGATGTTAGCTACCGCTCACCGTTTGTCTGCAGGCTTTATTAAATGGAAAACTTCCACAACAATAGTTTATCTGCAAACTCTATGAAGGCGTATGCAAAGAAAGCTGGACTACAAGAGAGAAATTTCAAGACCATTGTCCACATACTAGCCAGGTATTATAGCAAGGGAAAAGTGGGAGAAACGTCACTAAAAATGTGGCAATTTACTTTGAGTATCAAAGCCATATTGAAATTATAGATTGTTGTATCAGAGAATGGCAATGAACATGGGAAAAAGTAGAAATCATTTTTAAAGTGGCACTAAAATATCTACTTTCTACTTATCTACCCTCTACAATCTGGTAATAGCAATTTGTAGTTGGAAAACTAGTTCTAAACAACAGTATATCCACTGAAAATGTGTACTGTGAACATGTATATTAAAACCTAAAACATGGTAGTACATCTTCAGTTAAAAGGCAAATACCATTAAAACACTGGCTTCTACGTTTAAACAGTGATACATGAAAGATGTGAACCCTTTTGGAATAGTTTCTCACACATTTTATGAACTGCTGAACAGATAGGTAGTGTCATATCTTCATGCAAGATGCATTTATACAAAACCAAATCCAAACATGGCAACCAAAAAAGTAAACAGTATAGAACGATTTGCAGATCTCCACCCATCTATTCTCTTCCTGCATGTCTTTAGACTGGGGGAGGAAGCCAGAGAATTCGAAGGGAGGACACGCAAACTTGACACTTGAAACGTCTCGGGCCAGATGGTGGATTCAAACCCAGGACCCTCTTACTGTGAGGTAAGAGTGCAAACCATTGCACCATGAGATGGGAAACCTGACAGCATGGTATTTGCACCACTCATAAACCCACATTTTATTTGCTATAGAAATTAGAAAAAAATATTGTTGAAACTAAATTAGGGCTGCCACAAACGATTATTTTGTTAGTCGACTAGTCACCGATTATTTTTGCGATTAATCAACTAATCAGATCATGCATCCATTGGACGTAAAACGTACAGCTTATTGCACCAGCATGCATCTGCTCTTATATAACTATCATTACCTTACAGCTTTAAGTGTTTAAGGTGTGTGCTAGCTAAAAATAAAGACAAGATGATAGTTTATTAAATTTTAATGAAATTTGCAGATTGTTTCAGTGGAGTTTAATAAACTCAACCATCTGCTCCATGCTATCTAAAATATAACAGGACACCAGAGTATATTCACGAGCGTCTCACACTTCTGATTATCAGTTGTCTGCTTGACGCTTATTCAGCTGTGTAAAAACTGTAACTTTAATCTCAGCCAAACCGATTTACTCAGGAACAAATTAAATACTGAAAAAAGCCAAATAATAACATTTTTAAGTTATCCAAGTGACTTATATATGTTTAACCTGAGTAGCGAAAGACGGAGGTGGGTTTGAAAACTATATGCTGGGAGTCCGGTGTTCTCACTGGCTCTAGTGAGCCTTGCCCCCGGCTAGCTATCGAGCTGGTGGGAAACAGACATCTCCGAAAACGTTGGAGCGCTTTTGAAAATATGTGGTGTCTTGATAAACTGAGCAGATATTTGAGGTTTACACAGTTACATTCTCGCCTGAAAATATGTTAAACGTTTATTTTGTGACCGAGAAAGAATAATAAGAGTAATATTAAAACTAACCAGCTGCCGCCATTGTTGGAAACTGAGCAGGTCCACGCTGGGCCACGCTATGAATTCTGGGATAGGTTGGGCCACGAAGTATACACCCGACCCATCCTTCAAATCTGGGGAAATGAAGGGCGCATTTGTTGGTCTTCGAATTTGGACAGTCTTCGTCATGTCGCTATAAAGTAATCGGCCTACAAATGCGGGCACAGGAGGATGCGTTTGCTGAATTTGGACACAGCTACGATACCGGACACAGCTTCTTCTTCTTCGGGGTTTAACGGCAGCTAGCATCCTTGTACATGCAGTGCTGCTATCTTCTGTTTCAGTCCGTTATTACACTCTTAAATCCTACCACTTATTCCTGCGTCTTTTGGGATCTTACAAAGCTTCAAACAACGCATCGACTATTATATTAGTCGTCGACGATTTTGATAGTCGACGTAATCGTGACTAGTCGACTAATCGTGGCAGCCCTAAACTAAATAGATCCTTTTAAGAAAAACGGTTAATTGTGAATTTGATGGCAGCAACACAGCTCAACAAAGTTGGGACAGGGCCAAGTTTCCCACTGCGTCACCTCTCATATTCTTTTAACGCTCTGGAAATATCTGTGAACTTAGGAGAACAGCTGCAGGACTTTTAGTAGGGGAATCGCATCTGGTACAGGATTCTATCTGCTTAAAAGTCCTGGTTTGTCATTGTATTTTTTTATTTTATAATTAGCCAAATGTTATCAACTGGTGAAAGGTCTGGACCACAGTTTTTTTTTGGACTAACTTAAATTACATGGTTTGGGTATACTAATTTTAAAATTCCAATGTAATACTCCAAAATTGGAGTCGCTATAGCTGACGCTATTAAATTCAGTTGGAGCAAATATAGCACATAAGTTGGACAAACCTACTGAACTGAGCAAAGTTTGGATTTCCACTGTAGGAAGACCAAAGGATTTTAAGCCTATTTCTATAATAATAATAATACTAATAATACTAATAATACTACTACTACTACTACTACTAATAATAATAATAATAATAAAACAACCTTGGATGTTTCAGTTGTGCATATTACACACTACAGTTTGGGGGAGAGCCTTTAAACGAAACTAATTCAAGTGTGTGCTTGTGTTTTATGTGAGCCTCCTAACATGTTTCCTTTACTCAGTTAAACCCAATATGCAGCTCCCACGTCTCCGCAGAGGGTAGTTCTTAACTGTATCACAGCTGCCCCTGTCATGAGTTATGGCACTCTGTGATTCATTGAGCAATTCTGATGAGGTTATGAGCGAGCCAAGGACAAAGTTATCTCTCCTCTGCCCAACAGAAACACTGAGTTTATTAGCTTTTGAAGCAACAGACCTTTAAAGAAATATTGAAAAAAAAAAATCTAATCCTTTGTTTCCACACGTTAACTTGCCACTTCATACAGTATACGCATTAGTTGGCAGAATACATAACGTAGTAGGCAGGCAAGGAAAAGAAGGAAAAAAATGGAATGGGGAAAAATCCATTATACTGCTGCCTTGACTCATGGAACCTATATAGTGTAATTTATCCTGAAGCTTGTTCAAGTCAAAATGGCCCTATTTACAGAGTTCCATTACAACAATAAGATGAAAAAGAGAGAGGGAGAGGGAGTTACTGATAGGAGAGAGCGGTGTCGCTGTGTGGGTGTGTATTTGTGACTTGTGGAGAATCATGTCCACAGCGTGTAATTGAATGACTTGAATTGGGTACTCCTCGATCCTCTGTTATTCCACCTGAACCCGGGGCAGAAAGGAGGAGATGGAGGAAGAATGGAGTCCTGAGGCTGATGAATTACCGCAAAGTAATCACATATCATCATTGTTCCTTTAGCAGATATAATAATTATGATAATTATAATGTAGTAATGTAATGTGTTCATGAGTGGTTTCATCTAAACAATAAAATAATTTTGGTCTGTTTTTCTTTTCGGCGTTGCCGTGGTTCTTAGGTTTGTGGATGTTTGTTTATGCACAGCTGTCTTAAGGTCCTACCACATTTCAGTCAGTTTAAGGTTTGGACTGGGCCAGTGAAACATACTGTCTTTTCTTTTTTAGACATTTTGTTGTAGATTTGCTGCTTTGTTTTGAGATGATTGTCCTGCTGCGTGGACCAGTTTCATCCAAGCTTTAGCTGATAGACGCTATATTACATTTGACTTTTGTGTGTACAGGAGTTCATGGCCCTCTCAGTGCCCACGTGTTTTGGCTACAAAACAAAACCAAAATCATCACCCCTCCTCCACCGTGCTTGATAGTTAGTATGTGGTATTTGTGCTGATGTGAGTTTGATTTTTGCTACTGCACCTTATTGCCATTCTTTGGCAGTTAGATCCTGCCAATCCATGTACAAAAAAAAGAGGTACAAAGCCCTTGCGTCACTGGATAATGTAAAGATTTATAAGCAGTCTTTTTGCACATTTAATAAATTCGGAATTGTTTGTTGGTAATAATTTATACTATAAATTCACGGTTGAGCCACAGTTATGGTCATACTTGCTCTTGGTTTGTTTTTTTCTTTTTGTTTTTGGCTGAGTCAGCGTGAGGGTGGGGCATATATATTCATATATTCATAACATAGCTGTCAGTGTCAGGGTCGTAACCAGTGTTCAGCAAGTTACTTTGAAAAGTAATCAATTATAGTTACTAGTTACTTCTTCAAAAAAGTAACTGAGTTACAATATTCTAAAAGTAATTAATTACTTGAAAAGTAACTATTGCATTACTTTAAAAAAAAGTCCAGGGTATAATTGGCCATTTTTAACTACTTTTGATGTTTCCTCTACATTTCACCTTTAAAAGCTATTTACTTTGCCTTGTTTGGTATCATCCTTTTCAGCACAACCTCACATGTCTGAATTTACAGTTATGTTTTCATTTTGACATACTGTATTAACACAATTGATCTAAAATCAGACAAAAACCATTAAATCGGAGTAGAAAAAGTTATATTTTTTACTGTAACAACCAAAAACATGTTTAATGAATCATATTTCATAACTTTAAATGCAAATAGGGCGATCGTGGCTCAAAGAGTTGGCAGTTCGTCTTG
The DNA here is from genome assembly GCF_056152115.1 of Neolamprologus brichardi. NCBI lineage: Eukaryota > Metazoa > Chordata > Actinopteri > Cichliformes > Cichlidae > Neolamprologus > Neolamprologus brichardi. Next base: position 22,901,103 of record NC_142124.1, on the reverse strand, counting down.
TAACTGGAAGGTTGCCGGTTCGAGCCCCGGCTCGGACTGTCTCGGTCGTTGTGTCCTTGGGCAAGACACTTCACCTACCGCCTACTGGTGATGGCCAGAGGGGCTGATGGCGCGATATGGCAGCCTCGCTTCTGTCAGTCTGCCCCAGTGCAGCTGTGGCTACAACTGCAGTTTGCCTCCACCAGTGTGTGAATGTGAGAGTGAATGAATAGTGGAATTGTACAGCGCTTTGCGGGCCCTGAAAAGCGCTATATAAAAATGCAATCCATTATTATTAAATATAAATTGTCAATTTTAAAATCATATGCACAAGTTTTGTAAACAACAAAGTTATTTGCAGCCATTTACCTTTTACCCTTTTTTAAATAACCATTTCAAACTATTTACAGAACAATCAGCTGATCTGTATTCAATAAGATGCCACACAAATTATTTGTGCCACTCCAAAAAAATAATTTCTGTCCACTATAAAGGAGAACATCACAGCCTGATACCTGGATACAGCAGTCGCCTCATTTTTCTGACACACAACACAAAACTATCCACAACACTACACACTAACTACACAAGACAACACACTAAACGTCACAAATCTCTCACATCTAAAAACTTGCGCTCTTTCTTTTTCTGCTGTCTTTCCTTCTTTATCTCTCTCACCGTCACTCCTAAAACTTCCCCCTCTTCCTAAACAACCAAATGTCATGTCACCATATCATTTTTGATTGGTCGACATGGTGCATTTTTCCACCAACACGAAAGGGCTGTTTTTTGTTTTGTTTTGTTTTATTTTTTGCTCATAAGCAGAGAGTGCTTGCTAGCGCTGTCCTTAGACAGCAAACGTGACGAAACTATTGAGGAAAAAACGCCGCATATATATTGTTTATGATGAACCTGGTTTTACGTGGCCTATCAACACAATTTAAAAACTGGTATATATCACCTTGTTGCTTTGTCATCTTGAAGTGGTCATGTGATTGGCTTACCATGACTACTTTATTCTTCCTCAGTCAAACAGCAGCACTCATGCGATTGTTTTGCCCCCCAGCTCCAGGTGTTGTGCCAAAAAGTGATAATCAGGCAGAAAGTGACTGCCGTCCACGGGAGCGCGTGGGGCTGCTTAAAGCTGTAGCGCCCAGATTACTTACGTAGACAGCTACTTCCGTGCAACTGATATAAGATGTGGTAAGCTGAAGACAGCTTCAACCGTCTGTTTGTTAGAAAATAGTAACGCGACCGCACCACATTTTCTTGTTAGTAACAGTAACGCATTGTAACAATAGAAATAGTAATTAGTTACATTACTCTTTACTGAAAAAAGAAACGCCGTTAGTAACGCAGTTACTTGTAACGCAGTTACTTGTAACGCAGTTACTTGTAACGCCGTTATTCCCATCACTTGTCATAACTCATCACTGCCTTTGTTGCCTGTTGAAAATCAGGCTCTGGCTGCTGGGGTCAGCATACACTCAGCTTTAATATCACTCTGGGTTCTTCGCTAGCTTTGTGTTATCATGCTGTCTCTGCAGATGCTTGCAAACAGTCAAGGTAGTGTTAGCAGGCGCGTTATATTGTAAGGTAGGCCCTACAATAATACAGTGAAAAACCCAACAATCACAAGCACTTTGACAACAGTGGAAAGGAAAAACTTTTAACAGGAAGAAACCTCCGGCAGAACCAGTCTCAGAGGGGAATGGCCATCTGCTGCGACCAGTTGGGGTGAGGGAAGAAACAGGACAAAAGACATGCTGTGGAAGAGAGCCAGAGATTAATAATAAGTAATGACTCAATGCAGAGTGATTAAGGTGACTAAAAAAGAAATAGTGCATCATGGGATTCCCCCAGCTGCCTACACCTATTGCAGCATAGCTAAGGGAGGATTCAGGGTCACCTGATCGAGCCCTGTGTACATGTAAGATTTTATAACCTGTATTGTACTTTTGTTAATCATTACCAAACGTTTTTCATTGTTTACAGACAAAGGCTGACAAAAACACAGTATTCAAACCAAAATTTCCCACATCCTGTACCTGAGCTAACGGAGGAGTCAAAAAGTCTAACATCACACTTAACGCTTATAACATGCACTTTAAAGTTTGGCTAACAAAAGCTGTTCAAAGCTGATAAAGCAAGCACTCTGTTTTCCACTATGGCTGCCATGTAATGCTCCTTGTGTGTGTATTTACATTCAGACACTGAGCTGTTGCACTTCAGCTAATTTTTACAGCTTCTCTAAAGCATCCGATTGGCACCTCTATTAGTAATGTAATAAAAGCTATAGCTCTTAGTAAAATAGACTAAATGTAAATAAACCAGCAGCTTAGACAAATATTTTGCTTTGCTTGGAGGTTAAAAGTAAGAGCGTGAGGTTTTTGAAATAAATCATTTATATAAAAAATTCTAGGCCAGTGATATCCTTTAGACCAGATCTGCAAAAAGTGTGGAATAAGGCTAAAGCGGCCATTATTGGTGGAGCAATGTTCAATGTTCCCTCTTAGCTGCGCACGTGTGCAATTGCGCACTGCTGGCACGGTCTCTGCGCACTGAAAATCTGCGTTGGGCAAATATAAAAATCTAACCTGAATTGAAATTAAAATTAATACTTTAACAATTCTGTTTTGCAGTGTTAGTCAGTAAGTGACTGGCTGCTCCCGTATGGGATTAGAACGATGCCACCTTATACCATAGTCCAGCCAATAATGCGATTTACATTCGTATATATGCAGCCAATCAACTTCGTTGACAGGCTATGACAGCGTCCTTATATGCTGACACCGGTGTTTTAGCTGGCAAAGCGGCGTGGCTGTTGTGGAGTGAAGCCACGTTAATGACAACGTGTACAACCATTGGAGATGTGAGCAGGACAGACGGAAAAATTGACGGAAAAAGTGTGGACTTTATACCAGTTTTTAAATTCTGTTGATAGGCCACGTAAAACCAGAGCTGTGATAAAAAAAAAAATGCAATGTTTGGTTTTCTTCCTGAATACTATCGTTGTTTATATTTACTGCGGGAAGAAACAGTAAAAACGCCGTTTTATAAGAAAAATGGCTCGAAAGCACTCTCCGTCTGTGAGCAAAAACAAACCCCACCCCCCTGTCCCTTTCCTATTCGTCAAAAAAAGTACCATATCGACCAATCAAAAAATTATATGGCAACGCGGCATCTATTTGTTAAGAGATGGGGGGAAGTTTTAGGAGTGACGGCGGTGTTTTGAGATGTGAGAGATTTGCCACGTTTAGCGCAAATATTGTGTAGTTAGTGTGTAGTGTAGTCAATAGTTTTGTTGTGTGTGTCAGAACAATGAGGCGACTGCTGAATGTTACCGGAGTGATACATCTGCTGTTGTCAGGCCTGCAGGTATCAGGCTGTTGTTCTCCTTTACATTCTGTCATAGTGGACAGAATTTATTAGGAGTGGCCCAAATAATTTGTGTGGCATCAAATTTGATGCAGAACACCGAATTAATTGCCCAGCATTGGTCATTATATATGATAATTTGCAGACAGAGAGTTACAGGACTCTCTCCCAGACCACAGACTCATACTCATAATACAAGTCAGAGCTTTATTTAAAAAAAAAAAGAAAGAAAGAAAGTTGTGTTTTCAAAGTCGGAGTTCAAGTTATTTTTACTTCCAATAGTCTTAACATACTACACAGGTCATGAACAAGATTTTTTTACATTTTCATTGTAAATGGGCTAAAGCAGTTAATTAAAAGTAGTCTAACATAAATTTAAACGCTGTAATTTGATTATTTTAATAAACCATGTAACTTGGATGGATTAGATGCTGGCGTGACCACAGTGCACACGTCTGATGTCGCTCACAGTGGTCCAAGGGACCGCTCGGGGAGTTTGTGTGTTCGCTCTGACACGTGAAAAATTAGAGGGAACATTGGTTATGTTTATACAACCCATAGTGGTCTCTGGGTGAAAGCATAGAAAGTGTGAAGGGCTCAATTGCTGTGTAACCCCTGAAGGCAGAAAGTATAAATCTGCTTGTTGTCAAATGTAGTTCAAACTTCTGCCATTCAGTTTTATAGCATGGAAATGGCATTCTCTCAGCATTTGATTTACTGTAAGCTGTCACTACACTGACCCTGAGAGGACAAAGTATCATAACGGGCTGGTCATCACGGAGGAGGAAGGTGCCTGTCTGATTCACACACATCCATGCATTAATATACACCAGCCCCTTATCGCTCTTGATCTTTTTCAACGCTGGAGTAAATTCAAACAATCGCATTCACACAACCGCATGCATATGCATATACAGTTCACTTCTAGACACTGCCTGGGGAAGCAGACCGTCCTCCACTGCCTGTTTATGAACTCATCTGTTTTCTGTAGACGGGCCAGCGATGAGGACATTTATATCCTGTTGTGGTATGGCCACGTATTCGACATAATTAATCTGCTTTCTAATTTGCTCTCAGCACTCCCGACTCATCGTGTCAACTTGTACAGCTATCTCATAACATGCCATAAAACTGCCTGCCGTTCACAGTCATCATTTATTTCATTTGTAACATTTGAAGTTTCCTGGAGGGTTTTTTGCAAGGTTTTTCAAAGCACTTAGATGCTGAGGTGTCACACGTTGTTTGGTTAAAAATCATCTGAAACAGAAAACTTATTATTCAGAAGTCTATAGAGGAATTGTTGCAAAGAATAATCTGAATGTGTTACACATGCACCAAATAAGGAAGCAGCAGTCAGACTAAAACTCATGCACGAGCTGGCTTATTTTCTTTTGTGTATTTGTACCAGTGTGTATGGGATGTGTTACTCCACCCACAGAAACCTTCACTTTTCACCCTAATGGGAGCCAGGGATCAATAATGCATCAGGCAACAGATGGGTGACTGTCCTTCCTATCATTTGTTGCCTCTCCTCATCATTTCCCCATCCCATGTATTAGAAAACAAAGGTGAAAGAGGGAGATGAAGACAGGTTGACAGAAGAGGGACACCAAAAAAAAAAAAAAGGTAGGAGTGAATGAGCACACAACTCCAAGGCTATTTCTTGAAAGGCTTAAAAAGAACTGAAAAGTTTCACTTTTTTAGGTCAAAGCAAAATATGTACCCACTGAGCTTTGTGTTAGGAGAATTGAATGATTGACTATCAACATTGTGAGTATGCCCTTGAAGAAATCATTTCCGATGTTTTAGGTCAACATTTACTATATATTTTAATGGAGTCACTGTGGCTGGATAATATCAAAGTTTTCAAGCACTACAGAATTTGATAACACACTAAGATAATGAATCGATTCTGGAGCATTTTTAATGCTTGGCATAAAAAAACCTTGTCAAAGTCTATACAGGTACATACCAATGTTCAGTAAGGGCAAAGATAGAGAGAAAATGCAAATAATTTCTGTATCTGTCCTGTTTGCTCACCTCAAACAGGACAAACCTGTTTGAGTGACAGCAGGAAGGAAAAACTCCCTTTTAACAGGCTCAAGAAGGGGCAGCCTTCTGCCATAACTGGTGGGTTCAAGGGGGAGGAGTCAGGACAAATGATAATATCAGTTGTTAAACACTATAGCCTTCACGTAAGAAGTCATGGAATATTTTCAGACATCACAGATGCTGCTTCAGATTTCCAAGCTGTATGCATAGGGTACAGTACAATAGCACAGGAAAGTAGCTGTCAAGCTGAAGGACAACCTTTTCTACAACCATATTTATTGTCTTTCCATAAGTGTAATTCTAACCACTGAGTCTGTTGGAGGCTGCCAGCAGCAGGAGATGAGGAAGACTATAGAAAAGATTCATGATCGAGATGAAGGAGGACATGCAGAGGGTTGGTGTGACAGAAGAAGATGCTAGGGGCCGGGATGGAGGCAGATGATCTGCTGTGGTGACCCCTAAAGGAATGTGCTGAAAGAAGAAGAATAAAACTACTCAATGCTTAGTTTCCCCTAAAAATCTTTCCTGTCTTCCGTCCCTCTCCAGCAACTTTGAATGTTGTTCTGACTATCAGTAACAGACAAATTATGTGGTGTATCTTGAGGAAGCATGACTAAGATGGTGTAGCTGAATTGCTGCAAGCAGGTTACTCACCCATTCATGTTGTACATGTTAAGTGCTACAAACCTCACCTTCAAAGTACAACTCTCAAATCAGAGGATTTTTGGAAGGCAATGCATTCTTAATTCTGTAAGCCCACCCAAAGAGTAGAAACATTCTCAGCATTTCAATATATAAATTGTGTTTCGAGGTAAAACTTATGTGGCAGATTTTTTTTTTTGCAATAGCATTGGTTTCAAGGTTTTTTGGCTGGTCTGCCACATTCATGCCACCTAACACCACAACCAATCACAGTAGATGATCCTCCCAGCTGATCCGATTTTGCACCAGCCATTCTTTAGGTTCTTCTATTTCTCCTTTTTCAGTGGAAAATGCTCTAAAAGACGAGCTTTCCAACTTTCATAACAGGGTTCCAGATATAACAACGGAATAAAAAATGAAGTAAATGTAAAACATCCAAGTATGAATGTGACATTAAGTTTTTTTTTTGATGATAAAACACACTAACACAGGAGGTTTCTTTATCATGTTTGGTGCAACAGGAGGAACCTTACCCAGAAATCACTCCCAGAAGAACACACTGCTTTAATTTATAGATATTTATAATAGAAAACTGTAATTACATTTAAATTGTCAGATTCTTTAAAGTAGCTGAATCAAAGGCAGCACACTGATTGTATTTAGGTTTGAAGATGGGATTCTTAGCACATGGACCTAACTGATCTGCGGTCTTTTGAGAACCAGCTACCAAAAGCTACAATAATTTCTTGGAATAATGTAATGTGTATGGCTTTTGAATCTTACGTACAGTGAGGATAAAAAATACTAAGGCATAGGTCATGCTTTTCATCAATGTTTCACAGGAGCAGACCGGTCTCTGTGTATGACTCAAACTAAAGCAATGTTATACTGGCTGTGTCGGTGAGCCTGATCTCAACTTAACCTCTGCAATCACTCACCCAGAGGGTGTTCCTCTGCCTTGCTGCCCACAGGGGTTTTGTAGTCCCTCAAATCTATTTCCATGGATGTCCCAGTGGCACTGTCAATCATCCACGAGTGGGTCTGAATGCATACACAGCCCATGTCGCACTAACCTGTAGGGAACCTACCTCATCCATTTCCCTCGATGGGGGGTCACGTATTCTTTTACCCGTTTCCCTTCTTCATTCTGCTCACTCTCCTTCCCTTCCCACTCCTGCTCTGTTGATCTTTCTCACCCCATCTCCTTTTAGTTTCCAGAAGGTAAGGTTGTGTAGTTCAGATGCTGCAGCCAGTTGGTGAGCCTGACTGCTTTAACATATCAAAGGTGCTGTGCAGGAAGAAAGCTCCTCATTATATTTCAGCCACCAACATCAAGCAACTGTGCATTTGTTAACCATGCGCACTGGAGGGATTGGTCTTGGGGAGGGGATAGAGTCCATGCATTAAATTAACAGATTTGGAAAACATGACTCATTACTTTTGATCACCGTGCCTCACAAGTGTAACTTTTTTCTCCACTGTTTTTGAAGTTATATTTTCAGTGACTCCAAAAGGCAGATATACTCTCTAGTTTAGGAACTAGTGCGACCTTGATCCATACACAATTGTGACTGTGTCATTTTTCGTGCTCGTTTGTGTGCCTCGCTATCTGTTCGCCCACATCTCGCAGCAGCTTTAAACAATGCTCCAACTTTCTTTGAGTTCCTTGTGACTTTTTCCCCAGGCCCGTCTGTCCTTTTGTGCTGTCTGTGTGCGTCGTGATTCATTAGCTGTGCCGGGTAAGACGTTTGGACACCTTTTTTTTGTGTGTGTTTTTCAAAGGAGCTGAAAAATGTAAGTAATTTGTTAGACATACACTGGACTGTTGAAGTTCACAAAAATGAACAGAAAGAAAAATGTCCCTTTGCTGCGCAGCAAATATTATATTTCAAAATGATTACAGTGCTGCAGACATGGAGCCTTATTTGCACAGCCGCAGATGTACATGGACATGGCTGAACACATTCTTCAGTCTTTTGACAGAGTAATTACCACTAGCACCGGATCAGTATTTTCACCTTCAGAGGTCTAGTTTAGTCATTGTATCTAATTGAGTCCATTCTATTTAATATAATTCCATTCATAACTGTGCTGGAGGGGGGCCACACTAGTCACATTACACTCAGTGGGACATGGCCTTGGGTTCTATACAGGTTTTTTGTGTGTGCGTGTGTGTGTGTGGTGGTGGGGTTACTAGCAAGAGGCAGAGCCGGTAATGTGAATTAAACTTGAATTTGCAAAGTAGTTCAGTGATGTGAACAATCTGTATACAAACATGACTCATTCCTGAAGGCTGTGGCACATATTAACATGAGGTAAATACACAGCTGAGGTTGCTGGTTACATTATATCATATTCATAGGGAATAATTACAATATCCATTATTTAACATTATTCTTCATTAACTTGAGCTTGTGTAGTGGTTAACACATTTACCATACATGCAAAAGGAGACAAAAACCCAGCCTCAGGGGAAGGAAAAAACAGTGCTGTTTTGTTTTTGTTTTTTTGTTGTTTTTTTGAAGGGCATCCAAATCAAACATGTGGGTCCATCCACTGTGGTGACCCTTTGGGAAACAAGGAAACAGCTGAAATTACCAACTTGATTAACATGAACTTTAAAAAAGTGTATTGGACTTTAAACGTAATTCAAATGTAAGACAAAGCAAATGGGTAAATTGCTGAATTGGTGGGAAACACAAGATTGCCATGTACTGTAAGGGATTAATCCCAGGCAAGCCACATTCAGTGCATGCCAGCCCACACTCTCTGGCTATATCCACACTAGCCTGGATAGATTTGAAAATGGCGTTTTTGTCTGAAAACGCTCCGCGTCCACACTAGCGTTTTCAGTCGTTTTCACATTGAAATGGCCGAAAATGCTTACGTACCAGTACTGCGCATGCGTGAGCCGACCACCAAGTGACACCCTGGTTACATGCTGCTGAAATCGGAACAGATTAAAGACCCTCAGCGATCCAGAGACAAAGACAAGAGACCATCTTTTACAATGCTACTGCAGGTTCCCCTACAGACTCATATTATGACTTTGAGTTCACCTGAGGCTCAGTTTTTTTTCCATATTGGGTCAAGCTAAACTACACCACTGGGATGACTTGATTTATATCATGAGATAAAGCGAAAGAATGGCAGAGAAAATAAATGCGAAAGGTAATATTTACACCCTGAATATCTTGTTTTCATTATTGCTGTAATCCAACATCATAGCTGAAAGAAAAATCAAACCTATCAGCTGTACAGCGGTTGTTACAGGCAGGGAGTAATGGTACCGTGACATGTAAGAGAACAAGGTGGAAAAGAGTTATAACTGCAGGGACAGAGCGATGATTGATATTGCGGCATTACATCTAAATGAGAGGGGATAGAAGGAGGGGAAAGACAAGCGCTTGGGTTGCAATAAAGCTGTTTATCATATAAATGAAGAGCCCAGTTCATCTGCGCTAGAGGATAATAATCAATCGCTTGGCACGCAGATCTGTTTCTATATCCCTGCCATTTCTAGCCATCCCCATAATTTCAGTGTGTGTCTGAAACAAGTCTGCCTGTGTCTGTTTGCTTTGCTAATGCCTCTTATTTCACTTCATCACCTTTGACATGCTGTGTAAGCAAGAGGAGCTGTTGTCTTTGATAACACATTTAGATAATTTATTGATCAGCCGGCAGCATAATCTGTGTGGGCTGATTGTTTACATTTAGAATAATCGTTTCAAAACTGATTGTGAGAGGAAAGCAAATCAACCACACTGACAGTGCATAGCTATATTCTTGTATACAGTTGGCCTTGTTAATAAGTGTAAATCTTGTGAACAGTGAGTATACTGCACTCATATGAAACCAGGTCATATTAGTTTGGTTGCCATCCAGCAGCAAGGCATTCAGCAAATATGATCTGATGGATGCTGATAATGAATTACACTAATCAGACACCTCTACAGCCATGATGGCCGTGTACACACTAACTGTCAATCTGTTTTGTGCCCACTTATATGTGTCTGGACCACCAGTTCAGTGAGCTCAGCAAAATAACCAAGATGTCTTTCTTTCAAGTCGTGTCCTCTACTGCTTCCTGGGAGATCTCAAAGGCAGTTCCAGGCAGGCCTGATATGTTTTTCCTGTTGTGCTTGTGGATATTCCCCAGAGTCTAGTGTGATGTGCTGGAAACAAGCTGATAAAAGCAGCCCGATTACATGCATAAAACACCATGACTACTGTTTTTGAGTATTAAAGAGCAACAGTTCTGCTCCTTGTATTCTATTGTACTACTTTCCAAATATATATATATTCTTAAAACAAACACATTTTCAAGAAAGAGTTGTATAAGATGTATAATGTAAAACTGGGGACAGTCAATTCTGGTTTGAGTAGACCCGAAGACGCCCACAGCTTAACAAAGACCTGTTAAAAGTTGGCTCCAAAAAGATGAAAATATATAAACAATATAAAAACCTGAGAAACAGGAATGTAAATATAAACAGCATGCAGTTTAACAATGTCCTTTAACCCTGTATTAAATTCAAATTACAAATTTGGATAGCTGGAAAGGTTGCAAAGTGGGAGCATGTTAATAAGTCTTTGAAATTAACTTACATACACCATTAGTCTTCAAGGTGAACTTAATATGTTATTGGTTGAAGGTGATGACTTAAAAACTATGGTTCTTACAAATTTGGGGTGCATTGTCAACATATAGAAAAAACTGTATAAGAATTTAAAATATGTTGGATCTGATCTCTGAACTCCCTTTTAAGGTCAATAGATTCCTCTGAAGGTCAAAGATTTGCACGAATGTGTCTGAAAGGTGGAATGACAGAGAACACAGATTTAAACTATGCAAAGTGGAGGCTGATTGGACTAGAGTAACGATGACAGTACTGAGATTGTAGGGAAAGTGTGAGAAACTGTAATGGATGTAGAAAACAGAAAAGCAGCCTAATACACAGGAAACAGGCAGATGACTGATTGCAAATCTTATTGAACCTATTGCATACGCTTCACTTCATTCTGCTATGTTGGGCCAAATACCATAACTGAATTCTCTTCAATTCCTTCTCATGATTTGTCCTTATTTAAATGATATACAAAGCTGTCTAAGGAGCTTGGAAATGAAGCATCTGGACTTCTTTAAGTTTCTTGAAGACGTTTCACCTCTCATCAGAGAAGCTTCTCGGAAAAATGGATGATGCCAGGACGTACAATATAGACAAAAGTGCTGGAAAACCCCATACCTTGCACCGAGAACAGCAGCTAAGCCATGAAAACCCATGCCATGAAGCTACCGTGCGCAGATTTTGTGCTAATGTTAATACCAGAGAAAGTTTGGAACTGTGCAGTCATTAAGTCAGCAGCACTGTGTGTCTCAGCAGTTTGCAATCCTGCTCTCTGTCATTTTGTGGCTGAGTTTCTATGGTTCCCTAAATGCTTCCACCTGTTCAATAATGCCACTTACACTTGATTGTGGACTATCTTGGAGAGAGGAAATTTTAACAACCGACTCATTGCAAAGGTGGCATCTTATTACAGTACCACACTCAAACTTAATGAACCGTTCTTTCAGACTACAGCACCCATGACTTCCAAAAACAATTTTAAATTTACACTTTAAACATAGTTTACATAGGGTTTTGGTTGGCATGGTCACATTTTAACTTGCGTTTGTGTTCATTAACAGTGGTTTTTAAAAGTATTCCCCAGCTCATTCAGTGATTTCCACATGATGAGCTGAGGAGGTTATAGATCACGGCCACGTAGTAATGATTTTCAATCTAGTCCCTTGAGAATAGAGATTTCTCATTATTCTCTAAATCTTTTAATGATATTATGCGCTGTAATGATGAAATCCTGAAATCCTTTGCAGTTTTGATGTTGAAAAACAGTCCTAAATTGACAACTATTTGCTAAGTATTTGCTCTTTCACAGTGACAAATCCTTCTACATCCTTTTACTTCTGAAAGAATAAGCCATCCCTAGGATGATTTGTTTATCTCTAATCACATTATCAATGAACCTGATTTGTTGCAACATCTTTTTTTTTCCAGCATTTTGTGATTTTTTAGCAACTTTTTAGTGTTTCTTTGCTTTTACTAATACTACATTCTCAGCAATCTTCTTGGATCGTCAACTTGGGGTTGGTTGGAGCTACAACTTTCCAAGTTGGAAATCCCAAGGGGGTGTTGATGAAAAAGAAAATTCCCACTGGGAACTCAATAAATTCCAACTTAACTGACTTAATCTGGAATGCACTGTAACATTAGCTGGTATAACGTTAGTTTACAACCAGCTGTTGCTGTTGAGTCGGCTCGTTATCATCAGTCTGGAGGTGGGAGAGTCACGTCTTCAATCTGCTGAAAATCAGTAATTTGGGGAATAAATAAGCATGAGTATGCATGTTTCCGTGGGTTAGAGCCCTAACGTCAGTTCAGGAGATGAGGTTTGAGGTTGGGAGGAAGAGGTTGAAGTGGAAATAAGGGAGGAGAGAGGGCAGTGAAGGAGGAGGAGAAAGACATGATGTGAAAGAGATGATGAAAATACACATGTTCAAACACTAAATGGTCATATATATAGCTTGAAACATCTATTTGAAAAATAACTTATAAGGTGTACTTAGACGCAAAACCCTTGCTGAACTCCAGGAAAAACCAAGACATGTGCAGAGCAGGGCAAGAGCAGATCAACCTGAAAACACAAAAACACAGAGTCAAGAGAGAAGACTCAACAAACAAACGTGACAGAGAGACAAGAGCAAGAGGAACTTAAAGGACCAAAAAAAGTGACCTAACAAACTTATCAACAAAACTAAAGCGAGGGAATGAAGGCATGAAATGACAAAAACTCATAACCACAATCAAACCACTAACAGAAGACTATAAAGCCTGAACATTAATCGCTTCTCAATAACAAATTGCAAATCAACCAAAGCTCCAAACCATGGACCAAAAACCCAGAGAGCATGTGGGCATGAAACCTACATAAACCGTGAAGTTTATAATAGGTTTATTGTTTAATGAGTCCAGATATATTCTAAGCAGTGTTAATTTCATTGCTATGCTTTACTCATAGTTTTCATCAGCAACCTTTTTTGTTCTTACGAAAACAAGATGATTTTTAGACTTGGGCATCTCATATATATATATATATATATATATATATATATACACACACATATATATATATATATATATATATATATATATATATATATATATATATATATATATATATATATATAGTCATGAGTGCCGTGTACCTCTGATAGTCTTATCTGGAGAAACAGCTTAAGTTCCAGCTGTTCAACTGATAGACTTTGTGTTATGCATGTTAAAAGTTAAGCTCTATTTTACTCTTTTGAAGCAAACCTCTTCCTCACTTTTTATCCCATTAAAATCTTTGTTCTTTTGTCAGCTTGAACTGTTTCAACAAAGCTTTTGTCCAACCCACTACCCAGCACCCTTTGACTTTAGAGGCTTAACAATTACAAATCATGTTGAAAGTGCCACAAAGAGAAAATTACTGAAGATGAATAAAAGCCTGCTTTAGGATTTTCCTTTAAACTTCACCAAGGCAAGGATAGAGGGATTAATAACAAGGGATGCTAATGTGGCACAGCAGGGAAGCCCCTGCATTGTGGTATGTGACCTCTACTGTGGGCCTTTTCTTTTTTCTTCAAATCTTTCTCTATAGAATAACCACTGCATTTACATTTACATTTGTGACTTTGGTGTCTCCTGAATATAAAGTGAAGTGATTAGTTGGAGACCTCCCACCGCTCAGAGAAAACTGCCAGTTGTGTTACTCACATTGGCATGAGCTCTACTTGGGCAAAGCAACCCTCCCCCCCCCCCCTCCCCCCTCCCCCCCCCCCCCCCCCCCGGCCCACCATGCTGTCATTAACATACAGGCCATGTCTCACTGGCTGCCAACCTTTAGGCAGTGATTCCATCTTGTCGTGATACGCAGCAAGGGACTGCAGTAAAACTGCCATACTGCCAGGCTCTGACGGCTACAAAATTGCAGGAAGGCTGTGAAAGGGGAAAAGGAGAACAAAAAAAGCCCCCCAAAAATTACTACCTGCCTGGCACAACGTCAAGAAAAAAAAGGGTACTGAACTCACAGAGGAGCTACTTCACCTTATTTTCTTCTCTTGGTATTGTTGTTGGGAGTTATTGATGTAACTGACCAGCCTATAAGGACAAGAGAAAAATCTATAGCGAGGAAGAAGATTTTCTTTCCCTTCAAAATGGAAGCATCAGCGAAGGCAGCCAAGTTCCACTCATATGTTGTAGGTCATCCTATTGATTGTAAGTTAACTGTAATTGAACGTGACTGCTATCTGTTGTCAGGAAGAGACATGGCTCTTAGGTGTGCAGCTCACACGTCCCACAAGTAGTAATGCTCCACCGGTTTATGGCCGTCAGGGTTACAAAAATCAGAACCTGCTTCTCGTCAGCCTTTATCATCTCATCTCAGCGGATTTGTCTTTTAACCCCGGTGTCCTTGTTTTCTTTTTTGAGAAGGAAACAATATTTAGCACAAAATGATCACCGGCAACCGCTATCTGAAGTCTGTAAGTCTGCCTGAGGCCAGTCTGTGTTACCTTCATGGAAGCTTTCAAGATAAGCCTTGATCATCAAGAACACTTTCAACTTGCATTTCTTAAGTACACTAATTATGTGGACACATGTTGCGAGGAAAAATGCCTGGTTCCAAGAAGAAGGGGGCAGGCCTTTGACTTATCACGAAAACGTCTTATCGCAGATAATTTGCATACTTTCGCATTTGTAACATATCATAACCTTCAAAGGACACAGATCAAATGCAAAACAGAAAAAGATCCACAATCTTCCATCTTCTGAAGCAGTTTCCCTACTTACGCTTACAGCAAAATTAATGCTGCAGAAAGCAATCCTCTTATGTTTGCGTTATGGTCTTTTTAACTTTCATATATGTGGGAAAAAATTGTCATATGCCATAATAGAGGGAACCAAAGAGAGCTGAGTGAGTTTTCTCTTGCATTGTCAATGAATAACACTGCAGGCAATTTTACACTTGGTATACTTACTTACTTATATACTTACTGACCTTTCCCATATGGAAAAGAAATAGGAAAAACTTATAAAAGACTTGCATCAGCTTTAGCTCACTTCATATAGTGAATCATATAAGGCTTATACGATTTCCTCGTGAAAGTGGCCACTTTCTCATTACTTTCATATATTGTTTTTGTCACGGTCCTGGGTCGGTGACACAGTGTTTTTGGTTTTGTATCTTTACTTTTGATTTTATTACGAAGTATGACTGTTTGTTTTGGTTTCTGTCCCAGAATTTCAGCTTCCTAGTTTTGGTAGTACTTCCTGAGTTCTTGTTTTTAGGTTTTGTTGTTTGGTTTCCCAGTGTTTATTCTGTGCTCCCTCTTCTCTGTGTTCCTTCTGTCTGTCCATGGTGTTATTTTGACTGCTCATGAGTCTGCTTCTGTTTAGTTCCGTGTCTCGTCTGGGACTCTGTCTGTCGTGTACTTCCTGTTTTACTTTGTAGGTCTGTGCCTAATGTCTGCGCGTTCAGCTTTGTGCTCTCCCTGTCTCGACAGTCTAATCCCAGCTGTTTCCTCTTAGCTCTGTTCACCTCTTGTATTCAGTGTCTGCGTCTTCCCCTGCTCGTTGTCGTACCAGATTTTGCCTGTGTGTTCTAGTTTGTGTTTTTCCCCGGTTTGATTTCTGCTTTCTCCAGTCAGTGTTCAGTTCATGTTTTGTTTATCACCAGCAATAAAGCTATGGTTTTCAGTTGCAATTTGATCTCCGCGAGTCCTGCTTTTGGATCCTCACCTCTGCCTACCCGCACACAGAGCCCTAACAGTTTTAGGAAGTATCCAAAACATACAAGTTTCATTTATATAATTTTTTAAGGGATCTTATACCTGTTTTCACTCTTGCTTTTCATACAAGTTTCACACAAGACAGATACAAACTTTATAAGATTTATATATATCTTTTCCATATGGGTTTTGTCTTCCTGAGAGAGGGAAACTTGTATTAATTATAATTATATTACATTATAATATTTCACATATCTTTTTTATGATTCTGAAATGTTGATTGCTATTTCATAATTACTTCCACTGGATGAAATGGCAAAGCCAATTTTGACATTTAATATAATCTTGATCTATTACTAATTTGAACTTCCAGTTGCCTCATGTTAAAAATATTGATCTTGACTTTTCCCTCCTGCAAGCTCCACCGTTGACAGTGATGATCAAAATGTTCTCTGAATTGTGCCAAACTTTGATCAAACTCGGCTGCCACCGTGCCAAATTACCAGCTGTAGGATGATAGGCTTTGGCCCCATTAAACGAACTGATAAAAAGGCGGCTTCATTCGGATCCGAATCCCTCTGTCAAAAGTAATTCCTGCTCTCGCACCATCCTTGAATTTAGAAATAGGATGACTCACAGCCCTCTTTCTGCCAACTAAAATCTGTTCACGTCTGTACAAACACATACGCGCATGCAAGGACAGTTTCTTTCCGTCGACTGTCTCCTTGTATGCTTTCTGGAAGACCATAAGAATGAGCCTTGAAGTGGGCAAATAACAGGTTATCTTGTTTTTCTGATTTACCCTCTTTAAAGCAGCCTTTGTCAATCATTTCGAGGTTCACTCACAATTGCAACATTTGCTGTCATTATCATGAATGATAAAATCACAAATGCAGACTCTGTGCCGTAAGTCAGAGAGAGAAAAAAAAACGTACAAACACAATCCATGGAAACTGGAGAGCTGGGAAATGCTACAGTGCTGCCTTCTAAAACCAAAACCGATCATCATGACAAAGTATTTACACCGATTAACAGCTGTTGGAATAACACTTAACGAATTGTCAGTTTGAGTTGCAGTATCTTCATTTTACCTGACTCGCCCATGTCTGTTTCATTGAGACACACACAGAGAGGAGCTGAGGTAAAGCAGAGGAGACACATGCACGTAAACAGGGCACAGATGAGAGCACCAAAACAGAATAAGAATGACTCTCACGGTGAGTAAAAGCAAAAAACAGGATAAAGTTTGCTCCGGTGACAACGTTGGTTCTCGAGGTTTGTTACCAGTGGAACGCTGGCTGTGTTATTGAGACTGTAATTGGCACACTGCAGTTACAATGCGAAAACAACGCTTAGCACCCTGGTGTTGACTACTTGTTTCACTCATGAGCGCTTAGAGACATGATCTGCTGTTGAACTGTGCCCCGTGCGTAGGAAACGGGAAGATAATGTTACTCTTATAGCGTTTTCTTCATTCTCTTTGGAGCTTGTTTCTCTTTACCATTTCTCCATATTTCCCTAGCTGTACTCTAACTTAATATAAAATTGTGGAGGAGGTTGGAGGCATTTAGTGCATTTATTTCTATGTTCCTTTATTGCAAGTATGCCATAAAGGGCTTAACAGAGACAGGAGGGGAAAAAAAGCTCACAAAATAGAATTCAGCACATCACCAACATTTGTTCATATTAGGTTGGTTTTGTTGCTATGGTAGCTCGAGTCTTCACAATAACACCACGAACATGGATGACATTATTTCAAAATGGGTTAGAGAAACACAATCACTCTTCTGTGACATAACAAAATTATTGTTTAATATAATTAAGGTAATCTCATTTGAAATGACAGCTAATTGTGTATAATGTTCATCAAAATGTCCCAGAGCTAAGCTTTGAATGCCTGGTTTAGTCTCCCCAAAAATGTTGAAATATCCAATATGACAAAGAAGCCAAGTAAATGATTTTCTTCAACCGTGGACCCAGAAGAATAATGAATTATGTTGGTTGACATTTGATACAGAGAAGACATATTTTAGACAGGGAGCTCAATTTGAGGAGAGATATATTTATGCAAATCTGTTACTCTAAGATAGCCACAAGAAGGAAGAATGAATCAAGATTGTTTTTTTTTTCCAGTGCATTTTTTTTTCTCACTTCCTACAATGGAGCAAAACAGGCTGACTCCATTGCCTGTTCTTTGCCGATGGCCCCGCAAAAAATGCAGAGAATGCTGCTGGAAGTAATAACAATCCAAAAAACTCATGGCCATTATATTTAGCATTCACTATCAAGTGTAGCTTAAGTATTGTCACAAACAAATACAACTACAATGCGGTCATTTTTATACGTTAAATATCTCGGTTTAATAAAATGGAATGATGGAGCTAAATGTGGAAACCATGACAGAGTCTGTTGTTTGAAGTTCATTTCTTTAGCACTTTGGCATTCACTTGTTCCCAGGGACACGGAGACAAGTTTTTCATGGCCCATTGGCCTGATCTAATTTGGTGGAAGAGAACGCTCTATGTCTAAATTTGTCACTGCGGCCACAAGGTTGGCACCAGTGGATGGATCACTGAGCAGCGCCCCTGTCTCCCATATCAATTTCAAACCAATCCCTAAAAATACACCCAATTATATAGAGGAGAAGAGAGTGGCTTTTGTTGGTTTCCATATGTTCTGACCTGAAGATGTCCCCTGAATGAGGCTGAAACACACAGGGAAGCACTTGGTTATACGCGAGTTGCTGTGGCATAGTACGTCTCACATTTTGGGTAAGTCACACAAGGATCGAGTATGGGAGTCGTATCGCCCGGGCTTAAACAAGCAGTCAATTATCCTTTAGCCTTTTTTTTCCTTCAGGTCCACCACTATTACAACAAGTAGGAGCCTTGGGCTTCATACAAGAATTCTGTCACATTTCGCTCGCCATGAGACTGCACAAGCTGTGTACTTCAAAAATAAGGACCAATTATGCCAGTACCTCCAAGCACCAATGGATGCCCCATCCTCTCTTCTGTCAACTGACAGCCTTTCAGGGCTGTCAAATCTACCCGCTAATCAGCTAATAACACCAACAATTGGTAATTAGGCTTCCCCAGAGTAAGCAATTAATTATCGGTTCACAACGTGCCTTCCCCCCACTAATAGTTTGGTAAAAAGACAGCCCGCTTGATGTTATGTTTAATAGTCATAAACTTTTATTGCCTCTCAAACACGAAGAGTCAATTACGTAGGCGAGTGAAGATGTTACAGGCCCTGCTGGGGAGAGAGGTTGATTAAGGGTGTTAAAGGCCCTGCAGCTTTAAAGGGACGGATGGAGAGTAAATAAACAGAGACAGATAATTACGGATTGGCAGAAAACAACAAGCTTTATTCTCTCTCTCTCCTTTCTTTCTCTCTCTCTCTCCTTCTATCTCTCTCCCTCTATCTCTTTGTCTTTCCTTCTAACGTTTCCCCTTGACTTCACTCTCTGTCGTGTAATCTCTCTTTCTAATGACTGCGTTTTTTCTGTTCTTTTCTTTTTTTTAAGAAAGGCTCTCTGCTATTATCTTGATTATAGTCTTTTGGTTTCTTCCGTGTGATTGAGAGCTGAAAATCTTGATCTGTTTGGGGCTTACTGGATGATGCTAATGGTCTGGTTAGATCGGATTACAGCAGAATTTCTCTCCTTTACATTTTCATTGACTTCTCATGCACAGAAACTTCATATCGATTCCCAGGATTACATTCAGTCGGAGAAAGTGGCTGTTCAAAATAGATTGCAGGCTATGTACTGATTTGCCTCATCAGGGCACGAACACTCGTGTCAGAATTAATAATGAAACAATCTGATTAGTTAGTTACTCAATCAGCAGAAAATTACCTGGCAATTTTCTTGAAATAATAAATTAACCTAACAGTAGGCAGCGCTCTAGAAATGGCAAACAAACACAAGAACTTGAAAACAGGCAGGACCCCCACTGAACCTCTCCCTTCTTTGTTCTGAGCTCCTCCCTCCAGATGGGCATGTTTTATTAAACGTGACACAAATTAAGACGCATTCAGATGTGGCTTTTTTTTCTGAATAAGAGCCTTTCTGGAAACGTCGCACAATCAGTCTCACG
The DNA here is from genome assembly GCF_056152115.1 of Neolamprologus brichardi. Taxonomy (NCBI): domain Eukaryota; kingdom Metazoa; phylum Chordata; class Actinopteri; order Cichliformes; family Cichlidae; genus Neolamprologus; species Neolamprologus brichardi. Next base: position 22,881,123 of record NC_142124.1, on the reverse strand, counting down.
AGGCTGGACCTAGCACAGATCGCTCGCTCAACATGGTGCAAGTCTGGCTTGCATACATTCGCATTAACAGTTTATTGTGCGTACAATTATGACTGAGCATGCTTCTTGTGTTTAATCAGCTCCATTTAAAGTGTGATTAAAACTGTTGTCTGATGCAATTTTCTTATCCCCAGCAGAAACACATCTCTCTTCAAACTTGTATATAAGTGTGTGCACGTGCACACACACACACACACACACACACACACACACAGAATCTGCTCTTGACAATGCAAAGGACTAAACATTTAAAAGTGTGCTTACACTTCAGTAAAGTTGATGCTGACAGTGCAAGTCTTTTGCACATATGGCAAAAATTGCATGCATATACGTTGCTGTCTCCAGTTCTGAATAAATGAATAATGATTATATTAATGGATGAATGAATCCATTAGGAACTTTAACATAAACGTGACAAACGTCTAGATGACATCACAGATGGATGAGGTCAATAATATTTCATAACCCATTCATTTTAATTCATTTGTCCAGCCTAAAACTGAACCGAATACACAATGAACACTTTTTCATGTCCCGAGTTGCTTTTGACAAATACAAAACACAGACAAAAAAAACGCACTGCATATATTATCACATTAAAACCCATATTGACGTCATGTTGCTTGTGCTATTTTCAATACTTTTTTAAAATTTCTGTGATTTTTCTCTACAACTTTGTGCTGTAGGGTCTCACAGACCAACACATATTTGCAGACGAGCACAGATGGGAAGAAATCTCATCGCCAGATTTTTAGCTAAACCTCTGAACTTCTTCTATTTTCACCATAGGAGAGTACACATTTGTGAGATCATCTGGCTTTCCAAATTCGAAATTTAGCCTTGAAATTCTCTTGTGTATTTATGGGAGCAGTCTTTAGTCTTTAGAGTGTTCTCTGCACAGCAAATTGTACACCTTGACCATTCTCCTTTACCTTTCTCATATTTTAAAGTATTTGATTCATGAAAAGCACCTTTTAAAGTCCCCAGAGTCACTGCAAGCACTGGTCTGAACACTTGAAGCAACTTTATGTTACTGTTGGGGATATATATATATATATATATATATATATATATATATATATGTATTACTGGGTGGTCAAGAAAATGAAAATGAAAATGATTTCTATTGTTCCCACAATATAATTTCAGCTGATGTTATTCACAATACTGCCATCGCGGATGATTGCCTGGTTTTAATGTCAAATAATTGTACCCTTTCAAAACAGTGGAGCTGATCTTGGCAGAGGGAAAGCAGTTACAATTTGGGCTTTCAGTGATTATGAAAACAAATTAATTGAGATAAAACATTTTTTGTGCTGGTTTGAGTTTTACAATGATGTTTTGTGTCTATGAAGGTTCTCAGTCATCCAGGTCATCGTAGTCAAAGGAGCTTGCAAAGAAAAGCGTCTGGACTTCTTTAAGTTGCTTGAAGACGTTTCACCTCTCATCCGAGAAGCTTCTTCAGTTCTAAGGTCAAATGGTGGGGAGTCCCAGATTTAAAACTAGTGGGAGTTTCCCCCCAAAGAGGGACAAAAGGACCCCCTGATGATTCTCTAATCGCCTGAGCCAAGGTGTGAAAATGGGTGTGGGTCCCAATCAGCCAGGGTTTCGGGTGAGCTCATTGTGAAACCTGGCCCCACCTTATCATATATATATAAGGTGGGGCCAGGCTTTTCTTTGCAAGCTCATTTGACAATGATGTTTTGTGTTATAATTCCAGAGCACCTCTTTCCCTCTTCTACTTCCAACACTCAAAATACTTGCCTACTCGGTTGCCTACATAATTTATGTCATGTAGGTTTATGAAACAGCTGCATTAAATTAACAGTATTGGTAATTGCTAAAATTCTCTTGTTATGTTTAAGTAACGGTCAATCCACCAGTATACACAAACTCTTTCATCAAAATGATGTTTTAATGTAATAATGAAATTATTATTACTATCCTTGAATTTTTTTTTTAAAAAAAGCAGAAAAAATAGCAAAAGCACAATATTTTTTTTGTTTAGGATCCCAGATTACAGGTATTGACTTACATTCCGGAAGAGAAAAATTTGTTGATTGAATGTTGTCCTTGATTAATTTCTGACCTCTAGAGAGTGCCAGCTCAAATCTGGGTATAAAAGCATGAACTCATTTTGAGAGTATTTGTGTTTTCTTGTGTTTTATGAAAGATGGTCTTACAAATTTTAATCATGTAGGTACAAAAACATTATTGAATAGTAGCTGACAATGACAAGTGATGGAGCGTTCAAGCCATTCCTTTAGGAAAAGAAGCAACAAAACACATATTCTTTATTATGTCTAGCATCATATTCTTCATACGTTTGCAGTGGCTGTCCTGTGAGCACCATGTATCTCTGTAAAAATAAAGTTTTCATAAACTCAGAAACGCCGGCCTATATCTTGCGCTTTTTTTTAGGTATCTCAAAATACATTAGCAAAGAAAAGTCTGCTAAATAATAAGATTTGAGCAGTGTGTGACATGGTCAATATCTACAAAGGCCATACAAAAGAAAGACATATTAAGGTAGAGTGTTGATAAAACAGTAATGATTTCTATATTGTTAGATGCTAATCTGAAAGTGCTGGCTGAATCGAATAATTTTGATTACATTCTTCGCCACATGCTGGCTATGTTGGTTAACAAGAGGAAACTTACCCGTTATGGTGGCAAAGCACTGAAACTCGCTAACTTTTTAATGCTAGGTGTGTTTCCACGCACAGTAAAAATCATACTTGTTTTAAGAGCAGTGAAATCAGAGCCAGCTGCATCTTGCCTCACACGCTGGTCCCTTGTCAGTTCACCATCAGAGACCAGATGTTTATCCACAGTGCACAACAGAAAAAGCTGCTGACCAGTCAGCTCGCCCAGCTCGATGGGAGAAGGACACCCACATGAAATTAAGACAGCTGCAGTTTCCCATGAACAACAAACAAGTAGAGCTTTCTGCGACACTAGCTGACTGCAGCCACTTGATGCCAGTAATGTAAAGGATGGATGCAAAGAGGCAAAGAACTTTATGGTTTATGACAGCACTGTCTGCGATGAAAGGATAGATAATGCTTTGCTTTGGCATGTTTTCATTTATGTCTATTTTTTATTTTTAGATATACCCTAATGGAACTCAACTGGTTTCTGTGCTCCTTTGTGATAGCTTTTGCACACTCATGTATCTCATTTTATGATTGCATTAAGCAGCAGTTGACAGTTTTCAAACAGATTCTGTGCAGACCACATAAAGAGGAACACCCTGTCACTCCAAACTGATTGTGTGCTCTTCTACTGGTGTCTGTGTTTAGGCGTAACATCACAACCACCCTGTAACCATGGAGTTAAATTTACATCATTTTTATCCATCATACTGATACAAAAGCTTTCTTAAAATAACACAGTACTACTAACTATGACCTCTTTTCTCTGTACAAACACAAGAAAGATAACACTAATGTCCTTTCCGGGCAGACGGTGTAGCAAAAACAATAAACAGAGCAGAAGACTGAATATAAGAAACATGACACGCATCACAAATCATCATCAATGCAGCAAAAAAGTTGACACGACTTATTAAAAGCCATGGGGACATTTTACTTCTGTTTGTTTATGCTGATTGCACACAGTACAAAGGATCACTTTTATCTTTTTTTTGCTTACCAGGGGTTCTGCGTATTGTGCCGTTAACACAAATTCAGTTTGTCGGTATCACTAAGCAAAAGCCTTTTCTGTGCGTGGCAGCAGAATTCAAATCACCTCTATTGCTATTAACAAAATTCAAACAGGCAAGCACTTTTACATTCATCAAAAAGCTGATAATAGATATTATGCCTTTGCAACAAATTGACTAATCATTGCAACAACTACACAAAAAGAGATTCCTAAAAGGTAACGAATGAATAATCAAATATTAGTCTCAAATATAAATGGGTGCGGTTGCAGCTGAGTGACTCCTTTTCCTAAAAACAAAACTGCCATTGGTAGAGATGATTTCATTTGCTTCAAGTTATTACAAAAAAGTCATATAGCAAATGCTCTCAGTCGTAAAGGTTTTTGCATTTCAGTTCAGCGATTTAGACTGTTGAGATGCTAAGATTCAACTAAGATACTTTTAACAGTTTGCTGCAATCAGAGAACAAATTGGCATTAACATGACACACAGTTGTTTAATTAGTTAAGATCAGTGCAAGTTATATTTTAAGAAACTGGACCATTGTGTAAGAGGGCCAAATTAGAATTCAGCACCAAACTTTTAAATTACTGGCTATGTTGCTGTGCAGCTGCATTTGTTTGCACTACAGCAAACATGAACAAACAGAAACACCTGAAATTTCTGTGTTTTTCTCACCAGTTCCTCTCGCCACCTGCTCGGGCCTGATGCAGATGAAAGCGTTGGAAAGAGGGACTTGTGGATTGTTGCTACGCTCTTCAACATCACTTGTCCAAGGACTTTATGTGCTCCTCGTCTTTCCCCCATATGAGTAGCAAATTTCTCGTGGTGGCACACCTTTGGCCTCGTCAGCCATCAATACCAAAACTATGGTGATTAGAGTTGGCCTACAATGTAAAAGAAAAAAGTACTTTTAAAAATGTTTGTATGTGACAGAGTACTTGAAAATTTTAGCTTGAGACTCAACAAGCCAGTTGTGTGCACATACAGACACGTGTGCATGTCTGCTTCTGTCTAGGGATAGTTTGTATTTTCTTTCTGTGTACTTTCAGAGCACTTTCCCTCCTGGCAGTCCGCAGGCTTTAAAAACTCTCCTAGAGATTAGTCCTGTGAGTTTCACAAAGCTTTTGTTGCCTTTAGCCTTTTTTTTAAGCAATCGCAGAAGGTGTTGTTTGAGCCTTTCTTACATTTTTATAGGGTATCACTTTCAACGTTGCATCGCAGTTTTTCTAATTTGTCATCCCAGTTTCCCATCAGCTGTCGGTCATTCATTTGGGAGAACCGTTTCAGAAGAGCTATGTACATGAGGGAGGAAATGAGCTGAGACGGATGCACCAAAAACACACCCTAGGAGATGGAAGCAAACAAAGCGAAGGCGGGAATCCGATTGAAAGGATGGAGAGGAGAGAGCAAAGGAAAAAAGCGAGAGACTGAGAGAAAGATGGGAGGAAGCAGGTGAGCTACGAGCATGGTGACCTTCTCCCTCGCTGTCAGAATAAAATAAACCTAGCAGCCCTCCAAGCCCCTCTAGCCGGATCAGCCTGCCAGTCAATCAAGTGTCCCATTAACATGTCAGAACAAACAAACTATAAAAAAAAGAAAAACTTCACAAAGCCGACCAAGCAAGAGGACGGATGGCTGGATGGATGCCTTGGCTTCGAGGAGGACTACCTATATGGCAGCGTAGCGAGAGATTGTGGATCTGTCGTCGCTCATTTTTCTCTGTCTCGGTTTACTTTTGCTCTTTCTGTCTGCAAACAACGACACAGCCACGCACCAGCACCCACAAGCCAAGCAGAGGAGAGGTTAGGGGACCATGTCTTTGCACATGCTTGGAGTGTACTTTAAGATTTATGAAGAAATGTCTCCTAAAATATCACTGGAATCTTGCCTCTTTAGTCAGCGCGGCATTGAAGTAGGTCACATTTTATGATCTTATAAGCAGCCCCAAATTATGCTGCAACACTCTTTCCCCGTCCCATCTGCAGTTCACAAGGTGCAGAAGATGGTTGGAGGGAGGGAGCCGGGCTCGGTGACTGAGCTTCTCTGAGCAGGGATGCAGATTGTCTATTTGTTTAGATGTTTGGACTTTTAATCTTGTCAAGTGGGTTATAGAGCACAGCTGTTGGTATACAAAACCAGTAGGGTGGCTGATCTAATACATTGAGCTCTTTTTACCTCCCTGCATGCCCCCCTAACCCCCCCCTCCCCCCCCCCACCACCACCACCACCCGTGTTTTTTTCTCTGTCTGCTTGTCTTTTTCCACGGCACAGACGGATCTACAGTGGCTCCTGGTGGAGCTCGGAGGTACTGATCAGAAAGCTTGAGGCAGCAAATGTGTGAAATCCTTGACCTAGTTGTTCATCTTGTGTACACCGAGTATCTCTCTCGCTAATCAAATCAATGTTTGGAAAAACCGGTAGACCTTTCTCAAAATGAATTGCGGATGAAGGAGACGAGCGCAGCCACCTCTGTTTGACAGATTAGCTCAGATCCATTGATTCTGCCGAAGAGAACGTAACAGTGGGGCTGGCACTGATCACAGCTGCCTTCATGGATTCTGGCAACTGGGTGAGGGTTACGTCATATGAGAAAAACTTAAATATGCTGTACTGCATAAAAAGAGGGGGAAAAGGAGATTTTCATATGAACAAAAAAGGTTGGGGTTTTTCTTTTTTTTTGCTTGTACATGGGTTACGTGAAACAAATACTGTATTCTCAGATCCATCTCTCGGGCAGAGCTGCAGGAGATGTATTGTTCATCTAATAAGCCCACACTGAGGCAGCAGTCGTGGTGAGAAATTTCTTGTTCTCACATGCAATATTGATTAAGTTAGTATATGGGCAAAATTCAAGCACAGAACATTAGATCCCTTAAAGCTAAAAGTAAGAGAAGCTTTAAGTGGGAGAGAGCAGGTCATCATGTTTCTGTGCCTCAGAAGCAGATCAGCCTGTTCGTTTTCTCTTTTTCCCTCTATCACTGTCGACCAGGGGTGGTCTGGGGAATTTTGCACTGCCCGGCAAAAGGTACACAACACACAGTCTGAGAATTATTTCACTGCACAAACACAAGGTCTTTGTTTATGTTGTTCTTGGTGCTTGGTCAGGAGCTTTACTCAGCTTTACTTCTCCTGTCACATTTTTTCTTTCCTTCTCGTCTTTCTCCAGCGGTGTTCCACAGAAATACATAATTCAAATCTTTAATTTGGCTTCTTTAGCTTTAATTTTTAAATATTGTTTTGGAAATTATGAACATTTGTTTTCTTTGCCCAAGGAAGATTGATGCCATTTGTTTTCAGCCACATTAGAATTCATTTTTTACAACTGCAAAATGAGAAGAAGCAAATCATAATGAATAAATAAATAAATAAATGAAGGTACTTACTGGCCACTTTGTTAGGTACATTTCTCAAACAGCTCATATAATGCAGTTATCGAGCTGGCCTATCATGTGGCAGCACCACAATAAATTTAGGCATGTAGCCATGGCCAAGACGACCTGCTGAAACTCAAACCAAGCAGCAAACTTTGAGTGACATTTCAGAAGCTGGCGATCGACTGGTATTTTCTCATGGAACTATCTCGATGGTTTGCAGAGAACGGGCCAAAAAAATAAAAAATACCCTGGGTCAAAATCCCTTGTTGATGCCACAAGTCAGAGGAGAATGGCCAGACTGCTTTGAGCTGATAAGAAGGCAACCGTAACTCAAATAACAATTTCAGTTACCATTTGAGTCAAATAACCATTTTCGTTACCATAAACCATAAACACACAACACATCAACCCTTGAAGCAAATGGAACGTAAAAGTATGAATCCATCGTTCGTTGTAGCAGCACTTCATGTTGTTGGTGGCGTAATGGTGTGGGAGATATTTTCTTGATATAGTTCGGGCCCATTAGCACCAACTGAGCGTTGGTTAAATGTGCAGCCTACCTAAGTGTTGTTGCTGATATTGTCCATCCTTATATATCCACAGTGTTTCCATCTTCTGCCTCCAGCAGGATAACACACCATGTCACAAAAATAAAATAAACTCAAGCTGGTTTCTTTAACAAAACAGTGACTTCACTGTACTCAAATGGCCTCTACAGTCATTAGATCTCAATGTAATAGAGCACCTTTGGGATACAGAGGAAATTCACATCATGGATGTGCAGCCTGTTAATCTGCAGCAACTTCGTAATTCCATCTTCTCAACATGGACCAAAATCTCTGAGGAATGTTTCAAACTTTGCGCTGAATCTGGGCTGTGAAATTCAATGTACTTCTGAAGGCAAAAGGTTTGAAATAACCTGCTTTGCCCAGTGAATAAGATCTAGCATCACACACACCCTGACCATGAGGTTTTTGGCATTAAAAACCAGTGTTGGTCAAGTTACTTGAAAAAAGTAATCAGTAACTAATTACTAATTACTTCCCCAGAAAGTAATCCCGTTAATTTACTGATTACTTATTTTCAAAAGTAATTAATTACTTAGTTACTTAGTTACTTTTTAAAAACACGATTTACAACCTGAATAGGTGATAAAGCGATAGATCTTTCAGCCCAATTCTACTTTTTCTGCATAATCCATCATACAAAATGTAATCAAATGAAAATGTCTCTTTTTTTTAACTTGTTTTATCAGTTTTAACCTTTTAACTTTATGCATCAAGCAAAAATTAAATTATATGCACCATTCTCTGACTTGAAGAAATTAGTTTAACATTTAAACCTATTTTCTGCACATTCCAGCACATAAAATAAAATATTTTTTGTGTTTACACTCAGTCTTTCAAATAGATGCAAGTAAAACACAGCAGAAAATAAATAAAGTCAAAGACTAGCGGTCCTGTTGCTCTATTTTCACCTGTAAAGCAGGAGTGGGGTAGGCGGAAGTTTACCCTGGTGCAGGTGTGCCGCAGCGGTCAGTGGAAGAATCCGCGAGTTTCTCTGTGAGTTTCCCATTACGTCGTTGTGCACTCGGAGCTTGTTTAGGGTTTTTTTTTCGGTGTAAAAAGAAGTTTTCTTCCCACGCACAACGGACGCTAATGTTTTTGTCACTTTTTATGGAATCAAACTCAAAGTAAGGTCAGTACTTGCACGCTTTAAACGCTGCACGCTCATACTCTCTCCCGCACTTGATATATTATCCATTGTTGATCTGCACACAGCTGTTGTCACTAACATCGCACTCGCTTACGTCACTGTCATGAGACATTCTTGCAAAAAAATCACGGTTTTAGTAACACAGTAACGCAGCGTTCCTACGGGAAAGTAACGGTAATCTAATTACCGTTTTTGCAATAGTAATCCCTTACTTTACTCGTTACTTGAAAAAAGTAATCAGATTACAGTAACGCGCTACAAGTAACGCGTTACTGCCCATCTCTGTTAAAAACAAAAGTGGTTTATTAATCTTCATTTTTATTTTAGTTGTGTTCTTGTGTTGTGGATGAAAAACCAAGCACGCGTATTTCAAGGTCTAGTGGAGCCTTTTTCAAAATCTGCTTAAGTCACTCTGACCTGTGCCAAACACTAAAACATTTAATAAGTGTTTTGTTATTCTTAACATTCCCAATCCTCTGATGAGATTTTAGTTGCCAGATTATACAAGTGTGATGCATGGCCCCTTTTCACACAGATCTTTAAACAAATGTTTTGTTTTGGGTTTTCTTTTAATGCACGTTGATGTGCATTCAAAAAAAACCTCTCAGGTGTAAAAGAAATATAAAGAGAAGAAAAAAATCTGCTCAAACTGAATTTATGCCTCAGTTCTTCAAAGGACATGATAACATCAGAGTTTGGAGGATACAGATCTTGAATCCTTTCAAGCTCTTTAGAAGCACAAAGTTTAAATGTAGCATCAACTTTTCCTGGGGCGAGAAACTGGTTACCACATATTGAGGTATATTGTAACAAAGAGTTTGGTTCTTTTCAGTATTTTCTCACATAAAACCAAATTTGAATCATATGACTGGTAAATGGATTACCAGTCTGCTATTGCAGGGATTAGTCACTTTTGCTTAAAACAACAAGATAAACTGAGCGGTGCAGCCCCGTATCACTCACTGATACCATTGTTGTACAATGTTCAGTTTAGTATGAAAAGTCAAAATAGGAAAAAAAAAACATAGAAAATTGAAGGTAACAAAACCCAAAACATTTAAAACTATTTAATGTTTTATATCTGGTCCCTCCATTTCAAAAATGAAAACATTAAAGTGGAGTGCCAGCTGTTTGGAGGTGGTTGCAGTGACTCGATTTTAACTGAAGGGATTTTACAAAACAAATTCAGATTTCATTTCCTGTTTAGGATTTTCAGCCATTTTTAACATAGTGAAACGTATTGTCTGATCAGTTTTGCAGCATTTAAAACCACAGAATTCATCCTGCTTCTTCCATCAGCTGTCATTTCATCAATAAACACTAGTGATATAGCTCCATTAGCAGCCGCACATGCCCATGCCATAATATTGCTTTCCCCATGTTTAACAGATAACGTTATATACTTTGAACGATAAGCTGCCTGTACTTTCTCTTTCCATCATTCGCGAGGACATCTCTTGAGTGTAGGCTTTGATAATGATGTCTCTACCTCCTTGAGGATGTTTTATGTTGTAAAAGAGTTTTTCAGAACCATTTAAAGAATTCTGTGGAAGCTTCTATTAAAAACAAATGGCTGTATTTTCTCAAAGGCTAATTCTGTCATTTGCTAAACACCAGAAATTAAAGCTGAGTCTTCACTTCAATCATATGTTGATTGGCTGATTTAAAAACTGTGGTGGTGTACTGAGGCAAGGACCAAACTGTACATACTTACAGAAAACACACTGGTTTTTACCAGTATTTGGAAATGTTCTCATCCTGTGTATGAATTTTATGAGTTGACCTATTTTGTTAGCACTGTGAGTTTATTAGTAAATTATAATCACTCTGAACCAACAGGCTCGTACCGTCTGCATATAACTGGCATACAATTTACATACTACTATGCAAATTTTCACTAAATAAGCTAACAAGGTCACCTCCAGGTGAACTGGTGAATGAGATTACAATGTTGCAAGAGAGAAGTCAGCAGGAGAAAGTTTAACTGAAGAAACTAAAACAATAAAGTCCAAAGAGGAAGCCAGAAAAGGCACAGCTTTCCAAAGTGTTTCCACTGAAGTAACAATTGGCTAATTGACTACGAGTGTTCTTGTTACACAAGGTTAAAAAGCAAAATAGGTGGAGGACAGGGAGCAAATTATCTGTGCAATGAAATGCAATGAACAAAAAACAAAGAAAGAAAAACGAAAAAAAAATTCAGGTTGTACATGATCCAATGGGATAGTGCCAAGAGAATTAGACTTTAATTTTCAGCCTGAATCATAAACTAACTTTTTATTATTTTTTTTAGCAAATATAGTAAAATGCTTTGGAATTTAGCAATCAGTTTTTGCTCTTATTTATCACAGAAAAAGTAAAGCATATTTTCTCCCCTTTATTGACTCATACAGTATATGTGTGTATAACTAACGTTCAAGTCTCTTGAAGGTAAACACAATTCATCTGAGCGTCTTTCAAAGAACAACCACACGGTGATTGTGTCTGTCACTGAGAACAAAAATATACATTAATAAATAAAAACCTGAAATGTAATTTCAGTCCACTGAAGATAAAACACCCCTCTGGTCGCCCGTTGGGAGGGGTCAAGGCGGTGCCATGCGTGGCGGAGAGGCTGATGAAGGGCTCAAGGCTCTCTGACAACTTATTTTTGGTGGGTTTATCCGTCAACCCTGTTGATTCCATTAGCCGGGACCTGACAGTGAGTGGCTGTACTCCAAGCTCTATCAGTCTCCCATCAGATGCTAGCGAGAAAGGAGGGGAGAATGAGAGAGATGGAGAAATAGAATGTAAGAGAGGGAGAGGGGTAAATAATGGCTGGCCCTTTTACTGTATGAATCCTCCATAAAGCACTGCTGCCTGTGATAACTGTATCAAACATTTGAAACTGATAATATGCATAGACAGTAATGAGATTACTGGCAGTATAATAATCTTGGGAGCAAATTTCACCCATGAATATGATGACACTGACAGAGGAAAAAAAAATAAATTGAGGAGTATGATGACGACGGCCATTATGCTAGCATTAGAGACCAGAAGTATTATTCTGTCCCTGCTTGAAGTGGGTCAAAGCCCTAATGCCTTCTTTGTGGATGTGACAAAGTGTAAAGCTGCTGCCACTGCCTTGCCTTGTTATACCCCTTTCCCACGCACAGCTACATAAATCTCTTCCTCATTTACCGCTCACGCCATTGAAATTCAATTCCCTTGAAACTGGTTCTAAAAAAGATGCTTTGGGTCCGGCAAGTTATCGGTTTAGGCTATAGGCATTCCGATTTATGCCGTGCTGAATTACATCTGGGGAAATGGGAATGGGGTCAGACTGTTATATTTCATGTTTAAACCAAAGCTCATATTTTTGTCTGAGCTTCTTCACTTTCCTTCTGTCTTTATAAAAGGGACTGAATACTGGAATTTACTCCAAGTCTGAAATTACTTTTTTTCCCCCTCTCCTCTCTGCTGCTTCCTTTTGCTGCTCTCAGTCCATCAGCCTTGACTTATTAGTTGAATTTCCCTTCAGAATGTTCCAGGGATGGATCTTTCCAACATAATGATGATGGAAGTCACACTGAACAGGTCGGTAGTGTCTGTCATGGGTGGGGGGTGGGGGGGCTTTAACTACGAATAAGTCACCAAATGACTGAGAAGAATGAAATATTACTCATTTAGGGGGTAATGAATTTGAACATGATTAAAACTCTTTCATTTTGTTGAGCTCACACCCAAACAATCCGGGCGGGCAAAAACTGACTCAAAGTAAGAGTTTGACAGAACAATTTGTATGATGCCTGGGAACTCATTAGCTTGAGAAAGCTAATTAAAGCTTTCTGAATGGTTCCTTGACCTGTGAAATCTGCAAGCCAGGCAACCGTGAGAGACAGAACAAAGTAGAAATCTTGATTAAAACTCAATACAAACTCGCTACAGGAATTGATTGTTTAAGCTCATTCCGTGTCATGTGGGTTAGGCGCTGTGGGGTCTTATTGTAGTTTGAGCCGCCACTGTAAAGAGAGGAAGGAGTAAAGAATCATGTTACATGTTTCATAATTAAAATATATACTAGCGATACTACCATATAGTTTTTGCTTAATAATAAAAAAAAATAATATCCACTTTTGCGCTTTCAAAAGTAAACTTTCAGCACTCTGCTTTCTTTTCTCTCCAACAGAGTAAAATTATTATTATTTTATTTTTCATTACACATCTCAATAGTGAGAGGAAATGACACCATTACTCACTTGATTTATGGCCATGGTGAATATTTTTTGGGTTTTTGGTCAAATTATTAGGTCCAGGTCTTGTTTATTACAGTACTGTGGTAATTTTGTACAATTTGGAAGAACCTACTTTGCCATTTTTTAAATTTAAAATAAATGATTTCGACTAAATGGCAAAGTAGGTCACGCTTTAGGTTGTGGTTACTATACAACTGATAGGTAACATCAATTCATTTTGCCTTAGTTAAGATAAAAAAAATAAATAAATAAATAAACCCAGATGATGAAAAGTCCATCAGAATTTTTGGACATTACATCAGTTTTGGACATCGTTGTATATAAATGATGGCCAGAGCCACAGCATCTATAATGGCCACAGCCATCATTTATATACAGTCTATGCTTTTTAAAGGTTAAGAGCAAACGTAACACATTTTTAGTACAGAAAAAAAAAGTCATGTAAAAAACTGTTTTAAAACACAATTTGTAGAACCAGGACCTGCTTATCGGTGATAGCTGTTTACACAACCCTTTTTCACCCTATAAGGATTTCCTATACACTTTGATGTTGACACAGCGTATGTGCGTGTGTCACTGCACCCACTAATTACAGTGAAGTAATCAATGACCGTAGCTGTTACTGTGGTTCAATTTTAACTTGAATCATTCCTGCTAATAAAATCTGTATCACCTTTTGTTTAACTGATTTGGGACTGCATTTTCATTGAAAGGAACAAACAAGCAGACGACAACTGTTTCACCAAATATACAATATTTATCACACAGTTTGAAAACTGTCTATAATATGTTATTAGTCCATGAGGTGAACAATTATAATAGCAACAATTAACTTTTCTAGCAATTTGTAGAGCATGAAGTTAACTACAGCAAGCAATGAAATATTAGTAATATTAGTTCAAAACAGTTGTAATCAGCTTATTATACTTTAGTCTACAGGATATAATGCAGGTAGGTTCAGCTTATGGCATCCTTTCTTTTCCAAAATATGCCCTATCAAATGAGGAGCAAAGGCAGCCTGAGGTGTGTAATCTGTTAATGCATCCCTCTGCTCCACTGTTACACTCTGCTGTGATTGAATATATTTTAAAAGCCACCGGGAGGGTCAGTCACTCTGCAAGCTGATGTGTCTTGCGAATTTTACTTTATACAGTTCACTTTAAAGTAAATCCAGAGTGAGTGACAGATTATGTTTTATTCAGAGACCCCCCCGCTCTGAGAGACAGTGCGACGTGAGGATGTAAGAAGGGGCATAAATGTAGCATTAGACCTTTGGGGGTTGTCCCTGCTTTCGATTTCTGCATGGCAATTTGGCTTGACATACAAGAGCAAAGAACTGGAAAGGTTATGCTAGAAAATTTTTAAAAAAATCTTCTTGACCTTGGCTAAATAAAGGTGGAACGGAGGGACAAAGTAAAGGAAGAATAAGAAAGTATAAAAGGTCTTTTTCTTTTTTTTAAAGGGTGGATCCCACAGGTGTTTCTCCTGTCTGACCTCGACAAAATGAAAGAAAATGGGCTAAACTCATCTGAGTGACTGCAGGAAATTCAAGTCACAGACAGAGAGCAGGACGGGAAAAGGAGGTTAGCGCCCTCTGTGGAATTAGAGGCAGTGTTCGCCTGACTGAGGGCTTTGGAAGATGCAGACGTTCACACAGGGGATTGTCTAGCAACAAAAAAAAAAAGCAGGATCACGATCTGAGATACTATGATGCATAAAGACTTCAGCTTGTGTGCGTGGCATCATTTCAATTTACATAAGCAGTTTCAGAACTTCTGCTGCTGAAATAAAGTGTAAAAGTAAGTTAACGTAAATCGCTGTTTAACACACGCCAGATATGTTTTTCTATTCAGAGCTGAATAAATAACACTTTGATTCAGAAAAATCAACAGCTGTCAAATACTGCGAAGTAAACAGCAGTAACACAGTTTGTCTGTCAGAATTTCGAGCCCATACAATCTGCCGTATACAACACAGAAAAAGCCCCAGAGTTTCGAGCTAGCTTCAAGAGTCGGGTGGGAAGGACTGGATTCAATATGTTAGCCTTTTGTGCACACTCAGCCTTCTTTATTCAATTTTTGCATCCCACCTCCCCCATCTTTTTATATCATATTTATAGTGCTTTTATTCTCTGTCTTTCTCATTTTTGCCACGCGCAAACACACACTCACACACACATACACACCAAGTGATGACTTCGACATGATCTTTCATTCAGGCCAGCGGCTGAGCTTAATGCGGTCCTGGGCTCCTGAGTTCCTTTCAAATGAGTTTTTCTATTATGCTTCTCTTCTCCAGCCACCACAGGGCTAGTCCCTAACAGCCATGAAGCTGAGCACGAATACTAAGCTATGTGTGTGTTTGTGTGTGTGTGTCAAAGAGAATGAAGTTTGCTACAGGGTTTTCATGCAACTGTAAAACAAATAGTTGATAGGTTCCTTTGTTCCCTGGGACTGCATTTTTACTGTGCTGTGATGTACATCTTCTATCTATAGAAACACCCTGACATACTGTAAGGTCTGCAACACCCCCGCCCTGAAGAGCCAAGATGAATGCTCCTAGAACTTTGGCACAACTCTAATAGAGTTCCAAATTAAATCACGCTCATTGATCATCCTCCCTCTTTATCTTCTTTCTCTGATTGGGTGTTCTGATCTTCTCCTTGAAGCTCTGCTCATTAGCATCCCTGAAACACAGCAACAAATACCCAAATGCTGCTCACACTGCTTCAGTGTCTCCGTGCATTGATTATTGGCCTATATTTACAAATACAGAGCTTCTATATGTCATTATATTAGTAAAGACTCCTACCAGAAACTCACAGTCATGCATACCTTCACCAGAATGTGTTCTTAAAGAATGTTAATAAATCCAGTTCTCTTGAAAATACAGCAATCGTAGTGGCATCAACCTCTTCTGTTAATATAGCATCCCATTGTCATAATAGATAAATGCACAAGTGAATAAATAGTGAATGATATACAGACACGTATCTGTGTTTGTTTTCTGATTCTTTGCTGTGGGTGCTTTTTGGGGCACCTTAGCAGATATTAAAAAAATTACACTCTCTAAACATGCAGTAATCTCTATAAGACACGGGGGCACAGCTCTCCAGCATGACAAATATTCTGGATGAGGGCAAGCTGCTCCACAAATCTAACCCATAGTATTGAAAAGTACTGAAATGTGTCATCACAGATAAATTTCAAGACCATAAGCCTATATTTGGCGGGATTCTCTGATCATTATCGTCTTATGATATCCCCCTCACAGTATTTTATGTATTTTTAGGCAATCACAGAGAGAGTGTGACACAAACAGAATGACTAAGTAGAAGAACAGTGTGGGTACGTGTGTGTATCTATGTGTGTATGTGAGTGCTTGCATTACAGAAGTGCAAAAAGATATGCCAAGTGTGGAATAATGGTTTGGCATGTGTGAAAATGAACACAGTGATTGGGATTAATGACCTTATGGAAGCCTAAAGTGGGCATAATGAGCTGGAAAAGGCATATTCTAGATAAACCCGCTGGAATGGTAATGGAACAAACTGCTGGAGTCAGGGCCCAGCGTTGAGAGATATTGACTGTAGATTTGGACCTGATGGATTTCATTGCTGCGCACCTTAGGCTGATGAAACTCCTTGATACTGCATTAGAATGAACTTTTCTTTTACTGGTCTAAGTGTTACAGTACGTTGAATGGTATCAATCCCAAGTAGTGATTAGTATGTACTGAGGTTGTATGTTTTTGTAGTTGTACAGATAATATTCTTGTTTAAACATCCCCTAAAAATTCACACTCAGCTAAATTAGCTTGCATAAGCAGTTATTTCTTATGGAAAGTGCTAGCACTTTGATTGACAAGGAAATATTTTTTAGTGTAAGTAAAACTATTATAACTGTTATATAATAATAAAAATACACCAACTGCAGTTCCACTCATGGCCATTTGAGGCTGGCTCTAAAAGCAAATCCCAATAGAAACCCGTGTTAAAATGTCACACTTCAGCTTTGTAATAAACATATTTATAGACTGCTACAGAAAAACAAGGTTTTTGTTCTGTAAAGCTAGTCTCAACCTTCATAAGAACTCATTAAGGGGCGTGTCTTGTTTGAAGTGTTGGCTCCTTTTCAAGCATTAACGGAACTACATGCCATGCAGGAGTTAAAGTTGGCGAGAACAATCGACACTAACGTTCCAGCACTTTCACTAAATGAGTAATTAAGTCTGGTAGGCCCAACCACTGTGAGAGATGGCTGCCCCTTCCTGAGCCTGCTGCTGCAGAGGTTTCTTCCTGTTAAAAGGAAATTTTTCCTTCCCACTGTCACCGTGTACTCACTCACATGTGCTTGTTGGGGTTTACACTTTAAGATTGTGGCATTATATATATATATATAGAATATAAGCCAGCTTGAGGCCAGTGATTTGGCTATATATAAACAAATATATATGAACTGAATGAATACATAATACTTTTGAGCCCCCGTTATGGTGACATGGTGCATGTTAATTATATTCTCAGGCATCCTGAACAGGCCACTTTTATAATACCAGCAAACATTATGGTTTCTAGTGCAATTTGGCACACATTGTTCCTATGTTTTCCAGGGAAAGAAAAAAATTTGAGATATACAGTGGGGCAAAAAAGTATTTAGTCAGCTACCGATTGTGCAAGTTCCCCCACTTAAAATGATGACAGAGGTCAGTAATTTGCACCAGAGGTACACTTCAACTGTGAGAGACAGAATGTGAAAAAAAAATCCATGAATTCACATGGTAGGATTTGTAAAGAATTTATTCGTAAATCAGGGTGGAAAATAAGTATTTGGTCACCTCAAACAAGGAAAATCCCTGGCTCTCACAGACCTGTAACGTCTTCTGTAAGAAGCTTTTCTGTCCCCCACTCGTTACCTGTATGAATGGCACCTGTTTGACCTCATCATCTGTATAAAAGACACCTGTCCACAGCCTCAACCAGTCAGACTCCAAACTCCGCCATAGCCAAGACCAAAGAGCTTTCGAAGGACACCAGGAAAAGAATTGTAGAACTGCACCAGACTGGGAAGAGTGAATCTACAATAGGCAAGCAGCTTGGTGTGAAAAAATCAACTGTGGGAGCAATCATCAGAAAATGGAAGACATACAAGACCACTGATAATCTCCCTCGATCTGGGGCTCCACGCAAGATCTCATCCCGTGGGGTCAAAATGATCATGAGAACGGTGAGCAAAGATCCCAGAACCACACGGGGGGACCTGGTGAATGACCTGCAGAGAGCTGGGACCAAAGTAACAAAGGTCACCATCAGTAACACACTACAACGGCAGGGAATCAAATCCCGCAGTGCCAGACGTGTTCCGCTGCTGAAGCCAGTGCATGTCCAGGCCCATCTGAAGTTTGCCAGAGAGCACATGGATGATACAGCAGAGGATTGGGAGAAATGTCATGTGGTCAGATGAAACCAAAGTAGAACTTTTTGGTATAAACTCAACTCGTCGTGTTTGGAGGAAGAAGAATACTGAGTTGCATCCCAAGAACACCATACCTACTGTGAAGCATGGGGGTGGAAACATCATGCTATGGGGCTGTTTTTCTGCCAAGGGGACAGGACGACTGCTCCGTGTTAAGGACAGAATGAATGGGGCCAAGTATCGTGAGATTTTGAGCCAAAACCTCCTTCCATCAGTGAGAACTTTGAAGATGAAACGAGGCTGGGTCTTCCGACATGACAATGATCCAAAACACACCGCCCGGGCAACAAAGGAGTGGCTCCGTAAGAAGCATTTGAAAGTCCTGGAGTGGCCTAGCCAGTCTCCAGACCTCAACCCCATAGAAAATCTGTGGCGGGAGTTGAAAGTCCGTGTTGCTCGGCGACAGCCCCAAAACATCACTGCTCTTGAGAAGATCTGCATGGAGGAATGGGCCAAAATACCAGCTACTGTGTGTGCAAACCTGGTAAAGACCTATAGTAAACGTTTGACCTCTGTTATTGCCAACAAAGGTTATGTTACAAAGTATTGAGTTATATTTTTGTTATTGACCAAATACTTATTTTCCACCCTGATTTACGAATAAATTCTTTACAAATCCTACCATGTGAATTCATGGATTTTTTTTTCACATTCTGTCTCTCACAGTTGAAGTGTACCTCTGGTGCAAATTACTGACCTCTGTCATCATTTTAAGTGGGGGAACTTGCACAATCGGTGGCTGACTAAATACTTTTTTGCCCCACTGTAGAAAGATGTAAGAAAAAGAGAGCAAGAGAGGAAGATGAGAGACTATTTTCAAAAGGAAGGCCTACCCAGCAAAGATCATTTGATAACCTGGAAAACATCCTAATTCATTTTGTATGTATGTATGACTGGAATCTAAAATGTTGGCATAAAGTGTTGATAAAGTTTTTTGCATTATTTAACAGCAGCATAAAAAGCTGGTTTACTACAGTTTAGCGCAGGCTAAACTGCTTAGTTTGCAGTACTGTGGTGTGAGACTGGATTAAGGGTAGCAGGAATCAATTTCAATTTAAAGTGATGATGCTGATTAGATTCACGGCCTGAATTTTACATTTTATAATTGCTTTATACTATCAAGGGGTTGGAAATCAGCCACAATCGCTCACAAAACATCTGCTTGAATCTTCTTGGATTTCCAGTTGGCTAAGTCCACAAAGAACAGGGAATCTCAGAGCAGCAGCCTCACAGGTCAGCTGATCACAGGCGATGCACAAAGTAAAATCTACTGGAGCTAACAATGCAAATTATGATGTGATTTCTTTCCAAGTGATTCTATTCCACATGCTGCACAGCTACACCTAATCTTAGGCTTCCCCCATCTGCCAAATCCCGCTTTAACCCCTGCTGGCAAGTAGCACAGCCTGTTAGTGAAATTGTGTGTACTCTAGGTGCAAGCTTGCTAGCCTTATCTGGTAACTCAGCACTTTGGCCTCTCATCTAAATAATGTCTTCTTTTTTTTTCACTCTGTCCTGTGAGAGCTCACTTTTTTCGAAGAGGTCGGACCCGGCCTCTTTCTTGTTTTGCTTGTTTGGCATCTTCTGTGGATCCCACAGGTTCTGTTCATCTGTTTCTTGTCAAGGTCGGGAAAGAAAATGGAACTTTACTATGTTGTAAAAAGTGGTGAGAGAAAAGCTAGAAGAGGGTAAAAGGAAAACTCAGAGCTGGATGCTCCTACCATTCATCTTAAAATCCTGTACTATCCTGAGCCCCTTTTTCAAAGTGCAGATATGCTGTAATTATCACATATTCTTAACTGGAAACATGTACCGGTGACTATTATTCATCCGAAAACTGATGCATTTGTAAATGTATTTGTCAAAGAACATTAGTCCTAAATAATGTATCCTGCAGGGTTCTCTATTGAATGCAGAGTTTAAATAATGAAAAAGATTATTTAAAATCAAGAAATCAAATTATGTAATCTATTATTTAACGGTTCCTGTTTAGCAAGGGGCCTCCAAGTACAGACTAAATGCAATGTACTTTTTAAACTTAGTATGAAGCACTGGCAAACAGATTTGATGGATAACATCCGAGAAGTTGACTTCTACAGAAAATCATCCTCAGCTGCTGCACCTTGGCTTTTTTTTCACTGTCATTCACCGAGTCTGGACCTTTCTTAGAGGTGCTGCCGGCTGTTGGGACAGATGTCTCTGGTTGTCACTCGCAATGGGGTTTCAGTGGGGCTTGAGAGAGCTGGAGGTGAAAAGCACCAAGGCCATCAAGTGAAGGATGTAAAAGTAGCCCACTGGGGGTATCACCTGTTCCAAATGGAATAGTGGAGAGCAAATGAGAAGGGTGGGCTGGAAGGAGAGGGGTGAAATGAAGGGTGAGGAGGATGAAATGAAGCACAGAAAAGAGCGTTTGGTGAACATGTGTCATGCACAGCTGCTGTCTTGGTGCCTGCCGGAAATGCTCGAGGCTCTAAGCCTCCACTGTGGAGACCACAGTGAGGAAGGGGTCAGGGAGGCATGCAGAAAGGGAAGTCAAAGGTTCTGTGTGGGTGAAGAAGATATGGAAGAGAGTGAGGTCATAAAGGTGTAACAAGACTGCAGGGTGATGGAAAAAATATATCATATAAAAGTACTATGTCCAGAAAAAAAAAAAGAGAAATAGTTTTTGTCTTTATATGAGTTGAAATCACACACCTATCCCAGCAGACTCATAGTCTTTAATAACTTTTGCTCATTCATGTCCGCCAGCAGTATCACTCCATGTGGACCGGGTCTGCAGATTTATGAGGCCAGGTTGGTGAGTGGTACGGGAGATGAGTCAGGGAATGAGCAGAAGATGATTTGGGTAAAGCTTCTGTTGCTCTCCCAAAGGTCCTCCTGATCATCACAGTTCCCCTGTAGAGACTATGAGTCAGCTCAGTGCTTCTTTGATCCTGTCACATGCTCATCGTGTCACACAGAGAGGGACGTGGGCACCAGGGTAGAACACACACGCACACACTCGTGCACACGAGTACCCACACAGTTCCTCTGGTAAAATATGATCTTTGCTGACATTTAGGTCTGTTGCCATCACTCTAGTGGTTGTGTCATGTTGGCAAATAGCTTTCAATTCGTGTGTGTGTGTGTGTCTGTGTTCACGCTCATGAGAGTAGGTAGGTGTTTATGCGCCGTATGTCTTACTGTGTTGGTAAATGACCCTTGGAGATCTCCGGGACCTGATTCTGCTCCACATGAGAAAAAGGCATCCTGTAATTCTTACAGATAGATCTCCTCATTCTTAGTGATGTAACATTTTCGGTATTCTTTGTGAATACAAAGGTTTTTGATACCTAATTGATACCAAATTTTCAAACAAACTTGGAGTAACCCTTAAAGGTTACGCTATGTGTGACGGTCTACAGTAATGTATAATGACTTGAAAGAAATATAACAGGAATAACTTCTCAGCCTCAGGTTTCCAGCTGTCCGTGTCCATGTCCACAGCCAAGTGGCTTAAGACAAAAAAAGCAGGTATAATATATAATCTATATAATCTTTATAATCTCTTTCTGCTATTTGCACATTTTTTACTGTAAATTTCTAAGTTAATTTGTAAATTTTTGTAGTAACCTGTAAATTGTAAATACTGTAAAACCACTGTCATTTAATGGTCGGGCATTGCACAGCTACAAGCATTTCACCCCCATGTCATACTGTGTATGGTTGTGTGTGTGTGACAAATAAAATTTGAATTTGAATTAGAATAATGAGAAGTTGGGCTGCAAGGAGGCTGTATGAAGGCTGAAACTGCTTGAGTAGTGCACCCCATATGAGATTTCCAAGTTGGAGTCTCGAAAGGGCAGAAACTTTATCATCAGCTGATGTGGGCTGAATCAGGCTTGCTTGCTGAGCTGAAGCCTGCTTGAAGTTGTGCTATACTCAGTTGTTATAAGCAAATTTTCTTTGGACAGAAGTGTAGCAGAAAATTAATAAACTCTTGAGGGCCATCCACACAGAAAGCAATTTGCAATGATGTGGCAACTGGAGTCCACAGAAAGTCAATGACATGTGACGACTTCAAGCAATGACAGGTGAAGCGAGCGCGTCCCGAGTTGAACTTTTCTCAGCCTCGAGGCGAGTGACTGGAATGACTCCCAATGAGATTGAACAATACTACTGATTGGAAGATGACAGAGTAGTAAATACATTAGAGAACTGCCTTGTGTGGACACTCCTTCAGTTCTATGTTCCTATCAAATCCAGTGTCTGCATTTATTCTGCATTAAAGGCATTTACATTCAATTATTTTCAGATTAAAGGTCGAAAATATTCTCAGGTTTACTCTTAATTTTTGGAACCGCTATAGGTTCTTTGAGTTATCCAATACATGCAGTAAAATCAAGATTTGCTTGAAATGCTGTCTCTTAAAATCTAGTATGAAACAAATGGGTGAAGAAGAGCAATTCTTCAAAACATTCACCTCACATAGCCAAATCTGTAAAACTGCCAAAGGAAGCTTAAAAAAAGACAGAAAAATAGCTTAAGAACGGAAAATACCTTCACAGGGTTTATCTTTTTCATTTTATGAGAGAAATGCTGATAGAAATTTCTTTCTGAAAATAGATTGCACATCCAAAACTAAGTAATGCTAAGTAAGTATGCTGGTCAGCCCTGATCTTCTGTCAGTGTCCTTCTCCCAGGTGTTGTAGAATCCATGTCAACACACATTGTTCTTTCTTTGCTTCTTTTCTTCAGTACCTCACCTCACCAGGTCCTTGATGCCAACCCACAGACAAGTGAAACTGAGCAGTTTGGAACATGAGGGTATTCTGTGTGTATGTGTGTGTGTGTATGCCTGGATGTGTATGTGTGTGTGCGTGTGTTGACCCACTTTCACACAGGGAGAGAGAGCGAGAGAGGTAGAGCTGTGAAAGTTCTTCCCCCTTCCTTCATTTGCTCTACCTCCGCTGACTCTCCCTCCCTGCCCCGGCATCCAAGGGATGCAGCGGTGACTATGGCAACACTGCAGCAGTGAGCTGATCAGACTCCTTACTCTCGCACCGTTTTTTTTTTCTTCCTTTCCTTTCTGTCTTCTTACACTTTTTTTCCCTCACTCCTGTTTGTCAGCTCAAGGCTGTGTCACGGGTGTGCATCTAGATGTTGTCTTTATAATTACAAAGATCCCTATCTTCTGAT
This sequence comes from Neolamprologus brichardi, assembly GCF_056152115.1. NCBI lineage: Eukaryota > Metazoa > Chordata > Actinopteri > Cichliformes > Cichlidae > Neolamprologus > Neolamprologus brichardi. The sequence continues at coordinate 22,857,440 of NC_142124.1, read as the reverse complement.
TTATTTAGTATGCCTGCACTGGGACTTTGCTCAGCAGTAAGCCTCTAATTTAGCCTAATTTGCATTGGGCTTTTTATTTCCTACATTTTTTTTTTCCAGTGCGGTGGATATTCAAAAGGCTGACGTAAATACGACATAAAGTTCAACTTCAACACGTACAAATTGTTGTAGGAGACAAAACTCTGAGGTTGCATCCCACTTCACTCACAGTGTGAGAAAGAATGTGGGTTGATTGCCACTACAAAAGGCTTTTTCAGGGGGGGGAATCATCAGGATGCTGTCCTGAACAACCTGTTGTCGCAGAGCGATGATGTCGTGCTGCTGACTCTTGCTCTGCCCACTTGTGATTCCTAGATAACACCGCATCTGAGACTATTCTCTCCTGTGTGCGCGTGTGTGTGTGTTGTGTGTGAGTGTGTCTGTGTGCCTACCATCTCATTGGCACAGCAAAGCCACCCCTGCCCAGCAGTTTGAAGCTGAGGACTCTTGGCAAAGACAGAAGGGCTTTTGGGACCTGCAGCCGTATGAATTTTTCATTCACTTGCCTCTGCCAACTCTTGCCCCTCTTTCTCTCCCTTTATCTCGGTCTCACTAGGCTGCTCCCTCTCTCACTGACAAGTGAGAGTCTCTTGCTCAGTCTCCAATAGCACACCTGGTACCTGCGCAAGCGGAGAGAGTAAACACAAAAGCAAACCCCACGCTACCCCCACAGCCCTGATGAAACACTCCCTCAAACGCACCGTGTAGCCTGCAGATGGAGTAAATGGCTCCTAGACCACGATGCCTGGTATTCTACATTCCCATGTTTTGTTTTTTTTAAATCTCCTTCTCAGGGCCCCTGAGGCTGGGTATGTAGAGAGAGGGCAGATGAATGGAAAGGAATCCATTCTGCAGGGCAGTGTTAGCAAAAACAAGGGAAAAAAATACATGAGAATGTGAATGAATTCACACTGGAATTGCACCGAAGGCACTACAGAAAAGAGTAAGCACTGCATCGGCAAACGCACAACCTATCCTAGCCAGTAGCCGCAAATCTCCTCCCTCTGCGTAGCACTTTGCGTAGTCATTGGAGGGGTACTGGCAAATATTTAAAAGCGAGATGACATCCACTGTGCGATTAAGTCCTTTTTGCACTAAGCTGCCCTGACGAGATGGCAGATGAAAGAGTAAACAAGGATTTTTTTTTTCCACTTTTTGTCATCTTTCTTATGCGTCACTTCTGCATCCGTGCACACACAACAGACAAAAACAATGACTGCGCGAGACAACCTGACATGTCCTTTTCATGGGCCAGAAAATAGAGCTGTCAAGTGGCGGTGGCACAGACAAGCCACTGAATCTGGATGGATTCCTCAAGCAAAATTGACTTTCTGAAAGCAGTTGAACCCACAGGCCATGACATTTTAGATCTCAGCTCCAGAGACATTTAAGATCTCAGTGGGTGACATGTTACCTTTGCCCATTGTCTGTGCTTGAATCTATATGGCTTGGCAGGTCCCGGAGATACAGGTAATGCCCAACATGCAACGATCCTGTGTTATGTTAGTGTGGAACATGTGTGAGATGGGCACTTCTGTGGAGCTCTGCACGGTGCTCGTCTTTGCGTGAGTCTTGGGAGAAAGCGGTTGCCTTCGCATGCTCAGTGCATTCTTTGAAAAGTTAGGAGATCCCCTTGATCAATTATTGATCAAAGCCATTTACAAAGCACTGCCAAAAGTCACGAGTGTGTATTGTGATTCACGGTGTTCATGTGTATGAAAGTGTGTTTCTGACTATGCGGCACTGAAAGAGAAAACAGAGGGGCATGGAGAAAGGGAAAGGATGAAGCAACTAAGGTATAAATAAGGAAAATAGGGATGGGGAGCACATGTGCATGTGGCTTCACAGCGAAAATGAGATGTGTTTTACCTGTTTTGTGATATGCTCTGTGGGGAGAGGGATTCCAAAGGCTCTTTTGGAAAAATGACACAGAATTTGTCACATGCTCTACGGTGTACAAGTAAGATATATTACATTCAAATCAGAACACGTTCCTATATCCCAGTAAATCACAATGGATGCTGTCAGACTGTCACACGGGATTTGTTCTATTATTAAGTGACTAGGGAGCAGATCCAAGTCCTGTAAATCATGCTGCAGTGAAAATCTGAAATGATACCCTTTTAAATTCAGGTGGTATGAGTCAAATTTGTAGGAGATGTTACTTTCAATCAAGATGACTTGCCGGTTTAAAAGTTGCAGGATGCCACAGGTTGGACTTAAGCTGCAAGTACGCATGAGAACGAAACACCAGGCAGGAGAAACCTTATGAAAGAAGATGCGTGATTTCATCTAAATAATGAATCAGTTTCACTCATTGTCACATTTATTTTTTATTTAGGCATCAGTGCATTTTGTCCCAGGCCTCAGACTGCTGGTACCGTAGCTCGGCTTTTGAATGAAATTACTGTTTATTGGATCTGAATACTTGGCATTATTGGAACTGAGTATGCTTCTCATTGCAGCCAAGCCTGCTGTCTGTGTTTTTCTTGTTTGTTTTTTTTTTTTTTTTTTTTTTTAAATTTTATCTTGTCATAATAATTAAAAGGCAAGAATTAAAAAAAATGTCCATCCATCCATTCGCTTCCGCTTATCCTTTTCAGGGTCGCGGGGGGCGCTGGAGCCTATCCCAGCTGTCATAGGGCGAGAGGCGGGGTACACCCTGGACACGTCGCCAGTCTGTCGCAGGGCCAACACACAGGGACAGACAACCATTCACACTCACATTCATTCGCACATTCACACCTAGTGACAATTTGGATTATCCAGTTAACCTATCCCCACAAGCTGCATGTCTTTGGATGGTGGGAGGAAGCCGGAGTGCCTGGAGGGAACCCACGCAAACACGGGGAGAACATGCAAACTCCACACAGAAAGACCCCGGCCTGATGTAGGAATTGAACTCAGGACCTTCTTGCTGTGCAGCAACAGTGCTAACCACCGTGCTGCCTTTTAAAAAAAAAAAAAAAAAAAAAAAAAAAAAAAAAAAAGTGTGTAGCCTTAATGCATTTAATCATTTTTTTCAGTTCTGTTTTTTGTACACTTCCTGATCAGCCTACAAGACTCAGTAAAACAGCAGCATGACAGTGGATGAACATTGACTGTGACATGGTGCAGATTACAAAACTGTTCTTTCTTTTCATTAATAAAGACTTATACAATGTCAGCCTTTCATTTTCCATTATTTTACCACTTTCTGTTACGTTTATATTGGAGTAATTAATGTAGCTTGCTAAGAAAAAAAGTTTTCTTTTTTAAAGTACTTCCTTAAACGTTACAGTGTGTAAAGTCTCACAGCTAGATTGCTGTCAGCTGTTTTCTTACTCTTCCCAGTTCAAATGCATTATCTACTATGGTGGTTGCTGAAGGAAAACATATCTTAATCAGCTAAGAGAGAGCAAAAACACGGCATATTTCAAATACTGTTTGTGCAAAAAAAAACAAAAATCAAAAAACCTTCAGTTGATCCAAAATGCTATTATGACATAACTGATAGGGACTAGAAAGACAGAGTATATATATCTCATACTGTCTCCTCTTCACTGGCCAAAATCCATCTCATTACATATAGGTCTTGAATTTTCAGACTGCGTCTTATCTTATAGACCTTACAGAACCATATCACCCCAATACAGAATTTTAATTATTTTAATTCTATTTATTTCAAAGTAGAATGAGAAGCTGATCCTTCAGCTTGTATGTCCACCTTCAGTGGAATCGGCCCTTGTAATGTAAATGTAATGTGTTCATTACAAGATTACCTTTTGAAAGAGTTTCATCATTTCAGTCTGGGGTTGAAAAATATAGTTCAGCATTTGTTTGTGTTTTAAACTTAAAGTACTTGAAAAACCTTCAGACTTGGCAACTTAGCCAAGCCCACATCTGGCCTATTAACCAATAACTGATCACAGCAGAAAAGAGCATTGCTCTGGCTCATCCAGTCTGGCACCAGCTTAAGCTAATCTACCCTTACAGTTGTCAGGCCTGAGGAGGAATCATAGCAGGGTTTAGTTAATAGCAACATACCTACATGTTAGCCACAAGTAGATTAAATGTTAACTGTTTAACCATAAACCTTGTTTTGCTGGTATAGCATTATCTAATAAAACCAGAAATGCCCTATTGTTGTCTATAAAGTTATATAGTCTGCTGTATTTCACTACAGGGAACTTTATATACTTTTGAAAACTACTTTTTGGGGATTTTGTTATTTTTTCATGGTTACTGCTCACTGTCAGGGTTGTGTGCTCCAGAAAACAGCATCCCTCCTTCTGACTATCCTAGAGGACCTGGCCAAACACACACTGCCCAAGAGACAGGCTGCCATTTTCATAAAATTAAAAATGAAACCTCAGAGAATAATCTGTGCTGATTGTGAAATACAGTATCTATGTAGACATGTTAACTACAAGACTAGGTTACAATGGCTGCAGAAATTTCTATGCTAACATATGTAACTCTGTAACTGCAAATCTTGCAGTAAAAACAAGTGCAGCATGCTGGCTTTTGTTAATTGTCCTGTTTTATATGCTTTGTATCTTTTTTTCAGTCTGCAATTGCACATTTTCTGCTCTGACCAGTATTATACTACATCATAATGGCAGTATGGTGTGTATGCATATAGATTGGAATACTTAAAAATAGTACAGTATCTATTTTCATTGTAGACACACATGTCATTCTGCGCCATCATGTGCTATTAGTATGGCTGTCAAGAAATGAAAACTGTAATTGTGATTGATCGCATCACGTTGTGCAGAAATTTATCGCGCAATTGCAATTATTCAGGGAATAATCACTGCTGTCACACTGCTACATTGATGGCTCCTGTATGGTGTGCTGGACACTATGTGTACTTACTTTGCTTTCACTGTTTAGCTGTTTTGCTACATCCATAAAATAATAGGCACATACCTCTTCATGCTGTCCCTCCTTTATTTTCATGAGTGTCAAAGCATGTAATTGCAGTTCCCACTGTCTGTAATGGGCTGTAACCCACACTAACTACTGTATGATGTTTTGCCCTCTCTGCCCTAATGATGACTGTGGCTCTTGCAGGCAACTCATAAGCTGAGTCATTGACTTTCATCCAAAGTATGTCACACATACCTACCAGTACAAAGTGGCCACCCATTGGCAGCGCCAGCAGCCATAATTGATATTATTAAATCAAATCATAACATACAAAGTATATAACATAATGTCTTCTTTATTTCAGTGATGATTTTTCTTGCATATTCCATTTAATAACTGACAATTAGATTTAATGTAACAAATTACATGTCATTACATGGTTACGATTTCTAGCACTTCCAGATTTTGCTTATCTGATGCTTTAGAAAAATAGTAACATAGAAATGTTGCATTGATTGTTTTTCAGTGAACACTATTGAGGTTTGTAACATATTACCAGGGCTGCAGTTGAATAGTTTTAGGGGCATACGTCTCTGAAAGAGGTGATACGTTAAGAAGGCATACTAAGAGCTGACTGAATTCTCTGAATACTAAGCAAAGCTTCAGTGCTTACTTTATTATCTCCTTTAGCATAGCACATAGTGGAATATCCTTTATGTCACTTAGTTGTTTTTCTTTTTTTGAAGCAATTTGTAACATGAGTTTATAAAATTCTTCTATAAATTAAAAGAAAAATCTGGTGTGTGAAAATGTTCAAAGTTTAAATGTGTCAAATTGGCTGTGGTTAAGACTCAAATGCAGGACTCACAAAAAGATGTTTGTTGAAATGGTCCAACAAAGTATATCAAAGCCCAAAACACAAAACAAACAGTGGGATCTAAATTCTTCAACAAAGAGAAAAACGAGGCAAGGTGGGCAAATAGACTTCTGACAAAGAACAAATGGAAACTGGAAATATACACACAAAAACACAGAGGGCAATCAGGGGAAGGGAAACGGTTGGGGAACAAGAACCAGTTGAAACTAATCAAGACAAATGACACAACCCAGGATACAAAAGGAACAAAAACTCAGACTGAGTGTAGAGGCACACGATACACACCAGAGCAAAGAAAACCCTGAAAGCTATAAATCAAAGGTTCCAAATGTCAGAACTCACAGACTATAACCAAAATAGAGAACACATAATAATAAACCAATTAAATTCATCCTTTTTATAGAATTGGACAACAATATGACATGATATAAGAATATTTCCAGAACTTCCCTTTGGAGAGACACCACTGCTGTTTTCCACTTAAACAACCTTCCGTTCCTTCATGCACTAACTTGACTAGACGCTGGAACCCTTCCACAGGGATCTTGGCCCATGCTGATTTGATAGCATCACACCAATATTCCGTGGCCACATTAATGCATCTGATGGCACATTATGCTGCAGGAAGCATCCATCTGAAAAATGCATAGATGGTGATGATTAACGGCTGAACTTGGTCAGCACGAAACACTGCAAAGTTCAAGTGATGCTCAGTCTGATCTAAGTGATATGATTGGTTGTGTTCAATAACTGGCCCTTGTAGTATTTTCTTTTAAAGTCACAGATGAAGAATCTACAGTGTAACCCATTTGCTTGTGCGTGTTCCATGACATTCTTTGGTACACTGCTGCATAAAGTGAGTTTACATTTATGAACACATCTTACCACTCTTTCTTTCATCTATGATGCATTTCTGTCCCAGGGATTGCCTCCGCTGTCGTGATGTGGGTTTTTTTTGTTTTTTGTCTGGTTGGTTGTTTTTTTGCTTCTTTTTGCTTCTGTCCCCAGAAAACTCGGTAATGCGTAAATATCCTGTTGTGAAGGCTGATTGTCAGATAGTGGAACCATCGCTTCTGTAACGATCATACCATATTCAAATCTCAAGTCTTGCCCATTCCAATATTTAGCCGAACAGCAATGGAGCCTATCAACTCTGTCTGCTTGCCTTATGTCTTATTTACACATCAGGCAGTATGAGAAGACAAGCTGTTTGCATAATAGTGAGGTATGAATGGAGGGAGTCTTTTCTTCCTCTCTTTTTTTGAGAGAGGTATTTGCAAGCTGATAGAAGAGAAACACCAGACAGTTCCACTGGAGGTATTTTATTGATGATTGGATTTTGACAACAGCAAATAATAACAACGACAATAAAAATTCAGCTATATTCTACATCATTATGTGGCACTCAGCTATGATTTTAATACCCTGAACAACATCTCAGTTTCTTGACACCAAAGGTTTGTATTTATTTATTTTTTTTCAAGTAGCATAAAAGTTAACATAGCTTTTATCAAACACGTATTTTCACCCTTTTCAATGTCACCAGCTGAGTTAAAGCCCTCTTTCGTGCAAGGGTTTCTAAAGTGATTTTCCTGAGGTAGTACCCAATCTCCTCCCTAATGTCCTCTGTAGCCTTCAGTTAACCATCTGCTGGGAAGGGAGCACATGGCAGAAGATGTGTTAATGAATGCACACTTATATAATCCAGACCTGTGGTGGAGGGAAAGACAGAGTGCACGAGTGGCAGGCCAGATCCACATCACTTGACACTCCACCAAGTATAAAAGAGAACAATAATAAGGTTTCTTTGTGCCACCAGTGCCTCCAAGTGGCCCGAGAAGGCAATTTTTCCCTTCTTCCTTCTTTCCCCTTTCAAACGTGACATGACAGCTGCTGTTTTCCCTTTTCTCTTTCTATAAAGAAAAACCCAAAAGACATAGGAGCTGATGTATCGCACGCGACAAGGTAATATACGGATGGTATTGCTTTTTCGATGACCACTGTTAAATGGGCAGCATGCTGACACAGTAAACCACAACGCAACGGTGACTGTTACAGATTGGTCCTTAGCCCTCCCTCTTTCCACCTCCTGCCAAAATGCCATACCTAGCCCTTGCCCTGGCCAACCATCATATCCCCCCCTTATGAATCAAAGACAATGGAGTAGAAGAGAGAGATGAGGGCTTGCAAGCAATTGGCTCTGCCTCCCCATTTTTTTTCTTTTCTCTCTCTTGCAGTGTGTACATTTCCTACTTCTCTGCATCGAGCTGTCTAGCTGGGTTGGATGATAAATCCTGAGGCGAGTTTTAAAGCACCAGCAGAATACAAACTGCCCAGGTTACGCTTTGTTCACACAGGTTAATATACACATCAGGGCAGCATATATGGGAGTGCTTGCCCACCCTTTCCTCTGCCCTTTCACCCATCTGCTCATGTATCACTCTTTATCTGTGTTGCTTTCAGTTTTGTTGGACTAAGTTGGCTTATTGACACGAGCAATCATCAGAAACAATACTGCTGATGCAGTAGGCAAACAAAGCCAGCAAAACAACTGCTACTGAATATTCACATTGTATTGTTGTTGTCAAGTTTGAGTATTCTCAGTCCATTATTTATTCATTCTTCTACTTACCAAGCATGACTTTAAATCAATATTGCAGCATTTTAAAACAATACTTGGATTCAGTGGTATCAGTGGAAAGATCTATACTACTCTGCTATCTGTCCACTTTATGCTACAGTCACACTGGGGAAGGCAATGCTTGAAGACTGCGGCACGACCAAAATCATTACAACCATGAACTTGCGATCTCATTGCCTTTGAAATGGATGCTTCAGAACTTCATCAAAGCTACTTTGTTGTGTCAGGATGGCAATGAAATGGCAACATGATGGGGTCAGTGTGTTATCACAGTTGAACATGGTCAAGTTTGCCATTACATACAAAACATTTTTTGTGCTAATAGATAGATTATTGGTAGAAACAGAAATGATTTAACTGCAAAATCACAAAGACCCACAGCAATCTCTCTATTTTAAAGAGTTCCCATTTATCTGTTTGCCTTTATAAATTAAACAAAATATATTTCCAAACTGCCAAGAAGTCTGAGAGTGATACGGTTTGCTGAGTAACCAAGCTGTGTTGTTTCATTCAAATAGGTTCACTTCTAATGGCTATAAACAGCATGGCAACATGGCAAATGTGATTGGTTGAGTTGACAGTGGTTACATCCACCTTTTATAGGTGTGTTTGCCAAAAAGCGGGCAAACTTTATTCTTGTTGTTAGCTGATTCATTGATTCACCACTAAACCAGGACAGAAAGTAAGGACTGAAACACCACCAGCATAAAACAGCAAGTGAAGTAAATTGCGCTAAACTGCCACATAGACGTTTCTAGCTAGCTTATAGCTATTATCTGTGGAGCTAGCAGTTTGGGTTAAAATATCACAGGCCTTTTACACAGTGAAGAATTTTTATTTTGTTAGGTATTCAAGTTATTTACAGAAATGGTGCCAGAAACATTTAAAATGGGAAATCTTAAATGTGTCTTGCACATTTTCTAAGCACCGCTGCATTACCATTTCATGGGATGTTAGTGCCTCTGAAAACAAGAATTTAATACTGAGATGTGTTGGGCTGAGCAATGCTTGTGCAAACAGTGTAGATTTGCAGTGATTAATCTGCCTGAGAAGAGATTAAGTATTAGATTGTAGAACTATTTGCAATGTGTATGAGAGGCTAATAGAGATACAAGTGCAATCTCAACCTATAAAAGAGCATTTTACACATTCTGTTTTAGAGATGGCACTTTTCTTCCTTTTGTTGGGAAATCCCCTTTCTGTGAGCTAACATATATCATTAACACACTGGCACAAATGTTGATAATATAATAATACATTTCTAAAGTTACTGTGTTCTTTTCTCTCTGCCAATAAATAACCACTTTAATAATCTGGGAACAAGGCAAGCAGACACACTGTGACCTAGACTATGGTAGGCTTCACTGGACCTGAACACAACCATTTTAGCTGTTGAGCCAGCAGGCCAAATCAAGTGGTCTTTATTAAAGTCGCTTTGATGGATTCACCTCTGGCCTCCCCTGCTGTGATCTATCGCCTGTCCAGCTCTTGGAGGTCGTAATAAACTTGTTTAGCAAGAGGGTCACTGCATGCAAGCAGGGTGTGAGTGTGTGTATGTGCACGTGGGGGGGCGGGAGTAGTTTCCTGCTTGTACAGTCTGTTTTGTGGATCAGGTGGATCATATATCATATGTGGATCATATACAGCCTTTCATCCATGGCTGCTGGCCCCGGATCCACTAGTAATGATGTGTCTAGTTTCTCCACAGGTTATAGTGTTGTAGCATTATATATTTATACACACACTTTTAAGATATCAGGCACAGTGCCAGTGTAGTAGATTTTCTTAATAGAGTAGTTAATCAGGAGGCTGCCATCTTTCAAGTTTGTCTTCACATGCTTGTTTGTTAGATTTAGGCACCAAAACGATTTTGTTAGTATCTGTTCTTAATTGAGGTTAAATTAGGCCATTTTAAAATGTTAAACATATTTATGTTTTTAATCTTACATGGGGGACATGGGTCATTCCAAAGCTGAGGAGCGCACGGTACATCCATTCACATGGCTGGAAGAAAAGGGTTAAAGCCTTTTTAAAGCATAATATAGATAGTTATAAGAGCTTGCATAAACAACTTGTGGGGTCATTTTTAGGAATTTTCCTGATTTTGGATATAATGTACACTGTATTACCAAAAGTACTTGCTCATCTGCCTTCAAAAATATATAATAATAATAACAATAATGAATTTTATTTATGAGCGCCTTTCAAGTCACCCAGGGACACTTTACAATAGGATAAAACACTTAGCAAAACAATAACAGAATAAGAACAATAAAACAAAAGCACAAGATAAAATTAACAAACAGTGGATTCACAGTGAATATGCAGATTTGAACAGATGAGTTTTGAGTTGGGATTTAAACTGGGGGAGAGAACCAATGTTTCTTATTTCTGGGGTCAGAGAGTTCCACAGCCTGGGAGCAGAGCAGCTGAAAGCTCTGCTTCCCATGGTGGTGAGGCGGAAAGAAGGTACAGCAAGCTGGATAGAAGAAGAAGATCAAAGTGAACGGGCAGAACAGGTAGTGGTTAACAGGTCAGAAAGGTAAGGAGGAGCGAGGTCATGAATGGCCTTGAAGGTGAGCAGAACAATATTATCCGGAATTTCACAGGGAGCCAGTGAAGTTCCTGAAGAACAGGGGTGATGTGGCGGTAGGAGGGGGTTCTGGTGATAATGCAAGCAGCAGAGTTCTGAACCAGTTGAAGCTTATGGAGGGATTTTTGGGGGAGACCATGCAGAAGAGAATTGCAGTAGGCAATACGGACGGTAACAAGACTGAATGGACGTAGACTGGGTGGAAAGTAAAGGAAGCAATCTGTTAATGTTACCTAGATGGAAGTAGGCAGAACGGCTGAGATTATTGATGTGAGATTTATAGGAAAGTGAACTATCTACGATGACACCAAGGCTCTTAACCTGAGGAGAAGGGAAAACTGTGGAGTTATCGATGGTGAGTGAGAAATGGTTTGCCTTCAAAAGGTTGGATTTGGTGCCAATAAGGGCGATCGTGGCTCAAGAGTTGGGAGTTTGCCTTGTAATCGGAAGGTTGCCGGTTCGAGCCCCAGCTCGAACCGTTTCGGTCGTTGTGTCCTTGGGCAAGACACTTCACCTACCGCCTACTGGTGTTGGCCAAAAGGGCCATGGCGCGATATGGCAGCCTCGCTTCTGTCAGTCTGCCCCAGGGCAGCTGTGGCTACAACTGTAGCTTGCCTCCACCAGTGTGTGAATGGGTGGATGACTGGGTGTGTAAAGCGCTTTGGGGACCCTAGGGGGGACTAGTAAAAGCGCTATACAAATACAGGCCATTTACCATTTACCAATAAGGAGGATCTCAGTTTTATCCTCATTGAGCTTTAGAAAATTAGAGGTAAACCAGGATTTTAACTCAGATAGACATTCTGAAAGGGAGGAAGGTGGGAGGGAGGAATCAGGTTTGCAAGAGAGATATAACTGGGTGTCATCAGCAAAACAGTGAAACTGAAGATCAAATTTGCGGAAAATGGTACCTAGAGGGGGATGTATATTATGAAGAGAAGAGGGCCTAAAACTGAGCCTTGAGGTACACCAGAGGTGACGGGGAATAGACGAGAGCGGAATGATCTTAGTTGAATAAACTGGGAATGGTCGAGGAGATGATTGAAACCAGGTGAGGGGTGTGTCAGAGATGCCGAGAGAGGAAAGTCTGCTGTGAAGTACAGAGTGAGAAATGGTGTCGAAGGCTGAACTCAGATCTAAAAGGACGAGAATGGTGAGAAGACCAGAGTCAGCTCTGATTAGAAGATCGTTAGTGACTTTAAGTAAAGTTTCTGTACTGTGACATGAGTGAAAACCAGATTGAAATCTCTCGTAGATATTATTATTAACCAGGTGTAAATGAAGTTGAGCTGCAACCACTTTTTCGAGTATCTTAGAAATGAAGGGTAAATTTATGAACTTGAGTGACATTGGATTCTTAACCCGGGAGGGTTTAATATAATGCTGCCCCACCCTTTGCATCTATAATAACTGCAGCTCTACTAGGCAGGCTTTTCACAAGTTTTAGGAGTGTTAATGGGAATTTTTGACCATTCTTCCAAAAACACATTTGTGAGGTCACACACTGATGTTGGACGAAAAGGCCTGACTTACAGTGTCTGCTTTAATTCATCCCAAAGGTGTTCTGTCAGGTTGAGGTCAGGACTCTGTGCAGGACAGTCAAGTTCTCCATCCATCCATCCATCTTCATCCGCTTTATCCGGGGCCGGGTCGCGGGGGCAGCAGCCTAAGCAAAGAGGCCCAGACCTCCCTCTCCCCAGCCACCTCCTCCAGCTCATCCGGGGGAACACCAAGGCGTTCCCAGGCCAGCCAAGAGATATAATCTCTCCAGCGTGTCCTGGGTCTGCCCCGGGGCCTCCTCCCGGTGGGACATGCCTGGAACACCTCACCCAGTAGGCGCCCAGGGGGCATCCTTACCAGATGCCCAAACCACCTCAGCTGGCTCCTTTCGATGTGGAGCAGCAGCGGCTCTACTCTGAGCCCCTCCCGGATGGCCGAACTTCTCACCCTATCTCTAAGGGAGATGGCAGCCACCCTTCGGAGGAAGCTCATTTCCGCCGCTTGTATCCGCGATCTCGTCCTTTCGGTCACTACCCACAGCTCGTGGCCATAGGTGAGGGTAGGGACGTAGATCGACCGGTAAATTGAGAGCTTCGCTTTTACACTCAGCTCCCTCTTCACCACGACAGACCGGTGCAGCGTCTGCATTACTGCAGCTGCAGCCCCAATCCGTCTGTCGATCTCCGGCTCCCTTCTCCCATCACTCGCGAACAAGACCCCGAGATACTTGAACTCCTCCACTTGGGGCAGGACCTCATCCCCGACCCGGAGTGGGCACTCCACCCTTTTCCGGCTGAGAACCATGGCCTCAGATTTGGAGGTGCTGATCCTCATTCCCGCTGCTTCACACTCGGCTGCGAACCGCTCCAGTGCGAGCTGGAGGCCCTCACCCGATGAAGCCAACAGAACCACATCATCCGCAAAGATCAGAGATGAGATCCTGAGGCCACCAAAGCGAAAGCCCTCCGCCACTTGGCTGCGCCTAGAAATCCTGTCCATAAAAATTATGAACAGAACCGGTGACAAAGGGCAGCCCTGGCGGAGCCCATCACCCACCGGGAACGAGTTCCCAAGTTCTTCCACACCAAACTCCATCATCCATGTCTTTATGGTATTTGCTTTGTGCAGTGGTGTGCAGTCATGTTGTAACAGGAAGGGCCATCCCTCAACTGTTCCCACAAAGATGGGAACATGAAATTGTCCAAAGTGTCTTGGTATGATGAATTGTTAAGAGTTCCTTTCACTAGAACTAAAGGGCTGAGTCCAACTCCTGTAAAAAACCAAAACAAAAAACCTCCACCAGACTTTACACTTGGCAGACAGACAACCACCAAACCCAGACTTAACCAGTGTCAGTGTGCTTTACTCCTCTTGCGCTTCGTGATGTAAGGCATTGCAGCTGCTCGGCCATGGAATCCCATTCCATGAATCTCTCTACGTGCTATTCTTGAGCTCTAGCACTTGACTGTGCATAAAGTTGGTGACCTCTGAGCACCAAGCACCTCTGCATCCGCTGACCACGCTGGGTGATTTTATTTGGAATACTACTTCATACCTGAGTTGCTGTTGTTCCCAATCACTTCCACCTACAGTGTATTGTGGAATATTTAGTCGTGAGGAAATTTAATGACTGGACTTGTTGCACATCCTATGATGGTACTACACAGGAATTAGCTGAGCTCCTGAGAGGGACACATTCTTTCAAAATTGGAACACCTGAATTTAATGACTTGAATGGGTGAGTGACTATTACTATAGTCTATTTTTGTCATACATTTTTGTAATAAATAGATGGAACCATTTGACCTGGTAATGTGTGTCCACTACTTCAATTTAAATAACATGGAAACACTGACATTGTTTCCATGTTATTTAAACACATTATACAGTAAAAGAAAGCTTGTTTCTGTGACATAAGATTAAATAAATCACACTTGGCAATCGCATTAACCAAATACGATGGGATGATTAAGTGTTTCCTCTGTTTGTCCTGCAGTGAATTAGCAGACATTGTAGATTGCCAGTTATCATCCACATGTGTCATCTGCCAGTTAACAGTGGCTGCTGTCTCCATCCATTCACTTTTTAATGAGCGCTGCAGGGCTCAGCGTTATTGGACTGTTCAACTTTTATGTAGCAAGATGGAGACGAGAGCTTTGCACTGTGGGTTGTAGGCACCAAAGAACTGTGTAAAATTGTATATGTTTTTACTATTTGGGCAAAGTCCAAATGTACTTTACAGCTTTGTTTATAGATGTCATTTCAAATGTTTCATTTTTCAAAGCAAATCGCAGCGGTGAAAGAGTATGATGTACATTTATCAGCTAAATCTCTCACAAATAAACGTTATGAAGTATGGTTGTTGAAAGAAGCAGGCAAAGCCTGAAGATACCGCAGAGGGCAGAGGCTGATATTATTGCTGTTCTTTATGGCGTTGTTTTATGAACAATGGTAAAACTTTGAACAATAGGTTATCTTTCGCTCTGTGCACATTACAGATATCACAAACACCAAATCCAAGTTGACAAAGCAGCCAGTGCGAAATGAAATACAGAAGCATTCAAGACATTTTTGGGGGGGTTCTTGGTTTCTCTGATCTCCTTTTTATTATCTATCTATCTATCTATCTATCTATCTATCTATCTATCTATCTATCTATCTATCTATCTCGTGTTGTAATAAGATAATCATGTTGCAAGTTAAATATTGTGTTATGTATGGTATCATAGGAAACAGCAATATTTACATTGTAATGACAAGCTGAGAGATACTCATATCAAACAGTGATAACAGGAGACAAGAGACTAAGTAATATAAAGACCAGTTTATATTAGTCATCCAAGTTATCGTTATAGATTCCACAGTGCTTCTTAACCAAGTGTAACACATTTTATAAATGTCATTTACAACTTTACAATAGCCGTGCAGATAATGTTCATAGATTGATTGATTTACACAGCACTTATTAATCAATTAGTAAATAAGATTCATTATTATTCTATTGTTAAGCAGTAAAAAAAAAGTACAAAATAAACAAAAATGAATTTATCCTTTATTAATGATGGCTGTTATAAAGTGTCATCAAATTATCTTACATCAAATACACAACAAACGTTTTCATCGCTTCATCTTTTAGCCACAGCAGATCATCTACCTCCATCTCACCCTATGTCTAGCACACCAATGCTCTGCACGTCCTCCTTTTCTGCACCCATGAACATCCTCTGTGGTCTTCCTGTTTTCCTCCCGCCTTGCAGCTCCCTCTTCCACATCCTTGTTTGATATATCCACCGTCCCTCCTCCGTCCAAACTATTTCAGCCTCGCCTCTTTTAACTTTATCTCTAAACTGCTCAACCTGAGCTGTCTCTCTGATGTACTCACTTTCTATCCATCCTTAAAAGTAAGTTTTGTTATAACATTTCTAAAGTTTCATCATTTATTAGGGGTTGCGTAACTGGTTCTTAAACTGCATAAAGTGATGTGTTATTTCTTTTTTTTTTTTTTTTGTCTGTAGCCAAGCTCATACTCTGTCTCCTTCCTCTCACAGCTGAACAATCCTTATTAAAATATAGCCCGAGTACCTTTGTGAATAGTTCCGGTTCGTGGATTTCCTCACTCAGGAATTCACAGTCATTTGCGGTGAGTCTGAATATATGTCCCCAGGCGATTGCTAAAGCACCCCTCCAAAATGTCCACAAGCTGAAATCACCGAAAGCCTTCTTTGAGTGTCTTCCCAAAAATATACATTTTCTTGGATATTGTATATTTCTGTTTAACGGTGATGACATTCACTTCACAATCTGGTGGCAAGTACATGCCAGCATCATCAGAAATTAGCTGGGCGAACCATCATGGTTGTCATGGTAGCGATCACATTTGGGCCCTTCCAGTAGTACCACTTAATACTATTGTAGCGAACCACGCTGGAGGAGGCAGGGTAATATATGCCGTTCAGGTTGGACGGACCGCAAGCGTCAAACCACCATCCTGCAGAAGAGGAAGTGTGGCAAAAAGTTCAAGGTAAAAGTCAGAATTAATTGTATTCAAGCTCATGAAATGTAACACCCAAATGTACAGCTGTAAGTCAGCAGTAACTTTATACTGGCGCAGAAGGGAAATGAAATGCACTTCAGGACATTTACAAGGGAGTGGATATCTTTTTTTTTTTCTTTACAAGACGGGTTATGAGGCGAAACAGATTGAGATGATGTGGGTTGAGCGACAGCAGGTGACTGATGCAACGTTACCTCCTGACGCGAGCTGCGCACACTTGCAGGTGCAGCGGTCATTGTCTCTGTCCTTGGTGCTGAACTGGCTTCCAGCGTGGGAGAGGCTGCTGGTTCGTCCAGCTGTGCCACTGAAGCCCTCGGCATGAAGGCTAGTGAGGGGGAAAAAAATGAATATAGAAATTCAGCAAAAAAGCTCAGCTGCAGGCGCTCCTATTCATTATTTAAAGCCATGTTGGGCAACTTGTTGGCAGTCGCAAATGACAGTGAGTGGATACTGCCCCCAAACTGGCTGAAGCTCAGTATCTCTAAAGTAATCCAATCATGTTCTGCTAAACTGAACACGGCACAGTTGTGTTTACTAACCCGGCTTGTCTGTATTTCAATACCAACAGGATACCAACAGGATGAGGTTGACGAATTGGCTTCTTACTGTTCACTTTTCCTTTGTTGGACTTTGATTCTTCACAGCTTCTGGCAATATCTGACTTTACAATTTGGTTTTAGTAAACTGCTTCCTAAAGAGGGCACAATCCGATGTTCCTCTCTTTCACCATTCCTTCTTCTTGTTAAGAAACTCTGTAAGAGGGGGTGTATTTTTGGATGAAAGCCTGTCGAGCTCATCATTAAATTCAAATAAAATTTGCCAATTTATTATTTTACAAAGATAAAAAAAAGAAACAGATGAATAGAAATATGTAAAGTCATATACCACAATATAATATCATATCCTTTTTATCATATGTACAGTACGACTCCAGCATTCCTATTGTTACCCCATTGTTGTATCAACATCAGTATAAAAAGTAACCTAAAGAAGTTCTCATTATTTTTCTTCCATGCTGTGCTTTGTGAAGCAGCTGCGCCTGTAAGAAATTTCTATCCAACTTAAATTGATTCGCTCAATTATTTTCATACACCAGCCCAGCAATTGGGTGTCTGTGCGTTTCTGCGTCTGATTTCGCATCTGTGTGTGAGAGTGTGTGTGTGCGCGCACATCACGACTGCTTTAAAGAGAGCAGACAAGGTCAGTCTCGCTGTTTGGCATCTCCTCTGCCCTGTCATTTTGTCTAGTTAGTGCCACACTCTCCCCTGAGTTATGTGACCCCCCTCTCCTCCTCCCCTGTAGCCTGGGGCACGCTGTCTGTGAGGACTAAGTGAAGAATCCTCCTCTTGAATTTGTAAGTTCACCACAGGGCAGGACAACACATCGTGAGACGAAGGGGGGATGGAGGAGATAATGGTGCTGGTGCTGGGGGGCAGGAAAAAAGCTAGAACAGCACAGAGTTCATTAACAGAATTTCAATTAAATTTAATGACTTTTTTTTGTTCCCCAACAATACTCATCTTAAACTTTATATTGTGAGGTATAGTGGTGCAACAATACAGAGAGAACCCAACTGATCCGTGAGCAGAACCAGGTTAAGCCGTCTGTCACGACCAGTCAACATGTGGGGAAAGGTTCAGCCATGCATGAGGATGGGTTTTTTTCATGCTAATTCAGTGATGTGATGCAAATTAGGACCAATCAAATTAGTCAGAATGGCAACAGCAAGCTTACAGAATATCCTACTGGAAAGAGTGGCCTACAGAAGGTGTCAGCTCCTCCAGCACCCCCGAAAAACTTTTGCATTAGCCATGACTTCCAGATGTGTTTTATTTTTTCTCTTTTCCCTCAGCTATTATACCAATACCACAGACCACAGGCTAACCCTTTTCAAGGTGACTGTCTTTTATATTGTTGTTGTATGGCTTAATGACAGAGATACAGTTACGCTAAAAGAATGTCGACTACTTTCCCTGCTATAAGTGCAGCTATTCTTGGCTTCCTCGAAGGGAAAGGTGGTCTGTCATATCGATGATTAATGTATGAATCTTGTTACTGAGTTTTAGGTGAAGACCTTGATGCAGCTCTGGGGAGTGCACCGAATGCACCGAGGATGAGAACTGCTCTGGCTGACGAGCTGCATAGCACCACAGTTCCAGCTGGGGAGTTACAATAAAAAAAACAACCCAGCTTCTTCGGGGTGCTAGCTGAATCTGATGCACATTGAACTGTTTAGACAGAACGTGGTTATATGCACTCAGGTGCTTCAACTCACACAGTGTAGCCTACAGCTAAATGTTGAAAGGCTGCGTTTCATCATGCTAATTATGGGGATGAAACTCAGGCAAATGCAATTTTGCTGCCCTATTAGGCGTCTTGGAAGCATACCTCCACATGTGATTATGATTTGTCATCTCTCAGAGCATCAATCTCCATAAACGTTCCCCAAACAAGGCCAAATTCCTGTGAATTTCTATCTAATCTAACCTCACATTACATTTCTGTCTGTTTTAGAAGCTACATGGCTTCGGCATTCCCACACCTCACCCCACCGCGGCCCCCCCACACACACACATAATCTTGTTAGTGATTGCTGGGTTACCAAAGGGCTTTGTGTGAGTTGTCAGTTTCTGGCTGCGAGCAGGTATTGCTTAGTGTTCCTGTTATACTCTAGTGGATGTGGCTCCCTTTGGGGATTTTCAGGGGGAAACAGCAGGTGCATTGATGGGAAAAGAAAAATAGAGGCAAACTAAAAGTGCCCGCTTGCCCTCCACTTAGCTCATCATTTTGAATGACATTCTTTTAAAACAAAAACAGTCCAATTGCTGCCTCCACTTCAGCGGTCGCAGATTAAAAAAAACAGAAAAATGAAAACATAGAGACGAATTTTAACCGTTGATAACAGCTTCTAATCCGAGAGTCCCGTGCCCGCATCAAAGGTGACAGCTGAAGAGGTGTCACTGTACCGCCATTATAGTGTTCACAACAGACAGCTCTTAATATAGCACTTACACTGACTTCTGAAATAAAACACCTTCATTAAGATCCGATTCATGTCATGTTTCTGAGAAAGTGGGAAAAAGAAATAATTA
The DNA here is from genome assembly GCF_056152115.1 of Neolamprologus brichardi. Classification (NCBI taxonomy): domain Eukaryota; kingdom Metazoa; phylum Chordata; class Actinopteri; order Cichliformes; family Cichlidae; genus Neolamprologus; species Neolamprologus brichardi. The sequence continues at coordinate 22,837,790 of NC_142124.1, read as the reverse complement.
AATTTTCGATCAGAGTGTGGGTGTTTTAAGTGGGCATGTTGTCAAGTCTTGCCCAATCATGTACTAATTACCAAGTCATTCAATAAGACAAGAAAAGCATTGCTGCAAGCTAGAGCAACACAAGTTACATGCTTTTTGGTTACCTGTAGTTTTTGTCCTCTCCGTCTATGTAGAAGTGGTCATAATGCGAATAGGCTTCATTCCCCTCTCTGTCTCTTAGCTGGACATGCAGACTGTAATCCTGGGAGCTGGTCAGCTCGTGGATGATATCATTCCCCAGCCAGTGTTCCCCAGACGACTCTCCAAAACCCTGGATTAGACACAAAGAAAAAGACACAATAGAAAAAAGAAAAAATCCTAACAAGGGGGGATGCTTTTATCAGCAGCCTGCCAAGTATGTTCAGAGTTAATATGAAAATGGACCTCAATTTAAGAAGTGAAACATATCATTCTGATGGGCTAAGACTGAATAAAGGAAGTGAAATACTCAACTCCCAAAGCTAAAGACCGGTCAGCTGACATGTTAATTTACTTCAAAATCCCAAAGCACAAAATCTCCACAAGCAAATGTAAAAGACAAATTAAAATAACAGTTGGCTTTGTGAGTTTGTAGGCTGTTTGTTTGAACTTTAGACCTGGACAATAACAATATTTTTATTAATATTGATAAACAGCAATAAATTATACAAAACCTTCACACACAAACACACTCCACTGCCTAAAATATAACACTGGTTGGTAGTTCGATCCCTGGCTGCTTCCCAGTCTACATGCCAAATGATACTTGATACTAAACCCTGACTTTCTCCTGATGTGTTCATTATGGGAGTGTGTCGATATAGATAAAAAGGCACAGGTGAGCGTGTGTGTGTCTGTGTGTGTGAATGAGACAGGTATAAAGTGCTTTAAGTGCTCGAGTACAGTTGGAAAGCGATATATAAGAATCAGCCCTGCTCTCTATAGCATTAACAATTTAGCATTAGCTAACTGCACTTCATTTCCCAGCACTGTACAATGTAGAAGTTGTGCAACAGTTAGCAATGGCAAAAAGTGAATAATAGCTGGAATTCATAAATAATGCAGACTGATATCAGCTACCTCACACTGAGATCTCTGTGCATTTATAGGCTTAGCAGCCATTTCTTCTCTCGTTATTTTACTGGTGTAATGCGAAAGACCCAGCCGGTCAGGCACGAAGAACAAGAAAACCATCATACAAAAAGTCAGTAAGACAGCACATTAACCACTTAAACAAAAAAATACAAACAAACTCGGTCTACACTGACCCAAACTGATATAAACAGACATGAATCAAGAAAACAGGCCAGAAAACTGACTCGGCTTAAACACACAGTGGGAAAAAATCCTAACAATTAAATAGTTAGCTTAATAGCCACTGACATAACTACTGACATAATCATTGTTAAAGGTGAAGAGAAGCACCTACCACAACCAGAAACAGCTGCAGGTCTTCTCTGCATGGCCACTAACGTGTAGCTAAGAGTCAGTCAAAGCAAACAAATAGAGTTTCTAGTGGACCCTGTGTCCCTTAAAACCACCAAATATCTGTTTGTGCTGGAACTCACTATCCTTAGCAGAGTTTCCTGAAAAATTAAAACAGAGGAAACTCACAGCGTACTCATTAAAGTCCTTTGGCATGGGCTAGAAGACCTGTGAGGATACAGAGTGACAGTGAAGATTCGGGTAGTACTACCAAAATCAAGTGACCTCCAGAAACATCAAGGCGACATTACTCATTACTCATTCCTCATTCCTCATTACAAACGTTACTTTTAAATCTGTTGGTTACAATAATTTTAGTATTCACTGTACTGTATAAACTATAGTCAGTTATTTCACTTTTCTAAATAACAATTGCCTTTTCCTTAAATCCTCAGTGGCACAATTAAGCCCAAGGAAAGCAAAGAAGAGGATGCCCCAAGCAGATATGGAGGCAATCTTTCATGGATAAACCGAAAGCTGCCGACCCAATTGCCAAAATAACTTTCAGAGAGCAAAGGATGTGATGTGAAGACAAACTGTCCACATCCTATATTCCATAAGGAGTAAAGAGGATTAAACAAAAAGTAAGGAAATAGTGAGCGATAGTGCTAAGAAGAAATAATACAAATAATAGACTGTAACTGAGCACAAACTGCTAAATATGAGGGAATGAAATGGCTTGCAGAAAAGCCCAGTTTTGTCAGATACCATCTGTGTGTCACCATGAGAAAACACCGGGCGTGGGTCTGTCGTGCTACATCTGCCATGCGATTCTGAGCCATCTCCTGTTGGGCTTCAGCCCAAAATGGGAGCACTTCAGAAGTGAGGCATTTGGTCTGCACAGGTAATTTCTTTTTTATTCACCACTGTTCAATGTTCAATGCAGTTCCTGTGTCTGACTTGCTGCCCCCCTCGTGTGCTCTTTGCAAAAAAACCCCAAACAAATACACAGCTCGGTGCGACTCGGCCAGGTCCATTGAATTCCCAGGGTCAGCGCTCGGCACATCCCGTCCTTTCGTGACGCATCGGTCTCACTTTTGTGGTCCTACATTACTGACTGGGTTATGCTACACGACTGGCTTTAAAAAAAAACAAAAAGATCCCCACATCATTAGTGAAAATGTTTGTGGGGGTTTGTTCTCAGCATGTAAAATTGTTTGATTTACACAAAGGAGCAGCATAGAAGCATAATAGCATTTTTGACGGTGCTGAGACGTCTCTCCTTGTTTATGTCTTAAATATAAGTTACCTTGTCTCCCTGTCAAACTTGCTTTTTGCTGTGTTTTTTTTTTTTTTTTTTCAAATAAAGAGCTGTGGAACATTTATTATCTTTCCAGCAGGTCTGGGTGCAAAATTCGATGAACTCTGAGACAACCTCTTTGAGAATACTGTGTGTGGACCAGGGCAAGTGAAGCCTTATGGTTCATACGTTATCTGGCATCTACAGGGGCCCCTGTCCTCCCACGCCACAGCTGGAGCCAAATATTTATCATCCACTTGTAAAAATATTGTCCTTCAAAGAGTTTTTAAGGCTTTTTTTGTTCCACTCTTTCTCCCACTCTCTCTGTTTGCAGTCACACTCCGCTATGCATTTAATTTCCAAACCGAGCAATGACAATTGATTTCTTGGCATAGGTGAAAGACAAATTGCTCCTCCATTCAGTCAAAAATCCCAAGTTTGTTATGTCTGTAAAAGCTTTACAAGCACTGGCTTTTTTTTGTTGTGCAACACTTTGTAAATGGAATCAGAAAAAAAGGAATTATTTAAATTCCAAGCAAAATGAAAGCCAAAGGTGCTAAAACATGCTCGATTCCTAGCCAAAGCGCTGGAGCAACTTCGCAGTCTCTCAAGCACAATTGTATGGTATCCAGCTTGTTTTAGGGTGGTCTTTGCATGTGGAAATTCGGTTTCTTTCATCAACTCACTTATATCCCTGCACAGGAAGGCTTTGGGGAATCTGAGGATGGATGCAAATAATAGTGCTGCGTGACACGTGAGTGTGTGTGTGTTTGTGCATTTTTGTTTATGTGGATGTGTGGGAGTATGGCTGGGACAGGGAGTGAGAGCAGGTGCAATAACATGGGGGGGCTGTGGAGAACATAAGGGCGGCCAAATACAACAAGCGCGGGTCACCCGGGATCACAGGCGAGCTGCTTTCCCTCACCTCTCTGTGTCAAAGCACCCGTGGAAAGTTATTGAAACCTCCTGTCCAGTCCTGCAACACTGATACCATAAGACCTGAGCTTAAAAGTGGCCCTGCCATCTGGCTGGGGAACCCACCGTTTTGTAATCCCTCCACCCACGATGGAAGTCGACGGAACCGTTTCTTCTATGCTGAATCACCGTCCAACCCCCGCCTCTGGTCTTCATATCACAAAACACCTGCAAATAGAAAACAGCTATAACAAGCTAATATTCCCTAGGGGTGAGTGTCTACAAGAAGTACATTTGAAGTGCTGTGCAAAAGCTGTTCCATAGTCTTTAAAGAAGACCTGTTCTTGGTAGTCCAAGAACTACCACATTAAGTCCCCTTCAAGTTTGTGCGTGCGTCAATACATTTTTATCCAACTAAAGAAGCATCGGGGGCGATCGTGGCTCAAGAGTTGGGAGTTCGCCTTGTAATCGGAAGGTTGCCGGTTCGAGCCCTAGCTTGGACAGTCTCGGTCGTTGTGTCCTTGGGCAAGACACTTCACAACATCGAGCATTTGCCACAGTGATTGTTCTCTATTCAGAAGAGGCAAAACATTCATTTGGACTCCTGCTTCAAGCCACCTGGTGAATGCCGATCCTGTATTCCCCACCAGCTGCTGTGAGAGCTCTCTGGCTTTTTATCAGCTAACTGCTTGGCTTTGTTAACCAGCTTGTCACTGATTGTTGGTTGGCATTAAGTTGGTGCAGAGCAGATCCATTGGAGATGTTTTTTTTTTTCAAATGGCAGTAAGACTGAATGAAAAGAAAGAAGTCTGATGCTGTAAATTCGAAACAGAGTCTAAAATGCAGGTAGTCCTGCAGCAGATTTACTTTGCAAATGCGTATTTAATTTAATGACATACAAAAGTATTTATTTTATATTCAAAAATGAAAAAAAAAGTTCTAAAACATCTTAATAGTCTATGAAGTATCAGTACTATATTGATACAAATGATGAACATATGTCAGACATTGAGTATTCCCTATGTTTCCCATTTTAAACCATCTGAGACTGACGTCTAATCTTTCCTGAGTCTACGTATCCTTAAAGAGGGATTAATCTGAAAATGTCACTTCTTAAGGAACCAAAGCTGTCTACACTAAGTGAAGAATAGACATGAAGAAATAAAACACACCACGGCCTCTCTGTTATTTAAAGCATGCCTCTGAAACCTCGGGAACTCTGCGTCTAAGGTTGTCACAATGATACGACCCAGGTGGGAAAGAAAAAATTTCACCTCACCATGTTCTCTTATCCCTTGTGTAGCAGCTGAGGAGGAGGCTTCTGCGTTTCTGGTTACACAGTCTGCTTTCTTTCTTGCTTGGCCGCAGGTTTTTCCATGGATGTTTGGACAAACTAATACGAATTCATTTTACTTGTTTGTCTCGTGACAGATCTTGAAATCTAAACTTGTCCAGGGACTTACTTTAGATATCTGAGGTATTTAATTGGACCTCTTCCAGCCTCCTTAAGGTGTGCTAAATGAATTTCTCCCATGGGTGGTAAGATTAGATACTTCAGTGATTCATTTTAATTGAACGCTTGTACTCACTATACCTCAAAGCAGTGTTGGACTAGTGAATATCTATAAAACGTTGTCTCCTCAAATTATAAATGTTGTCAGCGACAGTTGTGTTTCAGAAACAATCTTACACTCTGGAATGTGGATACAACCAATAGTTGCTTGAATGTCTTCAACCAACCAAACCTTGCCGATCTGTCATGAACCATCCTCTACAGATTTTCAATTCAATTCAGTTTTATTTATATAGCACCAAATTACAACAAGAGTGGCCACAATGTGCTGTATATCATAACAACTCAGAAAGCCTCAGCAATCAGGGAACTCTCTTTGAGCAAGCACTTGGTGACCGTGGGAAGAAAAAAAAACTCCCTTTTAACAGGAAGAAAGTTCCAAAAGAACCAGGCTCAGGGAGGGGCAGATCAGTTGAGGGAGAACCGGTCACGGCATATGAGCATCCACAATGCAGGTTAATTTTTTTTAGTAAGAAATTAAAGTGTTCAGATGGTTCTGAGAATTTCATTTACCCTGAAATACACAGCAGACCAGCAGTGTTATGTGATTATACTCTGGCACATTAGGCCAATGTTCTGACCTTAAAGGCATCACACTGAATACAAAAACAGGGTCTTGAAATACAATTCTCAATTTAAGTCATTTCCCAAATGTGGTTGTTACTCTGATTTAGACCAGATTCATATTTAATACTCCAAATAGACTTGTTATTGGCCAAAAAAGGCATGCCAGGGCCAAATCCATTACAATAAAGCACTGGAAGCTCAAGGGTCATTAGGATTTTCAAGAAAAAAAATAATAATGACTTTATGGTCAATGTGATAAAGGGACTTTCTACGAATGGAGTTCTCAAAAACATACAGAAAAGAGACACAAAAAAGGAACAAAAGAAGAAAAAAACAGACCCTTAACTATGTGGTTTTGTAATCATTATCATCATTCACAGAGCCTAATGGATGGCCCGCTAAATCTGCCTCATATATCCAGTTTATGCATTAAACATGTATTCTTGTATTCCTTTTGTCTGTAGTCCGGTAGAGAAAGCTGGCTTTCGTCTTTGAAAATAGGGCAATTTCTATGTGCCCAACTTTTATGCAGCCACCCAGCTTGCCAGCCACATTGCAACTTGAATTAGATGGCGTAGATTGAAAGCAGCAATGATTTCACGAGTACTAACTTGTATCAGTGGAAATGTACACTGGCCCCAGTTGGCAGGAAACACATGGCACCAGTGCCTAACACCTGGCTGCCTTGCCCACAGGAAATAAAGAGGAAGAACAGAGGGTGGGGGAGGGGGGCAGAGGCAGTAGGAGTTGGTGCCAACAGCTAACTAGACTGAAAATAATGAATAAAACAACACTGCTTCAGCCTGTCTTTTTTGCCCTGTAAGGCTTTGAGAGTTAAGATCCCCAGAATGCTAGATGTGACTCAGAATATGAATAGCCTGCTGGTGGATGTCATGGTTGACTTACCAAGGGCTAGTTACTTGAGATCAGTAGAAGTACCTCTTAGGCTTTTCTGACTTTGCATTCTGCAGTGCACTCTCGCTCACCATAAAGCCTGCAGGGCATAATGCTCCTGTTGCTTATTATTTTAGCTCTCTGTAACACAGCATGACATCTCCATCACCTCTGCACCAAATCCCTAGAATATTACCATGACATCAGACTAGTTTTGTTTTTTTTCTCCCTGTATTTATTGCGGCTCAAAATAATGACTCTGGGTTGGGGGAAAAACACTGTAAAATTAATCCAAGTTAAAATAACTCTAGTGTTAAATTGTGTGAGACACACAGACCAAAAGAAAGTTTCATGTCAGAGTCGGTTAGGTGATATTTGCAAGAAAAGGCCAGTGGCCTTTAAAGTCTTACTACCTTGACAGTCTGTGTGGAGTTGTGGAGACGTATGCTATATATTCCACTTTCTTTCACTCCAGATCGCAGGATCTCTGCACAGTCCCTGAAACTAAGCGGCTCCTCCTTGGGCATATTGGAGATTTCTGAAGAAACATGCAAACATGTGTTTACAGATGGCAACCTTACGGGTTTTGCACACAAATCCCAACCCCATATGTGAGTTCTCTCGCAGCTTTACACTCTGCTGTAAGCCTTTTGTGTCTGCAGTGTAAGCATGTACATATATAGCATGTCTCAGATGTTAATTACAAGCTGCCTTTGGCTATATTTGTTTAGAAATTGATATTTATAGTGCCATTTGCACAGTAAACTTACTAAGGCTTACCATTGCAGTGATTGGCCACAGCGAGCAGCTGCTGCACAGTATCTGTGAGCATGGCCTGCTGTCTCTGTAGTAAGGTGCTGTTAAGAGAAGAGCTGCCCAGTTCGTGCTGAAGCTGACTGACCAGTTGGCTCTGCCTCTCGAGAAGCTCTTGAAGCTGCTGCTTCTCGCTCTGCAGACCTTTTAGCTCCCTCCCGTACCGACCCTCCAAGGCTAAGAGCCTTTGTTCCAGAAAACTGTTAAAGCAAAGAAAGAGAAAGAATAAATTTTTCTACTTTATAGAGCATTCTTGAAAAGAGAGGAAAAAAATAAATAAAAAATACATCTGAAGCAGCACTAACGCCATTGTTAAATGCATATTGTTTGGAGGATGAAGATTAAAGCGTGTGTGTGTTTTGGGGGGTGCAGAATCCATCCATTCAGCATTTACCTTTCACAGTAGAGACTGCACAAACTTGCACATTTATAGAAGGATGACTAATAGACATCAGCTCCACAGTCTCATTGGGCTAACATCATATAAACACCTGTACCACAGCAGCACTCACAGATGGCCTGCATGCTAAGCTGCTCGATCATAGCAATGAGGCAACAACCTGATTGCGCGCGTGTGTGTGTGTGTGTGTGTGTGTGTGTGTGCGTGCGTGTGCGCGCCACACAAGTGGCACACCCCCACGTCCAAACGAGCACCATAAATCCCTGCAGCTTGATCTTTATGGCTTTGACTAATGAGTCTGCAGCAGTTATTTATTGAAACAATCCAGCCACCTAGATTGAACAAGCTACTTCTGAGCTCTGTGAACACGCAGATGGATCTTCAATCTCCCACTTTAGGCAGCAGCTCAGTATGTGGCCGGGAAAGAAAGCTGGATCAATCGAAACCACTTTTTTTTTCTTTTCACTCACTTCCATTTTATTTTTTTGCTTTGTGGGAAAACACTCGATGAGAAATTGTTCTCCATTATGGGCGCTTTGCTTCAATCACAGTGAAAAGCATGGCATAAAGGCAGCACAGCAACATTTCAATGATTGTGTAAATTGACGGAACATTTCTTGCGCGACCTGGGCAATTATACTGTTCTGGTTATGATATTCTGCTATTTACTATTATTATTCTAAAATATACACTGGTATTAGTCTTGCTGCAGTGTGCTGTACTTCCTGCCAATACTAGTTCACATGTAATGCCTATGAAAACAAACATGCCTCTCTGCCCCTTCTTAGCTTGGCAGCAGTTCAAAAACTGGCCCCATGCCCTTAAGGCTCAGCAGCAGTAGCCTCCTCCAACCAGTGGAGCCCTTATTTCCCTTTCATTCCACAGCTGCCTCTCCGCAAATCTGCTATTACATTTCTAATTTCATGCACCCTGTCATGGAGTTTACCCTTGTCAAGACGGATTCATTTATCTACACGTCCGATCCGCGTCACCGTCTTGAAAGATGAGGGCTGAAGGGCAGAACGGGGGGTCGAGCGGGGCCAGATGTGTAACAGGTGCTAGAACGCTGGAGGACTGTGTTCTCTGTTGGTCACACTTGGTAGAGATGGATGGAATGATAAACAAGCGGATAGAAAGAAAGAAAGAAAACTGGCTCCCTTTCAATCCACCCAGAGCCCAGCCCTTAACCTCCTGGCCTTTACTTGACCCTGTGTTCCTAGAGAGAAGAAAGGGAAACCCCTCCTAACTGCACTGCCCATTTACTAGCAAACACACACAAACACACACGCTTATACAATGCGCATTATGTCTAATTGCCCTCTAGTTCACAATTGATGAGCTCATTCAACATATTTCTTTGCAGTTGCAGTATGGGAAGGGCCAGTTTATGCATGTGCATATACAGTGCATTAATCTCTGCGGGGCTTTTATAGTCTCCCTTTTAAAATACCCATGAAGTGGCCTTTTCCTGAGAAAGCATTCTTTTTCAAAGGAGTATTTGCTTTTTTATGTTTCATCTTATTTCATTAGCAAAGGAAAAACTGATGAGGAAAATAGCACGAACCAAGTCTTACAGACAGATTTTTAAAAAAATCAAAGAAAAACACATTATTGTACGTACAGTTCTAGGGAGGGTTTTACTGATGTAGCATTTTCAAGTGCTCTAAAATGTGCTCAAATGTCTTTTGAGAAGTATGTGTGTGTATGTGTTCTCACCTGTTTTTATCACTGAGGCGAGAGATCTCTTGAGTCTGCAGAAGTATATGTTTCTCCAGCCGGTTAGTGAAGAGTGAGTACTCAAGTAGCTGAATCTCCAGGCGGCTTGTCTGGTTTAACACCTATAGATTGATAAAAAAATAATAAGCAAGGAAAAAAAAATCTATCACACATTAAAGAAGATTGAATGAGAACGGTGAGAGATGTGGAGTGGAAAAATAAAGGGCGCTCGCCGGGAATTCATAAAAAGGACCCTTGGGGATAAACTGTCCATCACAAAGCTCGTGAAATTGCCTTCTTTGATCTTATAATCAAAACTTAAGCAAGGATGATCTCATGTGCACCTGTGACATGTTTTGAAGTCGCGGTTAAAACAAAAACTTGAACAAAGCTGCTCGGATTATTTGCACAGGTTGCAAATTTTATATCAGCTTTGATAAGAGAGAAAGAAAGCAACGGGACCAAAAACAGCCTGGTCTGTAATAACAAAATCTGTGGCATAATTGAAGACACATCTGTGTTGTGCTACCAAGCTTTGTGTTTTAATTGGCTTGTTGTCAGACGCAAAGCTCGACTCACTGTGTCAATCAAGAGCCTGCAGGACCAAATACCAGCTGTTTTAGAGCACTTCCCGCCACCTTTGGGCATGGCTTCTCAGCAGGTTACATCTGATTTACATTTAATTAGCTGTTCACCGAGCGTTTCCCAAGTGACATCATTTGTTTTTGCACGGGCGTGGCCCCCGCAGTTTTTCATTTGGACTGGCTGCAAATAGGTTCGCTCTGGTCGTTGCTGATAGGCTTACCTGGGTCTCAACATCTGTCAGTTTACGAGTCTGCTCTGCTGATTGGCTGAGGAGGTTGGTTCCCATCTCGAGCATGGCAGCTGTCTGGGTGTGTACCGCAGTTCTCTTTATTTCCTCCACCCCGGAGCGCACGTTCTCATTGATGAAGTTCTCCAGCTGTGGAGAGAACAGGCTGATAATTTTCTCATTCTGTGTTGGTAATAATCAGATTTTATCCATGCGCTGCATATGAAGGATGGAGGTGGCCACCATGAAGTCACCCATTAGTTTGTGGAAATTGTGAAGCCTCAGTATTAGCATTTTAATTTTATGGAGTCAGAACCACCACATTTAGACCAGAGGGAGTCGAGTGCTAAGTTGTGAGCAAAATGATTGAAAACGGCAGAGGTGAAGACTCTCAGACAGTAGTTGACTACCAGCTACAGCTGCCTTTGTTGGCAGCTGTGCCCAGTAAATAGCATAGGAAGCTGTGTGTATGGCACATCGGTCAAGAAGAAAGAAGAAGAAAGACTTTAAACGTGGGGACGGGAAGGAACTGAGGAGAGTTCAGAGGGACCTAAGAGTGAAGCTGAGGAAATGCAAGGATTCCTACAGGAGGAAGCTGGAGGTTAAAGTTGAGCAAAATGAGAAGAATGAAAAACAAATTACTGGTTTTAAGGTGACAGACAGACAACCAGTGAGCAACCTGGAGAGGGCAAATGAGGTAAACCTTTTTACCTCATTCGCAGGTTTAGTTCACAGCCCTCCACACACACTCACTACCTTTACTGATTTTTTTCCTTTCTCCTCTTCTTCCCCTTCCTCCCCCTAATTAACTAAGACTCCTGCCTCCTCCTGGTGCTTGCCTTGTGTCTGTGATCCTGACGCCATTTATGACGCCATTTTGAAGAAGGAGTAGATATCAAACATCCTGTCTGGTTCCTGCACCAGAGAAGTCAACACTCTCAGAGATTAAAGACTATCGAGCAGTTGCCCTCCTATTATATGCAACAGAAGTTCTGGAGAGACTAGTTTTGGTCCTACTGAAAATGCATGGAATAACTTCTCTTGGCCTTCCACAGTTACATACAGAACAAATCTAAATACAATCATCCACATACTGCAGAGGGTTTACTCCCATCTAAATAGTAAGAAGGATCACATCCCTTGATTTCTCAAGTGCATTTCATTCTATTCATCCACTGCTACAGATGGAGAGGCTCCAGGAAATATCAATGAACATGTCCACCATCTCATGGCTTACTGACTACCTGCCAGGCAGGACACAGTAACAGAGATTGGGCTCCGTCTGATTTGGTGGTGTGCAGCACTGGTGCCTCATAGGGTGCTGTCTCCATTCCTGTTCATCTTGTACACTTCAGACTTTCAGTACAACTCTAAGTCATTAAGTGATGAGCAGGAGGAGGAGTGCAGGACACTAGTGGATGACTTTGTTGAGAGATTTGGAAGAAATCTTTCACTTCTTTGTGTTATTAAGAGTAGAGAGATAATGATCGACCGCATAAGGAAATAGATAGCTGCATGGCCCTGGGGCAGGATCTGTGTTCAGATGAGCACTGTATTTACTGCCAGGCTGTAAAAGGTTATTTTAGTGGCTAAAGTTGAGCATTTAAACACAAACGTCTATGAGGGCTTACTGATTTACTTGAGGCTGGCCTCAAATGGCCACTAGGGGAACTGCAGTTTTTTGACAATTCATTTTTCAGCCCCAACGGATTGCTGCTTGATTTTAGCAGGCAATGTGCTCTATGTATTCACTAAGACATTGATGCAGTATGAAAGACTGAACCTTGAAGTCGTGTGCCCTTTTTTTCTTTACCTCAATCTTTTCAGACACTGTGATGGAGTCACAGAATGTAGTATCCCTGGGGCATTTGCAGTGTATTTCCACTCATCTATCCATCCATCTACAGGTTTACCTCAGGCCAATCACCTAACATTCATAAAATGATGGAATATATAGGCATTTCAGTGGGTATGCAGAAAGAGAAGCGAAAGCATATACTGGGAGTTTGACATCAAGATATTCATGAGCAGGACTTCGGGGATAGTCACCTAAACTCTGTAATCAATCACAAGCACCGAGAAAGAAGCATTGGCTAAAACCCATCATATGTTACAACGGGAGTAAAAATAGGATGACATCCATCTTGTTCCAATAAATAGATTTTCTTATTAATGTGGTCTGTTTGAGAAAACGGCATCAGGAAGTCCAATTTCACTTTTTCTACTGTGAATGATACAGTTTTGTTTGACGTTTAACGGGCAATGGCCTGTGCCTTTTGCAATAAAGCAGAGTAGAATATCGAACTCGAGAACATTAATATTTATGATTTTTCCGGGGAGAAAAGATCAGACTGTACTCATTAAACCACACAAGTGGAAAATTAAGTCTCTAAGGAGAAAGCACTCAAAATTATCCAGCTAATGAATGGCTATCCACAAAAATCGAAGGGAATTCAAACCAGACAATTGTTTGTTTGGTGGTTTATTTGTTTGCTTGTTTGTTTCTTTGCCTAAACATTTTTGTGGAGGAATGGGGTCATTATAATTCATTTTCTTTCTATTAAGATTAAAAAATACTAATTCAAGTGGGATAATAGAGATGAATCTGCACTCAAACTGTTTGCTTGCTAGTAATCTTTCTCTTTGTCTCTTGAACTTTCCCATTCTTTTAAAGTGTCTCCCTTCAATCTTTCTCTGTAAATCCTTCCCTCATATTTTACTACTTTAGGACAACTGAGACAGCAGGGGGAAAAAAAGAAAGAAGGAAAATCCCTTCATAATGAAGGTTATGAAGAGATTACCAAGCGGATTAAAGCAGACTCCAAAGAAGAACCAAAGATCCCTGCATCGTAATCAGCCTTATGCATTCAGGGCTGCTATCGGCCTGCCTGTCCAAAGTGTTCCTATTACATCCTTTCTTCCAGAGCTCAATTCAGAAGTCTTGATGTACTCCATCCCCCTTCTGCCAAACACATTAATTGCTGCTCTGTCGCTCGCTGCACTATGCAGCCAGATAAATTGCTTTTGGGATGTAACATAATTCTGTTTTATTGTGTATACGAAAGAGAGAAGGGAAATCTGTGCTGAGAAAATCATAGGCCCTCTCTGATATCTTAATTACTGAGCAAATGGACGCATTTGTTCTTGGTTACGATTGCAGAAGGGAGGGGAAACATGTGCGCACGTCGTTTTGGCAAATGACGATGATAGACGAAGGCACAACAGGATGGGTACCACTGCGATAATGGAAATAGTGATTTGACGGCCATATCAGTGCAAAAGCAGAAATCTAGAAATCTATTTTCAACCTAAAAAAGTAAACAGAAACTTCTGTGTGAAACTTTTGTGACTTGCTCTTTAATCATAGAGATTTTTTTCTGCCACCACCTCTATGCAATGGAAGAGACAGAGAGTGTGTTTAAGCTGTGCAGTGTACAAAAACTCTAGATGCATTTTCACACCTGTTTTCACAGCAGCAACGTCTGTTAAAAGATTTGCCCCTGGTTGACACCATGTTCTATAGGTTGAACGGGGCAACGACAAATAATATAAATCAATGTGGCTGCTGATTTTGTTTTTCACCTGGGGTAGGCAGTAAATTATTTCACCACTTTGTCAGGAAAAAAGCAGAAACATCCACTTGATGAATCCAGACTTTTTGATTTTTCATCATGTTATTCACATCTTAGTAGTTAATAGATGGACTGGCAGCAATGTTGAACAGTATTAGTTCAACCGTGGTCCCAGCAGATCTGTTTATCTCCAGATGTGGGACAACTCCAAGCCACTTTGCAACCCACCTCTACATCAGCTCCACCCTTCATCCTGTGTTCGGCTTAACCTGTGGTGTACCTGTTGTCACTGATATCTGCATTATTATCTCCTGCAGGGTGATGCTCATCTCTCCATCTTATGCTCGTATGTATGTTTTTCTAATGATGGGTCTGGTACCAAGAACAGAAGCATGCTACCAGATGTTAGCTAATGCAACATTTTTTTAGGGATAAGTATATTTTTAGAAAGTCCAAAAATGCATCCCAGTAACTTCGGAGATACCCTGAATTTTCCTTTAACACCATGACAACACTAACCTTTGTAGTTTTGACTGCAATGTCTGGATCTATTACTGGATAAATCGGACAGCTGGGGTCCTGACATTACAATTTAGCTCAAAGCACCAACACAGCCAGTAGCATGAGGGCAGAATTTTATTCTTGTCTCGGTGTCCATTTATTTATTGCTGTGAGGACTGCCAAGACACCCACAGACTGTGGTAAAGAAAAAGAAAAACTCAACTAAACAAAACTGCAGCATAAGTGAAACTGTGTCTTTGTAATTGAGATGAGCACTTAAGATTTAATAATTCAGCAGTCAGAATCAGACCACTTACGAAGGAAAAATGTGTGTAAGTCTATGAAAGTTAATGGAGCCCAATCGAATGATGTAAGTAATGTGGTAGACATACTTTGGTTTAATGAAATATTGAGCAACCAAAATATCAGGTCACCAGTGGTCTGCTAGCTACCTTGATCTGTGCAATATTTCTGCATTAGCATAATAACCACAGCCTCTGAAACACACTAAGAAAAGCAGCCAAGCCCTCAGGGCAGCAGAGGGCAAAAGGGACACGATGGGGGTGATGTTGGGGGTTGTTCCAAAAGAAAACAAACACCAGTTTCTCCTTGGAAACACCAGGAGGAATCTGGAGCATTAATACAGTCCTGTTGGACTTCACTCAGAGTTTACTCTGTGGAACATGGTGGATTAGTGTGTGTGTGTGTGTGTGTGTAGGTGTGTGTGTGTGTGTGTGTGTGTGTGTGTGTGTGTGTGTGTGTGCTCCTAAAGCTGTATGCGTGGGTGTGTGTTTTCTTTCATAGGGTTTTGGTAGAAAGCTCACAGTAAGGGTCGTAGCATCCCAGGGGAGCTTTGAGGGAGATCGTAGGTTTCACAGAAACACCGACACACACTCATACATGTGCCTGAAGCTCTTCCAGATCCATACCACCACGTTCCTCCAAAACCTGCAGACTGCAGATAGGCTTAATGAGCCTCACAAGGTGATGAAAAAGCTTTGCCATCTGGGGTCAAAGTTCAGCGTACCCTTGTGCAATTGAAAAGAAAGGTCTCTCTAGAGTAATGCTGTGTTTTTGTTGAAATCCCAGCTACAGTTTGATCATTTATGCATCAGTTTAGTCTGCTGGGGGTTACTTGTTGAAATGTTGGATTGTTTAGTTTCATTCCAGACGTTATGTGGAGGATGTTGGCAACGGAGCGCGATGTGTGTCAGCAGAGGCTTTTCTGTACATGTTGTGGGATTGTTTTACTGCTTTTTGTTTATAGCCGCTTATATCACATCTCTGGTGGAGAAAGTGGAAAGTTAGAGTCCAAGATGAGTCCAAGATGAGAGCAGCATGTGAAGATTTAAATTCTACAGTTCAGCTCGAGCTTTGTAAACTGCAGGCAGGAATAATATACGATACGCGTGAGGACAAAGTGTTTTTTTTCTTTCCATTTCCATTTTTCCATATTTCAAACACACACGTATATATTTATAATATGACCCCACGAGATGCTTCCTATGGAAGGCGTGACTCCAGTTTATAGATGGAGTATCACGCAGAGCGAATACACAGGGGTATATCAGTGTGTGCTTTTATGTGTGTGTTTCGATTCCACTTCAGGTGAACGTGAGCAGGATGGGAGAAGGTTTTGAGAGCTCATGATCGATGAGACACATTCATCACATCAGAGGTGCGGATAGAAATGACAAAGTTGGATGGAAAAGAATTATCAGGAGGGAAAGGAAAGAATTAAAAATGAGTGTATATGGTGGGAAGGGTGAAGTGACAGGAACGGAGGAAACATTTTGGCATTCACAAAACCACATTTTCATATCCTCAGATATGTATTTGCACTCAGTCGGCCAGTCTAAACACCCAACACAAATTCTTATAATCAAACTGAGGATTAACGCATACCATAAACATACTGGCGGAGATGGAGACGAGAATAGACAGATGGGTGGAGAGGGGTGACCTGTCAGTCACTCACTCAGTCAGTCTGTGCAAAACAATGGCCCAACACTGATTCCCTGCCCAGATAACCTTAGGAATGGAAACTCCACTGTGAAGCCATTTTACATTACATCATTTCATTTTACTCAGTCATAATCTGAGTCAACCGGAGCTACAAAGGCTAACAATCCAATGAGGACAAATGCCAAAATGTGTCCAACACCGTCTTACTGAGAAAAGATGATACTGTTTTTATGTACATTGGGTTTGGTACAGAGAACATTTGAGTTGACTTTTGCTCATAAATCCACTAAAACATGAGTCAAGAGTAGAAGTTTTGTATACTTGTTGCCCGTGGGGGCGAAAACACTCATTTAGAAGGTTTAACCATGTGAGACATATTTGGCATGATATTATAAAACTTTTTTTATCAATTCTTCTTCCACTTGCACGCAACAGGGAGTTCTGACATCCCAGTGGTCTTAAATTCAGACACACACTCATACACTAGGTATTGTCATGAAGCCAGATATCCATACAGCAAGCATCCAGGAAATCCCAGCTAAGCAGTGAACTTATCAATAATGAGGGCTTGTCAACAGATGTTATCGGATGGAGCACTCTGTGGACATCCGGTGCTTCTACAGCATTTAGTTTGAAGATCTGCGAGCTGAAAGCGACATTACAAAAAAAGACAAGAAGAACATGGTGTGGCAGGAGGAAGTGGTCGGCTTAGTCAACAGTTCAGAAACCTTACCTTCTGCAGCCACTGAGTGTTATTCTCCATGGCACTCTCCAGACTCTGCAGCTTCCTCTCTTGCCAGGAAGGCCTCTCCTTTTGGGCCTTGCTCTGCTTGGTTTGGCTTGTATCGGGCTCAGCCTCAGGTGGGGAGTCCCTCTGCAGGATATTTGTGACCTGGAAGTCCTTTAAGGGATGGCAGTGTTCCACCTCAGGGAGGATGAAAGTGTAGCTGCAGGGGCCGTGCTGCACACGGTGCTGCTGGCGCTCTGAGGCAATCGCGATGGCCAGCACATAGGCCAGGTAGGTGAAGGTCAGAGCCAGCAGGCGGCCCATGTCAGGGTCAAGAGAGGTAAAGGGATGGGAGAAGAGAGACGGAAGAAGGTTCCAGCACACCTGGGAGAATGGGCAAGGGAGTTAGGTCAATTTCCCCTTTTGCTCTTTCTATATTTTTCTGTCCCTGAATGCTCTGCCTCTGTCTTCTTCCTGTGTTCTCAGTCCAACTCCTGCTGCTCCAGCCTCTGTTTTATCACTTTCACTTGTCCTCTTTTGGCTGATCCTCCACTTTGCTGCTGCATCCAGAAGTCTTTCTCCAGTCCAGTTCGTAGTCCAGATGTTCTTTGTGAGGGGTGGATACAAAAACACACACACACAGGAAAAAAGGCAATTGTTTCCTATTGTAACTCCAACACCCGGCCAGCCAGCACATGCAGCTCAGCCCAGGAAGCCAACAGCAGACTTCCCTCCCACCGTTTATCTCTCTTTTGAAAAGTTGCTTTCCTCAATGCCGTCTACTCAAGCTCCTGGAGTCCATACATTGGTCTGGATGAGAGAGGGGAGAGGAGTGAAGAGAGGCCTGCTTCAGGATGTTGGCTGAAGCGGTAAAGCTCTTAAAGCGGTAAAGAGAGAGAGAGAGCCGTGTACCTCACCACACACACCTCTTGAGCACATAATCAGTCAACCACCCTTCCCTCTTTTACTTTCTCCCTCCCTCTTGCGCTACTCCTGTTTGCAGGGGGGGTTAGAAGAGGAAGCTGCAAAAATTACACACAGCTCACCACAAGAGCCAAAAACTAGAAACTCTCTTTGAAAACGTTTTGCTCCTTCCCATTCTCTCTTTCCTTCTCTCCACTTCCTGTGTCTTTTTAATTTAAAACCGTTTTACTGGCATGTCAATTATTATTTGGTAAAGAACATGTTTACCTGAAACTATACAAAAAAACTGACTATGTCAAATTCTTATCTTTTGATTAGGAATCATGTTTGTTATGTTGCAGTACTGATTAATACTAGTTTGGTGTTTTCAAACCCTGCAGTACGATGACTGTTTTGCCTTCAGTTGTTGGCTAAACTGATATTTGCTCAGTCTTTCATTTAGATTATTTACAATCTAAATGAAACATGAATTCTTCTAGCAGAAACAAGCCTATTACTATGGCTCTGCTGTAAACATGCATAATCAAAAGAAGAAGAGAACATTTTGGACATTTTCTCTTCCAGGTGTACTGGAGGGTGTCCCACCTGTGGACTTCATTGTCCTTTTGCACCTGTATTGTTGAGGTATTGACATGGAGTTGGAGCTTCAAGGTGGTTACTACCTGCCATGGTGGTAATCCCTGAACCAGATGGAGGACACGGGAGATGAAGGGATCCATCGATCTAAGGAGTTCTATCGGGCTTGTTTAGCCTGTGGGACTCCTGAGACAGCTGACAGGTAGCGGCAGCCCAAGAGAAGTGTGGCTCCGGGATTAGTTGAAGCAAAAAAATGGGTGTGGGAAGAATTCAGTGAGGTCACAGAACAAGATTTTTGGTCCACCTTGAAGAAAAAGCGATGCTCTGCTCACTCTGTATAGTGCCTCAAGACACTTTATACTGTAAGGTTAAATTCTTACAATAATACAGAGAGAACAGAGAAAACCTTCACAATCAGATGACTCCATATGAACAAGCACTTTGGCAAGAGTGGGAAGGAAAAACTCCCTTTCAACAGGAAGAAACCCTCTGGCAGAAGCAGGCTTAGGCAGAGGCAGCCATCTTGAGTGAAGGAAGAAAGAATCTGGGAAATGATTCGCCTATCACTAGTGGTGAGGTCACTTGGGTAATTGAAGAGCTCCTTGGTGGCAGAGCCCTTGAGATGGATGAATCAGCCTGCCTGTGAAGGTCTACAACCAGGCACTGGAGAGGAAAACCCATCCATTGGTTGAACCTAAGATTCAGGAGGAACAATGCTGGTTTCATTCTTTTGGAAGATTGGATCAGCTCTATATCCTTACAAGGATATTCAAGGGTTTGTGGGAGTTTCCCCCAATCAATCTACATGTGCTTTGTGGACTTGGAGAAGGCATTCCAACATTTCCCTCACGTGGTACCTGTTGGAGGTGCTCAGGAGTAATGAGATAGTTGACCCTTTGTTACAAAGCCCATACAGCCAGAGTGAGAGCTCAGTCCACATTGCTGGCAATCAGTTGAACTCAATCCAAGTGGGTGTCTAAATTTTCCAGGGTTGACTTTTGTCACAGATTCTGTTTGTAATTTTTAGATAAATTCTAGGGGTATCCAAGTGGCTAAAGTCTTCCTCGTTGGTGATTTCAGGATCTCATCTTTGCTGGCCTGCAAGTACTGTAATGGAGGAGAAAATAATGGATGGATGGATGGATGGATGCATTAACATGACTGACATATTTTGAAGGCTACTCCAATACTCACTAGTGAAAACTCCTCTGGTTAATGTGGTTGTATAGATGTTTATTGGAAATAAGTTATCCTTCTGCTACTGTGACCAACGACCTGAGTAAACACTTTGCTAATGTGTTAAAGGTTCAGTTATAAACCTTACTAAAGACTACCTGATGTCCATTTAGTAAATTATGGTAACCATGAGAAGAAAAGGGACAATAAATATGGTCAAAGGAGCTTACAAAGAAAAGCGTCTGGACTTCTTTAAGTTGCTTGAGGACGTTTCACCTCTCTCATCTGAGAGGTGAAACGTCTTCAAGCAACTTAAAGAAGTCCAGACGCTTTTCTTTGTAAACTCCTTTGACCATATTTATTTTGCTTGCTTTATTTTGCCATATTTATTTTTGCTTTAAGTTGCTTGAAGACGTTTCACCTCTCGGATGAGAGAGGTGAAACATCTTCAAGCATTAATTTGGCAATCAGATCCCCAACTGGCTGGACACATTTGATGAGATCAGATGAGACTACCCCAAAAGCTTATCTCAGGGCCTTTTACAGCAGTACCAGTGTATGGTATCAGTAACCAATGGATGCTATGACAGTAGCTATGTATGTTTTTATATAGTCTCCATGCTAAGAAAAAAGCCCTTGTATGCATTGCAGCAGTGGAATAAGGAGTAAAGGTACTGCAGCTTGGAGAACAATAATATAATAACACAATAATAATCTAAAATTTAATGACAATTTTGACCAAATGACAACACAAGCTAAAATAAACATAAAGGTCTCTTCATTCAAAAGCTTTAGAAGAAGCACTCACAACTCTTAAATTATTCATAGATTTTTATTGCTCCAACCGAGTAATAATGGTAAGTGGTCATAATGTATATTGCCTGTTTGAATACTCCATATCTATCTTTCTGCCTGCAGACACTCCACTCCAGGGACGCTACTGATGCAAGCTCCACCCTCAGGTTTACTTTACTACGAGGACAGGAAATCTCATCAAAATGAAATGCATAGGCTTATACCTTAAGTGTCAAGGCACATCCACACTGCTGTGTTGTTTAAGTTTGTCATATTTTGGTAAAACATACATAAGCCTGCCATGTCCATTCCCATTATGGCAAGCAGGGACAAATATGTGTGTGTTATTTCCTGTCCTCACAGCGGTGCCTGTTCCGGAAGTGTCCCCACAGCGCAGCCAGACCTCTCTCACCAAACCTGCCTCTCCATCCATTTCCATTTCCCCATCTACACAATTATGTTTCATTCATATTACTGCTATTCTCTGATGTGTCACAAATGCCCCCTCTGCCTTATCTCCTGCTGCACTGTGAAAGATTCAGTCCTCACTACAGCACATATGATCCACTTAATCATAGCTTGAATGGGTGAATACACCACAGGGCACCATGCTCACTTTCAACACATCCTTTTTTTGTTCCTTCCCAATACTCTACTGTGACAGTGATCAAGCACTACTGACTCAAACAAGCTGAAAACATCATTCTCTAAGGATAAGAGGAGAGGAAGTTGGCCCGTCACACATCCGACTTGAAGGCTTCTAGTTTGCTTCCTGTGACCAATACTCCCAAAGAGTGAGAGACTCATACTTGACTTCCTAATTCACAGATTTGGGTCTTTTTCTTTCTATTGCATTAAGACAGCCAGTGTACAGTATGAACGTCTCAATCTCATATATAATTTTCCAGTGTTTTAGACTCGGGACCCTTAACAGGACGAGCATTCCACTCCGCTGCTGTTGTGTGGACGTTTAATGACCCAGCAGCTTTAAAGCTCAGTGTGCGGCCACATCACTCAGCATACCAGTGACACGGATCTGCACACCAGCTCGTACCCATCTGAGTGATGTGTTGCATGCCCTGTATATAGCACGCACCTTTTAAACATGGCTTAATTTACGGATTTTCATTTTTTTTTTTGTAAATGACTGCATCAGTTTCTCATGCACAGCAGTCAGTGTGAAATCTGCAGAAAACAAGACAAAGATTATTTACTTCAGCCTCAGACTATTGCTGTGGTTTTGTTTGTTGATTCAGTGCGATCTCGTTCTCCGTAGACATCGGCGAGACAGACAGACTGACTCGTGTCTTATTAAATGATTTCCAACTACAGGCGTTTTTGCTTCTTGCTATGGAGAACAGTCAATTGTTGCTTTAACTGCATAAATCAAAGAACATGGATTCAAGAGTTTTGTTTTGGTTCTCAGTTTTCCCACTGAGACACAGATACTGGTTTTTATGTGTTAAACATTTTACACGTGAGACCGATCTTGTATGAGGTGATATAGCAAGTGTATTGGGTAACAAGACGCAGCAGAGTAGTGATCTCGTGCAAACTCAATGATACCGCAATATCCAGAGGGAGAACTCAGAACCTTGTTCCCCCCTGTGGCCTCTTTCTGGAGAATAAAAAAAGAGCCCACATTTATTGCACGTATTTTTTCATATAAAGACAGGCCGAAGAGAAAGACGGGATTAGATCTTTTTGGCAGGAGATGGGACCGAATGAACAGCAATGAACCAGGGTGCAATCTAAGAGGGTCACGCCAGGGAGAAATACATCGATATGATTATTTATGGAGATGGCTTAAACAATCGTGCTGCATCAGGTCTGTTGAATGTCGACAAATACTCTATGTATCATCTGACCGGTTCCAGTGTTCAATGACAGCATGAAAGTAAATATTTAATATGTAACATTTAACAGAGTCTGCTTTCAGTTAAGCAACTGGATATGAGTCGAAGTGAAAAGTGACTGTTGCTGTGCGTTGAGAGGAGTTTGAACGCAGTCCAGTGTTCTTTTATAAAATAAATAACTGCTTATAATCCTACATCCAACCTTACGTCCATTTTTATAACGCTAATATTATCACACTTAATTTTAACTGTGAAATCAGATACAATTGGAAGACTTAAAGAAATAGTTTGCACTAAAATCAGATTTGCATATTTTTCCCTCTGGAGTGTCACGCTGTTTGTAAATCTAGATTGTTTGGATGTATCGGAAAGAATGGCTGAAAAGATGTCTTCCTACTTTTAAATATAACCAGTGAAATCAGAAGAAACAACATTGCCTCTTATAGAATGATAAAATAGTAGGTGCTGTCAAACTAAAAGACTATTTGAATCAAATGCCAACGCAAGCTAAATTTGGAACTCTTTAGCCGAAAGCTAGCTTAAGTCTTTTAAATTATTCATAGATTTTAAATGCTCTTAACGAGTAATAATTGTAAGTGGTCATAATGCAGAATGCATCCACTGTTTGGATACTCCATATCTATCTTTCTCCCTGCAGACATCAATTCTGCTGATGCAAACTCCAATCTCAGGTTTGCTCCACTAGGAGGACAGGAAACACTATCAAAATAAAACACAAGAAATAATACTTTCACTGTCAAACTTTTAAGTTCATTAATGAGTTTAGTGAGCAGTGTTGTTTTTTTCTGCATCTTTTTTTAAGTTTATTAAACAAAGCAATGTGAAGTCGATCAGATTATTTTATTAATTTAAGCATCCCATTACTTTAACTTATTGACTTTCTCCTTAATGTTTAAATGGTTGTAATGGACCACCACTTCTGAGTCAAACAGGAACAAGTCTGTCAAATGGCATAAAGACGTCTTCAATTTTGCATATATAATGGTGGGTACTTGCCTTTATGATGCTCAAAAGGCCAAAATGAAATATTTAAAAGAAATAGCAGTACAGTGAACTTCAATTAAATCATAAAAGTCATGTAGCCTTGTCCCTCATCCGATCACAGTACATACACAGCACAAGTGCATGTCTCCTTTGATTTCAATTAAAAGTTCAAGTGACACCAACACAATCATAAAAACATATACATTCAGCTACAAAGTTATTCAATTTCATCAGTAAAGTTACCAGATGCTGTGAAATATTTCTGTGTATCAGTCACTGTACAGCAATATTTTTTAGATATTGTTCATTACTGAAATGTCACACATTCTCACATTTTCTGTTTTATCAAACAAAGTTTTGGTGTGGAAAGAAATTTCCCAGAGTCTGGAATTCATGGGATCCTATAGTCGAGTGCTCTCCCAAGGGAACCCTGGTTGCTTAGTTCAGTGTCTCCTGTCAGGCCAAGGTATTTCCCACTGCTCCCCAAAGGACCTGAATCAATCCGCCTGCTGGATTTGAAGGTCACATTCAGCGTCCCCTCCTCCCTGATCTGGGTCTAGCTGCTGGGTTTTTTCCTAATCTGTCCCACTCATCACCATGTCCTGTCCCCTGGGTGAAAGTGACAGAAATGTCAAGCAACCATTTTTTAAATGTATTTATTTTTGGTTAAATTACATTCAGAAGGAGAAAAAAATGTAACTTAATTTTAGATTATTTCACCGAATCCCAACTTGCTGAAAACTTATGGCCATTCACTTCCATTTTGTTATTCTAGTGGAACAGTGGGGAGTTATCTGCCCCATGGTACAGCTTTGCGCTGTGGGCCCCATCACTCCACACAGCAATCTAAACCTTCCATCTGGGTAGGATGGAAGGACCAGACAGCAAGAGCAGAACTGCACCAGATTCCCTTTAAATATATATTCTTCTAAAATAATTTTTACTGCAAAAGCACCATCCTCTACGCCAGCTGTCACTCACAGATGTCCACAGATTTGTTTGTTAAATGTGACACATTTAAAAAAGCACCTAAAGCAGGTATTTAAAGCAAGTTAAACAGCGATGACGATGGTAGCATAGCTTTGCTGTCTCCCGTCGTGCTGTTTCTGGGAGAACAAGGCAACCAGGCAACAGCGAGCCCAGGGGAACTGCTCTGAAGAGAAAACAAAGTTTAGCTCAGCTAATTTAAACTGGAAGTAATGTGAACTCAAATGAACCACATCTGACAAGCCAAAGAGTGAGAAAGGTCTTTCTGCTCAGTGCTCATTTAACATATGCTGTGTGGCTAAAATTTAAAAAAAACTCCTTATGTATTCACTCGTTTGTGGTTCAAATCCCTCGTTGTAAAGGTGCTTGAAGATGACATAATCACAAACTGTTAGGTCCAGCAAAAACACAGCTCCACATTCAGAGCCGGAGACTGAATAGAAAGCCAAATGCCATAGAGAGTGATTCACCCGTGGACCCTTTGATTGTGTACACAATGATATGCCTTCATTTCCATGGAGACTAAACAAATAGAGCGGTCGGTGTTCCTCTTTCTCGATACGAGAGAGTTTTTACCTCTGCTCACTTGCCTATCAAAGCAAATAGGCTATTCCAAAGAGGAAATTCTTACACTTGCCAAAAAAACCCAAAAAACAATCTATTATTGACCATAAAACTCAACCATACTGCAATTTTTAAAAAAAGAAAAAAGAAAGAAAGAAAGAAAAACAGTTTTCTGTAACTGATCATGGCTTATGGAGATAAAAAAAAAGGTGTTGACAAATGAGCAATTTCTCCCTTTAACTCTAAATCTTAACACATACAGGTAAAGAGTTGTGAGAATCCGGTGCTCAGTCTGTGTTCAAACCTGCCAAATAGTCTACACAGACAATTTAACAGCGCTCGTAAAAACAGGAACATTAGGCAAAGCATGTCCAGATCCACGTATGTCTCTCATTGAACTTCCTTGTCCATCCTTTGCTTGCGAACCACTTCTCTCCTAATCAAAAACATCCCGACTTTGCTCTCCTGCAGTTCTGCCTTTTATAAATCTCTTAATGTACATTGCATTTCGATTCACCTGTGACACACGCAGTCTGCTATGAGAACGATGCCTGATGCACAGCCCAGAGAGCATTTTTGTAGCAAGCTGTCTCTCGTAAAACACGCAATTACTTCGAGAAATGGGCAGATGAATAGCGTGATGCCGTCTGTTTTTAACCACTGCTGCTTCCTGCCCATTGATGACCTGTGCAAAAATCTTTACAGAATCGGTTTGTGAATCTTGGCAAGGATGTGACAATGGCAATGAATGAGCTAATGCACATATTGCAGATGTACACACTGGAACTCTTTCCCATGTTGCTTGTCTGTGTTGTGTTGTGCTATGGT
Organism: Neolamprologus brichardi; assembly: GCF_056152115.1. Classification (NCBI taxonomy): domain Eukaryota; kingdom Metazoa; phylum Chordata; class Actinopteri; order Cichliformes; family Cichlidae; genus Neolamprologus; species Neolamprologus brichardi. The sequence continues at coordinate 22,811,882 of NC_142124.1, read as the reverse complement.
GTGTTGATATCTGTGCATTCCTGTATTATCCTTTTGTGTTACACATTTCAATGTTTTTTTCCTCGCTACCTAGCCTGACCTGTCTCCCCAATGTGATGTTTGTGTATTGTATGTACGGTCGGCAAGGTCTGTCATCTCGGTTGTGGGCAAAAGACCTGCAACTGACAAATAAAGGCTATCTCATCATCTCATCTCATTAAATAATAATAAAAATGATTTCTTTCATCAAGTTTACAGTCACCTTTAACTGGTCTGTTTCCATTCACTGTCTCTGGTTAGACAAGCCTTCAGTGGCTTCACACATGATCCTGCTTTTAATGTGCCTCATATGTGATTTCTAACTGCAGTGGGTGAGCGAGGTAGTGTGTGTGTGTGTGTGTGTGTGTGTGTGTGTGTGTGTGTGTGTGTGTGAATGATTGGGAGGCACCTCTCTTGTTTTGCAGCGAGATTAGGTAATGCAAAGCAGTTTATAGATGAAACACATATTGAAAGCAGCTGCTTTTCTCAGGATTGACTGTGTTGTGTGTTGAGTATCAAGAACATGTCAACAGTCCAGCATGCCCTACATATGGCTTTGCGTGCCTGTACTTACATTAGATTTCACGTGGAGCACATGCAATATGACTTCTGACCTTGCACACTCTCAGTAGTCTGTTTCCTATACCTGACACTGTGCACCTGGGTCCACTTTTCAACTTTACACTTTTTCATCTGGGGGGTGCTTTGTGTGTGAGTATGCAGATATTTATGTGTGCATGTCTGAGCATGTGCATAGAGAGTAAATGCTTTCAGTGTCTGGCTATGGAGGCGGTAACAGGTTCACTAATTGGAGTTCATTAGCTTCCTTTTCAGAGGACTTTAGATGTGTGTTAGCTTGTCACAGTGAGTTAAAGCTTTATTTGCTTATCTTACACATAATAGATGAGAAGGGGTGAAATATGCCCCCAAAAAAAATAATACCAACAGAGTGCGACCACACCTCTCTGACGTTTAGATATGTGATTAAGAGTTAATTAAAAGCTAATGTGCTAGTTAGCCTAAAGCTACCTGTTAAGCTAATCCCATTTTAGCAGAACTTCTTAAACAGCATCGCTAAGCTGGAAAAGATGATGAACTTCACATCTGTGTTAAAGGTTAATCAGAAATTAGAATTTTCACTCAGAAGTGTAAGATGAAAAGGAGAGTAAATTCAGATAAAGCTAGTCGTGGCACCGTGCCCAGATGGTTTTAGCTTGGCAGTGCTGCCTTATGTCAGGGTTTCCAACTCTCATGTTTTTAGCTTGACACATCCACTTTTTCTCTCTCTGTCTCACGCTCTCATGTTGCCCAAATAAATTTCACTGTAAATAAGAGGAAGCTTTGAACTCCCTCATTCATGAGCGAACGCATAGGACAAAAGCTGTACACCATGTTTTTTCCAGCATCACTACAGAGTTAACATGTCACACAGTGTAACAGATATAACAATGGTGCTTCTGTTAAAATAAGGAGAAAAACAAAGACCTCTACATAACAAACACATTTTGAATAGTTTGTATTTCTAGTTCTATGGAAGTTCACATGGAATACAAACTGAAATGTCCATGTGTGATGGGCTCTCCCTATTTTAAGCCAGTTCATGACACTTGTAAATAAACTTTTAGAAAGTCAAGAAAAAGACTTGAGCCTGTGATAAGTGAGATGAGCAAGTCTCAGTGAATGCATCCAGATACTGAGAAAACATTAAGGCTTAGTTTCCCAGACATGGATTAAGCATAATCCTAGACTGCAAAACCTTTTCAGTGTAGATAACTGAATTTGAATTTTGGTCAACAATGTAGTTTAAAAAATGGTGGTGGTAGCTGGGCCCCCTGTGGTGGGTGAGGTTTACCCTGAGTTCTATAATTCTTTGGATGTTGTGGGGCTTTAAACCTCATGTGGATCAGACTTCTTGGCCTCCTTGTGAAGTTCTGTTCCAGGGTACTGGGGAGGAGAGGAGATTAGGGAAGAACAATCCAGATTGTCCTGGTTGCTGAACACTGGACTCGCTCCTTATCCTCCTCAGCATATTCAAGGTTGAGTGGAAGTTTGTCTAACCAGTCTATATGTTTTTTCTGGACCTGGAGTAGACATTCAACTGCATTCCTTAGAGCGTCCTGTGGGGAGTGCTTTGGGAGTGTGGGGTATTAGGCCTGCAGGCTCCCCGGTTCCTGCACAAAAGCAGTGAGAACATTCCTGACACTAAGTGAGACTCATTCCAGGTGGGATTTGGACTCAATCGGGGCTGCCCTTTGTCTATGATTCTTTTCATAACTTTTAAGGACATCACATCTGACACAGTCAAGGGGTGGAGGGTGGTCTCAGGACCTTGTCTCTACTTTCTGCAGATGATGTGGTCTTTTGGATTTTTTTTTTTAATTTTTTGCAGCTCTTGTGGGACGCTTCCAGCCTGCAGTGGTCAGTATTTATCAAAAAATGATCACATAATAGTGGTGAACCACTGGCAGGACCTTGGGTGGCTAAGGTTTAGTGATGCACGTGAGGAGGCAATGCTGGTCCATGTGGTCCAGTCCAACAGATGAGCTACTGTAGCTCAAACTGTCAAAAAATGCTGGTTCTAAAAGAAAGGTTTCCAAATACGTTGCATGGCGAGATACAATAAAGGCGGTCTGGTTTGAAGAATCTTTCTTTTACATCATATTGAAGGCGCAGTCCGTCACTTACCTGGCAAACACGTGGCAGCAGGATGTTCTATGAGAAGAATGCAAGCCGGCGGAGGCAGTGTGATAGTGTGGGCAATGTTCTGCTGGGAAACCTTTAGTCCTGCTATCCATGTTGATGTTGATTTGACATGCTTTCATGGATCAGTGTTCCTCAATAGGGATGGGTACCGGTATCCGGTGCCATTATGGCCATTATAAACGGTAGTAACCAGACCAAAAAGCAGCGCACATTTCGGTGTTTTATTTCGGTGTTCTTTTTTCCCCTGAGATGTGATACACTTTGGATTCTAGCCAATCATTTTACCTTTGCAAGCGTAGTGGGCGGGCCCAGGTACGTACTTTCTTTTAGAGCAGAGCTACAGATTAAAAATGCCCAGGGCGAAGTGGTCAAAAGTCTGGCTGTACTTCACAGCAAAAGATGCAAACTCAGCAGCCTGCAAGTGCTTTAAGATGATACTGTTACACCTCGAATCTGAAGAAACACCTTGAATCTGATGAAACGCCTGGCAACGCATAGCGGGGGGGGGGGGGGTTTAAGCCGAGAAATGCACCGTATTTGATAGCTTGCTGCAAGACCGAGTACATCTTCTGCGGGTGTGGTGCCTGTTATCAGAACCGGAGTTAGCAACATCCCCCAAGAACCCGAAGAGGAGAGTCAGTGTAGCAGAAATGATGACGGATGATGATGGCAGCAGCAGCCGTTCTTCTCTGCGTGAGTAGCTTAATGTTGTTTGTGTGTAATTTACATTGAGTAGGCTAACCATGTTATTACATTAATGCATGTAAGGTGAACTAGCAAACACTATCGTAGTTACATGCGGCTGTCTTCTTGTTTGATGGCAGATACTCCCTTCACCCTGGCCAAAAAGGCTAAAATGACCAAAGGAAAAGTGGGAAACAGCTAAACATGAGAGGTTTTTGGACAAAGTTTGTGTTTTTTCCATTGATTAAGCACTGCTTCCAGCCAAGAGTGATACCATATTACCCCTATAGCTGCAGAAAAGGCTAACATTGTTATCTTTTTACAAAAAAACAGCTAAACATGAGAGGTTTTAGGACAAGTTTGTGTTTTCCATTCTTTAAGCACGGGTTCAAGCACCGTTTAAGCACTGGCACCGTTTCAAAAGTACCGGTTTGGTACTAGTATCGGATAAAACCTAAATGATACCCATCCCTATTCCTCAACAGCTGCACCCTCTTTCAGAAGGATAGAAACCACAAAGCAAAAAACAAATGTGATCCACAGAGGCCCCACCTCGTAACATACAGAAGGATCTGTTGCCAGATACCACAGCACACCTTCAGGGATCTAGTGGAATCCATGCCTCAGACACAATATTAGACCGGTGGTCATAATGTTATGCTACACAGCAGTATTAGGCAGCAGCATGATTCATATAAGCAACTCCAAAGTTCTACGCATAGGATACGTAATTACTTAACAAAGCCAGTAATAGTAATAATAACAATAATAAATGACACTGTGTTTTTCTTTGCTTCAGATAGGTGAGCTGTTATACATTTCCCCAAATATGAAATAACTTTAATAATAAGTTATAATAATTCTAAATAATATTATGGCAACTTAAACAGAAATTGTGACTTTTACAAATGTAGCCCCAATCTCAAATACTGTCTCTAAATCTCACTCCTGCTGTTATCTGAAAGTTGGCAACCCCGCTTACAATAGAACAGTGAGCGCATAGTAACACCTGCAGCCTCTGAGAAAAGTAGACAACAAAATAGATTTTAGTCTTTTTTTATTAATATGACCAAATTTAATGTGATTTCCCGTGAAGTGAAGAATGGAACATTTCCAGCTCACTCTGACAAAGCGCTTTGCTGCAGTGCATTTGGGAAAGACTGAAACGATGATCATCAATATGTATTCCTTCAAAAGAATGCTCAACAAAACCGCCAAAGAAAACACTAAAGCAACACTTTAGCAAAACATTAAGTCCGTGCGTGTCTGCACATACAAATGGGCACTAAATCCCAATCATAGATGAGTGCATAAATGTAGCTAATCTAACAATCTGACACAAATACACATAGGCTGCAGGAACACCTCAAGTGCAAATTTTACAGAAAACCTCTGAACATTATGTCCCTGTGAATTATGGTTTTAATGCTTCATCTGTTCCCATTAGGCTATCCATCACGCCGGTGCTCGCTTAGTCATGGAGCGGTTTCATCGAAGGGGGAGAAGCGCAAGGGGAGACGGGAGGAGGTGTGCACACGTAAGAGCACGAAAACCACAGAGCAAAGGGTTGAGAGAAAGAAATAAGAAGAGGGGGCGGAGGTGTGTGTGTGTGTGGGGGGGGGGGGGGGGGGGGGTGGCATGCAAATAAGTGGTGGTAAATGAAAGGATTAAAGAAAGAGAGGGGGATGTTGATGTGACCTGAAAGGAGATAAAATGCGAGGACAAAATGGACGAGCAACAGCAGCGGTGCGGAGACAGAGCCGAGAAAAGGGGTCATTTAGACAGATTGATGGTGATGAGGGAAGGCTTGAGATCCCTCCAATACTGATAGCTACTCACGACTGCTCTGTCTGACAAAAATGGGTCCGTGTTTGTTTCTGTGCGCGCGCGTCTGTGCGTTTCCTCGTTTGCTCATTGCATTGTCCCCTGCAATACGGGCTTTAGAAAAGTGGCCTTGACACCAGGTGGGAACCAAAACACAGCACTAGGCTGTTTAGACTTGCATGATCTAAACTATCAATTTTAGCTCAGCCTGTGAATTCAGAGGCTGGTTTTTGCAGGTCACGGGTTGTTTCCGTCTGTTTGCATTTGGGGGAGATTAGAGAAAAGGGATAAAATGTACTATTAAAGCCAGTAATTGTACGCTGAAACACACAATTATGCAAAAATGCGTTCCGTAATGCCAGCTTATTATAGTGACTTGTTCTATGAAATTGGCGCCGGCCCATCTACCCAACGTGGTATTAACTGTGTCGTAGCTTATCAGCAGCGATTGAATATTGATTCGCATAAGCTCGTCTGACTGCATGCTTCCGTCATGTTAAACATTTTCCATTTCCTTGTCCCTGTTGTCAGATCAGGGACAAATACTTGTAGAGCTTTTGCAGTGAATACAAATTTTACTCCTGCAAACAGCTATTACTTCCAAACATCCTTGATGCTAGACCTTGTAATTTTCTTGTTTAAAGAAAACTAAATCTCACTTCATTGTGTTTGTTTGCCTGGCAATCTGGCAGCGCCCAAGGAAATTGCATTTCCACGGCAGCGTCTCTGTTTTGCCTTCATCCCCTTTTTACCTGCACTTTTTAAATCTAGAAACCTATTTTTTAACCTTGTTATTCAACTTTTGATTGCCTTAACTCCATTATGCAACCGGGGCTCCGCTGACCTCCAGTGATTGGTCATTGCTTTTCCATCCAGTGTACCGAATGCCGGGCCACCCAGGTTGTTTCTGTTGAGGAAATATCAGCTCAGATGGAGGTGTTAAAGTAAAATGTTGTCAGTGATATGGATCACTGGCTACAGAGGGTTTCAATCAACCATGCAATATGAAGGGAAAAGACATGGCAACTCTGTCCAAAATGTCATTGACAAATGCGCGGTGCAGGAGCTCTGAAGGTTGCATGTTATTGGGAGAGGTGGGAGGAATGACAAGGATTGAAAGAGTGAAAGATAAAGAGATGGATGAGGCTGGACGTGAGGCAGTAGGGGAGGGAGATAACGCAAATGAAGAAAAATAGGAATTTGAAGGAAGGAGAAGAAGTCGCTTGTGGTGTAAGAGGGCAGAAAGCTGTAGGTTGCGGTTCAAACTTAAAACTAACAAGTCCTATCTTAAGTGATCACTACGGGAGGTGAAGTAAGAATTCTTCACAGTGAGGTTTGAGGGAGGAAAGATGATTTCAGTTTACAGATGTGCTTTTTCAAACAAACCTGCTCGGAGAAAAAGATGGAAAAAATAAAAGATTGAAGATGCAGCAAACCATATGCCCATCCTGGCCCACTTTGTCCATCTCTAAGCAGCAGCAGGCAAAAGATCTCGTGTTCTAAAAGTGAAACATCGTCTCTTCTTCCTGTTACTTATTACCAAATTTGTATGTTTGAAGTAAGAAAAAGAATGCAGTTGTATGCTTCTTGAGAGGAGCTGTTGCTCAATTTGTAGTGCATATTGCCATAAACCCCAGGAAAACTCTAAACCGAGACCTAAATGCTGTGCGATATCGAGCTGATCGTGTACCATCTGGTGTTACTCAAGAAGTTGATTCAAATTACTGGTGCGAGTGTGTGTGTGTGTGTGCTGTTTAGAGAACTTTGGTTTGTGGCCAGTTTAAATGTTTCTACTTTGAAAATACATGTAAGACAATATCTGCAAAGGATCCATTGCAATTCGTTGAAAGTGTGAAGGTGAATTTATGCGTTTTCAGCCAGGTGTCGTTTTTCTGTCAACATGTATACATCTGTGGTTATAAGTTTAGAGCGAAAAATATTTGGGATTTGAACTTAATGATACCCAAATGTGGTTTATTTGTCCGTAATGCTTTCTGTCACAAATTACAGAGAAATTATTTCTAACTTGTTAGCTAGCCCAAGCACACCAAAGCAGTTATAGTAGGTCCAGATCACTAAACGAGAACCCTCTGTCTCAGTGGAGTCTGCACCGTTGGCAAGTTTGACAAAAATGCCTAAACACATTGGATTGTGCTTAATTTGATCCTTTAAACAAAAACAGAGCTGACGATTAACTAAATAAGTCGTACATGGACATTACATTATATTCTTCATTTCCAGTTAATACTTGTACAGCTGCTGTTATTGTGTATATATATTTATATTTATATTTCTTCATACAGTCTTATATATTTCTATACTGTTTATTGTGTATTTTGTTGTACAGTTATTTTATTTTTCAACTTTAATTTATATATTTTATCTTATTCTTTCCCAGTTAAATTTACCATTCATTCTAATTTGTGTTGTACAGTTATTTCATTTTTAACTTTAATTTTTATATTTTATCTTATTTTATTCCTTCCTAGTGAAATTTATCCCTTTTTAATTTTCATATTTATTTCCTATCTTATTCATAGCCTTTTCTTTTTTTTCTTTAGGTCACGAGCAGTTGTCTAAGCATTTCACTGCATATCGTACTGTGTATGACCGTGTATGTGACAAATAAAATTTGAATTTGATTTGATTTGACAATTTATGTAAATGCAATTTAAGTATATAATTTAAATTTGTGTTTTAGTTTGGGTGTTTGTTTAAATAAAAGAACAATATATACAATATTGTAAAATACTCTGTTGTGTCTGTAATGCAGTTTAACATGTTTCAACATAGCACATGTCATTGTGTAATTCACTTGTGGCTCTTTTTCTTACAGTGCCTTAAATGTTCTCCTGACTTAACTGGTGATTGACAAGGCAAGTGATTTTTGGGCACTAGGACAGAGACGAAAAATAGTGTCACTGTGTAGCTCATAAATATATATTAAAAAAATAGCGTAGCTTTAAAGTTGATATGAAAAGCAGTTGTATAGAGACATTTCTTGTTGCGGCAAACACGCTCAGATAAGAGGCGTGTGGAGGCTGTCGAGCTTTAATGTTTCGGGGAGCTTAGAGATTAGGTGTGGTTCTGAACCGTGCCAGGGATTACATATTTATTGTTTTAGGACGGGTTTCAGAGTAATATTGTGCATATTTTCAAGGAAATGTGTAGGCTTTTATCTGTCATCATGGGCCTATTAAAATATTACACGGGCTATTTCATAAAGCAGATATAGATTTTTAAAAAAGCATCGACTGCTCTGCTTTATTCTTTGCTGAAATCAATTCAGAGCTTATGCTGGACTGTCACAGCAGGCATAAGATTTAATTACAGCTCTCTTTAACAGTTTAAATGTGCCTTTGTTAATAATCCCTGTGCGCATTCCATTCAGTGTTAATACTGTAATTATGAAACATGTTTACACAGCTTCATACTTTGTAACTGTAATTTAGAAGTTAATTCTTGTTTGTTTGTTGGGTTTTTTTTTTTTACTTGTTTTATGCGTAAATGATTTGCAAGCAATGTTATGAGACAGATAAGCAGTGATAAATAAGGAAAGCTTGGTTTCATAAGACTTCCAAACTCAATTCCAATTTATTTCTTTTCTTTGTGTGTGTGTGTGTGTGTGTGTGTGTGTGTGTGTGTGTGTGTGTGTGTGTTCCTCAGCTTCCTCACAGCAGTTTTGTTAGTCACTCCCAATGCAGCACATAGGAATGACTTGCCTCAGTCGCTTCCACTCATACACACAAAAAACAATCAGCAACTGAACTTGGTGACCAGTCAGTGCTCTTTGTTACTGTTGAGCAGTTTGCTAAATTAATGCTACATCTGTGTAGTACAATGTTTTTCTCATCAGTCTTGTTGTGCAAATCTTTTTTGGCTAGCTTGCTGAATCGTGCTATTACTACTGTTTTTTCTTTATTAACCTCCTAAGACCCGAACTCTTCCACGGCATGCATTTTTAATTTCTCTTTGATATTGGGACCCGATGAATATAAAAACAAAGAATTACCAAAAAAATTTTTTTACCTGATTTTTGTTTCTAACCAAAAAATGAGAGCCACATATGAGGATATTCGTTCAAAATTTTGACAGAACAGTAGCAGTATAATGCCCTCGTAAGTGGATATAAGGCCCTTGTAGAGCAAAATTGAGTATTTTGGTCTAAATAACCCAAAACATGACGTCCAGAAGACAAAAGATGGAATCCCCCCCCCCCCCCCCCTTTAAAAAAAAAGAATTTACAATGTTAAGATCTTACTTACCTTTATGTTCAAAAGCACATTTATCATATATGCAGTAACAAATTCATGAAATCGTTTAAACAACCTGCATGTTGAATATTGTTGTAAATGAAGATTAAACTTTTTTTTTTAAAAACCATCTTAATTTTAAAGAAAGACACATTTTGCAGTGTGGTTACACACCTCCCTTCTGTTGAACAAGCATACAGTTAGAGTTAGCTGATACAGCTGAATCTTTGAGACATTCATTTCGATCATCCAGGGAGCACAGAGACGGTTATATGAGACCATTGTTTTGCTGAAGTGCTTTTTCAGACCAAATTGGACATCGCTGCATTATGGATTTATTGTGATTTATTTTATGTTCTACACAGCTATCAGCCTAACAAAACACATGTCACTCTTTTTTTTTTCCAAGTAGAATATGCCGGTAGTCCAAAATAACCCCAACCTGTATCCCTGGTTTTGTTCTTGGATGAGATGGATACCTTGATGGCACACAGCAGGGTTTATGCTGGAAGCAGGGCAGAGGGGATTTAAGGTTAGTTTATTTTTGCTAAATTGGATTTTGATAAATATACATAACATTTTTCAAAAGCCTAATAAATTACTTTCCATGTTAAATCTTGAGGATTAAAGGATTGTAAGACTAGATGTAGCTGCAAAGGCCGAAGAAAGGAGAAGCAATAGTCCAACAAAAAGTAACCTCAAAGACAATGGGCTTTTTGATTCAAAGGAATGAATGCAACACTTGGGTAAAGAAGAGGATCAGTGCTGTTATATTTAGGCTAGGTGCGTTATCAGTGCAAAAAGTCAAACTTGGATCAATCAACAGTTTCAACTAAAGTAAAATAAAATAAACTAAATTACATTAAATTAACGGTAAATGGACGGGTTCTTATATAGTGCTCTTCTACTCTACTCTTCCTCATTCGCTAATTTACACCCACTCATACAATCACTTTTTCTACACCTAAATGCTTTAAATCTAACATTCAGACACATTCTTGCTCTGATGAACGCTTCAGAGAGCAACGTGGGGCTCAGTATCTTACCCAAGGATACTTAGGCATGCAGACTGGAGAAGCAATGGATTGAACTACTAGTAAAACATCAACAGCGGCACCTCCAGGAACTGCAACAACAAATTCCAAAGTGCTGGAATTCAGAGTGAATCTAGTTTTGCAATAGCCTTTTTTTCTACTAGAGAGCGATAAAACTATAGTATCGTAACTCTTAGCATTTCTTGAAATCTATTTTTAATGACCAGCAGGGGGCAACTTTTCTGGCTGCACTGAAACATCCAGTTGGACACAAGTCTTCATCTTCCTGGGTGTGTGACCTCCATAAACACTTTCATGCTGACTTCCTGCTGTTTATGGTCTTAACCGCTAGCATCGAGTTTCAAGGAACTCAACGTGACGCTCATTTAAAAAATTTGGTCCCCATTAAAATCAAACAGTAGATTGAAGCGGGGCATGCTGTTGTGCTGGCCTGTATTGTGATTGACAAATGGCTAGCATGTGAATGTGAAAATGTGCCTTGGTTTCAAAACACCAAAATGGCAAGGCTTCACAACACGACTTCACCCCCCCCCCCCCCCCCCCCAAAAAAAAAAAATGTGTGACATCATGGTTGCTGCGTCCATCCTTTGTATATGCTCTATGTGTAAAGCGCATGCAGTAATGTTTGAAGTTTGGAAATCTCACACCGAGAGCCCAAAAAGGATTTAAAGACCACATCGATTTGTGCCAGACCACCTCCACATGCCAATATATTTCACCAATTATGTTTGCTGAGAACAGCATTTCATCATCCAAATACTTAAATCAATTTCACAAGAGGGATATAACTACAATACCTTGCTACTATAATAATGTCACATCATGAAATATTTGTATGTGTTGGCTAAAGCTAGCGCAGTATAAAAACAATAGCAAGAATCCACAGCATGAGACAATCCTTGATCCCCCTTTTTTATCCCTTATCTATGTTTGGTGGTGAAGCACAGGTCTGGGCTTTGGTCCGACATACTACATGTGCCATGCTCTGTTGCCTAGAAACCCCTCCCCTTGCTCAGACTAGGGTCAACTTCTGCTAATCAGGGTGTTTTATTTATTTATTTATCCCCCTCTGCACACACACACACACACACACACACACACACACACACACCCATCAAATCTGTGCTGCAGTCACGACTTAGTCAGCCAATGTGTCTGGGCCAGTTCTCACACTGCAGCTGGGTCTTGCCACTACATCAGGTTCAGCTCAGGTACCAGGCTCAGTGAGAAGCTGGGTGACCCTCTCGGTGACCGGTGCTTTCAAAGTGGCTTGCAGTGCAAAGTGTGCATAGATATGACTATTTTTTTTCTAGAACCAGTAAAGCTTTTGAACATGGAAGGGAAAAAACATATGAATGCTCTGTCCTGTGAACATTTAGTTCTCTCACACACATACGCACACACATACGCACACCCCTACTGCGGAGCCAGCTCCACAACTGACTCCGCAAAATGCCTTTACTTAAAAATACCTTTGCTCACGGAAATCTTCAGCAATTTTACATATGAGCTGAGCCTCGACCTCCAACTGAGTGGAGTTTTTCACACCAAGAGAACAACCGCAAAACACCCTAAATGAATACGCTTCACAGCGATATAAACTAACATCCTCTGCCTGCATATCATCAGCCTGTCAGTGTGCACCTCTACTCCCCTGTGCTCTGACAGTAAACTATGCCATTTTAGCAGACGGCCAGAAGTTGTACTGTCTTCTGGGTTTTGCTTAGAAAAAAACCCCTAACCAGTTCTTAATGACCTCTTTTATTATCACTCCACCACTACTCCTCACACCTGCACTCAAAAATAATATTTACCCTGTCTGTCATCATAACACGGTGGATGTGTGTCTTCCTGCCTTTGTGTCAGGGTCTAATGATGACTACCATTCTCCGCTTCTCTCAGGCGTCTTATTAGAGAGGGGAGTAGACACGCTCTGTCTGTGTGAAATAGGTCTTTCTCAGGAAAAGTGGGAGCAGAGGGCTGAATACCGGCAAAAAACCCAAAGCTCCCTGGTCACTCATAATATATCAATTAGGCACAACTTGAATGCAAAAGCATGCCCTTTCTGTGTGTGTGTGTTTATGTGTGTTTGTGAGGACTAAAAGTTGGATTGCTACTGTACTTGTGGGGACCAACAGTCCCTATGGGGACAAAATGCCCATCCCCACGAGTTTGAAGGCATTTTTGAGCCTCAAAATGTGGTTTTAGTATCAGGGTTACAATTAGGTTATGGTTAGGTTCAGGGCAAGGGTTAGGGTTAGTGGCTACAGAAAGCATTATGTCAAATATATGTCCTCCCTAAGATATAAAAACAAGTGTGTGTGTGCGTGTGTGTGTGTGTGTGAATGTGTGAGTTGAGATCAGTTAATAACTGAGTCGGTGTTGTGGGTGGGGACGTGTGATGAATTTGGGTGGCATGCTGCACTGATCTTGTTGTGAGCCACAGTGCGATCACTTGCATTTGGAAAAACAGGAGTTAAGTCACTCACACACACACACACGCCCCTTGAGAGTTTAAACAGAAAGAGGGAAAAAAGAAGCAAAGGGAGCAGTGAGAGAACGGAGGGAGACGCCAGTGTTTTCGGTCTCTGTTTTCAAACTTTGAGAAGGCTTGGGAGTCATCTGTAATGAGAAAGACAACAACTGGCTCATGATTCTTCTCAGCTTTCACCCATGAAAAGATCAGCACAGCGGGATTTTTGGATGCAGATGCATCTCCATGCATTTCATTTGCTACACCCAGTTTTTTTTGTGTGAAATTTGATGCGCCTGTGTGCCGTAGCAATGTTTTATAAGCTTTCGAGATTTTGATGGGAAAATGCAAACTCGGATAAATGCTGGTGCACCGTGGGAGCTTGTCTGCTAAACTGGTTTGCCAGGCTCATTCACTGTGTGTTATTCCAGCCCCCTTTTTCAGTGTTGTATGTCAGTTGCTGGCATTTTAACAGAGGCACCTAACTCAAATGGTATCATTTGTGACGGGCAGAGGTCTGGCAATAGTCAGACCTCTGTCCATCACAAAGGATCCATCACATTTAAAATGCACAAAGTAAGCCTATTTTGGGGGCATGGTTAAGCTTAGTGAGAATGGGGCAGATTTTCACTAAAACTGCAACCATTTCTTAATCATAATGAAATATTATCCTAAAATTAATCAGCAAGTGAAAACAAAATGAAACAAAGGCAAACAACAGACAACTCCTCTGGCTTTTAAAAGGTGGCTGTTACCTTTTGGCATCCAGTATTGCAGTGGGCAGCGAGTCAAGAGCACAAGCAGGTTCTGGCAGAGTGGCATCATTTTATGTGAGATCATATAATGTGATGATATGATGCTGATGTCTGAATTTTGATTAAACATGTTGACCACTCGTGCTTTTCTGTTCACGATGAACCTCGAGCTAGCAGTTTGCTTACCGTAGAGATTATGGAATTTCCCAGCACTTGGTTTTCTCATACAGCTCTGAGCAATAAAACAAACAATATGAATTATTATTTCATACAGAACCCATTCTCAATGCAGCATTTTGTCCGTGTGTTGTTTCTTTTTGAATGTTACAGTCATGTGAAAAAGAAAGTTTTCACATGACTGTATCCAATCCTGTGAACATCCAAGTTGCTCACTTACTGCTCCCATATGATGTAAGTGGGTAAGTAGCAGCCAGGTGTTGATAATTAAATGACTGATCATCAGCAAGTGTGAGCACCTCTATAAAACTGGAAGTTTTAGCAGCTTGCTGGTGTGAAGCATTCAGGTGTGTGTTAACACAATGCCACAATCTTCCCAGGAGTCGTTGTCTCAGCACATTCACCCCGAGGTCAGAACATGTGATGCTCAGAGAATTGCAACAAAACAACGAGCCAGATCTCAGATTCTACAAGCTTCAGTTGGTCTGTTAAATGTTAAAGTTAATGATTATAATTAGAAAAAAAAAAACTGAACAAAGTACTGCTTCTGTGGAAGAGTTGCCAGGAGAAAGTCTCTCCTCTACAAGATCATGGCTGCAAAGCTCAGGTTTACAAAGTTGCATTTGAACGCAAGTTCTGGAACAACAAGACCTAAATAAAAACATTTGGCCATAATATACAGCACCACATTTAGCAAAAACCAAACACAGTATATCAGCACAAGCATCTCATACCAGCTGTCAAGCATGGTGGTGGAGGGGGGATGATTTTGGCTTGTTTTGCAGCCACTAGACCTGGGTACCTCGCCTAATTGACCATCAACTTCTCTGTGTGCCAACGTATAGTACAGTCGAATGTAAGACCATCTGTCCTAACGCTAAAGCTTGACTGAAATCGAATCATGCAACATCCGAAGCACAGAAGGAATCTATAACCGAATGGCTGAAAAAGAAACATATCAAAGTGTTGCAATGGCCCAGTCAAAGTCCAGACTTCAACCTCATTGAAATGCTCACACACACCTCAATGAACTGAAGTGATTTAAAGAAAAGTGGCCCAAAATTCATCCACATCAATGTGAAACACCGATAAAGTCATAAAGAAAATGATTGCTTTGAGTCATTGCTCCTAAAGGTGGTTCTATAAGCTACTGAATCATGCAGTCTATTTCGTTTTGGACAGGATTATAAAGAGTCATACGAAAACTTTCTTTTTCATATGATTGTGGATATTAGAGAAAAAAAGAGTTGTCCTCTTTCTCACAGCTCATCACACAACCCACAGACTTACCAGCAAAATACCAACATAACTGTACACTTATATGCACTATATCCATTTATGTCAAACATAACAGGAACAATACATAAGGTTCTTTTTCATTAAACTAAGTTTCACTCTCTTACAGCCTAAAGCTCTGAACTCTGCATTTGAGCTTCTTTTGAATCACTTTTTGTATTTCTCAGATTAATTGCATCTAAAATGAGTTCCTACTTGATGTTGCAACAGTCAACGGCTTGAAGGAAATGACTCATGGGAATTACAAGAAAATGCTATTTCTCATTTGCAGAACTTTGCTGACACTGACTTTTTAAAGATATTTGTGGGAGAGGTGCCACTGAAGTTAACACTTCACAAAGGCATAATAAAGCAGAGGGCTGCTGCCTCCACAATGCCTGCTCATGGCCCCTGAAAAAAGGAAGATTCGGTGCACTCTTTTTAGATATGGCTACACAAAGCACACACCTTATATTATATCTTCATAATAATCTGGCTTATTTCATGAATGTACAGTATTAGCGTCAAATGAAATGCAGAAAGAGGAAAACCGCATAATATTTTGCAATCCTTTTCTGACTTAAGAAGCCAGTTGAACCCTTTTTTCTCTTGTATTGAATAACTTTATATTCTAAAAGAAAAAAGCTGACATTGATGTTGTTTTGACACAAAAGACAAGTGTAAAATGTATTATACATAAACACTCAAATGTAGGCTTTCTGCATGTTGCCTTTTAATTATTCTTGTTAATAGTGTTTTTTGGTGGGTTTTTTCAGCATGACGTAGTTTAGAGTTAATCCTTTGAGTAAAGTATGAAAAATGTAATACCAATTAATTTTGATTTAGCGAGTGATAGATTTGCAAATGGAAATGGGGAAAAACAAATCCAGCACAAAAGCCACCACTGAGATGTTTTCCCTAATTTATTGTTCGTGGGGGTGTGTTGAGATCCCCTGCAAAGTGTAATGGATCTCAATTCACTAATAAATGCATTTCCTCTCAGCGTACTCAGTACTGTCTTTATTATCACAGAGGACAGCAAATATAATGCCCCGTTGATGGAGACCTTAGAGGCCACCAAACCTGCACACTGGCATCTCTTGATGTGTCTTTGCTGCCATCTAGTGGCCACAGAGGCTAACGTCGGTGTAATAAAGTTTCTGTACTATAGGGGTCACTGTGAGGTCATTTTTCACAGTTTTGCTAGTTTTTAGAGGCCACTTTGGATTAGTGTGGGAGCGAACGTGCTCTTTGTACTTAATGACCACTAGATGTCAGTAAGTGACTGTTTGCTTGGTGATCAGGTGCATTATTTGGAAGTGCTCGCTCATCCCTTCTGTTAGCAAAGAAGATGCAGACACCCATTTTTGTGAACAAGCTTGAAAGTCACCAGTGCCTCCTCACTCACTGAATCACATCCATTTACATTTTTTTTCTGAGGTTATTTTAGTACAGTGCAAGAAAACAAAACAAAAGGCAAGATGTGAATAAAGGAGGAAGTTGATGAAATGCTTGTGATTACACTCCAGTTTCATTAACTGCTCAGATCCCCCCAAATTTGAAAAGTTTGGTAAATCCTGCCCAATGGGTTTTAGAAACTACACGTGTGTATGTGTGTGTTTTTACACTGTTGAGCCTGAGACAGAGAATTTTTCTTCTGCTTCCAGGGGCCAGCACTGGGGGCTGGACAACACCTCTCTTACTCTCTTTGCCCTACTCCCTCCCCACCCTCTTCAACTTGCCATCCATCCTGTGGGCTGTGCACACAGCACCCCCGACCTCCCCTCCTCCTCCTTCTTCTCTGACAGCTTTGCTCCACCAGCTCTGCACTGTGCCGGCCTTGAGAGGAGTAAGGGAGCAGAAAGAGGCACTAGAAGAGAGGATTTGCTGAACCGAGGAGAGACGGACAGGGGAGAGGGACCATGGCTGCTCTCTCTGCCTTGCTGAAGACCTGGGTTATTCTGCAGACCTTGTGCCTGGTTTTGGCTCAAGTGGTGAGTGGCACAGAGGAGCTCAAAACCTGATCGGGGCTCAAGGGTTCAGGGGGTAAGGGCCCTCGGTAAGGGTCCAGTCGACTATGGATATCTTGAGGTGATCTTGTAGGTTTCGTGCCATCTTGGGCTGGATGAAGGGATTAAATAACCACAGCATGGAAGCAAGGATATAAGTGTGATGAGTACCCAGCTTTATAGAATGAATGTAGAAGAAAATGATTTTCAGGGGTGGAAGCTATCTTGTGGATCTTTCATGGATCACCCTTATCGTACATGGACTCTTAGGTCTTTCTAACCACGGCGTCCGCTCTTTTTTAAGGCACGGATTCATCATTACCTAGGCTACCTTTACAGGAGCCAAGAGGAGCACTATTTAACCAAGAATGATGGGATTTATTTTTTCAGTTTTTTGGGGGGTCAAATCTTTGCAGCCATGCCAGATTTAAGAAAAAAAAAGTCAGTGTGCACTGACACCGACACACAAACTTTGTCCACTGAGCGTGAAAGCTGTTATTCAAACAGACACCTACACGTTATCTTCTGGACTTACAGGAGTTTTCACTTTCAAGGATCATTCTGTGTTTTGTTTTGTGGGGTTTTAACACCTGAAGAATTCAAAGCTGGATT
Organism: Neolamprologus brichardi; assembly: GCF_056152115.1. Taxonomy (NCBI): domain Eukaryota; kingdom Metazoa; phylum Chordata; class Actinopteri; order Cichliformes; family Cichlidae; genus Neolamprologus; species Neolamprologus brichardi. The sequence continues at coordinate 22,794,044 of NC_142124.1, read as the reverse complement.
TATTCTTTTATCACTTGATGGACTGACCCTTGCAATAAAATGTTGTTCAAGACAGGCAGTAGGATGGAGAAGGAGGGGGGTGGGTTGGTTGGGGGTAAACAGTGCCAGTCTTTTAGCCCTTCCTCCCACATTCCTCCTCGATCCTTTGTGTTTACCTCCTCAAAGATGCCAGTTTTGTCACGTTATTTTTGTTGCAATGCTCCATGTTAAACTCACTCGGTCGGCTTTCAGAGTTGCCCACCTTAACCTGCAGTAACCACTCCGGTATTTGGTTCTATGATGGAGGGTTAGGTTATATTTGGGAAAATAAAACATACATCAAATGTGTTTTCATTTTTATAAAAATCCATGAAAATTAATATCCACTACGATATTATAATATTTAACATCTGTTAGTTATATATTCCACAATGATACTGCATCCTGATTGTTGCTACTGGCTACTGCACAGAGTGAATTAATAAATGTTGCTGTTTGACCTTTTTTCCTCTCTGTCTGTGTTTCAGAGGGGTCCACCTGGACCTCCGGGCCCGCCAGGCCCACCCGGCCCCTCTGGCACTCCTGGGTCAGATGGCATTGATGTGAGTATCCACACAGGTTTGCCAAATAGGTTTTCCCACAAAGCTTCTCATTGTACTGGAGAAATACCAAATCAGGAGGTGCGGCGCAGTACTGAAGTCATACCAGCAGAGAGCGCTGCAAATGAAAACACCGGCACAAAAGAGCTCTGTTCCCAGCAGAGAGAGGGGTCTTTGAGAAGAGATCCTTGCCTCAGACCCGAGTTTGGGTCACAGTAACGTGATATGTGCGAGTTACTCAAAGGGTTAACAACAGGCAAAGTTGTGTAAATGTGTTGGAAACAGAAGCTGCTGTACACCAGTGTGGAGATAGCATGCTTTATGGCTCAATATCAAATCAAATGTAAAAAGTCTCTTTTTTTATTAGCATTTTAGCCAAAAAAACTATTTTTAAAAAGCTCTTTATCATCAACAAACGGTGTCAGTCTAGCATGTTATGGGATCAAAGCCTGATAGAAAACGCAGCCAGTGTAGACACACTTCAGAGTCCATCTAAAGATTGCTTATAATGTCAACACTGGAGCAACTGATTAACATCTGCCCGTGTGCCTCTCTGTGCTCAGTACAGTATATATTTATGTGGCACATTTTTCTCATGCTGTCTCGTGAAATTTGCGACGTGATAAATCTTCCTAAATTCATTTCTATGAGGTGATGCGTAGCAATGAAAGGCATTTAGGTGATGAATATGATACAGTTGTGAACACAAAGGTGTAACCATGGCGTATACTGTATGTTTAGTTGGGTTAACACATGCCCTTTGTCTATCTGCAGGGAGATAAAGGGCGTCCCGGGTCACCTGGCCCACCAGTAAGTCTATACTGTCACGGTGCCAGTTTAATTTTGCAGCAACTTTAACTTGTGATTTACTTGAACACGGTTTTCACAGTGTGGTTTTTGCTGTAGGGGCAAAAGGGAGAGCCAGGAGAGCCAGGTCCTGACGGATCACCCGGGGAGAATGGCATTGATGTAAGTAAACTGTGTGCAAGAGAGAATGAAAAAAGGAGAACAACTTTTAAAAAATATTGCTTCCAGATTTTGAACTTCAATTTTGAAACGTATTTTCACAAGTTTTACAGCTTTTCCTTCAGACAAACACCTCCTCCATGGCCATTCATACGATGCCAAAGTAATTAAATGATAGATTTCTGTACTTTTGTGCATTTAGTTGTTACAACTCAAGGCCAAAGAGTCATGCTGACAGGGTTTTTTCATTTACTACAGCAGCGTTTCTTTATCACGAAGAAAAAACGAGACATACTGCTGAAAATGTGCTTCTTTTTCTTATGTTAAGGTATTCATTGATTAAATGTGTAGTTACATTTCTCTACATTGACAGAAAAAGTAGCTTCACTGATCTGGCCCATGTAAGAGCAAAACGGGTTGTTTGTGGCCTGCGATGTAAAATAAGTTTAACATCCCTGCACTAGAGGCTCAGTCTTGTTTGTTGTCCTATAACCTGGATGATCTTTACAACATGCTACGTTTGTGATAGCACAGTCTGAGCACCCAGAGGTCAGTGTTTTGTAGCCAGGATATCAGGTTCAAAGCTACTACCAGAAGTTTTAGGACTACATTTCACAAAATCAATCCCTCTTCTTTGCTTTTAATATGTTTACCTCCATGCAACCACATCACGCTAAAATATGACTAGATAATAAAATACACACTACAAGTGGTCTGTACCTCACAGATTATTAATTTTCTTATCCAGGTATCTGTTTTAACAGGGCTGGTTAATATTATTATTTTTTCCTACATATTTACATCAGGTTTTTCCCCAGCTTTCCACAGAGAACATGAAACCTACCGAGAGTGGAGTTTGTCCAATTGTCATTGGAATAGATCAGTTTACATGAGAGTTTAGAATATTAGTAGGTGTTGATGACGTTAATCTGGTACACATTACTTGTTTTGCTCATGTATGTTTGTTGCACTATAAAATAAGAGCCATATTATTATGGCATTGCAAGTCCTAACCACTGCCATTGTTCAGAGACAGAGACTCGTATATAACTGTGTCCTAGCTTTTTCAATGTGAGTTGCTGCTTCAGACGGAACTTGAGCATCAGTGCCAAACGGTCACATGCTAACAGAAGCACAAACACACACACACACACACACACACACACACACACACACACACACACACACACACACACACACACACACACAAAACCAGGCATTCCTCAGAGGTTAAGCCAGTAATCTGCCCCGGAATCTCAGTCTCAGGTTTGTTTCCCAATTACATACCTGAACCAAGTCAACTTTGATTACATGTGAGGTTAACCCTCTTGTGATGTTAATTATGTTTCATTTGTGGCAGTTTTCAGTATATACTGCATAGCACAGCTACCCGATTTCATTTCTTTCTGTTTGCCTCCAGGGTTTGATTGGAGCAAAGGGTGACCGAGGTCCTATCGGGAGACCTGGACCAAAGGCAAGTGTCTAAACCTTAGCCTAAAAAGATTATTAGTGCAAAATCACAATTGTGCTGCTGTTCTGTGTGAAATCTGTTTGTGCTGCTGGTGGAATACTCTGAAAGGTTCAGATTTATAGAAATATAAAATCTCTGGGTAATGTTCCCCATGTCCTGTGACTGTGATGTTGAGAATGACGTCGAACTCCTGCTTGCAGGGGAAAGCGTGAGAATCGCTGTGTTGTTAAGGACTTTCTTTCATTCATCCTGGTGTGCTGTTTTCATTTCAAAAAGATATTGTCATTATCATCTATATGTGTAATATTACCACAGTTAACCATCACAGATATGTTACTGATTTCTGTTGTTTGCAGGGTCAACCAGGTCCAACTGGTGAGCCCGGAACTCCTGTGAGTAAATCAATTTTTAACTGTCCCTTTTCTTGGTTTTTGCAAACATTTTAAAAGAACTTAATATACAAAATGTCAACTCTAGTTTTCTGACAACTGAAGTTACAATGTAGCATCATAAACTGTACACAACAAACAGACACCATCACTTATTTCTTTGCATTTTACAACCCTGAGGTTTTGATTTTCCCATCCTATGAAACCATTTCTCCTTTTTGTTTTAGACAGAGAGAGTAGCAGATAGGGACTCATGACTCTGTGTAGTTAACAGGTGCATTTCTAATTCACTGTGGGAAAACAGAATGCCAATTCCAGGTATTAAGACACAGCCTATTCAAAGAGAAACTGAATAGCTTAGCCCTTGAAGTTTATTTATATTGCTGTGGGAAATATTTGTAAAGCAGATATAATCTGCTTAAAAGGCCATTGCCAGCTTGCAACATTGGGCATTACATATTAATTAACTTGTGGTCATATCTTGGTGTTTTTTTCCCCTTCATGGGTTCCTGATCTTTGTTGTGGTCGCCGTGTTTTCCCGATTCTTCACATTGATTCCAATAATTTTAGCAATCTCCCTTTAGGATTTGTTTACATCTGTAATTCTGCATATGGAGGCTACGATCATCATCTTATAATGAGGAAATTATTATTATACTCTCACTGATTCATTCAGAAAATGTGTTGAAAAAGCAGCCAGAAATGCATAGGAGGAATCGACGAGGCCACAACATTGGTTGCAGATTATGTTGCAGATTATGTCACAGAAATATTTAACAGTCCACGAGGGCTGGCTTGCTTTAAGTGGTCGTGTGAGAAACTGCATTTTTTGGCACTACAGATTTTCAGCCTTCAGAGGTTGCTCCGCCACTAGTTATATTGCAAAGCCAAAAGGCTTTTCATGTGGCTCCTATATATCATTCATTTCATTTTTTTTCTGTTCAGTTACTCTGAGTGATGAATAAGTGATACCCAGTATTTAATATGTATTATAATTGGCACCATTCGAAACACTACCCAGTGATGGAAAGGAAACAACTCATCTCTTATATTATTTTATGAGGCAGCCATGCAATTTACTGCCAGGGACCTTGAGTCAAAATATTTAGATAACACTTTTTTCTAATATCTCTATTTAATCTGTTATGCATGTATTTGAGAGACGTGCAATATCTGACTTTCTAACTGATTTCTAACAGCTTACTGGATCTTGTTGTTGTAGATCCAGTAAGCCTAGAAACCTAGAAATTCCCCAAGAACATAACTATCAGATAGAGATTAGAACAGAATAGTTTCATAATATACAAGTATATTCATGTAAGGCTGTATTGAAGTTCAGTGCTTGAGTAACTGTGCTCTCTGTATATTAATATAAAATGATGCATGAGTAATTGGCTAACATTATCTCACAGGGCTCTCGGGATACTTAAGAAATGAGTTATGATTGACTGAATTAGGCATTCTTTTCGAGCCTGCTCAGTTCTCTAACAAACATATTGGAACACAGCTGGTTTTTTAAGGCAACCTCCTTAGTGCCTTTTAGGTCACGCATGAATGCCTGACCAGCTGTGCCTCAATTTGGGTTCAGTTTATCCAAATGTGCCGTAAGATTTCTGCAGCTGACACGAGCCTGATCTCTATATATGCAATCCTTAATAGAGGAGTCACACTCCATATTGTCATTAGATACAGCCATTCCACACAAGGAATCATGAAGCATCAGCTGTAGCAGTCTTTCGCCACTAGGTGGTGCTCGATGTCCATCTATTGCACATCTTTGTAAGTCCAGAGTCATTCAATGTCATGCTTGAGCACAACACTATTAGTTAATCCGTTATTTAGCGTTAACAGGCGTACTGTCTGGGGGCTGTGCTGTACACCCAGCTGTCTTACGCTCCACAGACAGGAGATCCAGCCCTGTGGGCTGTTCTTCCTCCAAGAAGGCTTACTTACTTAATTACTTTGTTTATAATTAATTCCGAGCAAAAGACACAGCAAACACAGACTGATTGTGTTCTGTGTCTTTGTTCCTGAGTGCTATTTAACCTGCACTGACACTGTACACACGCATTACTGAATTCCTGCATTTGTTTTTAATTGGCTTTTGGAAACATTAATTGATACTCTGACGGATTGGTTCCACTTGTTACAAAGTAATTTAACCCCTTGTCACTTTTGTCCACACAGGGAGCTGGCCTTCCAGGACTGGCTGTAAGTAGCTTCTCTGGTATTGTGCAGTTATGCCTTCAACTCTTTAAAGTGTGGCAATAATTTGTCTCTGGTGGGATAAGTACATATCATTTTGTTTGTCACGCTCACTAACATAACTGTCCTGTATAGGGTATTCCAGGGCCAATTGGTCTCCCTGGTGAGATCGGACCAACTGGACCAAAGGTAACAAAACTCCAGCTTCGGTTTATTATGGGGGCCTTTGTAACTTCTCAGAAGCTCTTAGTCACATTTTCTTTCTCTCCTCACAAACATTTAGGGTATCCTTGGACCACCGGGACCTCCAGGACTTCCTGGACCTCCGGGCAAGCCGGTAATTTCGAGGAAAAATTGTATGAATTGTCATCTTTCTTTCTGACTCTATGTCACAAAGATCCTCGAGCTAAACACAAAACCACCTTTTGAAAAGCCTGTTTAAAAAAAAACAAACCATACACTAGTGTATCATATGTAGGTTTCCTTGTTGTTGTAGATCCATTAAGCAATTAGAAATCTGGAAAGATAGCATAAGCAACAACCATTAACTGAAGCATTGCTTCAGACAGCAATCTCAGCATGTCAGCTGGTCTCAGTGCCTGCCACATCAGCTAATGCTCACCTGTGCATCCTATTAGCAAGTCTGATGTAGGGCATGCTATTTAAGCTGCTCCAACCGGCATAAAGTTGATGCTGCTTCTGCAAGCTGCATTGGACCTAACATCTACTTCTACAATAGTGCCTCTATTTTATGCTATTTTCTGACTTATTCAGCGTCAGTGTCTGCTCTGGTCTTGCTGCTACGCTATATGCTGTTAGGCCTCCTTAGCATGTGTGGTGAGGTTCCAAATATAAATAGTGCAGATGGAACAAAGATAAAAACATTCTCTTTAAGCTGATATTAGTAAATGTTACATTAACATAAAAAATAATACCTGTTTGAACATGAAATATTTTATACATGTATTATTTACTTGCAGTGTTGGGAAGTAACGGAATACATGTACCGCCGTTACGTATTTAAAATACAAAATATGAGTAACTGTATTCCGTTACAGTTACCGTTTAAAAAGGTGGTATTTAGAATACAGTTACTTTGTTGAAATAAATGGATTACACGGCGGTACTTCCCCGTTTCATATTGTGGCGGTCAGGACTGTTTGGGTTTTGTTTGACAGCTACGTTCTGTTGTTCCAGGCGGCAGCGTTACGGTTGCCATGGTTACAGGGTGACGCTCTCTCTCTCTCTGTGTTTCCTGGGTGAAAGGGCGCCTGTTGTTGTTGTTGTGCTAAGCTAATAGGCAGAATGCTACAGGCATAGCTCTAAAGAATGTAGCATCATAGGCAGTGTAGTCCGTGCTGCAGGGAGAATGGACTGCCATACACGTTATGTGTCTGTGAGCGAGGGAGGGAGAAAAAGGAAAAGTACGAGCTGTCATCGAGAAAAAACGGGAGCTGGAAGCATGTAAATATAATAATAACCACTGCAGCCAAGAAGAGTGCCTGACGAGCCCAGTTGTAAGTAAGCTATTAAGACTCGACTGTACACCGTGTTCGTGTTTTCCTCCGAAAACAATAAGTTCCGTTGGAGCAGCCTTTCAACGCCTCTCTCTGTCTCTGGCTAGCAAAGTTGACCCAGACAACAAAGTAAAGCTAGTTTTCGGCTACGAGCCCGACACAGAACCCACCGTATTAGCCAGAGGTCCCTTTACTACGGTTCGGAGCCGCGGACCTTCAGTAACAGTAATAAATCACAGCAATAGTACATTCATGTAGTTGTAAACAGCATGATAATATATTAAGTAATCCAAAGTACTCAGAATACGTTACTCTCATTGAGTAACGTAACGGAATACGTTACAGAATACATTTTGGGGCATGTATTCTGTATTCTGTAATGGAATACATTTTAAAAGTAACCTTCCCAACACTGTTTACTTGCAGAACAGTTCATAGCGCTCTAGAGGACAAACATTCACAACGCCACTGCCTCATCCCAATTCCATTACACATACGCACCAAAGCGCTGCTTGAATGTACTCAAAGTTAATCCACAGAAAGGATGTCACAGTAAACAATACATGAAGGCACTGAGACTGGTGAGATCAGTTGTAAAAACTTAATAAATAAGCTACTGGGAGTTCATTAGGCTTAATCAGGCGTACATTTTCATCAGTCTAATTGTTGCTGACTGAAATGACTGAATGGGATCACAGGCAAGGACATACTGCTGATGCCATGCTAAATGCGTGCTCTATCCAGCACGCAGTTAATGTGTGCGTGTGTGTTTTTAATGCGCCGAATGGTAACAAAACACCAAGCGCAGCCAGAGCTGCTTGAACAAGTCCCAACAGACACTAAGTGGTGATGCACTAAAAACAGTTTTAAGAGGTATGCTTTCAAGTCATTTTCCAGCGGCATATGAACTCTCCCGTGTGCATCTCTCTGATTCCAAGAAGGGGAGGGGGGTGCTTCATTGAGAGTGATGTTCCCAGCCCAGGGGAGTGTATTTGTTTAGCTTTAGTGCTGTCCTAGGGTAAATAAACCCCCATTAGATCAGTGGGCTGTCTCATCTGGCTGTTGCAGAAATACATCAGCACCTGTAGAGATACTTTAACTTTCTAACTCAATCTATAAACAGAGAGGGGGAAAAAATAGATGGAGTGAAAGAGGGAGAGAGTGCTGGCTCAGCTTGGGAGGGTGGTAGACGCAACTGACTGCCAACTGTGACTGGGTGACTTTGCTCATCCATGTATCTGTCTGTCTGCTTAGGGTCCTCCAGGCAAGTTTATTGTTGGAGAAGAGGGTAGTGCAGATTTCGAGGTAAGATCTAAAGATTCCTCCTCTCTTGCAAATCTATTCTGACACAACTTCACATTTCATAACCCATACACTGCATACCCTTCTCACTATCTTTTCCCAGTGTCCTCTCAACTGCCCAGCGGGACCTAAAGGCCCACAGGGACTGCAGGGAGTCAAGGTGAGTAATCTGTCTGTTTCGGGCATCAGTGATCGTTTCGCATTACCACATTATTATGACACCATCCTGCCTAATTGTTTCCCCTCTAGGGACACAAAGGACGTGCCGGTGCTCTCGGAGATCCTGGCAGCATTGGAAGACCGGTGAGCTGCTACAATCTCCGCTTGAGAGGATATGCGCGTGCACTCAGACACCCATACGTGTACATGCCGCACAGTTGCTTTTGCACACTCACCCACCGTACAGGACCAAGGGGAGGAGAGGATTAGCTCTAATGAAGCCCCCTGAGGCACATGACTGGCATTAATCTGGCTGCGATTAGTCAGGCCTGGCCCTGGCTCTGGAGTCAGCACGCAGCAAGCCAGATGAAAGGGGTGGTGAGGAGCCAGGTACATGAAGAGTTGGATGAGAGAGTCAGGGTTAGCGCGGGCCTCTCACCTCGCTGTATTAAGCAGAGCTAATGAGCATACTGTGGGCTCCAAGGGAGCGGCTAGCCAAGCCCCAGGAATTAGCCTCTGATCTTCCCACACAAGGAGCTTTCTGGCAGCGCTTGCTTTAGATGCTCAAAACACTCAACGCATCAAGCAAGCGCTCCTCCGAGGCCGACCAGTATTTTAAAGGAGCTGTCTGGTTAAAGGTTGCTCGCTTTTCTTCTAAAACACAATGAAAGCCGTTTACATCCTCACCGGTTGTTTAAATGGATACCAACAGGGTTTGCTGTATCACTGATGCCCACGTGATGCCAAAGATGGAGTAAGACTATCAGATTTATCTTTAAAGTGCGAAAAAAAAAAACAAGAACTTAATGAACCTGCTGAGGATGGCGAGCAAGATTCTGGAAACCCAGCAAAAATAATATTTCTTTATTGGCATATAAACAAATGGTTTGAAGTGTCCAGTTCAGGGGTCGCATCATTCAAAGGGCAGGCTAATAGACTGCTCAGGCTAAACTGAGTATTGATGAAAAGTGTGTAACTTCAGCAGGGAAACAATTAGGCCAGCTTAGCTTATTGTTGAGCTGAGCATCTAGCTGGGCACTAGAATTCCTAAATCCTCCCAGTAACGCGAAAATCTCCCTGATTATGTTTGTTTAATCCGTGGCCTTATGGATATGCAAAAACAAGTCGTGCTTTTGGGGAGTAACAATTGGCGCTTTGACTATTATTCCCGGTTTGCCCAAGATTTCAGTCTTTATGCTAAGCTTATCCCGACTTATCCCTGCACAAGAGTGCCATCGAGCCTTCGTTTCCGCCCCTTTAACAGTCTTGGCAAACCCATTATGCGCTGATTGAACTGCTTCAGGTGCTGAAGACCACCAGAGGATGGTGTGAGCAGGCTGCAGCTCACCGATAGGCCTCAAAACCACTCACACACCAAACACGCAAACATCAGAAACGGGTTTCAATGAGATTTTTTGGTAAATGTTTGCAAGTCAAACATATAGAGACAAAACTAAATGAAATCTGTGGCTTGATTAAATGTTTTTCAAGGTTTCACAATTGCTTCCAGGCACATATGCTACAGGGCGAAGCACATACTTATTATTATTAATAATCCTTTTTTTTGTTCTTCATCAGGGCCCCAAGGGAGAAGTTGGCATCTCTGGGGAGCAGGGCATCCCAGGACCTTCAGTATGATGATAATTGAATATTTATAATTTTCATATTATAATCTACATCGTATCATCTCAAATAGCCATTTCTTGTGGACAAGGGTGTCTGTCTTACCATAGTTTGCCTCTCTTCTAAGGGTCCCATGGGTCTGAGTGGTTATCCAGGAATGATGGGTCCCAAAGGAGAACCAGTGAGTGCTACACTCAGTTTATCACATAAAAAAAGCATATTGGCTTTTTGTTTTTCTCCCTCTTTCTCTTTCTCTGAGTACAAGGCTGCTCTCATTCTTAGATGAGCACCAAGGAGGCACAGCCAGACTTGCCCCCACTCTACAAACATCATCCATTACCAGCAATGGGGACATATGGAAATGATGCTAACACAAATCTCTCTCCCTCTCTAATGAGTTGGGGTTGTCTGGGTCCACGGTGCCTCCATCTGTAGTTAATGATCCGCTGTAGCCATCCGTCTTACTGTTAACATTAGCCACGTTAGCCAAGTTAGCACCCCGGCTTAGTGCCAAAGCAAGAGTGCCTGGCTCTCTGTGTAGCTCCCATTAAAGAAGTGAGTTAAGCTCTAATTATCCCTTTATCACAATGAGTGGTAGGCTACCGCGACTTAGCTCCCCCTCTGATCCGAACAGATTGATGGCACTTTGTTGTTTTCCCTCAGGGCCCTGGTGGGTACAAGGGCATCGGCGGACCAGTAGGACCTCCTGGGCCACCTGTAAGAACGCACACGCTTAAAGACACACAAATACAAATTCAGCTACTCATATAAAGAGGTATATTCACACACTGAATGCACTAAGGCAACTGTGAGTCTGCTCTTTTCTTTTCAGGGTGAAGAAGGACCTCGTGGACCACCTGGAGAGCCAGGCGATAAAGGAGACAAAGTGGGTGACTCTTGTAGTGGTTTCCCTTTTTTTTTTTGTCAAGGCAGTGGTGTGTGTAAAAAAAAAAAGAAGCTATTTCAGAGCTTGAATGGAGGCAGCGATACTGATGTGCACCGTGGCTCTACTGAGGCTGATTTCTTTATCTTCTGCAGGGCAGCCGAGGTATCCAGGGCCCACAGGGTGCAGTTGGCAAAAAGGGAGAGAATGTGAGTGAACGCACTTTTGTTTTTTCAGGCCACAGTTGTGGAGGTGCTTGGCAAGGTGTGCCAAATGAAGTCCACTGACTCATCTGCCTGCTTTTTCAGGGTCTGCCGGGTATTGATGGAAAAGATGGCACACCTGGCATTCCTGGAATCAAGGTAAGTGTGTGCCAGCAGTGATAATGATGAGTAACTTCAATCGGAGGTGAAAAAAACAAAAAAACAAAAACATTAATTTATTCTTCTTCTGCTCTCATTTATGCAGGGTGGCCCCGGTCAGGCCGGGATGCCCGGTCCTCCTGGTCCTCAGGGAACAGCGGTGAGTGATCATTCGACGGGGGCGTGCGTGTTTTGTCGGAGAACTGTTCGATGCATGCCACAAAAAAAAAAAAAAAACCCCACACACATGCAAATAAATGAGTAAACAGTCATTGTCACTCAGACCACGTAGAAGGGCAATCTGTTCTTCTCTTGAATTCAACAAAGCCAGAACACAGACAAGGGAAACCAGCTTGAAGCAGTGTGTAAAATTTCGGCGTGTTTTGTTTTCTGGGCAGTCATCCAGGTTAACAGTGACCCCGTGACCCATGCTGCTTTAGAATAAAAAGCACCTTGAAAATAGCATTCTCTCTTCAACCGCAAGCAATTTATCACAATCAGACCAGTGGGTAGACATAAGTGTGTGTTTGTGCGCGCGCCGTTCTGACTAACGGGTAATGGAGCATGAGATGTGCACTGCATGAGATGCTGCGCGGTCACTGCAGTGACACTAACACTCCCTAAAACTCATACACTGCAACTTAGCCTGCTTTATGTCAAACTGTGATACAGCAACCACACACACACAGACATAAAATCACTGCAAGGTCTACAACTGTGGCAATCACACCACAAGCCTATTTTTATCATTATCATTATATCAAACTGCATTATTACCGCCAACTGCCGACGCCTACGTAGCCATGTGCATTTCACGCTTGCTTTCCTGAAACGTGTCTGATGTGCAGATATGTAGCTTTGATTAGGACTGTTTTCAGCATTGTTTATTCCATCTTCAGGGGTTACCCGGCAGCCCAGGAGCTAAAGGTGGACCTGCAGCAAAGGTATGCCTTCTACATTTTCATACTGCAAGTTTCAGATAATGCAGCCCGGGGTATGTACATGAATTCCCTGTGAGCCAAAGTTTAGGCTTCAGACTCCTCTTAACACCAAGTTTCCAGACAGTGCTTCCACTCTCGTCTCCATATGTCAGTGAGAGTGGATATTGCTAACATTGCCATTTTAGACACACAGCTCTGGCAGTGAGAAGAGAAGCCCCATTCACCTGCTTTTTAAATCTTTTGTCTGAGAGATGCGTAAAGGGAGGGGAACGATTTAACCCCCCCCCCCCCCCCCCCCGCTCTAATAGAGTCCATGAATAAAAATGATGTGGAAATGAGCATAACAGGTTTTTATGTTCTTGTAATGTGTGCCTTTCTTTTCTAATATTCTTCTTCTAGGGGGAACCTGGACCTAGAGGTCATGTCGGCTTGCCTGGGCCTTCTGGACCTTTGGTAAATATATGATTGTTTTTCTCCTTTGTGTTCAATTTGAATTTCAGGCTTTTTTTAATATAGCACCAAATCGCAACAACAGGCACCTCAACAGTCTCTATATTGTAATATAAAGACTGTGGTAATAGATAACAATCAGATGACTCCCTATGAGCAAGCGCTTGGCAACAGAGGGAATGAAAAACTCCCATTTAACAGGACAAAATCTCCAGTGGAACCAGAAGATCATCTGCCGTGACCAGTTAGGGGGGGAGAAGGTAGCAGACGGAGACAAGAAATTAGAGGTCATGTGGGCCCTTATGTCTTTGAGACATTTATGTAGTGTTTAATATGCACACTGAGGGATATATCCTGGGTAATGTTCCTCATAGTGTTACTGGAGGCCAAAGCAATGCCATCCAGAGTAAGTATCTGGTTAGTGTCCACCCAGATGCTTACTCTGGATGGTATTCATAGCAAAGCAGAAAAAGCGTTAAAAGCTATAGCATATAGTAAATAATTGTGCTTTCTCACTTTCTCAGGGTGAGCCTGGTATTCCTGGTGAGCCTGGTATGCAAGGAATCCCTGGACCTAAGGTACAAACCTGAATATCACAATAAAACACTAGCGGCAGCTGCTGCTTACTCACCTCACCTGATGTCCGCAGGGCGACAGAGGGGAGCGAGGACCAGTTGGGCCACAGGGAGCAGCTGGCAAGCCTGTAAGCTGCACCGTGTCTTTTTCAGACTTCATAACGCGCTCTCTACTTCAAACACATCATGCAGCAGTGCTTCTGTTTTCCCCTCACAGGGAAGCAAAGGAGAGAGAGGGCCCATCGGTGTGCCTGGCGCCCAGGGTCTCAGTGGAACAAAGGGAGACAAGGTCTGTGGACTTTGTGATAATGCAGTTACACAAAGCTGCATATTGGGGGCAGTGTTTACTCACTAATAGAACGCAAACCCCCCACAGTGAAACCCTTGAATGAGTGAAGCAATATAAATGATAATCTAGGCATAATCATGTTCCTTGTTTTAGAAATGAGGCAACATCTTTCTTAGTTTGTGGTCTCTGGTGTCGCTGGTTTCAATCAGTACTGAATCTTTGTTTTTCTGAGGTTAATCCAGTTTGCATTTGTCCACATTTACATTTACTCTATCTCTCCTGCCAGGGCTTCCAAGGAAAAGTCGGGTCAAAGGGGGGCATTGTGAGTAGCACCTCTTTTAAACCGCACCACTGGTACTTAAGAATACTTTCAAGAGTCTTTTTTATTCCCCTTATTCTTCATTACCTCTCTGTCGCTTTTAGGGTGACCCCGGAGTCGAGGGATTGGCCGGCGAAAAAGGCGAAAAGGTAAAAATGCGTACATTTGTTCCAGCACAGACTTAAGCTGCTTTAAAGTAGTTGGTGGTTTTTGTTGCCATAAGGACCACAAAAAGTTTCCAAGTTTGAAAAGAAAAAGGAAATAAATAAATGCAACTTTTAGGCTTTAGATAAAAAAAAAAAAAAAAAAGGTTTAAACATTTGGTTCTGGAGGCATCAAAGCAGAGAGTTATATACAAGAAAATGTTGGAAGCATTACCAAAGTTAAGAAGAAGAAGAGGATGTCTGGTTTTTTTTTTCAAATTTGCATACAAATCCCCATTATAATCCAGATGGCAAATAAGCTATTTACATGACAGTGAGGCAATGATGCACATTTGGGTCTTTGAAGCTGCATTTTTAGATGTTCATTTACAATATTCATCCTTGAATTATTGCTCAGTGAGTGTCTCCGAGGCGCAAATGATGGATGGAAATGATGAATGGGGAAAATGACTTTCTGTCTTTGCTGTGACAGGGTTTGTCTGGCGAACCTGGGCCCAAAGGACAGGTGAGAGTTACAACCAGTAGAAATCTGACTGCATGGATGGACTTGTTTTGCGTCATTCTTTCCCTACTCATATCCACCTTTCTATAAGTCAACCCTGACCTTTAACTCTGTAACCCAAAGCCTATGGTATTAATTATAAGAGTTAATTCTCATTATTCATGATGTGTTGGGCCTCACTGGGTTGATTCTCTTTTTTCTTCACAGCAAGGAATCAGGGGTGACACTGGACACAATGGACCCACTGGAGATCCTGGCAAACCAGGAGACCAGGGACCACTGGGGGTGCCCGGTCCTAGGGGGCTTAATGGAGAACGAGGAGTACCCGGTATGCCGGGCATTCAGGGACCACCAGTGAGTCCAGTTCCACTCTTAATCACAGACACATACAGACAGAACACCAATCAGTGTTTAGTCAGTGCTCAGTGTTCTCCTCCTCTCTCCAGGGACGTGATGCATCTGACCAGCACATTGTTGAGGTTGTGCTGAAGATGATGCAGGGTGAGCATCTAGACCTGCTTTAATCTCCCGAGGAAACATCAAAGATCAGTTAATCAAAATGATGATGCCCTCTCTTCCATTACAGAGAGGCTAGCGGCCGTGGCAGTAAGCGCCAAGAGGGCTGTGCTTGGTGGTGCAGGTGTAATGGGGCCTCCCGGACCCCCTGGACCTCCAGGGGCATCTGGGCCTCAGGGACCACATGGCTTACCTGGTGCCCGCGGCATCCCCGGCATTATTGGAGCACCTGGGCAAATTGGAAACACAGGGCTTAAGGGTAAAACTAAACATTAGTACTTTTGCGTATTGGAATATCTGAAGTTGAACTTCTCAGGCATTAAACATGGTTTTTTTTTCTTTCATCTACCTCAGGAAAAAGAGGTTCAAAGGGAGTGAGAGGTGATCCAGGTAGACCTCACTCAGGTCCACCAGGAGCTCCAGGAATACAAGGTAAGACCTGAAAGCCTTCTAAATGAACCTGTAAGGTAAGATTTTGTGCATATTCCCAGGCAAATCAGTTCAATTTGATTCAATTCAGTTTATTTCATGAAGTTTTAAATCGCAAACACTGTCAGCTCAGGGCACTTTATATTATAGGGTTAAAGACCCTCCAATAATACAGAGAAAACCCTGGCAATCAGACAACCCCCCATGAACATGCACTTGGCGACAGTGGGGAGGAAAAACACACTTTTATAAGGAGTTATGTTGTGTTAAGCTGAGGTAAATTACATGATTTCACAGGATCTGTCAAATCTGTGTAATTCCACCTCTATCATGGCTGGGCCTCAGCAGAATGCCACTAAAAACTGTGCAAATCACATACTACTCACTGTCACTGCAATCTGGGGGCAGAACCACAAAATCTAGTGACAATGCCACCTAAAACTTTCTTATAAAAAAACAAAAAAAACTGTTGTTTACAGCATACTCTCATGTTCAAATTTTAAGATGCAAATGGGAGTGCCAGAGGGATGGAGAATTTTTGAATAGTAATATTCTGGTGACTGGGCCAAAAATCAACACATCTGCTGCATAAACGTACCTTACAATGGATTCACTTGTGAAATCAAGAAATTTTAAGATTCTGGACAGCCTTTAAAAAAAAGGTGCAGTGTGCGTGTGACACAGCAATACAATCAAATGCAGTAAAGTCAGAACCTGTGTATGAGCTCAAATGTGTCTCTTCATCCCTTCACATGGATTCTGTTGATCTCTAAAGAAGAAGAGAAGCTTCAGTGGACATTTAAGTCACATGTACATCAACGTGTACTCACAAAGTGTGTCTCAATTGCACTTCGCCTACATTCAACCTAGCTTTTATACCTCAGTCGAGTGTAACAATCTTTTCTTGGGGCACTGTAGTAGTCCTTCCACAAAGTTTTTTTCATGAAGACAGATAAGAAGAAGAAGAAAGGTACTGCAAGTAACTGAAGGACCTGGCATTACTGCTCTCTCCACAGGAGAGCCTGCTGAAAGGCATTTTAAAGGCATCATTAACTCCAGTAATTTAACAGATGCTCTTGAATGAGAATGTAATAGGCTTGCAACAGCACACGCTAATTCAAATACAGGGAAACACACTCACACTTCTGTGTGCACACATGCACACAACTTAAATATATGCATGCATACAGTACACACATGTAATCCAAGTCCAGAATGGGGTTTCCAACCCTTAGAATGAAATTTGGTGCAGTTAATCTTTTTGACCCCTCGAAATCAGTTAAATCCCATTTGATGTTAAACTCTGTCACTCTGCAGGCCCCCCCGGTATCGATGGAGTGGCTCGGGACGGTAGGCCTGGAGAGAGAGGACCTCAGGGAACACCTGGAGAGGCCGGTCGCCCCGGCATGTCGGGTCCGCTGGGTCTCCCGGGATTCTGCGAGGCAGCGATGTGCCTGGCCGCGTCTGCTTACACCTCACCGAGACTACAGGAGGCGGGAACGATCAAAGGACCCAATGTTTAGAGGCCCCGTCTCCCCATAAGCAGATCGCAGCACCTGGGAGAGAGGGAGCAAGGCAAGGAAAAAAAAAAGGCGAGAGACCACTCTTCTCAAGCCGGGCAACATCAAGAACGAGAGGTGGGGGGGGGGGCAATAATAGTACATTGACTGCATGTGTAGCCCCCCCCCCACCGCTCCTTCCTAGAACTGACAACCTGAAGTTTTGACTGGTGGGACATCATGATCTTAATCCTCCACATCACCATGACAACAGCAGCTCACAGCCACCCACATCCGTCTGAAATCTCAAGTGGTTTTTTTTGGATGTCGGTGTCAGCGCCGTCCAAATATCCCAGTCCTGCTCAAGCAGTGAAAAAGGAACAGATTTCATATTACATCTCTTTTTTTTTTGGTCTCTCACCAACTCAAAACATCTATGAGCCGAAAGAAGCTAAACCAAATGTGGTGAAGGATGCTTTTTCCTTGTTTGGTCACTTTAAATGTTTTTTTTTTTTTCCCATATGCAATATTTTGTCAGAGGAATGTTTTGAAGTTTTAACACCCTGCCTCTTTTCCAACATCACACCCGTTGCCTTAAACGTGTACCCCGAAAACCTGACTAATAAATGATTGCAGCCCTAGTTTCCACTCAGTACTGTACCGCATTGTAAAATGTAGTCTTTTTCATTTGTAGGCTTGAGTGAGATCCCTGATTTACCTCATGTGTACACTGCCCTCCCTTCCCAATCCCCCGCTTTCAACCCAAGTCTCGTTTTAGAAACTAACGACTAGCTTTATCTCTTCTTCTTGTTGCCTGGCAACAGCATATCCCGATGGGCACTCCCATCTCCCACAATGCAGTGCTGTAAATCTTTGTAAATGTGTGTTGATTATTATGTAGAGGAAAAGGAATGGGTTACGATATGCACCAACAAAAATCCTGTGTTAATGAAATCAGTGAGTAATAAGGAGTTCCTACAGAAATAATGACTCCTCCTCAGAGCAAATCAGTTAACGGTCCTAATGTGCTTTCTGTGCCACTGTCAACTTTCCATGGGAGGTCGGTGCTTTAACGACAACTTATTTTCATCAAAAGAAGCTATTTATTGTTCTTTATATATAATCATCTGTAAAAAAAATAAATAAAGTTGTTTGCTGGCTGTTCAGGCAATCCCAGACTAATAAAGAGGAACCTTTTCTAAGAGCCAATGTTCTTCTGTATCATGTTGGGAACGGAAAATGATCTATTTCCATTCGTTTTTCTTGATATTTGTCCTCGTTCAAATCTTTAAGAGCACTCATGTATGCATGTAAATAAACTCCCATGCGTCCTAAGCTGCATACGCTCAGCATCTTTTAATAATCTTGCACTACTGAGGCAAAAAGTTGCAACCATTCAGCACTACTAGACTGCACACATCAGATTCAAAATTGCTCAAGGGCAGTATTTGCAACTGACAGGTCAGTTGCTTTTGCGATGTCATAGCTTTGTGCCTGGGGAAAAAGATGGCAAGAACTGCGAGAAGCATTCGGGGATGTCTAACATTTTAACATTGTGAGTCGGTCTATTTTTTTCTAAAGTCTTAGGAATAATAATTCAACATTATCGACAGTTCAGTATGACAGAGTGCACGAACCTCAGTTTCTCTATTGAAAGTCTTGTTTTAGATCAAGGTACAGCCTCTAAAGTTAAAAACAAAAAAAGCCAACAGAAGTTGCAAACAAGTTCCTCTTGGCTAAAAAATGGACTGAAATCTCCACAGACTTACGTGTTTAAATGCTCGACTTTGTAGCATTATACATAAACCCGATAAAAAACAAAACAAAAACAGAACAACTTTTGTCTTTTTTATATTGTTCTGCTTTGTGTCAACTTGTACCTCAACATGATACTGTGTGGGTTTTTTTTTTTTTTTTTTTGTCCATCCAGCTGGATGGTGAAGCTGTAGGCTGACAAGTGCTCCAACTCCTGCACTTGTAGCCATTTAGTGTTACCTATTGTAGTCTTAATCCACTAATTCGATAACTGAAATGAACCATTTGGCGCATTTTTAGTGAATTTTCTGACTAATTTGACTTGCTGATAGTATGAACCATCCAACAATTCTATGCTTCACTTCTGCTGAATGACGTTCTAGTATTTTACAGTTATAACAGATGTGTCTGTGCGTTGCTATTAGTGTTAGCTGTTAGCATAGCAACCCACCCTTTTCTTTCTTTCTTTCTTTCTTTTTTTTTTTTAACTTCCTTCACAGTGTGTCCAAAAGTGGCGGGCAACGCCACAGTTGCTACAGTACCGTGCAAAAGTCTTGAATGATCCCTCGGTTTGCTTCCATTTTGATCTAAAACAGCCAGACTTTCTGGTATGTTTTTTTAAGTGGTCTAGTCTATTTCACTTGTTAAGCTACTTAACACACAGCATAAAAAAGACAGCTAACTCAAGCTACTGTATGAACAATATATATTTTGAAGCACCTTATTACAAGCAACCTGTATCAAATCACATCCATTTTTGTAGTTGAAAAAGGTAAAAAAAAAAAAAATAGCACCATTTGAGATGCATAAAATAGCATATTTGCACCGCTCAGTTCCCAAATACCTATTAGCCAAAAAATTTGGCATATCTCGGCATAGTGTGTTGTGTGTAGTAATAATAATAATAATACTCTAAGGAAACTGGACAAGCTGAGGTCAAAAGAGCAGGGTTAGGAGAGGAGCAGATGGCAAGAGAGGTACAACAAGTATCTACATTTCTATCAGTAAAACATGGTTTGAGACTGTATTTCAACCAGTGGTGTTGGAGATGGTGTTAAAAATGAAAAAGTGTTGAATCCATTAAAGGACGAGTTTAATACACCATTGAATACCGTCAGGAAAGCATATGATCGGCATCCGCTTCATTTTTCAGTGTGACAATGATCACAAACACACTATTACAGTAAAGCATATCTGGGACACACAATGGGACTGACCTCCTGAGAGAAGACTGTTTTTGACTCATATGTATTTCCATTTAGGTTTTCACACGCACGTCAAACTTTTATACTGTGTTAAACCCATTTATCTACCACAACCTCCTCCTACTTCTACAAGTCCTAATCCAACTGGTCAGTGTAATGACAAGTTAAGATAACTACAGCGGGAGAAGACAATTATAAAGAAAAGCAGAACAAAAAGACACCAAACAACTGCACGGAGTCACTCAATACACCTCAACACAAGGGTTGACAATGATGACCACATGATACCACGCTTTTTTTTGAAAAGCAATTTAATTCAGTTTAACATTCCCCTTGGGTTATTTTGTGGAAAACTAAAGTCTGACCACAGCTTCACAGAGTTCCAGATATAAAAAAACAAAAAAAATGATAAAATAACAGATAAAGCCCCAAAATACAGTAACATGTAGCACTGCAAAAGCACTTTGTGAGGCTTTTTCAGAATATGTTGTTATCCTTATGTAATTGTGAGGGTTTGGTGGTTGTGCTTGGATTACAGTACCTGTGTTAAATGGGCCCAATTGCTGCTCATGTTTTCCGCTTCTTCTTAAATCTGGGCAGAGTGAAGCACACAGATGGCTTTTGCCGCTACTTTGAAGTACAAAATGGAAGGAAATGTTTTAAAGTGGTTGCATTTCCAAACATAATGGCATTAAAAGAGGACACAAAATGAACTTTACCAACATAATTACAAAATCCAATGTGTCTTCTGTGTAAAAGTATTTTTTTTATAAATAAGCTGTTTTTTTTCTGCACACATTATTCCATTTTGAAAGCTTATCGACCTTAAAAAAATCCCTTTTTTTGGCACTTTTTATTGCTGGATAACCATTGACAATAAAAAAAAAGACAAGGGGCTAGCCATACTTTTTATCAAAACATTTGAAAGTGTATAAAAAGCCACCATATATATATATAAAAAATAAATATATACAAAACAGTCAATCCATCAGATACTCCTTGAATGTAAGTTTTTGACATCTGTTTCTATAGAACTGGAAAACATTTCTAGGGGATTTTCTCTTAAAAGTCAAATTCAAACATGTTTCTTCACACCTCAAGCACCGGGACAGGATATTAGAAATGCATGGGATGCACTCAGAATGGGATTGTGTCAGAAAGGAACAGAGATATGAGAGATGGCAGCAGTGCTAACATAATTGTGTGTATTCTCTTCCTACAGATTTATACAAAGAAAAGGTATAAAAAAAGAGTTGGAAAAAAAAAAAAAACAACAGCCGAGACCAGAATCTTAAAGAAAAGAAGAAACTGCAGATTGTGATTCTTGTCACCTCTCCGGGGTTGTTTGAAAATATACAAAAGGAATAAAACACAGCGAGGAAAATGGAAAAAAAAAGAGGCAAGACCAAAAATAAGAGCAGGAAATAAAAGCAACGAATTGGCTTTCGTGGGGGAACAACAATGATGTAATAAAAATGTGCTGCCGGTGTATCTTTGCAGGTCTCAGTTCCAGCGAGCCCCTTAGAAAGAAATCGCAGATGTTTGCTCAGAACTATAGAAGAAATCGGTGAGGGTAAATCTAACTATTCAACAACAAAGGCAGTGCCTATATTCCATCTTGTGGTCAGACTTAATAACTTTGGGTCACGGTGTTTGGCTTTCTTTCTTCTCCTTGTAGTCTTTTTGCTTCAGCCCCCCTGCCCCTTTCCTCTATCCCCTGTAGCCCTTTACCAGGGGCCCTTGACAGATGGGCCCTTGGGGCTGTATTCTACTGCATGGCTCATACAGTCTGCGGGATTACAGCGGCCATCTTTTCCTTTGGAACCCTGTTGTCCAGGAGGGCCTGGGATCCCAGGGACACCCTGCTGGCCAACGGGACCAGGGGATCCCATCTTACCATAGCCTGGGGGGCCTGGAACACCTTCAGCATGAAAGGAAAAACAGAATATATTCATCATGTCAACACCTCACAGGCTGCTATACAAGCTGAGAAAAGCACATAACTGCCCAGGAGCACAAAACACCCCCGATTTTACCCTGTCTCCTTAAAAAATGTAGATCGGTTTACTAAAGATATTTTTAAAGGTACTTTAAACTGGTTTATAGAAAAACAACAAATTGACAGTACTGTAAAAAGAAGTGCCAGCGAGACAGCATTAGAGTGGCATCAGCTTTGTCAGTAATAGCAAAAACATGAGTTCCTAAATGCAACGCTATCCCCCTTTAAAGATTTATTGGACGTATAATATTAGAATATAAAATCCATAAGTACAACACTTCCAAAATAAAAAAACGTGGATACAAGACGAATGAATTTAATCATCAGTAACGTCATCAAATATCATCTGCACGCCATATCAGAAAAATGTATAAAACAAGCACACAACACGAAGCATCATCTCGAACAGATGACGTTATTTCCGTGCCCGTTGTCGGGGGAACTTGAATTAAACATGAACGGATATTAAACTCCCACTTTGATCACTTCATGAGTAGCACGGCATCTTTTTCAGCCCACGCTCAACGTCCTGCTCCATGTAATGTGAGCACAGATGCTAATTTGCTAATTTACACCATGCTAAGTGAACTCCATCATGATTAGGGATTCTCAGATGCGAATTTGGCTTGAAAGAATCAGACTGGTGATTTTAATTAAGGCCATTTAAGAACGATGAAAAATTACCTCATCGTGCTGGCAATTTACTAATCAACAGCAAGTTCTAAGGAATTAGCAGCCTTTATGGTATTTCAGCCAGTAGAATAAACATAAAGCGTGCGCAGATGGAAATGCCGTCACACAACGTGAGCAAAGGAAGAAAGAAATCTAATGAGGCAAATAGCTGCCACTGAACTATACGATGAATGATGAATGAGTGGGGTACAGTACCCGGTGCTCCAGGAGGGCCTACATCTCCCATCTCTCCAACACCCTTGTCTCCTTTTTCTCCAGCCGGTCCTCGTGGTCCTAGGGCAAGAAAGTAACACATGACCACATGGCAACAAAGCTGCTTACTGTCTGCTTATGATAACGTGACATTACTGTCACCCTCACCTGGGAGTCCTTGTCCTCCTGGCCGGCCTTGTCGGCCAATCTGTCCTGGAAGACCGGGGGCACCTGGGGTTCCGGGACTACCTGGAGTTCCATCTTTCCCTGGAGGCCCAGGCCGACCCGGGGACGCCACCATCTCTACTGGCATCTGCATGCGAGACATGTAATAGGCCATTCTCTCTGGGGAGAAGAAGAAAACATTGTGAATAAAAGAAGTCCACAGAGGAAGGAGCAGCTGTTTCCCAAAGGACAAATAGAGCCATTCTTGAAACACAGATATGCATCTCGTGAGATAATACTACTCTAGTGTACAAAGTGGGTTTTTTGCCCACTAAATATTCACACAAAGTGCATTTGCACATGTCCTTACCGTCAAAGATCTTAATGACCTGTTGGCGAATGAAGTTCTTGACTTCATCGTAATTGACAACAGCCTGTTTAAGAAGACAGACAGAGAGGAGGAAAAAACCCAAAACAAAAACCAGACGAGCACACATTAATCAAGGTAGATAATTAAAAAATTCATTATTTACAAGAACAGATGGAGCTAGCGAGCGCCTGTGGCCAGTCTCCTCATTTTTCTCACAACCAGCCTGGTTATAGCATGATTTGGAGCTGATTAAATGTTGGAGGAAAAACAAAAAAATCAAACCAAAAACAAAAGGCTGGCGGGTCAAAAGTGCAATGAAGCTGCATCTCACGTTATTTCCTGGCGATCCTGGAAGACCAGGGGGGCCGGGGGCACCTGCTGACCCTGGACTTCCCCTTTCCCCTCTGGGGCCGACTGGGCCAATCATGGGCTGTGCATCCTTGGAACTATATGCTCCTCCACCAGGGAGCCCTGGCCTACCTCTTTCTCCTGGAGGACCCCTCTGGCCAGGAGCCCCTGCCTCACCCTGAGACACAGAGACAAATAAAGGTTATGCACGCCTTTTTACACCTTTATTTAATATTCACTATGTTGATGTGCATGATGGATGTTCTATAACTGTACTGTCCTTTTATTTTACAAAGAGTAATGTGATAAGGACTGTTACCAACTTAATAGCATCAAAATATGCAGAACTGTGTGATCTTATCACGATGGAGCCATTAATTTTATTTTATTTTTATTTTCACTCTTCAAACCCAACCTTCCAAAGGAGTGTTTCCTTTCCTGTTAAGTACCTGGAAGTTAGGCAAAGTTAAGCCATTCACGAGAGTGGAGCTTATATGACGAGAGTCTTGACAGGTTCACTGTACTTACAATGTAACATATGGAAATATTGTTTGTTTTGCCCCAGAAATACCAAGAAATTACGTGGTACTCAAATATTACTTGTGAAGTACTTAAAATTATTTACATATTAAAATTTACTTACAATATAATTATTTCTTGTGTCCTCTAAAAACCTGACTTGTTACCCTTTATTCCAGTGTACTTACCTAATATCATTTCCTAACATTGTAATTTCAAAATAAAATACATTGAAAATCCATTTAAAAACACAGGAAATACACCCTTAGTTGCAGGCCTTACTGTAACGTGTTACTTGCTATCTATATACAGCATTCATTAAGAATATAACGATCCATCCATTCGCTTCAGCTTATCCTTTTCAGGGGCGCGGGGTGCGCTGGAGCCTACCCCAGCTGTCATTGGGCGAGAGGCAGGGTACACCCTGGACAGGTTGCCAGTCTGTCTCAGGGCTAACAGACAGAGACAGACAACATTCGCGCTCACATTCACAACTACAGGCAATTTAGATTGATCAATTAACCTATTCCCACTAACTGCATGTCTTTGGACTGTGGGAGGAAGCCGGAGTACCCAGGGAAAACCCATGCAAACGCCAAACAGAAAGACCACAGCCTGATGGTGGAATTGAACTCAGGACCTCCTTTCTGTGCGGCAACAGTGCTAACCACCGTTCCACTGTGCTGCTGAATATAACTATTTCGCCAATTTAGGAAGCCTACTGTACAAATACAGACAATATTAATACCTGCATTAAGCCCTATAAGACGGCTTTTGACTACATCTATATCACTTTCCACACTGTGGTGCTCAGCATTCAGGTTGTGTAAATACACTCAAAAACAGGCCCGCTACATTAGCGACAGTGATTTATCGAGGACAAAGCAGCCCATAATGGACGTCTAATGTTTACACATCAGCGACAGACAGGCGGCTCTTGAAACAGAGAGGAGCGAGAAGAATAGAAGAGTCCGTTCTTGTCTTTCTCCTCTGCTCTCCTTTTCTGTGCGGCTAAAAACCCTGACAATGCCGTCCTGTCAGCGTGACAAATAGCCTCATCTAGCATCTCCCCTCATGCTTAATAGCATTATCCCAGCGGCAGAAGAATAACTTTATCACTGTACCCACCTACTGTAAAGCCTGCGTCTCAGGCTACATCCAACAGGCTCAGTACTGCAGCTACAGAAGGTTAGCGGGCAGCCATCTGCCAGTTTGGAGAAGGGTAAAGTGAGGGGAGAAGGAATGAGAGTTTTAGCAGAGGGGTCGGAGGGTTAGTGATCTGATGACTGTGTTAAGTGCGAGTGCTGACTGAGCAGAAATGTGGGAGGGGGGCAGCGAGCATGTTCAGCACTGTAGTGTGCCGGTATTAGTCTCCGTGGGCTAAAGGGAAGAGGAAAAGGGTGGATCTCACTGCGTTCAGATGGTCCGCAGAGGGGACGGATGGCTGAGCTTCACCTTGAGGAG
Organism: Neolamprologus brichardi; assembly: GCF_056152115.1. Taxonomy (NCBI): domain Eukaryota; kingdom Metazoa; phylum Chordata; class Actinopteri; order Cichliformes; family Cichlidae; genus Neolamprologus; species Neolamprologus brichardi. The sequence continues at coordinate 22,768,195 of NC_142124.1, read as the reverse complement.
GCACACACACACAAACACACACATTTCTAGAATACTGCACTGAAGAGTCACCTCTTACCTTTTGCCCTGACTGCCCATTGTCCCCTGGCACACCTGCCACTCCCTGTCAAAACAAAACAAATCAGAAAAACAAGTATCGATCAAGGAAAGAAATATGCGCAACATAATCTGTCAGTCTGCCTCCATTATACTTTAAAAAGAGGGCCAACACCACACCCAGACATTACTCACATCTTTTCCAGGAGAACCATCGCTTCCTGGCTCACCCTGCAAGACAAAGTCAAAGCAAGGGAAAAAAAAAACAATTTAAGTGAGAAAAATTGGCAGTCGGAATTATGTTTAATTAAATGTAGATAGGGTCATTTTAGAAAAGTACCAACCATAGGCCCCGAGTGCCCCGGTGGCCCCGGAGATCCTGGCATCCCTGGGAGACCCCTCTCTCCATCCTGGCCCTTATCTCCTTTTATACCCTAGTTAACCAGGGAGAAAAATGGAGAAGATTCTCTTCCATTATTTGCATTTTTGGCAGCAGGACAGAATTTCAATAGCGCCTCATTTCCACTTCCCTCACGCAGGCATACGCCAACAATACAGACCCACCAACACATAACGTTCCCACTTTCTACTGACGCATTAATTAACAGTTGTGGAAAATAAGATACTACTCTACTTTATGTTTTTTGCTTCTCTTTTCTGGCCTCTGCAGTTATTTTCCACGATCACAGTCAGTGTAAATATTACTCGCTTTGCTCACTTGTTTATATTTGTCTGACTATACTGTCGACCCATTCTCCTCTATGGGGTTGTTAAAGATGCATTTATTCACATTCAGTCATTCAGCTCTTGTTTAACTAAATAGTTATCATGATATTTGAGAGATTCTCTCTCTTACCACTCCTGATGGGCCTGGAGGTCCTGGAGGTCCAGCTGGACCTGTAGAGCCCTGATGAGGAAAGCAAATAGATTTGTGACGTCTAGCTTGTTAACACACTGAAATATTGCAACATGATGAATGTATATGTTTGAAATGGAAGTGAACTTACAAGGTGGCCCGGAGGTCCAGGTCTCCCCTGAGGTCCTGGCGTACCTGGATCACCCTGGAAAGGCCACAAACTGACTGTGATGTATGCCAACTCGCGCTTTCAGCTTCCATGCATAGATTACTGATGTGCTTTATAATCAAGTTGAAGCAAAGATGTAAAGCGAGATAGTCACCTCATGTCCCGGTCTGCCAGATGGCCCGGGTGGACCTGTGGGTCCGGCTTCACCCTGCAGGGATAAGAAACTTATAAATATAAACTAAAGGAAGCACGATAAGAATGCAGGACTCTGATTTTGGGAGATTCAAAAGAATAAGTTAGCAAAGCTACAAAAAACTCCCCAAAAAACAGACTTTCATTGTAATGATCAGCTTGATAAAAACAATTTGGTTTCATGCAGAAGAAAGACGGTGTAAATGTGACTAGTTAAAAAGGCAGACACGGTAAAGCAGCGAGTCGCTGGCTAACCTTCTGTCCGGGAAAGCCAACGTGGCCGGTTTTCCCTTTGAATCCCTGAGGAGAGACATCAAAGAGAATGAGATTGGTACAGTATAAAAATTCACAAAGTCAAAGCAGCCAAAAGAAGAGACAGGCATGTCTTTGAAAATCCTGAACACCTGCTCTTGGGTAGAACACAAACTGTGATATGGCGAGAGAGGAATAATAAAAAAAAAGGAGAACTGGAGGGAGACAGACAGCTAGTCATGTCTCCAGTGGAGCGAAGCTGCGCTGCTATACAAGACAGAAAGTTAGGGAGATCTTAGAGCTATGAAGGTAAGAGGTTTTAGATTTGGTTACATTACGAGTAACATCTACAACCTTAACAAGAGTCGGTAAAGACTGCACATGTAAGTGCTGTTCCAACATGAGGGGAAGCAAAATATCGCGAGTCATGCTGTCAGTTAATTTGCATAGGGCAAACCCAGAGCAACTTTTAAAAAAGTCAAGGAATAACATCCTCGCACCTGTCTTGAAAACCTTTTTCTGCGCTTGAATTCATTTTAATTTCAAAGTGAGTCCCAACATCAGGAGTGAAAACAGTGCAGCCGTGTTTGACGTTCTGTGTCTCCATAAAGAACGTTAGGTCGGCTTTAAAGGTACAACAAAATGATTAGTCATGCAGGCTGATACTTGTTTACTTTTTGCACTAAGCCATGGCAATGTACACGCCCTGGTCACTTTATTAGGTACATCTGTTCCAATCACATGATAGAAACTCAGTGCATTTAAAGTTCAAACCGAGCACGACTGAACGTGGTGCAGTTATTGGTGCCGGACAGGCTAGCCCTGCGCATTTCAAAAACTGCTGATTTTCTTGGATTTTCACCCACACAACCATCTCTAGCGTTTACAGAGAAAATAATCAGTGAGCGGCAAAAATGCTTGGTTGATGCCAGAGGTCAGAGATGAACGGTCAGAGAGCGTGATTGGAAGGCAACAGTAACGAGAAGAAAAAAACAAAACAAAACAAAAAACTTGTTACAACCAAGGCTTGCAGGAGGACATCTCTGAAAGCACAACACTTCAACCACTGAAGCAGATCGGCTACACTGGCTGCCACTCCTGTCAGCTAAGAACAGGAAACCGAGTCTATAATTCACACAGGCTCACCAAATTTGGACAACAGAAGAAGACAGTCATGACATTTGTTTGTTAGGGTCAAAATGTGGCAAAAACAAAATGAAAGCATTGATCCATCCTGTCTTATAACGGTGGTTCAGTGGTGGGAGATATTTTCTTGGTAAACTCCAGAGCTCTTAGTACCCCAACTGAGCATCTTTTAAACACCACAGCCTGAGTATTGTTGATCACATCTATCCTTTAAAGACCACAGTGTGCCTACTGTATCTTCTGATGGCTGCAATAAGCAGCCATCAGAAGCTTTGAGCTTTGCTAATCACAAACCTCAAATCACCTCAAACATGACAATGAGTTCACTGTAGTCAAATGGCATCCGCAGTCACCAGATCTGAATCCAACACAACACCTTTGGAATGACAAATCTGCAGCAAATGTGTGATGCTGTATTGTCGTGTACGTTTAAAGTGTCTGCCAAATGGACTGGATCACCCAAAACATGCTGAAGAAATAATTCGATTAATTTCTGATGTTAACGTTGAGAGGAAAAAGGCATTTACATTTACAGCATCACTTAATGAGCACTTGTGCACTTAGATATTGCTGCTGACACAGCTTAGTTGACGACTTTAACTCACTAAATCACCTACTGCTAATTTGCTAATTTGCTAATTAGCAGTAGCCTATTGAACTTTTCTCTCTCCGTTGTCCTTTAAGGGGGAACGCTGCACACGCTGTCTGGTACCTGCTAAGCACACTGAGAGGACTTGTGACGTGATGTGAACTGAATTAAGGAAACAATATTCCAGGTAGTTTTGGGATATAGTCAGTTCGAGTACGGACAAAATAAAACATACCGTGGAAAATGCACATGTGTGGAAAAAAGACATAAAACACAACCATTAACTTCAAGCGGTGTTACCAGGATGGATATTCTATCTGTATAAAAATGAATCTCAAGGTAACATTTTATAGTAAATAGTAAATTGAAGGGTTTTTTAATGTTAAACAATATAATTGTAATCCAATTACAATCCATGAAAGAGTGCACCAGTAAGGAGGGCAATTCATGAATAACTGATGTGTCATAAATTACAATCTTTTTTATTAAAAAATTAAAGCCACATAAATGTGAACATTAATAATGAGCCAGCCTTAATTCTCTGCACAGTTACATAAAAGATTTCATTCAACTGTTTCAGTGTTTTAAATCTGAACAACCAAGTTCAAGTTGATGCAAGATTTTATTAATAATAACATGATTTTTGTACAATATGAAAAGATACTGTTCATTCTGATTAGAGGAGGGAATACTCACGGGCATTCCCCGGGGTCCTGCTGGGCCTGGAGGTCCTGTTTCTCCCTGATGAGAAAAAAATAAAAAGAGCCAGTGCCAAAGATCAGCTATTACAGCCACATCTTTACTCATCACTGCTTTTTTTTTTTCATTATATACTGTGTGTTTGTGTGTACGTTGCATGTGTGGGCAGACCACCCATCTGATTCATGCATGTGACCTACCCGCAGTCCTGGCTTCCCATCTTTTCCATCAATTCCGTCAATGCCACGGGGGCCCTTTTAATATTGCAAGATAAGAGAGGACAGATAAGTACTCATAACAGCATACAGTTCACAGGTAGGTCAGAAGGGGTCATACTTAGATTATACAGTGCAAAAAATAAAAAATAAATAATGCACATACCATCAACCCTGGCGACCCGGTTGAACCGGGTGGTCCACTTGGTCCTTGAGGGCCTTGAGTGCCGTCGTTGCCCTAAAAGTAGAGATTTTCAGTCCAATTTGAAGTGCGAACAAAAACTGAAACAGCTAAATGTGTGTTTTGTACTCACTTTTTCCCCTTTGAGCCCTTGAAGTCCTTCCCTTCCAGTTTTGCCGGCAGGACCTGGTGGTCCCTAAATTCATACACAGTGATACAGAAAGTCTCAACAGTAACATCAAGAACAAATGGCTGCTTTAGTGGACTGAAAGCATTTACATACAGGTGGTCCTGGGAAGCCTGGTTGTCCTTGGAAGCCCTTAAAATATAAAGAGAAACACACTGGTAATCGGTAGTACTGGATCTGTTTGTTAGGTCTATGTGTCTTTGTGTTTTATAGTGCATACCTGATCCCCCTTAGCACCAGCAGGCCCTGCTGGTCCACTGTCTCCTTTAATGCCCTACAGACGCACAATGTTCACCCAGTTATTAAACTTAGAAATCATAAATGAAAAAGCCGGATCCTAAATATTGACAAGCTAAATTTACAATGAAATGCTGACCGGCAATCCAGCTTGTCCTTGATATCCAGGGTTACCAGGAGGCCCCTGCAAAAGGAAGGAAAGTTTTAGCCCAAATATATCCAACACAAGCATCCAGGACAGTGTTGATGCAATCCCTTACTGATTCTCCTGTTAGGCCAGCAGTTCCTGGGCTTCCACGTTCGCCCTTGAGTCCCTGATAAATAAATAAAGGCAGAAAATTAGTGTCTGCTGACATGTCAGTATCACCCCCCAGCTGTCAGGATGATGTCAGTGCTACCGTTTCTTCATAATCAAGCAGGCAGAGTGACCTACAGGCAGTCCAGGAGGGCCCATGGTTCCTGGGTAGCCAGGCGTCCCTGAAGGACCCTAAAGTAGAGATCACAGAATCAATCAAATATGGACAGCACTTATTTTTTCTCCATGCTATAATGTGAGAATGATTGTGTGATACTTGCCTGATCACCCTTCATTCCCGGGAGGCCATCTGACCCTCGCTCACCCTGTTGACCCTGAATGTGACAGGAGGGAAGAAGGATTAGAAAATGAAGAAGAGGATGTGATATGTACGTCTGCGAGAGAGGCTCCCCTGGCAGAAATAAAAGTGACAGGGTAAGTCAATATCAAAGAGTGGAAAAGGCTAACTAGCTTGGATCACATCCCCATGAGACTCCCTATTTGATTTTGTCCTCGGCTCTATACCTCCATGAGGCTTTAGCTCTGAGGTGGTGACACCCGGGAGAAAATCATTATGAATACATATATAAAGGGATTTCTATGGAACTTTGTAAAATTTACTCAACATATTATCCAGACACTTGCCTTGAAATCCCATCCTCCATGTTTCAGGTGGAAATTTGAACTTACATAAGCTTTTAGACACCAGCTGTAGCACATTAAAAAAACAAACAAATAGCTGACACCAGCAACAATAAAATGACATGTTATGAACAACAGGAAATCATAGAAAAGCTATATTTCGTTATCTGTTGACATTTGAAATCAAAGTATTTCTTGGTCGTTTTATTCTCTATTAGTACAGGTTTACATGACTCGCAATAATCTATTCAAAATAATTGCATTCAGACCGATATACTAGCCGATATTAGCGATTTGCTAATATCAACATCAACATTTTTAAAGACTGACAAATAAAAATTAAAAAGTAAAGACGAACTAAACACTCTTCAACCATGGTATTAGTTATGATGTTGCGTATTTTGTCCACCAGAGGTTACTCTCCACCTTCCCTGTATGTATGGTTGGAACGTCACAAACACAACAACCAGCTGATGCCAGTTGAGCATAAAGGAGTAATCCACAACTTGTGTGACAGAAAAACAAGATTATTTTGAAAATTCATGTTATTTTTGCAAGAACTCATAAATAACTAAGAATACCAAATCTCAGTGAAAACTGTTAATTTTTACGTCTGAGAGGGAAAAAATATCAGCCGATATATCGATTTGAAATGATCAAATATCGGTATTGATCTTAAAAACCATTTATCAATTGGGCTCTAAAAATAACCCATATTTATCTTATAGCTTGTGCAGCCCACTAAGCTCATTTTCCATCAGAAACAAGCTCTATTAGTATTTCTTTCTTTAAGCTAACTTTCTTTTGATTGGCTACCCTATATGTGGGGTCGAGCTGTGGGGTCGAGCTGTGGGGTCAAGCTGCATGCCTAAGACGACCGCCTCTTTGACATCACACAGATCCAACGGAAGACTCCAGAGTCTCAAGTCTGTACTTTTGCTTCAGTGCGATTAATGAATACACACTGCTCTCATTGCTTACTGTACATTTAATATGAGAGAACTCATGATCGGTTATTACACAGTGTCTGACAGTTCGACAGCAGGGATTTCCTTTACCTTGGCAAAATAGACAGTTTGTAAAGCAAATGGTCAGAAATGAGAGAAAACTACCTCACGATTAGGCAACTGCCTGATTACCTTTAGTTTATACTCTGATCGTGCTTACCGCTGTTCATAATCTACACCTGCAAAAGCCTACATCGAGCCAAGACGAAACCCTGTGATTGGTTTCCCGTCATTGTCAGGAACTTCTTAACTCCTGAATAAGCAGCGTTTTCAACAGCAGGGTAACACCACTCTCCCTCCCTCTCACAAACAACACAAACAGACACACTGCTGCACACAGCAGAGGCTAACACCTGCTATAAAGCGATACTACACCACAAATGGACTCCATGCAGTGCTCACACGGCTCACTCATTTAGCATCTCTATTCTCCTAAAGCAATAAATCTGTATGAGGAGAAAAGGGGAAGGGGAGGGCTGCGTCCGCACAGCAGTGCAACTCTCCATCACTTAGATGGGGGAATAATTGAACAACTGGAGAGAGAGAGAGAGAGAGAGAGAGAACCAAATCGTTTCCTCATCTGACATAACTTTCATTAAAGAGCCACAAAGAAAAGATGGCGCAAGACGGAATAAACAAGGGTGGCTTTGATTTAAAAGTGGGAGGATCCACAATTCAGAGGAAAAGACCAATACGTAAACAAATAGAAAATTGGTTCGCAGCTTTAGAACAGTGTTGGGAAGCAGCTCGACTGCATTGATTCAAATGTTGTACTTAAGTACAGTTTTGAGGTACTTGTACTCCTACTCCTCCACTTTTGCACAGAAGCTGTAATCAATTTTACCTTTATTAAGGAGCGAACATTATATGTACATTTTGTAAAGGTATGATGTGAACTTTCCTGCAAAATGTTATCCCGTTTAAGTTGGGCCAAGCATCAGCTCTAGTAAAACTGTTATGCAATTTGATCCATAACCTTTTGAGCATTCCGTCAAACAAACAGACAAAACAAATCCATTGCATAACCTCTTATTGCAAATAAGAGAGAGGGTACTTAGGCCTTCGGACATTTATCAGATTTGTGCGAGTCGTTTGAAATTACAAGTAATTCTCCTTCTGAACTTGTCAACTGGAAAGGGAAATAAAATAACAGCTTAAAGGCAAAACATAAAACTGTAGTGTTGATCTGATTTTACAGAAAAAAGCAAAGGATTAAGAAAATAAAAAAGCTCTCTTCTTTTCCTCCTCTTAATTCCCCCTTATATATATATATATATATATATATATATATATATATATATATATATATATATATACACACGCACACACACACACACACACACTCACTCACACACACACACACACACACTCACTGGCCACTTTTTAGGTATACCTGCTCAACTGCTCATTAGTGCATTTATTTGCCAAGAAAAGTCTTTAAAATCATTTTAATTATTCTTCACTGTATAGTGATACTGAAGCAAAGTGCATGAACCAAACCAAACAACTGTGCATTTGCCAAAACTGCCGGCGTAGTCAAGATGATCTGCTGAAGCTCAAACTCATCAGAATGCGCAAGAAATATCAGTTAAGTGACTTTGGGTGCCCGGCTGTTTCTGACTATTTTAGAAACTGCTCATCTGCTTGGGCTTTCCCACACAACCGTTTACAGAGAGTGATCCAAAAAAGAGAAAATATCCAGAGAGTGGCAGCTCTCTGTGAGAAAATGCCTTGGCGATGCCAGAGGTCAGAGAAGAAATGCCAGATTGCTTTGGGAGATGGCAGAACGGAAATAGTCACTCAAATAACCACTCATTACACCCAAAGTATGCAGAAGAGTATCACGTCAAACCTTGAAGCAGAAGACTGCACCAGGTGCCACGTCTTTTAGCCAAAGCTACATTTAGCATGGGCTCAGCAAAATTGGACAATAGATGATTGGAAAAAATGCTAAATGGCCTGATGAGTCTGCTGCAAGTGTCATAATGGTGTGGGAGATGTTTTCTTAGCACACAGTATTCCCATCTTCTGATGACTCCTTCTAGCAGGATAATGCTCCAATTTCTTTCACTTATCCAATTCAGAGTTGCAGAGGAGGGCTAGAGGCTATCTTAGTTGTCATAGGGTGAACGGTAGGACATGTCACCAGTCTGTTGCAGAGCTCACAAAGAAAAACAGACAACCATTCACATCCAGGTCCAACTTAGAATGGCCACTTAACCTGCCTCACTAACTGCATGTCTTTAAACCGTGGGAGAAAACCCACACAGACACAGAGGGGAACAAACGCCAAACAGATGATGGACTTGAACTCAGGACCTTCTTTCTACGAAGCAATAGTGCTAACCACCGCACCAACATGCTACACGCTACATCGCCCAAAGCTCAAATCATCTCCAACTGGTTTCTTAAACATGAGGACAAGTCCTCTGTGCTCAAATGGCCTTCACAGCAACCACATCTCAATCCAATAAAGACCCTTTGGGATGTAGAGGAATCAAAGATTCACCATGGGTGTGCGGTTGATAAATTTTGCCTTTGCTAAATAAAATGGGAAAATAACTGAAATCTGAGAATTTAAATGAAACTTACAGGTAAACCAGGTGGGCCCTGAGAACCTGGAAATCCAGGAGGTCCCTGCAGATAGAAAATAATGAAAGGAACACTTTAAAACACCCGAGACATAAAAGTAACAAGAATACACACAGGAAAAAAAAAACAAATTACCCCTTTCGTTTAAGCTGGTTTCAATTTGTTCCTGACAATTAGGTGAATGCTGCACTAGGCATGCCAACAGAGAGCTCTAGTGTCGGTTTGTGTGAGTCAGCCTTTCAGAGTTTAGTGTTATGGCACCCAGTGCGCAACATTTTCACTGGGGCCAGCAGGGGGCTCTGTGATTTCATGGAAAGTGGAAGGAATAAACCTCCACCAAGTCACTTCAATTGCAAGCTTTGAGACAAAAACCCAACGGTGCTGTCCTACAATAATCATAACAAGAAAAAAGTTTTTTTTTTCCCACTCACAGAAGTACTGGCAAACTAATGTAAGGCAGTGATTAAAATGCACTTTATAGTTTTTGAACATTTTTCTGTTGATAACAGAATTTTCAGAGTGGTAAGTTGGAGAAAGATGTCATCAAAGTAGTGGAAAACTTTTCTTAGTATCTTAAAATGGGAGATGCAGGGTCATACATATGAAAGATTAAGATTCCAGAGTAAGAGCCCACTGTTACAGCTTCCTAGTGTTATGATTTTTATTAAAGAAAACCAGCCAGAACTCAGTAGGTTCACCCTGCTGCAAATCAACTTCTGATGAAACTGAACTAAAGCTGAACTGTAGCTAAAACCCTTACCATGTTTCCAGGCATTCCCGCTTGGCCTCTTTCTCCAGATGGACCCTGAAGTAAAAATGAAGAATAAAGATCTCTGTAAAGTAATTTGCATATACATACTACAACAAAAACAGATCGGCAAAGAAAAACATAAGAAAATTATATTATGCACATGAAGACACTCTGACTCACTGGATCTCCTTTTGTTCCCGGTGATCCAGACATTCCTGGGATTCCAGGTGTTCCCACACAAGGCTGATCGCCCTGTGAGATGAAGAAATAAAATACCAGGAAGTGAGCACGCAAGTCTCTGTCATTGTAAACACACAGGCACTGACTTCAACTAACCCTTGGTTGTGTTGCCTGCTCCGTGTGCAGTCTCTCCAAACACTGCGAGCAGACAGGGCGACAGCTTATCAGACCAATGCCTTACTGTCACACTGAGAGCCAACCACATTAAGCCATGCACAGTAGAATTTAATGCAAAACGACATTGCCATTTTGCATTTAGCAAACAAATTGCAGCTGGTCTATTATTTCCTATGATTCTGAATCTGGAGAATCACAGAGTACATGCGAGCCTCACCAAGTCACAGCTGTCCAAGGGAGTTACGCCAGGCCTGCCCTGGTCTCCCTTTTCTCCCTTGGCACCAACCATCCCCGGCACCCCTGGCAACCCTTGGGAACATCCCCCTTCGCAGTCATCCTGTGTCACACACAATGAAACAAGCACACATGTGTATACCCAAACACGCCGTGCCATTCCCATTCCATGAAGGTTTTAATGATAAACTTACATCCTGACTTCCCGGGGAGTCTCGAGGCAGCTCCTTTGGTCCGATGTAAGGCTGCAGAATAGGCATGGAGATGGAAATTCCATGAATGTGATTTTAAACATTAAACTTAAAAATGACCACCCACATTACAGCCACCGACTCTGCTCTGGCTTATTTGAGAGAAAACAAAAATACTTTATGCTCTCCAAGCACAGTTCAAGCACAATGTTGTAACTAAGCCAAGTTACTTTAACAATTAAATAATGTCATAATACCATTATTTCTTAATAATGCAAGAGTACAATGCAAAATCCCTTTGGTAAGGTATAGTAGCATTTATCGTATAGACAGTCTGTACAATGAATGTCTATTGTTTAGACGTTTATTGTACAGACTTGTACTGGAAATTGAACGCAGTACCCTGGTACCAGTTGAGTATCGCATTTTAATTCTGCCAGAAAAAACAGACCCACATAGGAGGGTCATTCTCATACAAAAAAAGATTGGTTTGTCAAAGTAAGAAAGTTGCAAACATTTACTAATAATGTCTAAGCTGGCAGATTGCGGTTAGGCAAGTCAACATTTTGCTGCGGTAAAGGTTTAGCTTAAGACACAAACTTTCCGGCGGCAACTGTGTCTGCTAGCCAACCAAACATAGTCTTGTTGTCACTGTCATTTTCTAGTATTTGTCTTGCTATTTTGCTGAACAAATACGATTTCACAGAGTTGTTGAAATTCCACACTTGATGGGGTACACTTCACTTTATCACCGAGGGCTGCTTTATCACCCAAAGCTGCAGAAACCTGGTACAAACTGTCACAACCTTTGCAAGCAATATGTCTGTGTATGACTATCTCATTCCGCACAATGTCACAACAAAACAAATTACCGAGGCTCCAGAACTGAAGGCATTTCAAGCGAGAGACACATCCAAGCTGAGAACTAAATTTTTGTTCCTATCACAGTACGTGAGCTCAATCATTAGATTCTATAACCTCCAATGGGGGGGTTGGAGCCTTGGAGAGCTTTTTGCTGGGCAAGAGATGGGGGTAAGCCCTGGACAGGTCACTTTAGAACATGCTTGTTTTTGGACTGTGGGAGAAAGCCGGGATGAAGCCGGGATGCAATATTAAAAAAAGAGACACAGAGAGAGAGAACAAAAACTCTTTTTTTAAATTTCTATTAAATCAAGTCCAAAAGAGAAAAACTTCAAACTCAGAGAGATAAACAAATGCCACAACAGAGTGACAATCTCCAGTTATTATAAATCCTGAAACACAACTGCTCATTACACACACCCATCGCATCTACTGTGAAAGGCGGTCAGCACCCTATCAAAGCAGTGGGACCCTTTCCACTGAGTGAGTCTGTCAATAGCACCTGGCCTGGTTTCAAAGTCATTACAAACCCATTTGACATTGTTCAAACTGGAGCTAATAGCTGTGAAGGCTATTTTATGCCGCACGCTATTGGTAATTATTTGAGCTAAAACGAGGCCTTGTGCATTAACAGACTAGCTCAAAAGAAAGTTCTCTATAATTTTTGCATGTATAATTTTACGTCAGTTATAGGAATAATGTTTACTTCTGCCACGCTGCAAAGGCATGTGCCAAATTGCAAATTTGGACAAATGTGTTGTGCAAAGGTAAGGGCGTGGAGGACAGAGTTCAAACTTTTCCACTGGAGGCTTATGCTACAACTCTTCCCTCCCCGATTTCCAAGCAGACTGTGACTGCGTGTATGCACAGGTGCTTTATGTGCTCGTATTCAACACTTGTCTGCAGTTTCCATAAGATCATTTTTTTAAAAAGTAGGACATTTCTTTTCTTCACTGAACTACTTGTTGAAATACTGCATTGAAGGTTAAGTTGCCCTTGAGAGCTGGCTGGAGATCATCATCGATGTTCCTAAAATTAAATTAAGTTATAAACAGACTTGAAAGAAAGCAATACTGACAGCATATGCAGAAGAATCAGAAAGCGCAGATTAGTTTGCAACACCTTATTTCACCACTTTGTCTTTGTCCTTGCACTTACTGTCATGAGAAAAGAAATTACCTTCAGAGATTTTCAAACACACCTGAGGCTAGAAAAGGAACAGCCTAGCACTCAGTCAGTCATCTTGAAGCATGCACGCATACACAGTGGGGGAAATAATTATTTCCTCCCCTGCTGCTTTTATATTTGCTCGCTTACAAAGAAATAAACAGTCTCTTATTCTTGTGGTAGTTTCATTTTCATGGAGACAGACGGAATATAAACCAAAAATCTAGAAAATGAAATAAGTATTTGATCCCCAACAACCCAGTCACAATTCTGGCTCCCACAGATTGATTGTAGATTACAATGAATCAATCAGCCAATCAGTTACAGAGACTCCAGATTTCAGCATATTATATTTATAAAGTACACCTGTCCATAAAATCAATGTGATCCGTTTAATTTACAATTCTTCATAAATAGAAGAAATATAAAATAACAGTCAATAGCCCTGGGTCTAGAGCTCCTTGGGGTGTGGATGGTCATGAGAAAGGTGGTGGATCACTCCAAAACTACACGGGAGGAGCATGTTAGTAATCTGAATCCAGATGGGACCACAGTGACCAAGAACACCGTTTAGTAACACACTTTGCTGTAATGGACTGAAATCTTGCAGCACAAGCACAAGTCTTCCCTCAAGCAGAACACTGAAGATGGGTCTTCTACCATCACAATGACCCAAAACAAACCACAGAAGCAACAAAGAAGTGGCTGAAGAAGAAGCAGGTTAAGGTCATGGAGTGGCCTAGACAGTCTCCAGACCTCAATGCTAGAGAAAGTCTGTGGAGGGAGCTGAAGCTTCAAGTTACCAAACAGCAGCCAAGAAACTAAGGATTTTGAGGGTCTCCATAAAGAGGAGTGGACCAAAAAACACCTGGTGACCAACTACAAGAAATGTCTTTGGTCTTCCTTGGGGATCGAATACTTATTTCATTCAGTGACATGCAAATCAGTGTATAACTTTTATTTAATGTGTTTTTATGGATTTTCCGTTTATATTCCGTCTCTCCAGTAAAATGAAACTAGCAAAAAATTACAAGATTATAATTCCTTTGTAAGTGAGCAAACTTGTGAATTCAGCAAGTGCTCAAATAATTCTTTTCTCCACTTTGTACTGTACGAGCCAGATACCTACATGCCACCTTTTAATTTTGTCCAACAAAAAAACAAACTTCCTTCCTCTCGCATCAGCAGTTTCAAATTAAAAGCAGAAAAGCAGGATTTGTGCTTCAAATACAGGATTTAACAAAAGTAAACACAGCACATTTTGGGGCAGAGTATATAAACCACTTTAATCATGATGTAATAAAGTTTGTGCAAAACTAAAAGTTTAGAAAATAAACTCATGAGTCTTCCCTTTTTGGGAATATCTTATATATAATTCCACTTCCTGCCATATGTATTTATTTCGTGCTTTTGCATCATTTATACACAAGGCCCCAGATCTCAAATCAGCAGATAAGAGCCGCCTCTCCTCCTTTTTCTCTATTATTACTTACGATGTTTCCAGGCAAACCCGGTTTCCCCGGTAGCCCGTCGTTTCCAGGGATACCCTGAAAGAAGGAACTGAGGTTGAACTAGTTTGTTGCCAATCGAGGGCTAGCCACTCCCATCGGCACCAATGGTAAAGGCAGAGTCAAAGGGGCAGTGCCAAAATGACGAAACCTCTTCCCTCTCCGGCCATGTCTTATGAAACTTGGAAAAAAAAAAAAATCTCGGAACACTACTGAATTAAAAAAAAACAAAAAACAAATGCACTCTTTTCAAAGACATGATATCTCCAACCCAGTCACTTCTAAAGTTTCTTACGCCTTTGACTCTTGCAGCACAGATCAGAGCATCACTTTATTTGAAGGTCTGTTTAAATGAAAAGAAAAAAGAAAAAAAACTTCACAAATGAGCCAAATTCATACTTTGAGTAAGCTTTGCATCATTTGGTGCATTTAAAGCCAGACCTTCAAATAACTGTTCATGTCTTGACTGACATTCAGAAAGCTTGCTCAGTTGCTTCCCACATGGGTTAAAGCTCGAAGCACCAGATGGGTTAGTGCGTTTTTGAAGTTTAAACTTGATTTGATCCTTAACCTGCTTGTGTCCAAGCTACTGCACACATACTTTATATAATGGCAGTTCATTTCCTACATGCATAATATGGATTTAATTCACCCATGAAAATGCGAAGCACGTTAAAGCCTTATTTATGAACCCAAATTGCCCAAGCTCAAAGCCTACATAAGTAGCTTCTTTTTTTTCAATTCAGCATAATGAAGCAGCTTCTGAATTGAAGCAAAGACATAACCCCTCCCCCCTGACCATCTTACTTGCACTCTCGCTTATACCTGAGGTCCTTGGCTTCCAATAACTCCCTCTGGCCCAGGGGGTCCAGGTGGGCCAGGAGGCCCTGGGGGACCCTGCAACATATGAAGGGAGGACCACAAATTACTACATCATAGTCTGACAGTGAAACCCCCCAAAAAAGGAGACGAGTGCTGCGATTTTCCAAACAAAGTTTGCAAGGTAACAACAGACACACAGCGTTCACACAAAGCCTAAGCTGTCATACAGGACGGCTCGGCTGACAGATCAGACCTGAGGCCCGGGCTGCCACGTGTTTATTGGAGTTCCTGGAGCTCCCTGCAAGGCAAGAATAGTCAAAATCAGAGATGCACCTTTGCTCGCAGGATATACAGAAAGCACACAGTGTGATGTTAAGAATTACACAACAAATGTCAAACTACAGAAAACTGTGGAAGAGCAAAAAAAAAAAAAAGAGAGAGAGAAAAAGAAATTAAAAAAACTCAGCAGTTTCTTTTTTCTCAACATGTTACCTTTGGACTCGCACCAAATCATCTGACCTTAAAACATACACTGAGCAGCAATGCTCTCTCTACTTTAGATGAATTTGCCCGTCCACATGTGGGGATTCCAGCGTGGGTGTACTTACAGGTCCGCCTACGCCCGTGTGCGGCATTAGGCAGCCGCACTCTCCAGGTTCACCCTGAAATATACATAAAAAAGACCCCAAAAAGCAGATCTTTAAAAAAAGAATCAAACAGTAAAGTGAAACTGGGCACGATTTTAAGCACAGGCTGCAAAAACAAGCCCTCATTCAAGATTAAAACTGCTCTTGTTACAGGAAGAAAGCCAGAACTCTTTCAGCTTCCGTGGCGCTTTTGTTCCGTTTTGTTAAATCTTGATGTGTTACAAAGACACTTGTAACTGGCAGGGATTTAAAGTTGTTGGGGTTTTTTTATTATTCATACTGTGTCAGGAATATAAAGTGCAGCAATACACAAAATTGCCCAAAAAGCTTTAACTTTTGCATATATACAATGAACATGCAATTGTACAATTACACAAATACAGCTAACATATAAGAGGAAACCACATAATATCTCTTCATATGCATCTGTTCTCACTATAGTCCAACCAAAATCATTTTTTTCAGAGTATGCATGAGCCACAGAGTCTTAATAAATCCACAGAATAAAGGCTAAGTTACCTCTTGCACATTTTTTTTGTTTTCGGATTTTTTTTCAACTTCTTATTCTTTCTTAACTTTATTCTTCTTTTCACCTCAGCCCTCACAAACAACTCTGCCCCCACATCTTATACCCCTCCCGACCCTTAAACTCTGCCTCTGCCACGTCTTCATCTCTCCCACCCGCTCGGTGACAGTTTGGACCAGTGGCTCTGATAAATTCAGTAATTAATAGTCTCGCACACGCTCTCTCTTAAGGCCCCCAAAACTCCTCTTGTCTGCCAGCAACAGTACACTTGTCACCTCCACTGCTACTCTATACGTGCCCTGAGGCCGGTGCATGCACGTACATGTGTGTGTGTATGAGTGTGTGTGTGTGTGAGACAGGGGATTGGGCCAGGCTGGTGTGGTAGTGGGGTGTTGAGCCATCTCTTGTGATTACCATCTGTTCCACCCTCTTTATATTAAAACCCCTCCAGTTTCCTTCATCCAAACAAAACGGTAGACTTACCTTGTCCCCTTTAGCTCCATCAAGCCCCTGCAAGAGTAGGAGACAGAGCAAACACACACACATAGACACACACAGACACGAACACACACACACACACACACAAAGACAAACACTTAGTTACTCTTGCTTTGTTGTTTCAGAAGAAAGCTCACGGGGCAGTGAGCTGAGAGCAGATCAGGGGACGGAGGATGAGATGGGAGCAGACATCGCCTCTGTTATGGATCGAGGCAGACATCCTTGGTTACAAATGATGCCTAAATCAAGGACAATTCCCAAAGAAGCTCAAAGAAAATTAAAAGTCTGAAAAGACGCTAACGCACGGGCGACAACTCGAGTTTGCCACTTGAATTTCTCTGACAACTCTCTGAATTGCAGATTCATAAGTAACAAAAAGATGTGAAAAACATGTGATTGAAACAGACTTTAAATGAACAACTCACAGGTCTTCCATCAGCTCCCGGCAGTCCCGTGGAGCCGCGGGCTCCATCTCTACCCTGTGGGTCAAAAAAGGAAATAGGAGAGGGTGTTTGAAAACATATAAGCATTACATCATATGGAGAGGCAGAAAGACATATTTACGTCATACCGGGGGGCCTGCCACTCCAACGCCCAGAGGACCAGTTGGTCCAGGAAGCCCAGAGTCACCTTTGAAGCCCTGTGAACAGTAAAAACCCAACACATAAGTTTAAAGAGGGTTCACATGGTCCCATGTAACTGTACAAAGGCAATTTAGAGTTTAAGCCACTTGTTTTTTCTGCTACCTTCTCCCCTGCAGGGCCAGCAGGCCCAGGTGATCCTCTGGCACCAGCAGGTCCCTGTACAAAAAGCCGAGATTAGACTAAAGTCTACATAAGAAATAACAAAGCACTTTAAAAATAGGAGAAACCTACTACATGTCCTGGGAGTCCTCTTGGTCCCTCTTCACCCTATGATGGAAACACAAACAACGACAACAAAAAAAGAATCTGAAGGTTAACGAAGTCTGGGGAGAAAAGAGCAAAGATATGGACAAAGACTGACAAATCAATGAGCTGTTATTCCACGAGAGGTCAAAGGATTTGAGAGAGAAGAAACTCCCAAATTACTTTATGGCGGTTATTTACAACTCCACTGTCAGATCTGCGAGACCGTAAAACTCTAATCGCTGATGTCATGGGGAAATTTGGTGCAGTGAGATTAAAACAGCATCCACCTAGGAGCTGCGTGAGTGTTGTGTCTAACAGCTGTTTCAAATGTCAACATCAAACTTGATCCAGATGGTTTCTTTGTTTTTTTCCTCAGGAGACGTCAGCCTTACTTGTGGTCCTGGAAGGCCAATTCCTGGGATTCCGACTTCTCCCTATAGACGACAAAGTACATTGACAGTGAATCAGTCATCCATATTTATTTATAAACATGATAATATAATAAATGGGAATTCACACCTTGATTCCTTTGGGACCAACGGGGCCCTGCACACCAGGCAAACCTGACTTTCCCTGAAATGACAAAAAAAACAAAAAAAACAAAAAACAAGCTCATCATGTGCAATTCTCACAGCACAGAACTTAAAGTATATCCACTTATAAACAAGTGCCTTTACATTTTTGCCAGACTTTCCTTCTCCTGGGGGGCCGGGGTCTCCTTTCTCTCCTTTGGGGCCTGGCACAGCTACACCGTCACCCACCACAGCACCAGCAGAAGGGCAGCTGGTACACGCATCCCCCTGTAAAAAAATAAAAAAATAAACAAATAAAATAAAAGCAAATGAACAAATCCAAAATCACAATCCAAGTAGCTCAGGACGAATCAAACTTCATTCCAACTTCTGTCTCCATTTAGCTAGTCAGCATCAATTCTAACTCCTATTTCCTAATATGTAATAGATGCTCTCAATGGATGGAGAGACAAATCTAAGTCCATTTAAAAAAAACGAATTAGATCTCTAAGGTACAGGGACACGACTGACACATTTTATACTGGCACTGGCATCAGAGGATGAAAGGTAAAGGTCCAGGAATGCTAAACTACCTTTTCTCCCTTCAAGCCCCGTTGGCCATCCCGACCATGGTCTCCAGGCAGTCCTGGGGCTCCAGTAGCTCCATCTAATCCATTCTCTCCTCGATCTCCTTGCTCACCCTGGTTAAATTGAAATACATTGTTAAAAGGAGAGGCAGTGACCTGTATTTAGTGTGCACAATGCTCAAAATGAATTCTAGGCAGGCTTCTTTCTTTTTTTTCCCACCAAGAATAACTAAAAGACTGTGAGTGATGCAACCTTTCTGATGGTTTCATGCTATGATACTTATTGACAGCTGCCTGCAGCATGAATTGTATCATCAAAGGTAGTGGAGAAGATTTCTAGTGAGCAAACACAGACGTGAATAATGCATGATATTAATTAAAAAGGTTTTGCGATCTTATGAGAAAGAAAATGTACACGTATTGTGGATGCCACCTATACCCACAATGCAGTTTTACACTAATTGGAAACCTTTGAGTATTTACAAGACAGCTCCACAGGGTAGCTAAGGATTCCCTCCCCAACATCAACCATGCCAGTATTTTTGTCTGATCTGTGTTTATGTGGAAAAAAAAAATCAATCTCAGTATTCCAGTAACTATCTTCCTCCACTTTGAAGTTGAAGCAGAGTGATTCCTGTGGATGACTTTCAAGGTAATTTAAGGCAGCTTGGCTCCGTTATTGGGAGATTTATTTCTCGGTTTTATAGGTAAAGTGATGCGAATGTTCCACCACACGGATTCTGTGATCTAAAATAAGCACAATATTTAATACGCGGCGTGGGATTCCTCCAGACATGTGCTTATGTGAGAATGCCTGGCTGCCTCTAAAGGCCACCAAAAACTCCAAATAGTCTCATTTTGTCAGCATACTGCTTTGGTTATGTGGGCACTGGGTAAATGTCACAGAATGGTTGTAGATTTCATATGTAACTTACTAGGTCAAACCATAGGAGACATTACTGAGTAATTTACCTTTTCTCCTTTGGCACCAGGCAGCCCCGATGGGCCCTGTAAAGGCAAAAAAAAAAAGAGGATGTAAAAATGTAAAAAAAAATGCATGCACACAGGTAGAAACACAAACATGCACGTGCCCTTTCAAAACACATGTGCAGTCATCTGCAAATACTGTGGGAGCCTCTATCCATTCAGATAAAATAAAAACTGTTGACACAGAGCTAACCACAGAAGCAAACAGCATGTAATTGGGGGGGATGACACAAGCCAAAAGAGATTTATTATACTTAGTAGCACTTCTGTGGTAAGAGGAGATTTGCTGTATAGCCGATTTGTACAATAAGTATTATGGGTTGACGCACCCTTGAGGCACAATCTTTCAGTATCTTAAAAGTCTCACTCATCAAGATAATGCTTAATCCTTTATACTCAGCAAGGATCGGAAAGAAGCTGCATTGGTTTTGTGGAATTTGCATGATGCGATTTGAGTTACTAATTCTGATGAAGATCAGTTATGGAAGTAATGGTGTGTGCAGTGCTGTTTCCATTTTTGTTTGTTCTTGGGTTTGGTTGCAAGCTATGGCATTGTTTCTTTTTAAGGATTTATAGAGGTTTCGTTCTGTTAAAAGGGAGTTTTTCTGTCCCACTGTCGCCAAGTTCTTGCTCATAAGGGGGTCATCTGATTGTTGGGGTTTTCTCTGTCGGGGCTTTACCTTAAAAATATAAAGCACCCTGAGGCAACTGCTGTTGTGATTTGGCACTATATAAATAAATATTTTATTCCTTCTTTCATACCGTAGTGCTCTCTACAAGCAAAGCCAAGAAGGTCTTAAAAGGTGCTGCCCTGTCATTAGCACTTCCATCTACATGTTTCTTGGAGATGCAGTTATTTTAGCAGCAATACAGTAAAATGCGCTGCGCAGTTTCTGTAATTTTTTCCTAACTGAAAAGAAGACAACAATACATGAACATATTAGAATAATCTAAGGTCAAGCTGTTTTTGGATTCCAAAAAGATGCTTCAAATCAGTGTGATGGATACGCACCTGTTTGCCTTCAGCCCCAAGACCTGGAGGTCCTGGTGGCCCCTGAGGGCCTGGTTCACCTTGACTGCCTTTTGCTCCCACTGGCATTTTGATATTAGCAGGTATCCGGCCAACCTCTGATGATTCGCACACACCGCACTCGCCCTAGGGAAAGTAAGGGAGTCAACGAGATGAGTTTGCATAATAAAAATATTAAAGGATGCAAAACCAACAAATACATCTGCACTTACCTTCTCACCCTTTTGACCCGGAGAACTAACACCAGGCTGCCCTTGTGCTCCCTTAGAATGTATAAACGTAAAATTAAAAAACCTTGGAATAACATAACATATAAAACACTCAGTAGTAAGAAATGGGGAGGATTTCGGAGTGAAGAACCTCTAGCTGAAAACAATACCACTTGTTAAAGTCAAACTTGAGATATTTTTTATGAGATATAAAGCTTGGAAGGTAGACTTGAAAGGTTTTTTGTCTCAGTAGGAGACATGGAATATAGTGTCTTTCTTCTTTTAATAGCATGCATGCTGACATTAACAAACTTGGATGGTGAACATAGAGAATGAAGACACTTACCTACATACTCTTAACTTGTGCCAGGGAACATTGGGAGTTTATATGCTAATGCTACTTTTAATCTAAATCGCTAACTTCTGCAGCTGTGATGTGTTACATTTAACTCATGCTAAACATTCACAGGTTAGGGCACAGTTCTCGCTTATTAGATTGTGGGAAGTACATATTTATGTTTAGTATAAATTTTCATATTCTTGGCAGTTATTATCACCACTAGAGCTACAGTTTTCATGTCAATTTCATGTGCTATTTTAGCATGCTAGCAGGGGTACTGGGTTTTAATTTAGCAAGATGAAAAGTGTTGTAATGTTGTGTTAGTGAGCCAAAAAGAGTACCAGGGTGTTACTTTGGTGAGCTTGAGAAAGTACAAACGTGTTAATGTGGCGAGATAGAAAGGGAGCAAACGTGTTAATTCAACAAACTAACAAGAGGTGTTACTTTAGAGAGCTAGGAAAAGCACCAAAGTGGTACACATAGACAGGAGAAAACATTAATCTTCTAATCTTCTGAGGTGGAAAGATTAAGCCAATGCAGAAGAGCCTTAAACATGCTTTCTATCAAAAGGCCACCAAATGGCCATAGCCGTGGTTGCAAAAAGACATCTGGTCTTATAAAAGTCTATACTTTCTGTATTAACCTCTGTAAACACTTTCCTGATGGGTTAATGGGCTCAGTCACTCACTTTGGATTATATTGAATAAAAAGGTAAGTCTGGTTTTTAAATCTTGGCCATCAAAAGGGATCCAAAACCTTTTGACATATTTTCCTACCTTTTCACCTTTCTGTCCATCCTTGCCACTTGGTCCCCTTGATCCAGGTTTTCCCTGTCTCGTGGGCACATTTTATGATTTCAGTATATCGGGATGTCATCCAAAAAATCATGTTTAAAAAGAACTGAATCTGAACTTACGGTCTTTCCATCAGCTCCTCTGCTGCCTGGATTACCCTGCAGTGGAGTGGAAGAAAAAAAATCACAGTCTAAATTTTAAGAATTAATAAAAATGGATGGGTCTTTTCAATTGGTAATTCACATTTGATAGTACAGACCCTACAGGCAGCCATCTCGAATAATAAAAAATAAATAAAAAATTGGCTTTTGACTACCTAAGCTCTTCACTAATAAGTTTCCCACTGAGGAAAATCCCAATGGCAAACAGTCTGGGGCACTAAAATTAGTGCACTGCTGTGATTATCTTCCTCATGAAGTCTATTAAGAGCTTCACGCAGAAACCTACTGAGTGAGTTCCCCTTATGTAAGCCTTGTCTGCTATTGAGGTCACCTACTCTGTTCATGTTTCTTTTTGTGCGACTTACCTGCTCTCCTCTAAGACCAGCCGGCCCTACATCTCCTGGCTGCCCCTGTGTAGGAGGAAAAGTGGACAATATATCATTTTAATTAAGGTACTTATCAATGTACACACATGCGAGCAAATATATATGACAAAATCACCAATAGGAGTATAGTCAAACAACCCAATTTTCCACTCAGTTTAAATACCGCTGCTTCCCCTTAGTAGCTCCAAAGTCTTTTTTTGGTTGTTGTTTTTAACTTTGTGGGCAATTTGCTTCTTATTGATCACCAGAATCACATTAATCCCTTGTAAATAGGCTTACCTTCTCTCCTTTCTGCCCAATTCCAGCTTCTCCCTTCTCGCCTTTTTGCTGTTGGGTTTGGGTCATGACACCGGGGACAGAGTTAGAAAACTCTCCGAGAGTGGGGCACGCAGAACACGGCTCTCCCTAAATCACACAGACGGAGCAGGGAAGTTCAGAGTGGGTCACAGACTGCCTTGAACGAATAATCAGAACAGACTCATTTGGTTCTGTGACCCGGTCAAACAAGTTGCCAGTCATGGAAAAAAATAAATCACATTAATAAGGTTAGAAACATTCTGGTGCTGCAAGACTTGTGGAAACAGGTAACTGTTTAGCCTCAAACATAAAAAAAGACACAGAACTGACCTTTTCACCTTTGGTACCATCAGATCCTGGTTGTCCCTGCCAAAACATACAAAAAGACAACAGTCAAGAAGGCATATTAAACCGAGTGCATCCTGACAAGCAGGCTTGCTTTGTCATGTCATGTCTCAGCATGGCGTTGGAAGCGTTCTGGCTATAACAATTAGGCAGATATGGGAGTATGTCAGTCCTGCACATACATGCATTGGGAATCGACCCACTTAGATAGCCATGTGAAGGAGTGTTGAAAGTGTGCGCGCGCTGACTTTCGTCTCTTTTGTTCCTTGCTTTGAGTTCAGTACTGCTGGTTGGCTTGCATCTGCTTTAGGAGGGAGTCGTCTACAGTGCTGATGTTAGCATATCTGAATGTGTAGGAATGAGGATGAATAGGCCACGCTTCCACAGAATATGAATGAACCATAAGCTGTAAATGGGGGGGGGGCTCAATACCTTCCGTCCTTCCTTGCCATCTGCACCTCGAAGACCCTGTTAAATACAGAGAAAAGGGAAGAGGTGGGAAGAACAGGAATTATCTAGAAGCAAGAATGTTAGTTCAACTTTGTGAGAGTAAGGTCATATCTCCCCTCTCCCTCTCTGCTGCTCTACCTCGTTCTCCTTCTGCCCTAACCAGGTATGACAGATGGATACTGGCACTATTGGAAATCGTTGCACAGGGAATCTCATAAGGCTTGAGATTTATATTCTTTTTTTCCCCACCACAAATCATTCTCTATTTCACCTGCTGGGGTAAGTGGGAAGATGCGGAATGAACAGAAAGAGAAACAAAATGCACAGGGTGCCGAGTTCTGACTCACTAGAGAAACAGAGAGACGAGTTAAGATTACATTAAGAAAAAGCCCTTTGCCTTGGAGGATAAACTTTTGACAGCATATCACGCCTTCTCCCCTTGAGCTGCTGCAATACTGTGAGAATTACAAGGGCAAATAAAAGCCCAAGGTAGACATAAATGCCACACTTTCCCTCTGAATGATAAGAAAAATAAAATATATGCGTTATCAAAAAAAAAACAAGTGTACTCAAGGTTCAATTGTCAGCTACAACTCTGACCGTGTCTACAACTCCATAATAAAGAAATGTAGCAAGATCGTAAAAAAATGGCAAACTTAACATTCCGGTCAGGTGCAGATGACATTCCGGTCAAGTGCGCTACTTACAGGCGGTCCTCTCTCTCCTATCCCTGGTAATCCGGGCTCTCCTTTAGGGCCAGGTTTCCCTTGCAAAGCCACTGTGTTGCCTATGTCTGCAGGCAGCACTGGACACACTTCGCATGGGTCACCCTGAAGATTTAACGCAAGTTAGACGTACAATGTGATGATGAGACAGGACTCAGACAAAATGCATATAGAGATTAAATATAGTGTTTACAAGATATACCTTCTCTCCTTTATATCCAGGTGGTCCTCTTGGACCCTTTGAAAACAGCACAATCTCATTCAAACACTGACATATCGGATCAAAGTTCAAATCATGTCCATAACCTGGAAGCCCATTCATACATTACAGAATACTAATCGATGTTTAAAAAAGTATCTCACTGGTTCTCCAGGGAATCCATCTTCTCCTGAAGTTCCTTTATCGCCCTGTAAATACAACAGCTGTTTTACAGAAAGCTCTTTTTTTTAGTAATAAGACATTTCTTTTTGCCTTTGCTGGTCCTTGATGTGCAAACAATCAACTAACAACTTGCAAGCAGGATTTGCATAAAGCATTTACACTGGGACAGGACCTTGAGTATCCTCAAAACCACTGCATTTACAGTATTATGTTGCAAAAAACATTGTATTTTCAATTACTTTTCTGCTAACTAGCCTATTTAACGTCATGATACTTAGTCAGGTGTCATGGTTTCAACTATTTATTAATTACATGTAGTAACCATTTCAGTTGTTTGTCCATTCATTTAAGCAAACTTGTATATCGCTTGCTTAAAAAGTCGCCATTTCAACTATCTGTATATTAACTTTGGCTAATAGTTTAACTTTTAGCTAATAGTTTCAACTGTTCATTTATTAATTAGGTAGATATGTCACACATTTTTGATATTTGTTCTTTTTAGTTAAACATTTATACCTTACTTTTAGCTAACTATTTGAACTATTTAGTTAGCTAACTAGTACTTATTTGTTTAGTTTTTTTCAACAACTTTAAGTTACTCTCAGCTTTTCAAACTCCTTACTAACAATCCCCCTCCCTTCTTAACAAGTATCTTCTTAACAAATACATGCACATATCTTTTTTAAGTTAGTGAATGCTAATGCTAATGGTAACAGTAGCTGCAGTTGTACCTTCCGAGATACAAAGGCACTCGAGTGCCACGGCCTTGAATGCTTCATATATTAAAGCAAAAAGGACATCTTTATTATAATATGCCTAAGAGCATTATTATAACAATCATAAGTCAAAATGTAAGCTTACCTTTTCTCCTTTTGCACCGCTGGGTTCACCAGGAGGGCCCTGGGAAGGGAAAAAAAGGAAATGAATCTTTTAAAATGCCATCCTAAGATGCTTTTAGACTTTAATCAGGAGCAATCTGACACATCCTGTCATGTATTTCTGAGAGCTGTGGCTAACAACCCCCCCACCCCCCCACAAAGAAACACACACGTTGGTCAAATAGAAGCCATTTCTAAAATGAGGATAAGGACATTAAGATAATCAGTACAAGGACATTGTCCAGTAATTGTGTATATCATTCTTCTGCTTTCTGTGACCAGGTCTTTAATTAAAAAGCGTACTCACTGGAGGACCTGGTTTTCCGACCCCTGGTAGGCCTGGAAGTCCTGGCTTTCCTGGCTCTCCTGCCAATCCTTCCGGACCTACCATACCAGGGACACCCTGGGAAACAATTTCAAAACATATCTATTAAATGCAAACTGGACTGAGAGAATGTCACAGGTTAATTGTAGACGTGATGCAGACAGACCTTCTGTCCCTTGGGGCCGACCACACAGACCGATCCCGCTCGACCCTGGGAAAAGGTGACAGACAAAAAGAGAATTGCCATCATCAGTGCCAACTCCGAATAATCAAACAAACTATGTTGAAATTTATCTGCAAATTGTCTTCATAAATTGTTAAAGACACTTGTTTTCCCCCATTTGTCTGATGTTCCTCGTCTGAGAAATAAGAAAAAAAACGGGAGAAATGTAGAGACTGTAAGATGTATCGTCTTCAGTGGTGCATACGTAATATTTTCTCCTTGCCTGATTCAAGTCACATCAACAGCCCATTCATATTCACAATGTCAGATGGATGGGAGACTTAAGAAAATCTATCCTCCACCAAATCCATCTGGCCACAACAAGCACTTAGCCCGGTGAACGTGAGTGTGAGTGCGCGTCTGACGCTGAAACCAGGGGAATATCTCAGAGCACACACATGTCGTAATTTGTTCCTCAAAACTTTTCATGCGTCTACAGGATCACTGCACTGAACAGGGAAGATTAAAAGGTTTAAGTCTTCCTGAATAGACGCCCGCCTGTGTGAGAGACGAACAGCACAGTCAATGAGGCAGCATTGATTGTGCAAGCTTTGTTGCTCTAGCCTAATCTAACAGGCATTAACAGGCCGACTTAACGCAATGGGAGAGAGAGTGGAGGGGGGAATAAATATCAATGGGCGCCTGAGCTTAAATAGTAATACCGTATGAGTTTACTGAATATCCGCTCCAGCTTGATAAAAGTGGCTGCATAAGTGGATGTGCGTGAATGAATTAGTATGTTTGTGAGTGTGCACTCATGTTTGTGCTATTGAAAATGTAGATTGAAAGCTAAACTCTACATTTCAAGCCTGAAAGGTACTTTGGCTGATTCTAACGCTCTAATTTGAAAGCAAAAAGAAGTAAAACCAACAAATACAAAAACACCTACATCCTTTCCTGGGGTGCCTGTCAGACCCTGTGGACCCCTCTCACCCTTCTGACCTTTGTCTCCCTGGAGAATCAGAGGGGGGTGAGGAATGAAAAAGCAAGAGGTTAGACTTTAATTAGATGATCATTAAAAAGTCATATCTTTATTATTCATCACCAAAAGTTTCTTAAGCTCTTCACCTTGTACCCTGCTGCTTCGCCCCAGTTGGCAGGGGTCGCCTGTGGAGAGAGTGAATGGAGACAAGGACCAGATCAATGAACTGGCTCTAAAGAAACTCTAAACAGCCACACACACCACTGGAGCATAGCAAAACAACACAGTGGCCAGTTGGCAACCGGTAAGGGCTACCAGCAGGGGCCATATGCCCCATTTGGACACACACAAACAAACAACTTGAGAAACAGGAGCACATTATAGAGCAGCAGTCCGAATGGCTTTACATGCTGCATATTAATCAGACACAACTCATTGTTGAGAATCTAAATTTAATATAGAAACAGAGACCCGGGGGTTGGTTTCACAAAGCAAAGATGGATTTTGTGGATGGATTAAATCAAACTAATTCAAATTCTTCATCTGCTGCACAAAACATGTTAGACCTTGACTATCTTAAGCAGGAATGTGTTGTAATAAATATTGGATCAATTAAGACTTTTCAACAACAACATAAAAAAATCAAGTGCTGACTGAGTGATCACACCCAACCAAGTAACACAGATGGAACTAAGAAGAAAAGAATTGTGCTTTTTGAGAGATAATCAGTGGAAAATGTGACATCAGATCACAATGAAACGGTCTACTTCCTGCCTAATCTCGTGAATTCATGATGTGATTTGCAGAGAAGGCACTGGCAACATATGTGTGAATAAATATAAAAGTAGGGTTACTGGTGTTTATGTTTCTTAAACCTGAAATACACCCGACTTTATTTTATTCTCTTCTGCCCTGTTGGGTGCTGCTGATAGTCTGAGTCTTAAGGTTTGCTAGCCTAAAGGTAGGCGGTCAAGTCAGTCTTTATGTTTTTGCAACGCTCTAACTTTCTGCATTCACCTGTGGCCACGAATTGCGGCTAGTGACCGAAAGAGTGAGCCCACAAATGTCAAGAGTGACAGACAAATGTCAGAAATTAGTTTCCTACGGGGGTTCCTGGCCTCAACCTCGGAGGAGGGGTGAGGAACTCAGTCATCCCGGGGGGCTGCTCAAAATAGAGCCACTTCTCCTCTGCATTGAAAGGAACCGGTCCAGGTGGTTCAGGCATCTGGCCAGGATGCCGCCTGGATTTCAGGCATGACCACCCAGGAGGAAACCCCAGGGCAGACCTGGCACAAGATGGAGAGATTATGTCTTTCAGCTGGCTTGGTAATGCCTTTCTATACCTCTATGAGAGGTGGAGGCAGTGGCCATGGAGAAGGGAGGTCTGGGCGATTCTGATTAGAATGCTGCCCCCTTGACAAAAAGCCAACTAAGCGGTAGAAAATGGATTGATGGGTCTGACCTGCTTCAGAGTAATCGAGGATAAAATTTAAAGCTGATCCAACTCTTTAAACTAGTCAAATCTATCCTTTGAGAAACCAAGCCCTGCATATATACTTTCATGCAAATTCGGTGAGTCACTCACCAAGTAAATAAACATACAAAGCACACCATCATTCCCACTGCATAATTAATACTGGGAAAAGGATGCTGGAAAATGAGGTTTCAAATAAAGCTCAAACTAAACAGCTAGGGGGTTAGCAGGGCAGTGGAAGGTGCTGCTGTAACCTTGGCAGTATTGGCACTCACCGACTCGCCTTTCTCTCCCTTCTGCCCCTTGGGTCCTTCTGTGCACTGAGGTTAGAGACACTTGGTTGGCATGTATAATCACAGACCACTATTGGCCAAAATTTCAGGCTCACTGCACTGCATGCCAAATAACTAAAAAGACCAACCCAAAAAACAATGCCTTTCCACAAAGCGTGGCGTGGCGTGACTGTGACACACAATGGAAAAGTAACTTACTGGACCTGAATGGGAGCCAGAACAGTCATCACCCTGAAAATAGAGAGAGGTAGAGAAAGAACAATGATGGCAATGAACAACGATGTGGGTGAGGAATAGAATCAGTGAACACCGAACAATGCGTACCACCTAGATGGTAATTGGTCAACAGCCTACATCGTATTGGACTACAGCAATATCAAAGCGCCAAAGCAGACATGTCTAGGCACAAGCGATCGTATTGCTCATACCTCTGATATTAGTCTTACACTACTGCTAAATTCTTCATACTCACCCGGTCCCCTTTTTCACCTTTCAACGCAGCAGCCCCACCGAAGTTTACAACCTGCAAAACACAAAAACGCTCAGTCACCCACCAGCCTGATTTTATACCACTTTAAATAGAAAGAAAGAGAAAGTAAAGATCAGAGATCCTTACATTTTCTTCCCTATTCAGGAGTAAACACCCCCCACACTACAGACACAGAGAAACAGAGATTTATTATTATATGAGTTTAACATCCACTGAAGGACCTGCTGTGTGCCTGAAGAAGAGATGAATGTTGCAGTTCAATTTGTCCCCTGGCAGTGGCACTGTTGCACAAAAACAAATCGAATTCTGCTCTACAGTATGCAGTCAAAGGGAAGCAGCGGTGGGCACACACGTGTACACACACACACCTCCCATGGGAGATGGAGATCAATAGGAATGTCTGATTCCCACAGCACAGGAGTGAGCAGACCAGCTGCTCATCACAGGAGGGTACACACACGCCTGCGCACAAACACTCGCGTGCACACTCACAGGCACATGCATAGGAAAATAAGGATTACCATTATAAATAACTGAAGCATTTTTAGCAGAAGCGAGTAATTAAAGCCAAATCCCCAGTCCTGTGTTTCTGGGAGCCTTGCCTTCATATTAACAGAAGGTTTGCATATAGGCTGAAGCTGTGACTGTGCTGTGAAGAGGGCTGTAACAGCACAGAGACAATGTGTAATTCTCCCACTTCTCTCTTTTTTTTTCTTCCCTTTTTTGTTTTTCCACCCTCACGCACTCACTCGCTCACTCTTAGCAGCTACAAATCTATCAATGGCTGGCTAGACCAGCTGCAGTGACGAGTCACTCTTTCCAAGCTCTCTTCTGTGACTGTGGGCTTAGTCAAGACCACTTATACATCTACTTAAACCTTCAGCAGCCTGCTTTTTGTTGTTTGTTCTCCACATTTCTCAAAGTTGGAAAGAAAAGTGTAAGAGCAAAATGTACTACTGAATATCGCTTTAATTCACATCACTTTGCTGGATTTGCTGTCAAATCCAAAACTTTGAAATCAAAGCTTTGGCATGTATACTATGCTTGGCACTGGCATTTCTATACTTTCTTTTTTAATGGCAATGGCAATTTCCCCAATTGAAGTTGCTGGTTTTTAGCTTCGTTTCGCAAATAAGCAGCCAAATACTGTTAAAATGTTTCTTTTGTTTGTTGAGGGAGGGAAAAAAAAGAAAATCCCTGACGCATCTGCAATGTGTCTGCCTCCCTCCAACTACTTGGCATGCAGCTGTGTGCTTGTGGAATGGGTCCAATCCTGTGTCAGTCAGTCAGCTAACATGTTGGCAGAGAGGACAGCTTTTGCATTGTAGAAGTATTCACACTTTATTGTGTGCAGGTTTGATATCAAGTGTTTGCTAGGTGCTACTTCACATTTTGAAGATGCACATGCAGGCTAAGGACATCTCTGTGGATGTGGCTAGTTGAGAAAGTTCAGCTCAAAAACGGCAATGGCTAGCTTTTAGCTAAACATGCAACTTAAATGAAAATTAGCATGCCCGTTGCTTGTTATGTGGTGGAAAGCTACTGTTATCAGCTCACTATGTAATGAGAATGAGAATGTATACTAGGCTCTATACCATGTAGAAGCTAAATGTGTTAGCAGTGTGAAATATGAAATGTAAATACTACATTGGATGCAGTGATTTGGAAAGCTCATGAAGCCTCATTTTGTCACAACAGAACAGAAAATATATCACATGTTTAAACTGAGACACTGAAATTGGCAGAGTTTCTCACATGTAAAATGCACAGAGGTTCACCAATAGCAGAAAGCTGCTTCAGCAAATTATGGAACAAATGTTCCTCCGCATAAAATTGCATGTAATATCATCAAAAGATTCAGAGAATTTGTAGAAATCTTTGTGCACAGGGCCGAAAAACAAAATTAGATGGTCAGGATCTTTGGGTAATCAGGTGGCTCTGTATTACAAACAGGCCCAATTTTGTCTGTGAACACAGTTCACTGTGCCATCCACAAATGCAGGTTCAGGCTCTAACATATGAAGAAGAAGCCATATGTAAACATCACCCAGAAACACTGCCATCTTTTCTGGGCCACAGATCATTTGAAATGGACTAAGGCAAAGTGGGAAGCTGTTTTAAGCTGAGAAAAACCCCAATTTTAAATTGGTTTTGGAAAACATGGACATCTATGCCCATCCAGTGGGCCTCAGGACTAAAGAGGATCTGGCTTGTTATCAGCCCTCAGTTCAAAAACCTGCATCTCTGATGGTATGGAGGGCGCACTGTGCAATTGGCTAAGCAGTTGGTAGCTTGCACATCTGGAAAGGCATCATTGATGCTGAAAGGAATATACAGGTTTTAGAGCAACATATGCCCCCAACCAGGAGATATCTTTTTCAGGGAATGTCATACATATTTCAGCAAGACAATGCTAAGCTGCTAAACTGCATCTCCTACACACCTTTGTAGTAAAAGATTCAAAGTAGACACCTCTGACCAACTGAAAAAATGTGGCAAAAATGCAAAGAAGACCCAGGACTGTTAAAGATACATAGACCCGCCCCAACTTCTTTGAGTAGTTGCTGTCCTCAAATTCAGAAGGGCCTTATTTTTTTCTTGAAACGGGACATTTTCTCAGCTTAAACATTTGATGTGTTTTCTGTGTTTTATTGTGAATAAATCACGTGTTTATGGGATTTTTCAAATCCTTATTTTCAGTTTTTACCGACACTTCACACACCATCCCAACTTTTGAGGTATTGGGGTTGTACTCTAATGAGTTACTTTTCGCAACACGTAATGATATGAAATAAAGGATTACTTTTAAATGGCAGGAGTCTCGTATATCATCAAGTACTTTTCAAAGTCGAGTTTAGGGAAACATTGCACAGGGCAACATTGGTATTACTTTGTAGTCATGTTTCTGTTTTCTTGATGTTGGGCTCTGCCAACCCTTGGCTCAGTATTTTTTAGCTGCTAAAGATTTCTCTATTTTCACCAACTTATGGCTAACTTTGTCTTCTAGCTAAAATGCTCTGGATAACTGGATAATCATTGCAAGGAGAGAAACAACTCCCACTCACTGTCCTGTTACTTGCATATAAACTTTACTGGAAGAACAATGTTTTGGCCCTTAGACCTTTGTCGGGTATCTGAGAGACTATGAAACTGCCAGATACATATGGTCAGCGCTTCCTCGGGTGAGGCCAGAAAGTTGAATTTCCAGTAGAGTTAAGTTTTACAAGTAAAAGTACATTACACAGGCGTTTTGTCTTCTCTTGCCTATAAATATTTCCTCCTACACTTGTGTTTTGAAGAAATTGACTGTATGAGCCTTTCCGTCAAAATATTTCGATTAATACCTTAGTCAAAAGTTTCGATATCCCGCACAAAGCACACTCTCTCTTTTTGACATCGCCATCCCAAAACAAAGGCGCTCACTACTCATTACGCTAACCAGTACAGATCATAATCTATGAGCTTAAACAACTGAGAACACAGGCACCAACATTCTATCAGGGAGCCTTCTGGTACCACTTTTTGGCAATCCTTCTCTCCATCTGCCAGGTCTCAAGCCAGCGGACACTAATGCAAATCTACAAGTGTAAATAAAAATTCATAATCTCCTCTAATGCAATTCACTTAATTATTGTAGTGTATTAAAACTTTCACTGACAAATCTTAAAACAGGAACAACAACGTTTTATTCATAGTGCAGGGATTTCAAACTAATTTCATATCGCGGGCCACATACAGCCCATTTTGATCTTATATGGACCAGATCAGTGAAACCTCCCCTTTCTGTCAATGTACAGAAATGTAAGTATACCTTAAATCAATGAAAAATCCTAATATAAGAAAAAGAAGAGAAATTTCAACAGTATGTCAGAGTTTTTCTACACGACAAAGAAATGCTGCTGTAGAAAATAAAATAAATCTTTCATCATGACTAATTGGGCTTAAATTATAAAACATAAATGTGTAAAATTATAGAAATCTATAGTTTAATTACTGTGGTGTAATATGAATGGCTATGGGGGAGGCCTTTGTCTGTAGGAAAACCTGTAAAACATGTTAAAAGTTATGTTCTCCTTCACATTTTCCAAAACCATCCAGTGGGCCAGATTGGGGTCTTCACCAGGCCAATTCTGGCCCCTGAGCCTTAAGTTTGACACCCCCTATCATAAAGGAACCACTCATGAAAACCTGCAGCTTGGCGATGCTGAGCATTTTTGACTGACATGCCCAAGAATGCACTCGTATAAGAGGAACAAACTATAAAAGAATAGATGAAAAATAATGACATCAAGATTGCAACGAAAACGAGTTTCTAACTGAGCTTTGGGATTGTGATGCACAAGTCAAATCAACCCTTTATTCACATCATTTATGACAATAATCAT
This sequence comes from Neolamprologus brichardi, assembly GCF_056152115.1. Classification (NCBI taxonomy): domain Eukaryota; kingdom Metazoa; phylum Chordata; class Actinopteri; order Cichliformes; family Cichlidae; genus Neolamprologus; species Neolamprologus brichardi. The sequence continues at coordinate 22,734,253 of NC_142124.1, read as the reverse complement.
ACTAATTCATATGCCTGTTTGGTGCATTTGTTGGCATCAGCGATGCATAATATCTCCTCGTATTATCAATAGATTCCTATGGGTCGCACAACCATTTTTTCTTTCGAATAAAACAGCTGCCTGTATAATTTGACCAAATTACATTGGTAGCACAAACGAAAAACTCACTTTTGTTTCCTTGAAAGTGTGTGTGTGTGTGTGTGTGTGTGTGTGCCCCCAGCGGCAGGGAAAGCTGCATGTTCCAACCCAGGTAATAACCTACATTGAGGAAGTCAGCGGAGGCGGCAGCCCGCATTAGTAAGCACACACCGGAGCAACATAATGAAGCGTCTGGAGTTTTGTATTCTATTTGTGAACAGAACATGCCTATTGTAGGTGAATGACAAAATTAATAGGCAGAAGCAACTCCCAACTGAGACCCAGCGAATAATGAGGTGTAAATCAGTCTTCAGTCAGTCAGCAAGCTGTGAGAATGTGTGGAGGCAGGAGGAAACAGTCCCATGCACAACACACACATACGCAGCCTGCACACACGTATACACAGACACACACACATGGCCTGCATATTGTTTTCGGGTTTCTGTTTCAACAGCATATAAATGCCGAAAGAGTTGTTATCCATGCATATGGTTGATATTTCCGGTTCAGATTGCAGAATGCACTGGGGTCAAACGAAGGGTACATCCTAGGCTGCAAATAAGTTCTTAGCGATTCCTCCCTAACCTGATTTTTTTTTTTTTTTTTAATGAATTCCTAAAGAACGCCAGAATACAAATGCAGAACATGTCAGCTTCACTTTTTGAACCCAGAGCTCTCTTTCGTTGAGGCGACCATCTTATGCATCAAGTGCGCAATGTGGTTAGAAATTCAGTACCGTAAAACCGTAAAACCACATGTGCTTTGTGTGTATGCGAGGCTTACTTTTTCTGCAAGATCCTTGGATGCAAAAATCTCCTGTTGGCAGAAAAGAAGAAAAGAAAGAAAAGGAAAGAAAACGTCAGGCACTTTTGTTTTCTTCAATTCATATTTGAGCATGACCATGACCACCATCATTTTCACCTTAATGACTTGATTAGCTAATATTTGGCCATATTGACTCAAACAGATTAGCATTTTGGTGCTGGTGTGATAACACTCTTACCAGAGTCTGATTTCCTTCTCAAATTTGTTTAATCTACATTATTATTATGGTTTGTTTCTAGTTCCTTTTAATTCCTGTGCTTTGTTCCTATAAGTAACCAAATGCCCTCAAAAATCACAGGGCTCTACATCACATGACATTTTTTTCTTTTTAGGGGTGGCATAGAGGAGCTTCTGTTTTCCTATTGCTTGTCCGGCGCATCCCCGTAAATTTTTGTTACCATTACAATTCGTTGCATCAGAAGAAGAACAAAGGAAGATGAAATAAGGGCCATCTTGGTTGCACACAAGGGTCATTATCCTTTATTCTTCATGTTTGGTTTTCATGAAAAAGAAAAAGAGATGAAAGAAGATAAGTAAAGTGAGAGAGAAAGCAAACGCTGTAACTCTGGAGCCCTGGGGTAAGTAAAGAGATGGACCCTGCTGTGCACAGTATAAAAAAAAAGTCAGACAAAATAAATAAATAAGTAAAAACGGCCAACAACAAGAGGGATAGCGGAAGCACCGAACGCTGAGCGGAAACAACCTGTTCCAAGATGGAAAGTTGGGAAGTGAACAATAAGAAAGCATGTCAGTAAAGGGAAGAGGGGAGAAGTTGTTTTTACTGCTGGTGTTAGACCTCATCATAAAAAGTCCAAGAGAAACACGATGGGGCCCTGGAAACGAAACACAAAGGACTATTGAGTCTATTGAGGACTAGACGACCTTTTGGGGGTGCTGGGTTGAAAGCAAGAAAAAGAGGTTTCCAGTGGTCAGACATAAGAAACACTGAGGGTGAGATTTGTTATACTTCAGAAAGGCAGTACCTGCTGTGACCGCATGCCTGTGTGGGTTCACTCCAGGTACTCTGGCTTCCTTTCACAGTCCAAATATATGCATTATACTGAAGGTTAAGTGGTGATTTTACATTTGGTGTAGGTGTGAATGTGAGTGTGAATGGTCGCTCTTTCTTAGCCCCGACAGACTGGCAACCTGTCTAGCATATCACCAGGGTAAGGGGAGGTTATGCAACTGAGATTTCAGGATATGATAAAGGACATAATCAGGATATAATAAAGAAAAAAATGAACTGTTCATTACAAGATCTGAAAGGTGGGTAAATACAAAACTAAATGACATATTACACCATGTCATTATTATTTTATGAAAATAAACAATAATCTACAATAATGTTATAGCAACAAGCAACAATTGCTGGGCACTAGTCTTTAAAGGGTTATAAGCAAACTTCCAAACAATTTGACATCCATGATTCTAAAGTGAGAGAGCGTTCCCAAGTGAAAAAAATTCCCATCTTCCAAGGAGTGATCATCACACTAACTTCACCCCAAAGTCAGGCATTGCTCAACGAAGCTCCAGAATCCAAAGAGCTACAGTCCACAGGCCTCAGTTAGCATGCGTAATGTTAAAGTTCGAAAAAGACTTAACAAGTATGGCTTGTTTGGAAGGGTTGGAAGGAACAGCATGTCTCTTACAGGAGCGTATCAACATGGCTTAGGTTGCAAAGTTGCATCTAAAACAACCACAAGACCATTGGAATAATGTCCTTTGGATAGATGAGAACAAAGTGGACATGTTTGGCCATAATGCAAAGTACTTTGTTTGGTGAAGGTCAAACATCAGTACTAACACCTCTTACCAACTGTCAAGCATGGTGATGGAGGCGTGACAATTTGGGCTCTAGACACCTTACAGTCAGTGAGTCAGCTAAAGCTTTGCTGAAATTAGAAACTACACAATGATCCCAAGCACAGCAGCTAATCTACAACAGAATGGCTGAAAAAGAAAAGAATCAAGGTGTTGCAATGGTCCAGTCAAAGTCTAGACTTCAACTTGATTGAAATGTTGTGGTGAGATGTTAAGAGAGCTGTACATAAAAAATGCCTACAAATGTTGATGAACGGAATCAAGATTGTAAAGAAGAGTGGGCCTAAATTCCACAGCATTGTGTTAAGTTATACAAAAAGCTGATTAGTTCAATATACTATACTATAGTGCTAAATGTGGTTCTAGAAGGTACAGAATCAGGGGTGTACTTAGTTTTTCATGCACTGCATCTGCATTTTGGCTTAGTTTTTGTTAAATAAACAATGACATATGCAATACTGTTGTTGTTTATTTCACGCTGTATTTAACTAATCTTAAGAGCTATATTATTTTTTAATACATAATGAAAGAGGCATTCCAGTATATAGATTTGAACAGTTCTTGGATGAGTTTTGTGTTGAATATTTCCTTCCACATGCACGAAGAGTTGGAACAAGCTGAGCTAAAGCAAATGTATGCATAAATCAGATGTGAGGTAGGGAAGGAACAGAATATTTTATATATTACAATTTTTTTTTTTTTTAATTTAAGTTTTGCTTAAAAAACATAATGATCATAAAAAATGCTCGCTTTGATGATCTAAGCTGAGTTTCTTTCAATAGCTTTATATTCATAGTATGCCTCTGTTCCCTGAAATCTTTGTTCAGTCTTTATCCTTAAAAAGCACAAAAACACAACAAAAAATAGCCCAAAAGCTACACAGAAAGCAATTCGGCCATCAATGGTTTTTGTCACAAAGGGCTGAGCCATGCTAAGTGCTAAGTGACATAACTTTGCAGGTCCCTCTAGAGCCACGGTGTACAACTTTTACTCCAGCCACTCTAAAACAACTTTCATGTTTAGAAGTAGTAGAAGGCTATTTGTAAATGGAAAAGAAAGGAATCCACGTCTATAGAAGTTGTTTTTTGAGTCTCTTCACATATGCCAAGGTTAACTTGCTGTCTCTCTGTTAATCCAAGGTTAATGGTTGCTCTGGTATGCATCAATAACATCTGGCTCACACACTGGAATCTTGGATTTCACAGTTTATTTAGGGTGTACAAAAGTGATACACAGATGAAATTAGAATTACCAGTCTTTGAGCGCTATGCTACTATGTTTAAAAAACAAAAAGAGAGAGAAAAAACGGGTACAGAAGAGATAAAAGGCGAGAAAGAGTGAAAGGTGAGGAAACCATCTATGGCAGCGGTCCCCAACCCCCGGGCCTCGGACCGGTACCGGTCCGTGAGTCGTTTGGTACCGGGCCGCGAGAGTTGAGGCTCAGGTGTGAAATGTATAGTTTTCAGGGTTTTTATCGGTTTTCAGCGTTATTTTGTTATCGTTTTTATCGTTTACTTGGTTTTCCTTGGTCTTTTCACGTGTGTTATGAATAAATAACACCTTAAAGGCCGGTCCATGAAAATATTGTCGGGCATAAACCGGTCCTTGGCGCAAAAAAGGTTGGGGGCCACTGATCTATGGGACTGATTACTGTCTTAGAATCTGCCAGAGTTTTAAGTTAGCACCCCACAGGACAAACACCAGGTCCTAATGAAGAGATAATTAGATACATATCCCATTAATATGAATAATAAAACAGGCAGCTGTGAAAACAAAAACCAATTGCCCGTATGCTACTGGAAGAACTTCCACATACCAAGCGATATTAAAGCAAGAACAAAAAATAAATTTTGAAAACTATTGTGACAATTTGTGGAAAAAATGTCTCCCATGTGTTGCATAAGGCTCTGTTTTGTCATGCGTTGGACCCTGCTCACAGACACTTTGAACAATTGCTACCAGCAGACTTTACTGAACAGAAGTCATAGAAAATGACAAAATGATAAAGACTACTGCAGAGCAGAAAACATGTTGTCCATGGTGGAGCTTCAACGGAGAACAACAAAGCCATTTGGTACAAGTCCTGCTGGCCGGCGTTTGCTTGCCAGCAGGAGCATCTCAGACAGCTCAAACTGCCTGAAGAACAAAGTTGTGGCCAAGTGTATGTCTGTGTTTGTCTGTGTTATTTCTATGCCTGATGAGAGGCGGGGGGGGGGGGATAATTCACGATCCAAGAGACAAGGGTTTGGGTTTTTTTCCCCCCTTCATTTTGTTCCTAGAGTAAAGTGTTTGCCATTGGTATTAGAAATACTTGGGCATAAGAAGCGAATCTGCCGTGTACGGTAATTGGTGCATGTGTGTCTCCTTGTAGTCTCCACATGACATCGATTCATTATCCTAATGTCCACCTGGAGGGTAAAAAAAGATGCTTTCCTCCATTTACTCTGCCATAGTTCTTCAGTAGCCAAATTGCATACATGTTTTCTTTGGTGGGTCATTTAAACTGATGCTCGACAAATAACCTACATAGGTAGGAGAATAAGAGGAGGGATATTCCTTTTCCACGTGATAAGTTCAAGTGGACTTCCAGCAGGAACATCTTGCTGACTCTGTGATTACAATATTTTCTGGACAGTAAGATGATATTAAATCAATGCTGACTGTTCATCTAAATCATCATTATGGTTGGGTTAAAGTTAAATAAATCTTGAATTAATGTTAGAAAATATAGTATAGAGTAGTAAGTGTAGAGTAGGTGGCAACAACAAGGTTGAAAAGTCATAAAGTTACAGTTGATCTAAAAAAATTAAAGCTATTATTGTTTGGACTATTCCATTTCACCCCTCTCCCAATGGTGCATCCCATTTGTCCACTATTGAAAAGTCATTGATTTATAGTTGACTGGTAAATAGTATTTAAAAAACCATGGGAAAGAACATTTCTGCATGTCCTCTATAAATACATCAAATAAGGACTCACTTACATTTTAATGCTTGAATTGTGCTTGAATAAATGAAGACAAATTTTTGCGAGATCTCACAAAAGTAACTCGGGATCTTGCAAAATAGACTGCATACTTCGCAGGTCGCATTTGAAGGCCGAGTCGGTGTATCCTTCGTTACCCAACCAATCCCAGAATTCATAGCGCGGCCCAGCCAATTTGTTTCCAACAATGGCAGCTTCTTAGTTTTAATATTACTGTTTCTGGGTCACAAAATAAACTTTTAAGGTATTTTGAGGCGTGAATGTAGCTGTGTAAACGTCAAATATCTGCTTGGTTTATCATGACATCACATATTTGCAAAAGTGCTCCGACGTTTTCAGAGACATCTGTTACCCACCATCTCAAAGCTAACGGGAGGTCGAGGCCCACTATAGCCGGAGGGAACACCGCACTCCCGGGACATCATCCCTCAATGTCCCGGTCGGTTTCGAGCTGGCGGCCTCCAAAGAATGCGTCCAAAACATTTGCGAGATCTTGCAAAACTTCAGCTTTATTTTTTTTTTCTCCAATGTCCCCTGCGGGGCTCCGTAGTGACACATACTGTAGATGTGTGAGTTTGACAGTGGTGATTATTAGACTCTTCTAAAGTGAACGTTTTCTTGTCAATATAACTTTGATATCACGATTATGTACACCAGATCTCAAGAGAGAGAGCAAGAGGAAGACAGACTCACATTAACATACATTAAGTAAAAAAAAATCAAAATCTGAACAAAGTATGCTCCTTTCATACTTTTTTCATATGTTTTATTCCCTTTATGGTTTTGTGATGTCTTTTGTGGTGATTACAAATGGAGGCGGTGACAGTCTGAGAATTCTCCTTGACAGACAGTGTAGGAGTGAATTCACTAAAACCCATTTTAAACTAATGTTGATTTAATAAATTAAATACATTTGTACAAGTAGTACAACATTTTGAAGTATTATCAGTAACTTGCTATGCTTACATCAGTTGAAATACCACTGAAGTCCTATTGATCTTTAGTAGTGGTGTCCACATGGTTTATAATTGCCAAGTGTGTGCTGCTGTTCTGTGATTATTGTGTAATTATTATTATTATTTTTTTTTTTATCTCTTAGCAACTAGAAATCTCTCGTTTTGTGTTTGTGCATCGGTAGTCTTACCTGGTTAAATGTGTTGTCCAACAGGTCGTTTTCAGCAGCACGGCGGCTCTTGGGAGCATCAGGAGGGCACTGCAAGAGAGCAAAGACAAGATCTAGATTACTAAGGTCAAATTTCTGCTTTGGGTAGGATGTAAAATTTAGTTAAAATCATGTTTTACCAACTTTAAGAGATGTTTGGGATAAGTCCCTTCTGATTAGAAGAGCTCACATCCAAATAACATAATAGTGGGTGACTTTGTGTGTAGAAACAAAATCTGCTCTTATTTAGTTGCGTATTAAAGACGCTGCAACTTTCATGGGTGTGCGTATACAAATATGTATGTGCTCCTCCACTTTCTCCTCAATTTCAAATTTAAACGCCGCTTGGAGGAGGCCCTGCAGCACACACGCCATGAGCAAAGGAGAAGAGGTTTTCGTCTTCAAACCCTCTAATCAATTTTACAGGATCCAATCCCTCCTCCAGAGTCCTCTGCATTTTCAAACTTCTGAAGGAGCTTCTCACCCTGTTTGTATCCCTCCCATAAATTCATCTGGTAATGAAAAAGGCACATATGCATGCACGAAACGACACGCAAGCACAGACAACCCTGGAGAATTGCTACAAAAAGTTGGATGAATTCATGAAATACCTTCAGCTTAAAAATAAACTCTGAACTGGCTGTTTGCAATTCTTCCCATGAACAACTGCTTGCTCAACACACTTTTATGGGGTTTTCAGTCCAATGAATCTGTTTTCTATTTGATAAGGTGCTTGTCTGACGTTTGCAAACAATAACCGCTCAAAAACACAGAAGAAAAGAGGTAGACAGGCAAGAGAAAGACAACGAACTATAAAAACAATGAAACAGAATAGAAAATGGCTTCTGGAAGGTGCGACAAGGAACGTGAATGTTCGAAAATGGCTTTTAGTCACGCCTTAAGCTAATAATATTGGCAAATCACATTTTATGTGCAAATAACCTAATTAAATTCTTGTCGATTAACGTATTATAGATTCAAACGAAGTTTCTGGAGCAGAATTAAGACAATAATCTTAGTCAAACAGCTGATGGAGTCCTATAAAAATATGGGCTTCCTGCATACCATGATCTGCAGCCAAGTTTTTTTCTTCCTTTCTGACCACCAAAAATAAGTGGAGGGGGAAAAACAGAATAAAGCATTATAAAGACAAAGCATTGCTGATTAACAAAAAACCCATAAAGACTCAAGAGAAATTGCAGAGACTTTTTTTTATGGTATTTAATTTGGATAATGCAGACTCAGCTTTTCTTGCAGCTGTTTAACAGTAAAAGCCATCCAACAGATTACTTTTACTGTCATGGAGCTGCGACAAGTGCTGAGTTACAGTCACTGGGGCTCAGTTCAGCTCAGCTTTAGTTCAACAAAAGTAAGAGTCTGCCCCAAATTTACATTCAGTCGGGTTTACAAAACAACACTATTTTACTTTATTTGAATTTTTAATGAACTTCGGGTTTAAACAAGCCAAAGATCTTCAAACAGAAATAATAGCACTACTGCTAACACAACTCAAAGCTAGCCAAGAAGCCAGAATTCTGTTGAAGCTGAGTGTATGCTAACACCAGCCCAGCAGCCAGATCCTCATCTTCAACAGGTAACAAAAGCAGTGATGAACAGTCAGGCTTGCAGCCTCCATTTCTGTGGTGATTGCTTTAAAGTTTTTGTGCCCCAACACTGGTCTAATTTGATAGTGTTTGGAGATGTCAGTAAGTAGATTTCTTTTGTGTTCCAACAGCGTTAAGCTAGCTCTTTTGTGCGCTAAGCAGCTTTTTTTTATGCTAAAGTAGGGCATGCTGTAAAGTGCACGTAGACGCAGAAAGAAAGCAAAGATTTTCCCAAAAAGTTTTCATTTAAAGTCTTTGCTATTAGCCTCTGCTCCAGACAAAGTTATAGTTGCTGGTAAAGACAGTAAGGGTTTCCACTCTCACCCGTGCCCCAGGTATTTCACAGCAGGCCTCGTGCATGGCAAGTGAGGGGTCACAATACAGCATTGCCTGCTGAATATCCATCTGCAAAAAACAGACAGACAGAGAGAGGGTAGTAAATACAGTGCTGGATATGGCGGTGTCTAAGGGTACTTTGCTTTGTTTATTTTATTAAGAACATCAAGTGTAAATGAGGCAGTAAACATGGCTGAGAGTCAATTAATTTCTCATTAATGTCAAGCAATGGAAAATCACTTCATCAGATGCTTCCTGTGAATGTCTGCGGTTGCGTGAGAGTGTGCGTGTGTTCCTACCTGAACTGACAAGTGGCCTAGCTGTTTCCCCAGCTAGGCCGGTTAACCGATCATTAAATTAATTGTCTGGATTACTGGATCTATTTAGCATTAATAGTCTCAATTCACTACATATATTCGCTTATGTTTTTAAATCAGGACTCATTGAGATTGTCTTAAAGGAATGAAAACCTTATGGGTGTAGAACAGACGCATACACACATAAATATAAGCTTAAATATCTATGATTTCAGTTGAAAGGCATTTATGGGAGGATGGTAGGGAATGTCTTTTTTCCTGGATAAATGCTTCGATAAAGTGGTGAAATTCTAAATGTCAGGGGTCTACTGTGTTATATTACTCAACTGTGCTCTAGGATGCCCTCATCTGTGGCACTAACCTCAACGTGGCTCATTCATAACGCCTCTGAAACAGTTTGTTCCTCATACAGAGAGAGACTAAAGGTCACCATATGCTCAAATAGTAACTTGAGATGACATTTACGTTGCAAACCTTAATCTTAATCAAAAGCTCTTCAACAGTCAAGACCGTGAAGTCAAGCGTGTGATATTTCTTTGCCTAATGTCCCTCTATTTTCCCAGTAGACCATTTTTAAAAGCATGGAATGGCCAAGCACTAGCTAAAAAAAAGTCTACCCTTGGCAAACCTTGGGCTTTGCTTGCAGTTGTATTGAATGTTTTAGAGGAGTAAAAAAAAACAACTAAATTTAACTTGTGATCGATACCTTCTATAAACAACAAGACTTAATTTTTTGGGTGGGAAAAAATGTTCCAATCTTGCTTAATTCACAACACTGAAACACGCTCAGGAGGCTCAAAAGGACAACTGCAAACTCTGGTAACTGGTGTGTTTTAATCTGGCTTCGAGTTCTGTCGACCACTTTATTTTAATCAATGTGCTGGCGGCAGATTGCACCGCTCTCCATTTGTTTTGCACCCAGCTTTGTGAAAGAAGCCTCACTGTTGAAATTGGGAGCACCTAAGTCACGCCACAGAAGAAAAAAAACAGATCACGTCGCTCTATTTTCTGCATATTTATGAACTGAGTTTGAGGAATGATTTTAAAATATGGCTAAGGCTTTCCACAATCAGGCTCTCGGTTACGTTGCTGATATTTTAATCCCTATAGAGTCCTCTGGCAGAAGTCTCCTGGTTTTTTCCAGCCACTCACTTTGTTACTCGGGGTGAATGAGACCTTGCTGTTCGTGTCTCAGCATTGGAGCTTTCTGCCTGAGCATCCCAAGTAAATCAAAAGCTGGTTTTAGGGTTCCCCTCTGTAAAACCAAAAGAGCACTGAATGTTTAGCCCAAATGTGGCCCTATTTTATGGGTCTCATTTAGTCTTTACTTATAACGCTGACTCAGATTGTCTAACTCTGCCAAAGTCCGCCTGATACGGGCCAGATGTTAGATATGTTTCAACCATTTGGGACACATCTGGCCCACACACCATTTGCTAATGCCAGATTAGGTCCAACTGTATCTACTATCTAGGAAGTGTCTTTACTGAGGTTTTCCTGTTGACTATACATGTACGTTTTTTTATATCCTGTGTGTTTATGATTTTCTGTATTTTTTTGAAATGTCTTTATTGTTTACTCTGTTGTTTATTGTTGCCACTATAAAAATAAAATTATTATATTTTTTATTAATCTCATACTTGCACAGCCCCAGCATCTGACGCCCGAATACCCAGCAGAGTGTGTCCATCAGAGGGAAGGGCTCCTCTGGGCTCCAGGGGTTTGGTCTCAATTGAGCTGCAATCCACATGGAGGGAAGCAGCTCCGTGTTGGACACTGAGGGCCAACTTGTGCCAGTGCAGATCCATCAAGGCTTCCACTCCCTCTCCAGTGAAAACACAACCCACCAGGTCCGCTGAAGGGTTTGCCCCTTTGGCTCGAAAGGACAGGGTGCGATCTGGGCCGCTGACGTCTACGGAGAGCTGGGTTTTAGTTGGAGGCAAAGAACAGGATAAATGAGGTGGCATTGTACCAGTTAAACTCAAAATAATGCAAATAGGTAAAACAAATAGTAGTATATCTCAAAGTGTTTGCCTGGCAGTGGTTTCAACAAACTTTAATACAGTACGTACACGTGATTACCACCTAACAAACCTGTACAATTGACTAGCAAAGGGGAAAGACATATTAATTACACACACAAGCAGTACAGCCAATCAATCACTGCTAATGAGGCGACTTGGCCTCCATCCATCATACACGCCAAGTATTTAAATCTGGCCTCCAACTCTTAGTGATTATCGGGACTCCGAGGGACTCCAGTGCTTCATCATGGAACACAAGTGAATAACAATGAAGGTGAATGAAAGAGGAGAGTCGGAGATGATCGAAAGAAGACTGACAAAGAGACAGGGAGCAAAAGAGAGGGTATCGGATGAAAAATACGAGGGGACAAAAGGCGCATGGAATGAAAGAGGGGGGAGAAAATTGAAAAGATGTCACAAGAGAAAAGAAATCGAAAGGGAAAGTGGATGACTATGCAAGAGAGAGATGAGCGGCGGAGAGAATGAAAAGACAAAAAAGTGAGAGGGATAAAAAGGTGAAAGATCAAGGGAGAAGCAAGTAATGAGAGAACAGAAGGAAAGAGAGTAGTGAGGGGGAGGGGGAGAAAGTGTAAAACTGAGGAAATGATGAGGGAGCCGCACCTGTGGATATCCCTGCGCATCCGATATCTGAAAGAGGTAGATGGTGTCTCTCAAGGCAGCCTTCTTTAACGCCAGGGTGAAGACCAGAGTGAACTCCTCTGGCAGGCCATAGGGGAACACCTGGCTGGAGCACAGAAGTTCAGAGGGGTCAGATCCAAGATACTCCTCTATTCACAGGAGCTGCAAACAGTGAAGCTGCACACAGAGAATGATTAAAGAGGGACTTCTCCAGTTTTATACTAAAAGCTCATGGAGAGTGCTAGCCTCTCACACTTTAGAGAATTCACTGAGAACAAGCATCAAAAGTATTTTTTAAAAATAAGAAAATAGCTAAACTACAAAGGGCTTGTGCTACAAACTAAAAACATAAAGTTTAAAGTTATAATGTGTTTTTGATGCTTCTTTGGGGCATTACTCTCTTTATCAGAGGAGAAATGAAAAAGGCAGAAAAAACAGGAAAAGAAAAACTGGAATATTCACGGTTTAGGAGTCTATGAAGAATGAATAGAAAACTAAAGCTACAGTCATAAGTTCTCGCAGTGATTGCTAACAAAAGGTGTTATGAAGTCATTCCATTGTTTTGGGAAATAGATTTTTCTCATTAGGCTCATTAGGCAGCAAAAGTTTGGATGTCTCAACTTCCTTTATATCAGATTTTGAGACACAAACAGTTCTTATCATTTGTATGCTGATGATTTTCTGCTTTCTATCACTTTTAAGCCTCAGTGTGTTTTAAAGCTTTAATTGCACAGAATTGTTTGAACTGCATAAAAGCCTGGATGTTATGTCATTTTCTCCAGCTGACTGAGAATAAAACAGAGATCCTTGTGTGCATCTCTGCCAGCCTAGTCCCCCAGGTCCTGGGTCTGGGTTCCCTCTCCTGTTATGTCCTGTTTATGTTATCTATTAGAGACCTGGGAATGACTGTTGATGAGAACCAGATGTTAAGGTTGGATTTTAATGTTAAGGCTCTAGTTTGTTCTTGTTTTCAAAATCGGAGAAATATAATACATTTTCATCCTACTGCAATTGCTCTGCATCATATTTAGAAATTAATTCAAAGTTCTGCTGTTCACCTTTTGGGTTCTGCATAAAGTACCCACCTATACTGGCAAACTTTTAATGCCACCAGCAGCTGATCAGGGCTAATCGTCCATCCTGAAATGTAGATTAAAAACTAAAGGTGATGGAGACATTGCAGTAGTGGCCCCCACTCTCTAGAATTCTCTCCCATCCAGTTTATTTTCTGTGAGCTTATCTGTGTATGCATTCAAAGGCAGCTGAAGACTCATCTTTTTAAATTGGCATTTGGGTAGCATCCACACATTTTCTACCATTTATCCGGGTTCTGGTTGTACGGGCAACAGCCTAAGCAGAGAAGCCCAGACTTCCCACATCCCAAATCTTCTAGCTCACCCGAGTGGTTCCCAACCCAGCCGAGAGTCATAATCTCTCCAGCATCCTGCATCTGCCTCAGAATAGGACAGAAGTCTTGCCTCTCTTAGTAGTCGTCCAGAAGGCATTCCAGTCAGTCACCTGCAAGGTGCTTTATATTGTAAGGTAAAGACCATACAATAATAGAAAGGAAACCCCAACAATCAGATGACCCCTATGAGCAAGTACTTGGCAACAGTGGGAAGAAAAAACTCTATATTAACAGGAAGAAAACTCCGGCACAACCAGAGTTAGCGAGGGGCAGCCATCTACCAGTTGGGGGTGATTGTTCATGAAAACTACTTGAGTCACTTAAACCTGCAGCAGTCAAACAAATAAGCTAATAACGGCTTCATGTGTGATGCAAAACCTGCCTTCTCAGGGGAAAACCTGCTGCTTAACCTTTTCAAGCCAACACATCTTATGTACTATGTGGCCTCTGAGTGAACGGAAAATCTAACATGTGACGTGATGCGTCACATAGAGCCTTTCAAAGTCTCTATGTGACAGCCCCAAAAAGAGATAGTGGTCTAATAGGTCTTAGCAGATCTCTGTAAATATATTCTGTATATGAATATGTATGAACAATGACCTAAACTCATTGGCCAGTCCAGTAAGGAATTAGCTTGGAGAGCAGAAAAGGGAATGTAGTTACTGTACTGCAGCACCACTAAATAATTTGCATGTATAGGAATATTTATAGGTGTGTATACTATGTGTATTTATGGGTTGTGTACCAACCTACTGATGGTTATTGTGTGTTATTTGTAAAACACGTCTTCACATGAAGACAGTCAGTAACCAGAGAGTTGCCGTCTCATTTAATTGGGCTTTTACTCATAGGGACAAATCTTTGGGCTCATATATCTTTCCTTCACGTCCTCATGAGCACAGAGTAACAAAGTAATCCTGTGTGTGTTTTTGTATTTACACACTTCTGTGTGAGTCCTGTTCTTTTCCATGCATGTTCCCATTACGTTTCTATTTTTTTCTTTGCACTATACGTTTTGCGACTGCAGTACAATGCAAAGCCCGTGTGTTACCCTTTGGCATTAATTTTCATAGCAGATACAGTCCGGCAAGCCTCATCTCTCAGTTGCTGGTCAAGGGCACCTAAGCACATAAATATAATACACATACGCGCACACACGCATTCACTGCTTGGAAGTGTGCAGATGTATTGAGAGATGAAGGAGCAGCTGCTTTCCCCTTCCTAGAAGTGGGGTGACAGTGATTTATAACTGAGGAAAGATCCAAGGGAAAACAGCCAACTACAGGATGTCAAAACAAAGCGAAGATGAGTGGAAGAAAAGAGTGATAAAGAAAAACACATGAAAGAAAGCAAGTGAAAGATGAGAGAGTAAAAAAACTTTAATTTCTTGGTACAATATGAAAATGCATGAGAATTTGCCTTTAACTAATCCGCACATAGGTGGAGATAATATATAGGAAACTCTGGGGTTCACACAGCTTGTGGAAATGAAATGGAAAAAGCACACGCAAGAAAAAGAAACAGACAGGGAAATGGAGAGGAGAGACAGCAAATCCAATGTCGAGAACACAGTTGTTTTGCTGTCGATTAGTGACATGAGCTGCAGGGCACAAAAGCACTCATAGTACGGAAACTATTGACTTTTAAGTTGGAAGTACTGCAACTTGGCCTATTATGTTCAGGGTCAGACATATACACACAAACATGCAACGGGGAGATAAATCACTCACTGCGGGGCCCAGCAGATTCAGATCTAGACTCTTCTAACTCTGAGAGAAAGTTACTTGTTAAAAAACAGAAAAGAGAGAGAGAGAAAGAGGAAGGCGGCAGAAGAAAGTCTCTGTGAGCCAGAGAGGCACAGGGGAAGATGGGAAGAGGAAATCTAATGTTGAAATAGCAGATCTCTAGTTTAAGATGAGAATATCACCTGGAGAGGAATACAGACACCCTTATATTGGGTTCTAACTGTGCTGGAATCAATTGCTTTCAGTGGAGAGGACTTCTATCCCTGATGGTTTTATACACAACTAAACGTAAGGAATTTTAAACAGCTAGAACCTGACGCATACACACAAAAAAGGGAAAAAGCACAATTTCAAGCTACAGCGGACATATACTTTTTCCTTTAATGCTAACATTAGCATGCTTGAATTTCCACAATGACAATGCTTGCATGCTGATTTTACAGCTGAAGCTGATAGGAAAAAAATAAATAAATAAAAGCTATCACAATCCTTCTTGAGAGGACAGTCAATGTATGATTTAAATTTCATCAATTTCATCTATCCGTGAGTGGAGAGTTTTCTTTCAGAACCACAAATGTCAGTGTCTTGTGCTAGCTGAAACGCCAGGGGATTACCAACATCTTTAGGATTGATCCTCTGGGCACCTTGGCTGCCTCTACAAATTTGTATCAGATGATATGTCAGTCAATTTGACAGCTGCCAGACATTTCACTAAAAGCAAAAATACATCTTCCTGCTGGTAGAGCTAGAGGGTAAACCAAGGTGATCAGTGGAGCAATTACAATATATTCTCTGAAGACCACAAATATCAGTGCAAAGGTTTACAGCAATCCATCCTGTAGTTTCTGAGATGTTTTCGTTCAGACCTAAGCAGTGGAACAACCAATCAACATACTGAATAACTGACCGATACTGACATCCCCAGAGGCAGGTGGATAGCACTGCTAATAAATGATGTTCCAGAGCCCCGCCCCCATCTAGAAAAATGACATTTAAGCTGCTGCAGAAAGTTTGATTTAGAGAAGAGAATAAAGAGCAAATCCTACACAGTAAGAGTGTTACAGACAACAATAGCTAGGAGTATATATGTCTCTCCTTACCGAGTTATCCCGAATCTGCCTTTTTTCTTCAAAAATACAGCTGCTACTTATCTTTGCTCTTTTGCTTTTTCATGAGCCCCCACCACTTCAATCTCTTGATCTTAATACTGTAAATTTGTAACTACTTTCTTTTTAATAAGAGCAGCATCAATTTTTAAATTAAACTACAAATTGTACCACTCCTGCTGGGTGATAGTGAGTCTCAAATTCGTTAAACGCATCTCATTTCTGACTTAAATAGCTTCCACCATGGCCTCATTCCATAACATTACAGGACTTCTATACACTGGAGCTGCATAACAGAAACGCGCTCGAAGCAACCGCATTATATTTCTCTGAAATTAAAATGCGTGTGACCAGCTGTGACCGGTGTCCATTTCACTGTCAGCAGACAGTTGAGAGAGGCGGGAGACGAGTAGCTTCGTCTGACTGTCACTCATTTGCATTAGCTTGGATTAGCCTGGGATACAAAGCAAAACACCACTTTCCAATTACAGAACACACGTCCTTCACTTGAGTCGGCCTCACAGGAAATGAATTAAAAAGCTGCGTGAGTGACAGCGAGTCGGAGCTGGATGTGCGTTGTTTGTTACTTAGTTTTACAAACACCCCATGCAGCCTGACCTTGCATGAAAAAGGAGTCAAATCTAACGCAAGATGCCACATCTATGCAGAGCAACACACACATATGCTTGCAGGGACACACAAATACTGTACTGCGAAAAGTCTTGAGACGAACCTCATTTCTTCATATTTTGCCAGGAAAATGGTAAATAGGTGTAGTTGTGTATTAAACTACTTCTTCAGTAAGATGGAAATAGAGCACATGAGGAAGAAAACAGTGTTTGAACAATTCTAACAAGTTTGAAAGTTGATATTTGGTATGGCCACCTTCATCCTTCGACACAGCCTGAACTCTCTTTAAGCTTTCTCGCAATTTCTTTAAGAAGGCTTCAGAATAGTTCTCCAGGCTTCTTGAAGGACATTTAAAGCTCTTCTTTGGATGGTGGCTGCCTTTTGTTCCATTCCCTGTCAACATGATCCCACACTGCTTAAATAAGCATAAGTCTGAGCTCGGGGGAGATTAATCCATGACTGATAGTGTTCCACTGTGTTTTTTCTATCCAGGTTTTACAGTAGTGGCAGTGTGTTAGTGACCATCACCATACTGAAAAATGAAGCTGTTGCCAAAGAGACGCTTTCTAGATGGAATTGCATGACAGATCAAATATGACTGTACTTCTGTATTCATAGTTCGACAACTGGCTGCAATACAGCCCCAAACCATGAGAGAGCCTCCACAGTGTTTAACACATATAGATCAGCGGTACCCAACCACCGGGCCACAGACTGGTACCTGTACTGGTCCGTGAGTCATTTGTTACCGGGCTGTGAGAGTTGAGGCTCAGGTGTGAAATTCATGGTTTTCAGGATTTTTATCAGTTTTTAGTGTTATTTTTTTATAGTTTTTATTGTTAACTCAGTTTCCCTGGGTCTTTTCCTGTGTGTTATGAATAAATCGTCTTTTTGGCACCGGTACTGGTTTTATTTTGTTGTATTTATCCACGACATCTTAAAGGCCAGTCCGTGAAAATATTGTCGGACATAAACTGGTCCGTGGTGCAAAAAAGGTTGGGGACCACTGCTATAGATGATGATGATTTAAAACTTAGATTCATCACCCCACATAACCTGTTTCCACTGAGTTTCAGTCCAGTTCTCCTATAATTTGACTTTCAGATACTGTTCTTCTGCATTGTTCTTCTGGACTTAACCCTTAACTACATCCTTTAAAGTCTTGTGCACCTGCACTCTTCTATTCAAATATTGGTAACCTGTTCAAAAATCGAAATGGATGCAAGTTAAAGTCATGAGTAAAACAATTATACAACCAAATAACAAAGAAGAAAATTAGCATTCACAGCCATTAGACAATAGCCCTTATTTGATTTGGCTTTCTCAGATTTGGTTTAATTATTTAGAGAACCCCATAAATGACAGTGAGTTCTATGTATAGAGCAATTCAAGCAAAGTGAAAGGTACCCAGAAGGCAAAGCTGATGTGTTAACATTGATTATTTTCTGTCTCAGTTAAAAAGAAGTCGCCCAGGTAGCGTTCTTCACTGATAAAACTGACAGCGGAGCTCTCGGTGGCATCAAAATTTCAATAATCACAAAATCCCAAACGAGCAGCAGGGAAGAGATGACGTTCCCATCCTTTCTTTGTATGCTTAGAGGCAAAACAAAAACATCTTGGTATTTCCTCTTTGGCTCCTAAGATGCTGATTTCCCAAGAAGTGACAGTTGTTTTTTCAGTTTTTCTCGCCCCTTTTTCATAAGTACGACTACTCTCCAAGTCTGTGACAAACAATATATGTGACACTTTTAGAACAAAACGTCTCAACCGAAAAGAGTGTTTTGTAGACAGATTTATCGGGCCTTTCAAGTGAGCGGAGCACACAGCTCGCAGCGCTGGACAGAGTGATAAAATACTGCGTGCTGACCCAATTGGCACGTTGTGAAAAACTGCTTTATCGGTGGGCAGAGAGAAGCTCATCCAGCCGGAAAAACAGCCAGCACAGAACTCTAATAAGCAATTTTCACACAATTCCAAACACAGTCTACACCCGACTGCTGTGTAATAACAACGTGAACACCCCGAGAAGGCATAATTACACCATGTCAAGCTGCAAAAAGCACGGAAGGGAGTGAAGCCATGAGTTTGCTGCATTTTAAGGCTGCGGGTCTCTTCATGTAGAAACAAGTTAAGAACAAGCTGCCCAATACAGCCTTTAAAGTCTTTTTTTTTGTCTCTTTCCAGCTAACTGTGGCCCACCTTCTAATTAAGACGTCACTCGCATAGTTTCTGTTCAGGCAAATAAGTCATGCATTTCATTATGAAAGCTAGTTATAATAAGTACATGCGGTTGCAAGTGGAAAACCAACAAGCTGTTAAAGCCCAGTTTACAAGCCAGGGTTGGTGGTGAGGGAAATGAATGGGTATTTCTGGAAATGCAATCACAGCTTGACCCACGACATGCAGATCGCCAAGATTCTGCTTTTTTCTTCTCCTTTTCCTTTTTTTTTTTAAACACACTGGACTGCGCTGACATGTTGAGTGAGAGTTCAGAGGCCGAAGAGCCGAGGGTTTTCAGTTTCTCTGCCGTCCTCTTTGTTCAGATATGACATGGAAACAGAGAGCCCGTCCACACAGGCCTCTAGAAAGCTGGAAAACCTGCAGAACTTCACTAATTCTTTCCCAGTAAAACATCTTCAGCGATGTAAAACTCCACGCTGCATGCTCGTGCACGGGTTTGTCCGCAGGTGCGCGGAGAAACAGATGAAACAGATGTACAGCGGACTTACTCGCTGGGTTGTAAGAGCGCAGTCTTGCCCAAGCGGAGGATGACAGCTCCTCGAGGGTTACGGATCTTCTTGACATCTTTGCTCTTGAGCAGGGAAAATCGCCTCACCAGATTAAAACCTGCAAAGGGTAAGGCATTCGTGAGCAGCCACACCAAATAAAAGTCACATAACAGCTGATGTGTTTGGAGCTCGTCTATTAACCGGTGATGTTGGTCCTGGCGCTCTGGGGAAACTTCCAGTCCTCCACTTGTAAGGACGGGCACTGCACATCTGAAATGCAAGGGGAAAAAAAGAAATTAAAAAGGGGGGTATTTAATAAGTGAAAAACCTCGACACGTACTGTAAGACAAGCATGTAAAAAAATATAACCTCTGACACTTATTACTGAGTGAAACGGACAGAGGTTTTGTTTTAAAAAAGAGAGAGTCAGCAGCTTCAAACATATACATTTGAGAGTAACAGAAATATTGATCTGGTGGAAGGAGAATGGGAGTTGGTGGGGGTGAAAGAGAGACCGAACGAAAAAAGAGAAAAAAAAATACAGTGTAAAACACAGAGAAGAAGATGAAATGAGGGCAAAGCTATGCCGAGTGGAACACAAGCCAGCCTGACAGGTTGTCTCGCACCAAGCTTGTCTGTCGCGGTAGCCTCCGTTTGATGGATGTGTTCTCACCCTGTCAGGGGAGGTTGCAGAGAAAAGTGTTGCCTGTCAGAGCGGACTGCCTGACTACAGGGAGGTGGGTGAGGGTGGGGGTGAAACCGGGCAAGCACAGGTAGACGTGGGCCCTGTGAAACGCTATGATCCACCCTTAATTGATCTCTTTGGGGCCAAGGAGCAAGACATACTGCTGGGCTCAGTTTTGAGATTTTTCTTTTATTATGACTGCAGATAATACGAGCGCGATGCCCTGTTTTAATACAAAACTACCTCTTTTGCTGATTGGTTTTCGAAATCATTAACGTGTGCCGAAACTCAGGATGAGAGATTTTAGTTTCTGCCCCGTCAATCAGAAGGATGGTCATATTTGACAAACTTAAAGACTATTTTTATGTGACAAAATAACTGTATTCCATTAAAATGTTGCCTTTTTGATATAACTGGACATCTTGTAAGTCCCTATTTAAAAGCGCGTGTAGAGATAAAGGTGAACGACTTCAGAAGATGATGTGCTTTTTCAATCGCTTATTCAGGGAAAAACATCAACAGAAGTAAGACTCTCTACAAATGTAATTACCCCCCCGGCTTTAAAAGCTAGCATTGCCCACTTCAGTAGAAATAACTCTGCGGCAATTTGCATAATTGCACACCAGTCTCTGACACCTTGCTGAAAATATTCTTTCAGCTGCAAGACGTTTGAAGGGTTTCTTTTCTTTGCATATATGCTACTTGCAAATCACTCCATAACATTTTAGCAGCCTTCAGATGTGGCGTTGACTAGACCGTTCAATAAGCCTTCATTTGACCAATTACTTGACGGATTTGTTCATGTTCTTTGGCTTGTTAACTCTTTGAAAGGTCCAGTTCAACAATCCAATTCAAAATTCACCTCGCATTAATATAGCGGGCCCAGGCCTTGTCCCCGAGGCAGAAAAACAACACCAAGCCATAACATTTCCACCACCATGCTTCGCCTTCTGTTTAACTTAGGCTCTCTGTTGACTGTATCGGGAGGAACTTTGGGGTTCAGGAACTTCACCAAGGATACTTTGGCATGCATACTGGAGCAGCCAGGGATCGAACCACCAACCTTAAGGTCTTCGGATCATATTAGTCCTGGGCAAATCAGGATCTCTGCTATTCATGTGTTCTTTTTTCTTTTTGCAATCTTTTTTGGTGCTTTATGCACCATTATGTTATGGAGTCTACAATGGAAACTATAAAAAGGAAATTTTGGTTGACTTTTGGTTTTGCAAATTCATAAAAAGAACAAGTTAAAATATACTGCAAAAGCAGTCTAAAAAAAGTGCCCCAAATTCCTGAATTTTAACTAATTTAGTTACATTTACATATTCCATGCTATTTTGTTACATAAAAATGTTCGATGTATTGGAATCTGGTCAAATGTACTTGATTTGTACTCGATTTAGGCCAAGCACATGTTCCTTAATAATGAATTGCTTTCAAAAATCTCAAAATTATTGCTTCATGCTTATTAAAAGTGAAGAATTTTTATTCAGTGTAGGTTGGATACGTTATTCTTTTGTAGGTAAGGAACCTTTTGCTATCATTAAGGAAACTCAACCATTAATATAACACAAAGTTCAATTTTCCAGAGCTGCACAACAAACACAGATGTAAGAGTTTAATCACATTAAACAACACAGGAATACTAATCTTGTGCAAATAGGGCTTTACTCCCTGGAGTCCTAGGGAATGTCTTTTTGATGAAATGGGCAGAGCGCTTCAGGGAGTATTGCCTTGAAGCGTGCAATCCGAAGATACTGTGTATGTTTCCAAGCAAAATGCAGCTTTATCAAGGCTCACAGCAAAACGGGGTGAAATAGAGGAATATAATTCCTCGAATAATAACAACCAACCAACTTTAATCAAGACCCTGGAATTTAATTTCACGGAGGCCAGCTAAAAAAAAAAGAGGAAAGAATTAAATCCCTTTTAGCTGTTTATCACTTTTTCACTTTTTATCAAGATCATCACTTTACGCAGTGCAGTTTTTTGCCCATTTTTGGTTCCAAAATACAAATGACTGTACTGCAAAGCGCAGCACATTTTGTCCCATGAGCCCCCACCAGTGTGTCATTTTCTTATTGCTGTCAACAAATACAAATCAAGCCGCGGAAAAGAGATGTCATGCAGCAATGTTGCGGCACGCTAAGAGAGGCTTGAGATTAAAAGTAAAAGAAATCAGACGTGTTGGACGTGACTTCCGAACAACGGATCCGGTGGACAAGGTATCGAGCGCTGCTTTAGAGTTTTCTCAGCCCTCTGATGTTGTCACTCACTTCTTAAATTCTGCCTTCACGCCCTCTCTCACTCGCACAGTCACACATGCTGTATTCATAATTTGAATTCTCCATCCTGGAGCCTAATCTGCCAACTCAGCACAAAGTGCAATGTGCAGCCTCACAAGCGCACACACACACACGTATCCACACACACACACAGAAAGAGTGTATCTTTATATCTCCCACTGAGAGTTTTTTTTTAAGTCAAGACATTGTATGATCTGCTTTTTGTTGCTGCTTAGGCTGCTTTCTTCCCCCCCACCCCTTTTGCGTTTTGTGTGGGGGTTGGTTTCATCACTGCCGCAGTTCCATCAGACGGAATACAGATGAAGGCTTTGTCAGGTGTGGAGTGGAGAGACCCTGGCTGCAGGCAAACGGGCAGCACAATAAAAAGTTAAACAGCACAATAGAGGAGAAGGTGGAGAGATGAGGAGGGAGGAACAAAGGAGAGCAGAGAGAGAAAAAAAGAGGAAGTGGAAACATAACAGGTAATGTAAGGTGTGAAGTGTCACTTCAGGAAAAGCAACTTACCCCACAACACCCAGACCAGCACTCCCCAGGCTATAGTTTGCTTTTTCTGAGGTAAGACTAAGAATAGCTGACTGCATTATATTGCAAGATAAAGAAATCAAGTTTGAAGAGGCATCTTTTAGGATTAAAAAAAGAAGCTTTTATCTCTCTCGTGACAATTTTAGGATATCTAAGCTTCATGTTCATGCTCAACTTTCAGCATGCTTAGAGCACAACAGCCTTCAGCAACTTAGAATTTGAGTAAAAAGAAACCCTAAGTAGAGCATATAGATTAGAGACGTATAGATTTAACGTGCTCGCTTCCAACCCTGTTCCTCCTGGTGACTCCCACTACAAATCTTAGCATCTTTAACTCTGACACCTCCACTCAACCTTCTGTCTTTTTGTCAGTACCACTTCCAAATTCTCTCTCACTCTTTCTGCTATCCGTCTGCCGCAAATCAGCCTCGACACTCATCTCCACCCACTCCAACCTGTCTGCACTCTCTTCTTCACCCCTCTTGTGTGCTGTCGATTGCTTTGAACAGTTGAAGCTAGGTATTTAAACTCATCCACTTTCACTACCTCTACTCCTTTTTTCACCATTTTCCTTGCTTCCCTCCCACACGCGCATTCCTCTTTTATCCAATGCATACCTCCACTTCTCCATGCTCCCCCTACTCTCACTACAGGTCATGTCAATGCCATCTGCAGACATTAAAGTCTGCAGAGACTCCTACCTGACCTATTAACATGTCCAACACCTCTGCATATAAGAAAGAGCTCTGAGCTGATACCTGCTATAATCCCATCCCCATCTTCAACCTGTCACTCCTACTGCACACCTCACTGCTGTCTAGTTGTCCTCATCTATATTCTGTACCACCCTCACATACCTCACTACCACCTCTGACTTCCTCATGCTACACCAAAGTTCCTCTTGAGCCATAAAGACAATGCACCTCCTTATGAACTCTGTATTTTTTGATCAATCATCATATCCATAGTGTTCTTTCTTAGCATGAATTAATATTATTTATATGTTAGCAAACTAGGGCTAAGGCACTTGCAAACAACTATCTTGACAGGTTTCTGAATTATCGACATTTCACTATACTGCGAATTGACTATGTGCACGTTAGCATATGCTACTTCCGGTGCGGAAACTCCTGTGGGGAGCTTTGTTTCCGGTGTCCTATTCACGTCCTGTTTACAGTCCAAAACAAGTTAAGCAAATGAATGAATCAAGCGGCGATTTACATTTCTATAGATGTCTTGGGCATTTACCCAATATATCTGTAAATGATGTTCATCGACTTGTCGATATTTTTTCCTCGCACCTAAGAGCAAAAGAGAAAAGGGATTCAAATGTTATATTTCTCAGCTGTCCCTCGTTTATTGCGGGTGTTATGTTCTAAAAATAACCAGCGATAGGTGAAATCAAGTAGCCAATTTTATTTTTTGACGGTGCAAAACGTTTCGTGGACATCGTGGACATACAGTACTGCACTTCAGAGTTGCACTGCTAGCGATCGATGCAGCGATTCTGTACTGTACAGGAGAGACGTCACGGAGGAGATCGTCTGCAGCGATCAGGACGCAGGACACAATGTGATGTAAAAAAAGCATGCAAACTTGCACTAAAAAATCTGCGAAACAGCGAGGTGAAAGGTGAACCGTGTTATAGTGAGGGACCGCTGTAATTTTAAAGGTAAGTCACAACATACCCTTTGTAAATACTAATGTATAGAAACCCTTACCAGCAATCATTCATTTTTTGTGTGGCTTTTTTCACGGTTTGTTAACATGCTGTGTAGGTGTGTACTTGACGAGCTGATCTGACATAACGGGGAAACATCTGGTTTGACTATTCTTCACCTGTAGTTTGAATGCTGAACATTTGCCTGTTTAAATCATAAGACCAGTCACTATACAGAGATGTGCTTCTGAATGTGGACGATGTGTCTTCTGCATGCAGTAATGCAGTTCTGCTTGTGTTGACTGATGTAAACAACTGATCGATCTAAACTCTTTAAACGTCAAAATTGATCATTAGATTGTTTATGACACAACAGTGGTGAGTGTTCCCACCTTCTGCTCTTTGTAACTTAACGCGATCTTTCCGTTTTCGAGTTTTTGACATGATTTTGGAGTACATCTTCGCAGTAGCGATTGACCGCAAAGTAAAGCTACCGGAAATGTACAACCCCACATCCGGTCTCAAACCAGGAAGTTAGCATTTTCTCGTGCACAGGGTCAATATAATATGCTAGTGGTCCATATCGTTATACTGGAAGTTGACAACCAGTTTCTAGGCCTGTGTGACTGAGTCCTTACATAATTCAAAGTCACTGTAGAGCAAACGAGTTATCTTCCTCTCTGCTATTGGCAGCACTAAATTGTGCTAGCTGTGTCCTGATTGCACAATGTAAAGATTTTTAACTTGCTAACTTGAAGCTTTAACATGCTAACATATTAGCATTACACTAATAACAGCTAAGGCTGCTAAAGTTAAAGCTAACAGACTCTATAAACTCTATTTAAAAAGCTTTCAGCAAAGAGAATGTAACACCCTTTCCAGAACACATACACTGGGAGAGGCTTTTCTCATGACTCACAGCTAGGAGAGTGTCCGTTCTTATTAGCAATAGTGACACAACGCAACCTCAACCCAGTGTTGCTAACTCCTCAGTAAGGAAATTCGCTACTGGCTGTCCTAAAAGTCGCTAGAAGTCGCTAAATGACGTCATCGCCTAATTTGCATAATTGGTCATGGTAATGTAATTGTGACCTATGTTGTAGGAGAGAAAAATAACATTGTGGAAGAGACATAAAGTGAGCTAACAACGTCCTAAATGCATTTAGAGTTTATTTAGAACTACAAATTAAATTTCTTTTAGGAATTATTGTTTTTTTAACGCCACAATTCCAACCCTACTCCTTTATCCGGGTTAGACCGGCAAAAGTGACTCGAAATAGGCACTCTGGTGGAGTTACTTTGTGTGTGTGTGTTTATAAGTAGTTTTAAACTTTGTGACCCACAACAACATAACAGTAAAAGAAGAACTGACTGCGTTACAGTCAGTATGGGAGTAGCGGCTTTGCTCATGTGCGATTCATTTGCAGTTTGGACGCATAGATGGGAACATCTCCTGCCCTGATAGCAGCTGGGGGAGGACAATCCTCCGCCTACTTTTGCACGAGCGAGGTGCCCACGGCGGCACCCGCTGCTTGTTGAGAGTAAGAGCGATACACGTTTTCACGTCAAAAAATCGTCATAAATGAGTCTCCAATAACACCAGAAAAAGTTGCCAGATTTGTCGCTAGTCGCTTTTTAGAAAAAAAGTCGCTAAGGGGGTTTGAAAACTCTCTAAATATAGCGACAAAGTCGCTAAGTTGGCAACGCTACCTCAACCTCGCCCTACAGGTCCTAAACAAATAGATCAAATCACCGGTTAGACACACATACAGAAATTCTTTGATTTACTAGTGAGGGATTATTAGGCTAATGGATAGACTAATTTATGGATAGCTCTCTAATAATAAATTCAGTATTCCAGATAAAAGGATGAGGAGTGGGAATGAATTCTGTTATTTTGAGGTAACTAGTTAAACATTGCTATAAATGCTGTGCATACTTTTTAAACTGTTTGATCTGTACTTTCACTCAAGGAAGAAACAAACTACTTCCACATAACTCAAAGGATCGATGATTTTTTAGTGGACTGTAGCATACTCAGGCAGTTTGGCAGTGGACCCACTACGGAACTTGAACCCCATTTCCTCTCAAGCTGTGATCAAATGAAAGCATTTGCTTGTTGACAAGCTAATTAGCACAAAGTATGACTGCCACTCCAGGATCCTGCTAGTAGCTGCATGTAGCCTTAAAGAGATTGGATGGTCTTGGCTGGGTTCACTTCCTCTTTGATGGGTTGTGTTTGAGCCTTGCCAAAGCAGGTAATGATACTACACTGGCAGTCACAGAGCACACTGCTGAGCGTGTTCCCCTCAGGTCTCCGCATTGCCAAAGATAAAAATTCAAGACATGTAAAGTCTTTAGTGAAGTAAAGTGAGGTACTCTATTTTTTGATGTATACATGCTTACATTTAGCTTGGAGGCTTAAAAAGTACAAACGTGTCAGGCAAGGATCACGCCTGGATGATTTAATGTTCCAAATATACAGACAGTGAGAAAATTCAAACGCAAGTTTAGGCTCATACCCTTGAGGCATTCATTATGACACGGAACTATGCGTGAGTACATAGTTATTCACTCGACTTTCGCTGATCTGCTATTATATTTCAGTAAAAATAAGTTGCATTTGACCTTTTTTTTTGCATTGTGTGTGATATTTAACAAACTTTCAAAGGTTAAAGTAGCAGTGGCCTTATCTACCAGTGCCTCATTGTGGTCAGGCCTGTGTTTTAGTTTTGTCTTCTGAGCAGCAGAGACTTGGCAGGGTACTTTCTTCAGAGGAAGGAGGTCACAAGTCTGCTCACAGTGTCAAGAGCATGTGCTGTGTGGTTTGGAATAAGAGATTGCATGGTGCTTATTGAATGTGCCTTACAATGTGGCATTGCAAGATAATTGGACCAGGCTCAGAGGTAGTCTTCCACTTCCTCAGTCGATTAAAGACATGGAACATATAGGAAGCAAAGAGACATACTGGGTGATGCATTTGATAGTCTAACACAATAAATGTAAGGTAAACCTGTAAGGAAAGAGCTAAATGATGGTGGTAATAAAAAAAATATATAACAAAAAATGACAGAGGGAGACGATGTGTGTCTTACTTGCCCTGTCGGGCAAACGAGCCAGACGATAGAGAGCATTCCTGGTTATTTTCCAGAGATAAAATTGCAGTACAGAGGAGTGGAAAGACTTAAAACACAGCACTGCGGGGAGATGAGCTCACTCATTTTCCCCTTGTAGGCCTCTGGCTCAACTTCATATGCTCTCACAAGTACACACACACACACACACACACAGATATAAACTGAATCATGACGCAGATTTACAAGCTCTGCACAGCAATAAACGCAGACAATTCGGATTAAATAACGTTTGGCATCCTGTACGTGCATGTGCGTAAAGAAGTGTGAAAGGTAAATAATGACTATTATGATTATATCCGTGCATTGTTCAGTGCTTGAACACAATCCAGTATCCCAATGCTTTCTTAACTCCCCCTTGCAGAACACAGTTAAACAATCAGGGCTCGAACTACAAACTAGGCCAGCAGTCACATTCTGAATGACCCCTTGAAACTTCAAGTTCACTGGATGCACAAACAGCCTTGATTTTATAAGGTGATCAGCAATGGATACTCCCTAATGTAGTGCTTTAATGATGGTGCAGTGTCTAACACATCTGTTTAAAATCCTCCTTATGTGTCCGATATCTTTTGAATGTGCAAAGCATACAGTTCACATTCCCATTTATGTGCTAAAAATTAGTTTGCATCACAGGATATAGAAGACCACTCAGAATATCTCAGCATTGATTTTAAGGACCTACAGTAAACCAGCCAAATAGTCCCAACACAGTAAAAATCACAAAGGAGGGAAACGAGATAAAGGCAGCAACTAAAAACACGTTAAGTAGGTACGGCACAAGCAAGAAAGCACAATGCAGGTACAGACAGAGGGAGCTACAACCATCCATACATAACTCATGTGCTACAGACTGGATGCTGTCAATACTTTATGGTGAAAAATGTCACCATTTTGACTTTAACTATGTGGACTAGACAGCTGGTTAGACTCTAGTACTCCAGCTTGACTCTTCAACACTAGTTTTACTTAAATCTGCTTTCCTGCTGCAATGTCAGGAAATTACCAGCAAGCAGTGATTTGGATGACACGGAGGAATTGTGTGTGTGGCCTGGGACTAAGTATTATTGCTGCACTTGAGAAAGCACTTTCTTTCAACCACTGGAGGGAAGAACTCAGGGGAACTGCGAGCTGACTCAGTCTCATCTAAAATGCTCCGACTAGGGCCTCCCAAGGGGGTCCCACTCCTCCACAAAGTTCCCTTCAGAGCTCAGCCAACTATGGAGGATTGCTCGGCCCCCCAAGTGATATCACAGATCCGGCCCCCAGAAAATACTGGCAGTGCGATAAGGGAGCACGGCAGTTGAAAGCAAAATATAGAAAGAAAGAAACGATAAAATACATTTCTTCACTCTTGCTTGTTTTCTGGGGTTTCTGTGTCCTTCTCGCACACTTTATACTCATGGTTACACATGCACGTTCTCCCCGACACCGACAAACAGTCAAGCTAGCGTTTCATCATGCATGCAGACATGTTTCTTCTATACCAACTACACAACCTCAAATGACTGACGGATCATAAAGAGGAACAAAACCGCACATGGTAAACACACACGCCTCTTTGCCACAGCCTGACCACGCAGCTACCAAAAGCCACCAGCGTTGCACACGCAGGGTGTAATTACGCTCTTTTCTTTGTTGCCTTGGGGCCTTCATACTTACAGGGCGCATACCCACACAGACAGACACGTGTCAGAGGATACACATCCTGTTTAGAACTTTTGCTTTAGGCAATAAGGGCACATCTTTGCAACTTCACTGTCATTTTAACATTTAAATGAACTGCTAGAAAAAGAAAGAGTTTGAGGGCAACATGTTCCTTTTTGTGACCTTTATGATTCAGTAGCATTTTGTTCACAGCTTGTACAACAGGAAAACTTAATAAATAAGAAGGATACAAAAAGAGCTCCACAAAAGATATGCACTTGATTTTCCTTTTGTACAGTCAGTACCCATTTGGAAAAATAAAAGAGAAAAATAAACTCTCCAGTGCACTCGTTTACTGATTTGCTTAGAGCTCAATGGGACATTCTGTCCATGCAAGCTGAGCCTAAAGCTAGTATCTTGTTAGTTTAATTTAGCTTTGCAAAAGCAGCAAGCTTACTTACTAGCTTAATATTTATTTAGGTAACAGGTAAGCTTTTATCTAACCACTTTTATTTAAGCAAACCGTGAATCATTACCCAACAATATATCATCATCGCTGATGATTAGAGCCTGACTAATGTATCGGCAGGTCGATATTATCTGCCCATATTAGCTATTAGCAAACCTGTTAGCATCAATGAAAAACCGACTGAAAATTATGAAAATAATTTAATTAATATGCAGACTACATTATAATCGTAAAAGCTCATTTGAAAAGTAACGAAGAGACAGGAGAAACATCATTAGAGTCAAGCACAATAGGCAGAAATCATTACAAAAAGGGTTTAGGTTAGCATAAATAAGACAGCAGTTACAGTGTCCATGCTTTTTTATGCACAGCCACAAGAGGGCGCACCCCTGTTTTAGATATTTTTCTTAGTATAATTATTGTTTTGTTTTTTTAAATCAGATTATTCCTTTTGTTAAACAAAACATTGTTCAAAATTTTACATTTCATTACCTATGCAAATAAATAACTAGGGTTTACATCTTCTGGAAAGGCTTGACTCACCTTGTTCGGACACCAGAGGGTCACACGATCCAAAGATGATGGCCAGCAGAGCCAGAGAGGAGC
Source organism: Neolamprologus brichardi (assembly GCF_056152115.1). Lineage (NCBI taxonomy): Eukaryota > Metazoa > Chordata > Actinopteri > Cichliformes > Cichlidae > Neolamprologus > Neolamprologus brichardi. Next base: position 22,703,752 of record NC_142124.1, on the reverse strand, counting down.
AGAGAAGCCACATGGTTTCACTCCTCCAAAAAACACCACCTCACCTCACTCCAGCCACCAGCTGATGGATAAACACAGAGAAAAAGGGAAAGTCAAAAAAGTCAAATCCCTCCTTCATTCTGTCAACATGCCACCCAGTTTGCTTACTCTGCCGACAGCTGTGCATTATGCTTGACTCCTAAATAGACGTTGATGTATATTTATGAGTCAGTCACAGTTGATGTGTTAATTATGTAGTATGATGCGGGCTTTGTTAGTGGCATATGAATTAACCAGAATGGTCCTCATTATGTTGTGTAACTCTATAAAGTCTGATCATAGTCATTATCCTGTCCATCTGGTTGGCCTTTGACTGGGCAGCTGCTACACACACTCTGACACATACATGTGAATATAACTATATATATATAGCCACATTTGACCATGAGCACATGCGCTTATTGACGCAAACAAAGCAGCAAATGCAAGACAACAAAGCAAAAGATGCACATGAAAGCAAAATGATTTACATGCAGGACGGTTGGTCTAGAGTCAAACAGACAGAGGGGCCAAAACACACAAACACATCTGGAGACTATTCCACTGGAGCCATTGTTCTGCTGTACCAGATGCTTCCACGTGGCCAAACAACAGGCACACAGACACACACACAAAGGCATGCATAGATTAAAATGCACGCCACGTATAAATAATCATTATATCTTGGCTGCGCAGTCTCTCTCCCTTACTACAGTAGCTCATTTATAAACGCACACAAGAATGTACGTGCATAAACACGCTAATCCCGCCCACTTACATATAACCCGCGTAAACACATCCCAGCTGACCTGGACTTGCCCTCGGCATGTGCTAGGACCCCATAATTCTGTAGTGTTTACAGGTTCAGCAGGGCCCTCAAGGCAGGCAGGCAAGCAGACTGTATCTCTGAACACACACCTGTGCTGTCTGCCAGGAGAAATGACCCCCACACTCTCCTGGGGCTACACAATGTGGTGTGTGAATACTATCCAGCTTGACCTAACTTCTGTAGCAAGCTGTTAAAAGACAATATGGTGGAGGACGGTGCTTCAAATTATGTTCTGGAGAAACAGAGACAGCCTGACCTGCCCCAGACTTTCATTTGGAGTATGCAGTCCACTTTGGGAGCCGTTGACTTAAGTAGTGTGGCTCAGTTCAAATACTTCACTTCGTATATTTTCATGTACCATAATATGTAGACAATGTGCTTGTATGCACAGTGTACTGCGAAGAAATTTTGACAGGTTAGCTACATTAAACACTGTAAACTTTGAACTAAGAATACGAACGGTGTCAACTATAGCCTGCAGGGGTGTTGCCGGGCCTGTGGTGCTTTATCTTTATTTCATATTAACTAGTGAGTCAAACAAAATTCTGCTGCAGATAATAATATTGGTGACCGTTAGGTGATGCACAGGTAATGTAAGCTGAACAAAACATGCAAAACAAACAGGGAACCTAACATTGTTTTTGGAATAACGAATACGAAAATCCCAAAGATTTGGATTTGTAAGAAATGCTTTTTAAATACATATATATGTTAAAAATTGCTAACTATTGTTGAGAATACATACGCTACAATCAGTGTAGTAAGAAAAAGACGGTGTTTGAAATATTAGACTTCGACGTCATGCTAGCTGCTCCATTTTCGTAACTATCGTAACCTACGTTATATTAAATTTGGTCCCACATAATACTACATTTTTCAGCAGGGACGATGGCACTATTAGGCACATAAATACAAAACAATATCATAATAAATTAACATAATGTATTTCCTGTAATTCTTTTTTTAAACTGCTGCTGCTGTTAGCTTGCTAAGCTAGCACTGACGTCATCATTGACGTCAACTGGTTATGGACAAATCAAGTGTGTGATCATGTATGAGTTGTATAGTTTTAATGTTTTATTTGGGAACAGAATGGTGTGTATGTGTAAGTTTGGTGATGGAGTTTTTATTATGAATGAATGATGATTTTTTTATGAATTATTATGTCTATTTTTTATGCTTAAGGACAACAGATGGAAATTAGCCCTTGGCTATAATCTGGTATGTTTACATTCATGTAATTTTTTTTTTACATTTATGTTCATTAACATGCACTGTCCTAAATAAATAAATAAATCATTAATGGTGATATAATATGATGGTTTCGTTGACTAAAAATAGTTTAGTAGTCAAGACGGTAAGAGTGAACACAATTTGCTCTTAACTTTTTGGCCCATTCTGCGTACACCATCGTACTCCTGGAGCAATTCATTTAGCCATGATGATAGGAACACTATTATGCATGCAATATTGCAAATTCAAGTACCCTGAGACACAGCACAGGTGTGGTTGCTTTTTCTTCCATATTTTTTATTTTAGGTTACCGGTTTATTTAAGAACCAAGGTCTTTGCAAGATCCTGTACAATCATGCTAAGCCACAAATGATCTGTCGGCACTACTGTTGCCAGCATGTGTACTATTAAGGTGAAACTCTCTAGTTAGCTAAACGACAAGAAGAATACGTTAAAAAACGTGTTTTCTCCTGCAGCCGGATGGGTGGGAAGTTAATCAAACCTTAGACAGCTATGTTTGAGCAGTCTGAAGCTACAGCCATTATTATAGGCTTCATGCCACATGATCACAATAATAAGAAAGTTCACACAGTACATAATGCATAATGCATCACAGTCCGCAGAACACAAGCTGGGGGAAAAGTTACAGCTCATTGCTATTATTATCTGGCCATAATCCAAAACAGTTTAATAGGTTTCCTGATATAAGTTGCTATGGATGTGTCTCTTTCCATTTCTGTCTCTGCACTGCATTCATAGCTTGCAATAACAGATACAGTAAAGCCAGGATGGGGTTATGCCACTGGGCTTGCCACAGGCCCGGCCATGACTCAGTGAGCATGCCTGTGAGTGATTGGGTCACTGGTTATGGATAAGACACAGGAAGGAAAACAGGAACCGATGTCTTACTGTTATAGCTCTAAAAGCCGAAAGACAAGGAGTAAAAGACAGAAGTAATGACCAGCATCCACAATCACAGCCCAGCCCAGTAGTACCAGTACTTTTTATGGATTTGAATACACATGCAGAATGAGCCATTGACACAGTCTCACATAATAACCGAGGCTCTTGTGCTCAGGGCTTAGCAATTTTCACTGTCCTGCATTTCATCACAATTGCCACTGTTTACAGATGGAACAACATCTCTAGCACAAGCCTGTTTAGAGGAACACATTCTGACAGAGTTAAATGAAACATGTCCACTTTATGGCCTGACAAGAGAATTGCTTTCATTGCTTATTAGCCACCCAGACATGGATGATTAAATACCAGTGATCCAACAGCCCACTGTTTAGAATAGTTTGCATCTCTTTAGATTGAAGAACCCGGTGTAAATGTGTCTGTCATTCACTATCTGAGGGTTCATTGCTTTTCCAGCTGTCTCTCACAGCATCCAGAAGCAAGAAGACTGATAGGGGGCAGTTTACAATCTAGTCTGCTTCCAATCTACTCTTGGCTATCACACAAGAAAACACAATCCAAGAGTGGTATTGCTGCTGAGTTGTGAAAGCAACTTCCTGATTGGCCGCCAGTTTGTCACCCTGGCTCAAAATCCTCAAGGGAAGTTCTCTCTGAGAAGAGGCTGTACATGGAATTCAGCCATCAAACAGAAGCCCTGCCTTATCGGTCAGGTAGATCGCCTGTGTGCGTTCGTGTAAAGTACAACATGTGTTCTACAGAAGGCAAAAGGGGCTGCCATACAGAGTGGTCAGACATACTGATTAGGAAGTCAACAGAGGCTCATTTATGCAGATGAGCACACACACAGTGACTCAAGCCATTTAACACCATGCTCCAGAAGCTACCGTTCAACAACACAATCACACTCAATTTCTGTTTACGAGGTGCTTCAAAATCAGCTCTGCTAATTGTTAGTGTGAGTAAGGTTGGTCAATTCTTATTGTGAGAAAACTAAAATAATTGTTGGGCTGCTGTGAGCCCTGCATTCCTCCAGAGAATGCATGGCTGAAAAAAACTAGAGTCTACTTGCCTAGAGTGTCTATAGCAGTTCTGCATAGCTGTAATACAGATGTTATGCTAAAATGCTGATTTAAATATTGACGCTTACTACATTCAATATCTTCATTTAGCGTGTACCAGTGAGATTTAGAACTAAACACAAATGCATGCAAGTAGAAATACACTACAAGAAAACTTTAACTTAGACCCTATAATGGTCATTTATGGTCAGATGGATCAGAGGGTTCGCAGTTTACAATAAGTTACTCCTGAGGGGAACATGAGTGTGTCGATCAGACCAGTCATGGATCAGTCATGGAAATCCATCCGGTGGTTTTTGAGACTCCAAACCACAAATCTGAACCTTATGCTGAAGGAAAAGGGTAAAAAGGCAAAGTCATCAAAGTCTGGGATTCACCCTCTAAGTAAAGTTTACATTTCTCTCAATGTTTCTGACCTGAATGCAGTTCTAAGTACACTCATAGGTTCAAACAATACTAATTACACTACTGCTGGATGTCGACGTCGGTCAAAATGCTGTTTCCCAACATGAATTTGGTTTGAAGACATGAACGTGCACACTCTGTATCTGAAAGTTTTGAGCTTCTCACAAACTTGTTTTAACTTTAAATAAAAGTAGCTGAAGTGGGGCCCGAGGGCTTAGCACTCCAAATATCAACTGACTGCAAGCAAAAACCTTCAAACTAGCGAAGGTAATATCCAAACCTGTGTAACACTGAAAAGAGACTGAGGCAAGTTTTTACTAGTCTTACATTCTGGGCAGTGTTCAAGGGCTTTATTTGAATATTTGCTAGTGTGAATCAGACCAGGAAAGGAACTGAGCACTAAATACATAAAACTCTTTCCTGTGATTGCTCAGGGCTACCTTCCAATGCCACGGACACCTACGGCCCTTTTGCAAACGCAACGAAGCAAAGTTAGTCCTAATCTGATGACATGACCCGGTTGGCTCCTAGCCTATGTTGTGGATGAAGTCAGCCTGGAGAGAGCAGATGACTTGCCGATTTTCTTCAGCTTGACTTTACATTTCCGCCTAATGTTCACTTCACAGCTGAACTGAATGAGCAAGGAGTCAAGGGGACGATACAATTTCCTGTAGACCCAACAAAAGCTGGTATGGAAGATATATGTGGGAGAACATACCGCCCTGTGGCCTACAGCTATGCATTGCACAGACAGCCTCCAGCAGGTTAAGTGAGCAACACTTAATGGGCATAGATTTGTAACGTTTGTAACAGGGCTATGAGGAGACTACTGGTGGTAGGAGAGTTCTGTTACATACCAGGGTTTCCAAGCTTGCATGTGCAAGTTTCTTTTAGTTAAAATGACCCTTAAATGAAACCAGAATCCCACTTGGACAACGGGGAAGCGTGGAAAATGTTCCACATTTTGAAGGAGGAGGGTGAAAACAAAAAAAAAAAAAAGAGTAGGAGGATTTATTTTTTAATGTGAGTCGTGGGGTGCAGACAGGATGCAAAATCCAGCAAACATGGGGGATAGCTGAGTAATTAGGAAAGCAGATGTTACTGCGGTATTCAAGCCCCCACTCCTCTGCTGTTCATGTTCTTTCCCAAGAAGTGAAAAGAAGTTTTAGAGACCGATCCGAGATCATTCCAAAGCTGATTACTTTTTTCGAATGATATGCATGTAGTGGGAAAAAAACCCCAGTGTACTTAGGAGGCTTTTCCATGCCACAGGGGGTTGCATGCCATCCAAACAAAACAGCAACACCTCAGCCGTTCTGTGCCCATGCCTGGCTTATTAGATGTGAAGGAAAAATCAGCATCACTTTTGCCAGGAGCTAGTCGTTTTCTTGCAAAATCCAATAAAGGAATACTAGCTTACTACAACTACACGAGTCAGAGCGGCCGAGAACATACAACTTTAATGATCTCCGCTGAGAGAAAGCAACTTTAGAGTACCTTTGCTCAGTATCCCAGATTTTTTGGTGTGTGGTACAACCCCACAGTATGGTATCCCCACGTGATGTTGCCCACTGTAAGCAGTCTTTGCTGCTACAACACTTCCATCACTAAAGTTCCGCTGCACTTCACTAACTTGTCTTTACATCTCCGACGGATGTGGCAAAAAAAAAAAAAAGCATCGCTTTTTAAACGAAAGGTTAAAACGACAGAGAGCATGTAAAAGCCTTACCTTCAATTTTTGATAAATCCACAAGTTTGCGACCACATTAATCCGCTGTTGTGTGTGTATAGATCCAAGGTCCGGCTTGGGAATCCTGCAGGGCGATGCAAATGCAGACAAATGTAATCCAGCCTAGTTTTTGTCCCCTTGACTTTTTTTTTCTTGAGTCTTCTTCCACAGAGAAAGGAAAGAGGGAAAAAAAGTTACAGCAAGATTAGCCGTGTCCAACTTTCTTTCCCCTCCCCTCTCTGCTGATCCCAAGTGTCTTTCTCCCTCTCTCGCCTCCTCTTTGCTCTCTGTTGTCTGTCTCTCGGTTTCTTATTACTTTTTTCCTCCCCTTGGTCTCTGTCTATTCCTCCAGCCTGTCTCTCTTCCAGTCTCCCTCCAACCCCCCCCCCCCCCCCCCCCCCCCCTCCTTACCTCTCCTCTCCTCTCCTCTCCTCTTTCTCCCTGCTCTCTCCCCCTCTCTTTGGGAGATCTCTCTCAAACATGTGGTGACATCAACTTGTCCACAAGGCTGGAAAATAAGCCCTGGGCATCTCTCTAATCTTTCTGGCAAGCTGTTCCAGGCCTCTCTACCCTCTCTTTACCCTCTACCCCCATCATCTTACCTCCATCTCCCCCTCACCTCTTACTATTTGATTCATGACATACCAGAAAAACAGACTTGCTTCTATTCTGCCTGGGTTAAAGCACTGTATTAGGAAAAGAAATACAGATTAGGCTCTCCTGGTTGGTGCATTATGGAGAGGAATTTACTCCATTAAAATTAATGAACTTACTTATCATACTTACTTATGATTGAAGGCCACATCCACAGCTTCCATATTGTTTTATCACTCGCTTTTATTGCATCCAATCCATAAAGTGGCCTCGGTTGGAGCCCCTGACCACCCAGAAACACCAGTCCTAACAGCCACATAAATTCCACCTTTATTGTCAATAAGTAAATAGTTCAAGAGGCGAATAAATATCACTTTGTCTTTTGATTTATGCGTACCTCCCTTCAGATGGTATGGAAGAATAGGTAGAGGAGTGTGCTCACATCTCCAAGATATTTATTTCTGTCCTCTGTTGAGAGGTCAACATCTCTACTGAGCAGTTATCCTTAACTCTCTCATTAGCTTTTACCCCTAGTTTAAAAAAAAGAATAAAGGAAAATGTGAAAACTCTCTAAGTAGCATCCGTCCACTCAAATTGTTTCACTTCTGTCTAATGAAGCTGAAAATGCTTTGAACTAGATGCTTACCCAGAGGTGTCCTCTTTGAACTAAAAACACTGGTGGAAAGCAAGGTCATTCAGCCACTACCAATGGGGAATCTGGACAAATGCGTGCATATGTCTTTGTATGGTTTGACGGCATAAGCAAAGAAAGAAAGGAACTGAAAAGGTGTGGCTTCCCCTATTTCACAGAGCATGTTGACAAATGATGTGTTGAAGTTTAACTCTGACCAGACAATAAAAGTTACTCTGATGAATCTCCCTATCCTGACATATTACCCAACCTCAGGGATGAGCGAAAATGTTAATGATGTATTGCTCATCCAGTTCAATCCATCACAGCTCATGACGTATTGCAATGTGTGAAGTGCAGAAACAAAGTAAAAGGCTTTCTTGTCATTGCCTGGCTGTGTTTCACAGTCTAAGTAGAATTTAAATCTACAAAGAAGTCAAAGAGGCTCCCCAAATGTGTCATGTCATGTTCAGCAGTATTATCACCACATGGTCAGTCGTAACCATGACCATTAAAAGCATGAAAATATGTGAACACATCAGCATGATGCTAATATAATGGTGATAGAATGGCCCCAACCAACCATACCTTGGTGATCTGCAAATCAACCAACAGGACTACTGCCAACAGGCAACAAGTGGTATACAACATATGGCAAAGATATATTTCAAGCTATCTTATAACTTGGTGTTTCGTGAAGTCCGTTCTTTATCATATTGCACATGCAACACTGAGAATGTTACAACGATTAACCATTTTGCTAAAGGTTGCAAATTATTCAATACATCTGTATGAAGTTTTGGTGAAATGTTTAAGTACTATGCATGAAGGTTATCCTGTGAAAATGTGAAAAAGTTCCCTTCAAATCACTTTTGCTGAAGATCATACGGTGATTGTATACATTTGTTTGTAACTCTTGCTGTAATCTGATCATTTCTGTAGATGGAGTAGTGATTCTTGTGAAATGTGATTAGATGGACAGTGGGATGGAAACACAATGGGCACCTCACAGTGGCTAGAGTTCACTGGTGTTTTGGCTGGTGTGCTAAAAAAAAAGTCAGTGTTGAAAGCTGCAGTTCCTCAGAGTTCCACAGCAACAAAAGGAAGTCAGTTCCCATAAAATGTTTTGTTAAAATTCCCCAAATCACAGTAGAAACAGACACGTTTAGAGCTTGGTACTACAATAGGAGCTTACAGTCAATTTCCCCTTGTTACGTTCCATCTAGGGGGCCAAGACAACATGAAAAGGAATTCATTTTCAACTTGCAAAAAGAGAATAAATGTTACAGATAATTAAATCATTAGTGGTCATTACACCCACTTTCCCAAGATTAAAACATCCTCCCGATAATGGTTAATTCAAGAGTGAAGAAACACTGATGGGTTAAAGTCAATAGAAACGAAGAGATGATAAAATAGACCTAAAGGACACTTCATCTCCTTTTCAATACAGCGCTATAAATTAGCTAATGCTTGAACTTTAGAGAAGCAGAATGGGATTATCTAAGCCCAGAAGCACTTGAAGTTTGAAAGGCAAGTGGAATTGGGTTCAAGTAGAACTATGGCGCTACACAGTGCTTTTCTTCTTCATCTTTGTTTTTGCATACTTGTATCACATTTTGCTGACTCGTTTTATCATTGATTCTTTGGTCACACTTGGTGATGATGGATGATTTCTACATCTAAATATTTGTCACTCATGTCTCACATCATCAAAAAATGTAATATTAGTGAAAGATAACCGAAGTTAAAACAAAATGCAGTTTTTAAATGATGATTTGATTTAGTATGGGAACAAAGCCCTCCGAACCTACCTGGCCCGGTGTGAATTAACTATGATTTAACAGGTTTTGGAAAGCTGAGCTCAATCGCACTAACTACACCGAGGCCCGATTAACCTGTTAGATCAAAAAATCACTGAAACAGTCTTGCATCTTCCTATGAGTGTCAAGCCAAAATTACTCCAAGAGTGCGTTGATGACTCATGCAGGAGGTCACCAAAAAAATCCAGGGCAGCATTTAAAGACTGCAGGCCTCATTTGCCTCAGTTAAAGTCAGAGTTCATGAGACTGGGAAAAATTGGCATCCATGGTAAAGTTCCAAGGAGAAAACCGCTGCTGACCAAAAAGAACACAAAGCCTTGTCTCACATTTCCCAAAAAACATCTTAATGATCTTTTTGGAAAATATTTTGTTTACTGATAAGACAAAAGCATTTGGCACATAACTAGCACAGCGTTTCATAAAAGTACAACAATAGTCATAAATGGCGGTGCTAGTGTGATGACCTGGAGCCGTTTTATTGCTTCAAGAACTGAACAACTTGCTGTAATTGATGGAACCATGAATTCTGCTCTCTGTGAGAAAATCCTGAAGGAAAATGACAGGCCATCAGTTCGTGACCTGAAGCTCGAGCAAACTTAGGTTATGAAGCAGGACGGGCTGAGCCCCTGAGTCTCAACACCAGCAAGTTTCTCTGAATGGCTCAAAAGAATAGAATGTTTTTGGAGTGGCCTAGTGAAAGTCGAAAAAGAAAAAAGACAAAACAGGTTTTTTGTTCATGTACAAAAACTCTGAATTGGTCTAAATTCCTCCACAGCAATTTTGAAAGACTCATTGACAGTTATCGCCAATTTTTAAATGCACTTTAGAGCAACACGCAGCAACACTACACTTGAGCGGGAGGAGGGAGGTATGGGGTCTTAACACACCCCCGTTCTCTACTAGCCATTGGGGCAGGGGGGCTGGGAGGAGATGCTACTTGGCGGGGCCTGGCGCCTGTTGCTCGGTCAGGCCTCTTCCGGGGCGCGGGGGGCCCTCAGGCCTCCGGCCTCTGTGCCTGCTGCTCGGTTCACCCTGGCACACCGGGCTGCCGGCGGAGCCGGCGGGCACGCCGGTGCAGCCCCCTCTAGCTTCTGCCCGGTGGCTACTGGGTGACCCCTCGTCTGGGGATCCTCAGCCCTTCCCATGAAGGTGGCACGGATGCCCCTCCGGTGGTCCTCCCTGGGCTCTTGCACTCTGGGGCCTCTGGATGTCTGGGGCCTGGATCTCCTCCATGCCTGCTTCATGCCCTGAGGGACAGGGCTATGGCTCTCTACATCCTCTTGCAGACCATTACATGGGGAAACCATTTGAATACAAGCGCGCCAATCCACACAGCTGTGCACACAGGTGTTCACTGTTCGTAGACTTAAATCACACCTTTCTTGGCTGCTACTTCAAAGCACATTGTGCGCTGTCTGTCCTGCGTGCTGCACAACAACATTCAATATTTAGTATTTACTGCTGTTTACACTTAGCTAGATTAATGCGATGGTGTTGTGTTTAGTATGTTGCTTTGTTTTTTTTTGCTTGTTTTCTATTCTTTTTCTCTCAACAGGTGATCCAGGAGATTTTTTTTCCCCTTTCTCACTGTCCCTCTCCCCTTCTGTTTTTCTTTTCCTTCCTCTTTCTTTCTCCCTTTCCTATCCCTCACTCATGTCTGTCCCGTCTGTAACAACTGAAAATAAAATAAATAATAAAAACAAAGGTCGATCAAATGGACCAATACGACAATGCCATGATGATCCATTTGGCAAAATAAATCCATTGGGTATCCTTGTTGGTCTTCAGACAACAATTCTGATGGCTAAAGAACCAAATGGGACAGGCAAAAAAAAAAAAAAAAAAAAAAAAAAAAGACAGTTATCGCCAATGTTCCCTCTAATTTTTTCATGTGTCTGAGCGAACACACAAACTCCCTGAGCGGTCCCTTGGACCACTGTGAGCGACAGCAGACGTGTGCACTGTGATCACGACAGCACTGAATCCATCCAAGCTACATGGTTTATTAAAATAATCAAATTACAGCATTTACATTTATGTTAGACTACTTTTAATTAAATGCTTTAGCCCAATTACAATGAAAATTTTAAAGACTCTTGTTCATGACCTGTGTAGTATGTTAACACTATTGGAAGTAAAAAATAATTTGAACTCCAATTTTGAAAACACAACTTTCTTTTTTTTTCTTTCTTTTTTTTTCTTTCTTTTTTTTTTAATATAAAGCTCTGACTTGTATTATGAGTATGAGTCTGTGGTCTGGGAGGGAGTCCTGTAACTCTCTGTCTGCAAAATACAGTATATAATGACCAATGTTGGGCAATTAATTATATAGTTACTTCTTCAAAAAAGTAACTGAGTTTTGCTAACATTAAAGATTCTTGCAGCTGTTTACCTAAAAATGCAGCCAAGGTGTTTTTTTAAAATAAGCATTTCAAACTATTTACAGAACAATCAGCTGTTCTGCATCAAATTTGATGCCACACAAATTATTTGTGCCACTCCAAAAAATAAATTCTGTCCACTATGAGATAAAGGAGAACAACAGCCTGATACCTGCAGGCCTGACAACAGCAGATGTATCACTCCTGTAACATTCAGTAGTCGCCTCATTGTTCTGACACACACAACAAGACTATTGACTGCACTACACACTAATTACACAAGATTTGCGCTAAACGTCGCAAATCTCTCACATCTCAAAACACCGCCGTCACTCCTAAAACTTCCCCCCTTCCTAAACATCTAAATGCCATGTTGCAATATCATTTTTTGATTGGTCGACATGGTACATTTTTCCACCAATAGGAGAGGGGGGGGGGGGGGGGGGGGGGTTGGTTTTGTTTTTGCTCATAGGTGGAGAGTGCTTTCAAGCATTTTCCTTATAAAACACAGTTTTTACCGTTTCTTCCCGCAGTAAATATAAACAACCATAGTATTCAGGAAGAAAACCAAACATTGCATATTTTTTTTTATCACAGCTCTGGTTTTACGTGGCCTATCAACACAATTTAAAAACTGGTATAAAGTCCACACTTTTTCCGTCAATTGTTCCGTCTGTCCTGCTCACATCTCCAATGGTTGTACACGTTGTCATTGACGTGGCTTCACTCCACATCAGCCACGCCGCTGTGCCAGCTAAAACACCGGTGTCGGCACATAAGGATGCTGTTATAGCCTGTCAACGACGTTGATTAGCTGCGTATATACGAATGTGAATCGCATCATTGGCTGGACTATGGGATAAAGTGGCATTGTTCTAATCCCATACAGGAGCAGCCAGCCACTTACTAATTAACACTGCAAAACAGAATTGTTAAAGTATTAATTTTAATTTCAATTCAGGTTAGACTTTTTGTGCGCAACACAGATTTTCTGTGCGCAGAGACCGTGCCAGCAGTTGCGCACGCGCACAGCTTAGAGGGAACATTGGTTATTCAATTCAATTCAATTTTATTTATATAGCGCCAAATCACAACAAAAGTTGCTGCCAAGGGTAATTTAGAGAACAATTACATGTATTTTTTTTTCATAGAGCCAGATAGGTTAGGATAACTTTTTTCCCTTAAATAAATAAAATCATAATTGGAAAAACTGTATTTTATAATATTAAAATTTGTTTTGATGGTCTGAAACATTAAAATGTGACAAATATGAAAAAACCCAAGAAATCAAAAAGTGAGCAAATAATTTTTCCCAGCTCTTTATATAATCTGAACCTGATGCCTGGTATTTGAAAACTTTATTTTGTAACTTTTTTCCTATGAGCATGTTCACATTCATTTCAAAGCCATGCTCTGCCAAAGAACCCTGAAGAGCAGAGCAGCTAGCGTGGGAATAGATTCTTGGTATTGTTTGAATATTGGGAACTTTAATTTTCTGTTTGAATGGATAAAACTAATACTTAGTTAAGTTTTTAAATTGCACAACTTTAAACAGGCTACTGGCAAATTCACAGATAAAAATTCAAATCACTTTAATTTGAGCCCGTAGTCTTCAGAGTTAAATATTTTAATGCTCAAAATTCAATGGTTTTTGAATCTCCAGAGTAAAGTGTTGTTATAAAATTCTTTTCATCACAGTCTTTTCTTCTCTGCATCTATTAAAGTTTTAATTATATACAATGAAAGAATAAGCTCGGTCTAAAAACAAAACAAAACTTAATTGCATTTTTGTAAAGGCTTAGCAAGGGAAATGGCATTGTTGCCATAGGAATTGTAAGCTTTGAAGCACATATTGCACAAGCTGTCATCCTTTACGCACAGACACTTAAGCACTCGTACAGGTACAGTTCTCCTTCACAGCTTTACAAACACCCTTTCATCATAACGGACTTGTAGCTATTTACCTGCTCCACTTTGCCATCATCAACAAATGCCATGATTACTGATGAGAGATCATTTCCGTGCCAAAGTTTTCTGCTGCTGTGCTGCTCAGAAGTGCAACTTGCCAATGCAGAGGAGAATTGCGATAATAATTACCCAACCTTTCCTTCAAAGGTGCCTCTGAGTGTTTCTGAGCAACTGAAGGATAACAAGAAAAAGGGATTGACAAGAAAGATGCAATTATTTTGAAGGTCTCTGTATTATACATGAAAAGACGCTGTTCCGGAGCTCTCCCGAGAGCTGCATATGGTTAACAGATTTGTCTTCTCCTCCAGGTCTTCACAGCTCTACTACGCGTACAAGGAAATCAGGCCATGCTGCTGCATGCGACTGCGGTTTCAATGAGAATTGATGTAAATGCTCCAGTTCACATGCATATGAGCCATTCATATCTTTGCCTGGTGGGACTAAATTGTGATGACAGCCCTGAGAGACACGATCATAAAGGGCTTCATCATTAAAAAGTATGGGAAACAAAAGACAATAAAGGCAAAATAAAAGATTGCCATGAAGGATCAGCGGCGGAGATATGATCGCAAAAATTCGGGGCCTTGGGGGAAGAAGGGGTTCAGAGGAAATAGGCCTCACTTCAAATCACTGTCTGTGATGTTGTTAAACAAATTGACAGGGAACACATGACTGCCGCGCCTGTCCTGGTTAGACCGGGACAGGTTTTTACAGGCCTTGTGTGTCTATCTGGGCATATAGGTGTGTGTGTGACGGTGTGATACATTACCATCACACGTATATCGTGCACGGTGGGTGGTTTGGCCGAGTTCCAGCCCTTGGCTGGGGAGGATATCTGGAAAGGAGGATCAATGAGCTAGTCAACCGGCGTCGTATGGTGGTCTGAAAACGTTGCATGATTTACGACAGGCGAGGCCTCGGTTTAACCGGCTTTATTCCATCAGCCTCGCCTTCTGTTCAGCACCTCTACTTTACGCGCACCTGTTCCATACTGCTTAACAGGACACCACTTTTAAAATTAAGTAGGGCTTTTCAATTTCAACTCTCTCGAGTTTCCCTAATTAAAAATGAGCAGGGAGGCAATTACAGCTGAGGACTCTTGAGCTTTTTGCCGCAAACAAATCTAAGAGTCTCAAGGAAGAGGTTGCACCTGTTGCAAAGCTCTCTAAACAGGTTCTCCAGAACTAGCCAGACTCTCTGTCATTGGCACCTAGAATTAGGATGAGGCATCAAGGGAAGGGAGGAGTCCACATGTGGGAGCACATGTTCTGTTCTAGACTCTGAGTCTGTTTATTTCTTCATGCCCTCCCTCTCGACCCTCTCCTGTTCATCTAACCATGCTTCTTTCACATTACCCTCCGCCACCCTCTTCCATGGTTGTACCCGTACTGAAGATGGACTCTACTCCCTTTCCTCCTTCCTTACGCCCATCTCCAGGACTCTTTCT
This sequence comes from Neolamprologus brichardi, assembly GCF_056152115.1. NCBI lineage: Eukaryota > Metazoa > Chordata > Actinopteri > Cichliformes > Cichlidae > Neolamprologus > Neolamprologus brichardi. The sequence continues at coordinate 22,688,694 of NC_142124.1, read as the reverse complement.
CTCCTTCAGTAACTATGTGAGGCACACGGAGTGAATTGATCCTGGCAGTGTCTTTATTGGCTCAGTTATTTCCACTGCATGCTCCCATGCTCCCCTAAAAGGATGAGGAATTGGACTGCAAGGATGGGGGGTGGGGGTGGAGGGTGCGGTGGCGCTGAAAGAGGGAAGTAGGCAGGCAGGATGGGCGTTGTTTAGGTAGAGATGGGGTAGGGCGCTGAGAAAAGAGAGTGGGAAAATGAGAAAGAAAGACAGAGGCGCAGTCAGTGAACCCTCACACAGCAGCAGTGAAAGTTTCGCGCAGATACACAGCCGAGGAGAAGATGCAGTCGGTGCACTCGGCGAGGCCGTGTATCTTCAGCGCAGACTGAGAAGTGGATTCTATTTCAAGCATGAGTGGCGATATAAATCAGTCAATCAATAACGAAAGAGATAGCCACACATGCTCCGAGATGGGCAAGGGCCCAAAACACATTCCAGCACACAGCAGTAATTTAGTGTGAGGTACTCCTGTTTTGATAGTCATTAAAAGCTCCAGTACACTTGTATGTACCAGTAAATTGGCTTAATGCTCAACGCTGGCTCTTGTGGACTGATAATGTAACCCAGGCATCAGCTTAGCATGAGTAAACGTGTATGTGTGTGTATAAGTGTGTGCGTGTGTTTGCTAAGCTCCTCAGTTTGCTGGTCTGCATTATTGCCGCAATAAGCCATGGAATAAAGTCAAACTGCCAGGCGGCGAGCTGAAACATTCTCACTGCTGCAGCAAACCAGAAACGTGAGCAACGACATCGCCACACAACGAGCGCGTTTCGGATTTAAGACCGGAGCAACGCGCTGTAATACGTTACCAAAGTCTAATTTAGCCTGTCGTGACATCGGGGGTAGCGGAGAAGCACAAAATAGAGCATCATAAAGTGAAGGAATGGGATCAATAAAGAACGGGGCAAAATATAGTTAGTGCGGGGAGATAGGGAAGGAGGGCAGAAGGAAAAAGAAAGATGAAGGCGGTGTAGATTAAGTGCGCTACATCCTGCACCATGACGAGAAGCATGTGGAGCCTATTTGTCCAACTGACACATATTCCAACAACAGCACTTAATTTTTTTTTCTCTCCCTTTCTCCCTCCCTTTTCTTCACTCAGTCTTTCCTACCAGAAGAAAGGTTCGTAAGGCTGTGAAGGGGGGCATGGGTCTGTGGAATAAGTAGAGACGGGCTAATGAGAAAGAAAAGAAAGATTCTGAGAGAAACATGGAGACACACACGCAAAGAGAGGAGAGAGACCACAAAGTTGTGGGGAGCAGTGGAGGAAATACAGTAGCTCCAGCAGTAGTTTTCCATTGGGGTCTGGAAAGAGTTGCTGTACTCCTCTTTCTCTCAGAGTCAGAAAGAGGAGTCTGTAGTCACATGATCACCACGCCACGTTATTCAGAAGTTGATGGAGCCCTCCTCTGCTTCCAAGACTTTGGAAAAAGCACAATTTTCTTTTGGCCAAGTTTTCTAAACATGCCACATAAACTTAACACAAGTCTGATGGTCTTGCATGCCAAGTGAATTTTCCATATAAAATGTTAAACAGACAGCTCCCCCCCCCTCAATCATAAATACTGGTGCTTTGCTTGAACTTTAACATTTCCTGTGGACACGTTTCTCTTCTATGCTCAGCTTTTGATATGTGCTTCTACATGAAAATGATATAAAGAATGTACAGATGTGTGTGGACATATAATTTGTCTTATTCGTAGTATTCAAATTCTGGCATCCTGTCCAAGCATTGCACCTGTGAGGACGCCAAGCAAACAGGCCTCTACTTGAGTGTCTGAAATTGCTGCGTCAACATTGAGCTGTTTAAACCAAACATAATCTAAACTGGGACTTACTGTAGTTCTAAAAAAATGCTTCTAATAGCAAATGGTCTTAATTCAAGTACAGATATACAACTTATTTAAATCTTTGTTCAGCTGCTGAGTCGCCAAAGCAGATCATTTGCCTCTGTTTTCTATATCTGAGTCTTTCCTCTCCAATTTTGTGTTCAAACTGCTCAACCTGAGCTGTCCCACTGATGTACTCTTGAACATCAACATCCTCACCTCAGCCTCCTGTCTCTATGCTAGTGCCACCATCTCCAACCTTACATCAGAACAGGTCTCACGAACACCTTGTAAACCTTCCCTTATACTGTTGCTGCTATCCTACTGTCACAAGTCTCCACCCGAGCCACCCTGCTTGCAGTCAATTGTTTGCCTCCCTTATGCACTGTCTGTTGCTCTGGATTGTTGACCCCCAGGTATTTAATTCTGTCTTGGTTCTATGGACTTTCATTCCTCTTCTCTCCAGAGCACACCTCCACCTGCTCCCTACTCTTACTGCAGATCATTTTGGTGTCTTCAACCATCATAGTCCATGGAAACTCCTTCCTGACCTGTCTGTAACCGCTGCAAACAAGAAGGGGCTCATAACCAATCCCTGGTGTAATCCCACCCCCACCTATAACACATCTGTCACTTCTACTGCACACCTGACAAAGTACAGACAGATTGATGATGACTATATTATGTCAGTTCTCAAACCAAGACAAAGGATAGCCACGCTTATAGCTCTTATTGACAATAAATAAGTTGCCAACATCATCATCTTAAGTGAGCTGTACTTAGTTTTTCTAAGGAAACCAGTTTGCAAAGATATTTACTGTTTGCATGGTCACAATTGTCTCCAATTGTCTCTAATCTTGTACTTCCATAGGTACAATTTCTGTTTTCAGTAAAGCAATTTCAACCACTCAGAAGAAAATGCATTGTTGGCACACATGTTAATGCCTGTGTAGCTAGCTAACAACAGCTGCTATTTGTGAAGCATTACATACAGTCATGTGGAAAAGAAAGCTTTCGAAAAGAAAAAAAAAGTTCACTCTTTGTCATGGTCTGCGAGGGCAGACCGTGTGGAGAGTGTGTTTGGTGGACCCAGGTGCGGACACAGATGCAGGAGGCAAAACTTTTGCTAACCGCAAAGCGAGCCTTTAATCAGGGCTGATACAGAAGGCAAAATAACAAACCATAAACTATGGGAATGACAAAACTAAGAACCTAAACTGGGAGTAATTAAAGGCTATGAACGAAGACCAGGACTGAACTATGACAAAGTACTGTGGACAGACTATGAACACGACATGAAAAACTGTGAACAAGATCTCGGTACTGGCACATGAAGGTGCAAGGAAACACGACTGGAGAAAGTGACTATGAACATGTCCAATACCAAATCTTGCAGGCTAGAATCCTGCCGTGCAGCTAGAAATAACAGCGTGCATGAACAGACGACGACAGACTTAAATACACTGAGGAAGTCATCAAGGAATTGGAGACAGAAGGGGAACACAGCTGGGAGGAATAAGACCTAATGAGACGAGGGGAACAAAGCTAGAAACACTGACATAAGACAGGAACATGAACCTTCAGAGTAAAACAGGAAACAAGGCACCACTAAACAAAGACGCAGACACGACACTGAGAGTCAGACTAGACACTGAACTAAACCTGTAATAAACATGAGAACACAAAACCTACAAACGAATCCCTAAACAAGAATAACTGAAACATAGATTCATAATCATCATCATCATAATAATAATAAGAAAAGAATCCAAAATGCAAAAACACACCAAAACATAACAACTCAAAATACTGGGTCAAACTGACCCAGAACCGTGACACTCTTACTGTTTCCACAGGAATTAAGAGGGTAAGTAGCAGTCAGGTGCTGCTAATCAAATCCACTTGAATAAATGATGATCAGAATGTGAGCATTTCTACAAAAGCAGAGGATTTAGTGATTGTCTCATCTGAACCAATCAGATATGTGTTGACACAATGCTCCAATCTTCTCAAAAGCGGACAGAGCAAATTTACCCCACATGAGACTGCATCTCAGACTTTATAGGCCTCGGTTAGCATGTCAAAATTTTCAGTGTTTATGACAGAAAACCTCTGTTTCTAAAAAAGAACATTATTGCCTAGCTTAGGTTTGTAAAATAACATCTGAACAAACCACAAGATTTCTGCAACATTGTCCAGATAACCAAAGTGGAGATTTTTTGGACATAATGCACAGAACTGCCAAAGAGCCTAGCTCAGCATACCAGCACAAACACCTCATACCAACTGTCAAGCACGGTCGAGAGATTTGGGTTTGTTTTGCAATCACAGGATCCGTGCAGCTTGCAGTCACTGAATCGACCATGAAGTCATCTGTATACCAAAGTATAAACAAAATACCTTACTTTAGTTCAACCATTTTTTCATAGGACTACATAGAGTCCTGTGAAAAAAAATCCTTGTGTACGTGTGTTGCTGGGTGATAATAATCGTTGAATCATTGTTTTAATATGGATGATAGAGTGTGAGTGAGGATCAACACGTTTCAGATGTGCACAAAATGTGGCAGCAATCACCTTTTTAGATAACAGCACGGCTGTAAATTCAATACCTGTATAAATTTGCATAAAACACCAGTAATTATCTAGTATACATAGTACACAATTTCAATAAGAAGGATCTGTATTCATGTACCTGCTTCCATTCCTAAATGTTTGGGCTGCCATTCTCTTCTTTCCATCACTTCCACTTTCACACACTGTTAGTCTCAATCCTGTCATCTTCACTCTGGTCAAATAATTTTCTTGCCCACCTTCTGGGAGCAAGTCTCTGTTCCTTGTTCTTTCAAGCTCAGTGCTTTTATGCTACTCTGTATTTCAGACTCTCATTCACTTCTTCTCTACCTCATCCTGGTCAGCTAATCCAAGTCTCCGCCTGCTTCACTTCCAGCACCAGCGGGGTCTGGACTCCAGTGGTCCTGTCCTACTTCCTACCACTGCTATGTTGCTTTGCTAGAGTCTAACCATCAAATAGTTCATTTCTCAAACTCTGTAGTTTGATACATATTGTTCAGTTATTTCAAATGATGTATAAATCACTTATATCAACAATGTTTTCGTATTTGCACCAGATGAGAAGCCAGGCGATCTTCAAAGTCATCGGGATTCATTATCTGCATGCACCGCCGAACCTGTCACCTGACTGACTGTCAATCCAAGCTGAATGCTGTTAGGCTACAATGACTTATTTAAATGCATTAATCTGGTCTACTTTTTTTTTTTTTATTTGTCTTTGTTTGTTTTCCTTTGGCCTGCAGTAGACTCTGAGAAAATTAAATATCCCCTACAGACATATTGAAAGATATATAAAAAACAGTCTCTGTTGTGAATAATAATTTATTTCTGACATGCCATTTCCCAAAGAAACATTAATGCAAATATGGTGTTCTGAAAGCGTTGAACTAAGAAGGACAAAAGTGGAATTCTATCCTCGGATGAAAAACACAACTTTCACCACACCTGCTGGGAGAGGATTGGCTGTTGAAATGCTACGTCAGGTACTTGGATTTTGCTAACAGCTTTGTTGGCTGATTCTAAAGAACTAATCTCCAGGACCCTGACAATACCTCAGCTGGAACCTTGTCACAGGGAGAAACAAATTTCCATTTGAGGTGTAGCGCTTTCCAGTCCAGTACTTGAACTTAATTGATTTATAAGGGACGATGTCCAAGGCGGTGGGAGGGTGGGCTTCATCTCTTCCTTCGCTCTCTGAGGATTCACGAAGTGATGTCATTTGTTCAAGGGCTGGAGATATCCAAAGAAGTATTAAGACTTGGCCAAGGTCGAATGCTGACACTTGCCTCCTAATTGCCCGGGGGCTGCATGGACGCGCAATCTGTTTCCAAATGCAGAACTGCACTTTAAGAGATTACAGAGGCACACCTGGAATACATATTACTTTTTAGCATCACACAAGACTTGCCCCTGTGTTTATCGGCTCAGATAGGTTATCCTGGCAAAAGTGTGGGCGCGCACTTCCCAAAACACTCGGGCACGCTCTTTAATAACAGAGCATGCCGGTAAAAAACCTTGGCATGCAGAGGCAGATGCTGACTGGCAGCAGCACAGGCAAAACTGCATTACCACATAGAAGAGTTTTACAAGACAATACTCAGAGGAAACAGAGGCACGTGCATGTCCTTCAGTTACTCTGTAGCCTATTACAGGAGGCCGTAAAGCACATACAAAGCACATAATGCAGCGAGCGTCTGACTGAATCAATACCGGCATGCTTCATGTGGCGCAGGCTCAAACACATTCATTCTTTCAGTCACAAACAGACAGGGTGTTTATAACCAAATCAATAGGAGCAATATCAGTGTTGCGTGTCTCAGCTGTAACCTTACTGCTGTGTCTGCCATATGCCTTTTTGTGTATCTGCTCCATTAACTCTTCTTAAATGCTCATAAAGATATATGTTATTGGAGAGTATTTCATCAGGGTAAGTCATCTTCGGGGTGGATAGATTTCAAACCAAAGTCATTAATAGTGGTTCTCAGTGTGGTTTCACGGCGATTTACACCCTAAAAAAAGAGAAAGTACAAAAGTAAATCAGCCCCGAGAGGGAGGCTTTTAGGCTAATCGAACTGTCCGCCAGGTAAACGAAGCACACCGGGAGTTCAGGAAACTTCTGACAGCCGATGGTGGCAAGTGTAATAGAAAGTGCTGGCTCATTAACATAGGGCTCAGGTAGTGGCCCTGCGCTTTCCCTTCCAGGCTTATTATCTCAACAGCAATCCACCTCAGCCATAGCTAATTGGTTTCAAAACACAATAAAACTTCCAACATTTCGAGAAATCATTAGAACAAGGTTGTTTAGGGGGCTTGCTAGCGAGTTTCAGCATGTCTGGTAACACAAAGTGTCAGATGGCTGCGGGTTCACCCTAATTTCTCCACTGTAATGATGGATCCCACACACCGGGAAAAAGCATAACTGGAAAGTGATAGGGACGCAAACAGGAGAGGATGAAGCTGTCCTCCTTTTATAGAAAAAGTGAATTTTTCTCATGCAGTTCTGCAGTGCAAACACATTGTCACATAGAACTACAAACATGTGCCCAATATGAAGAGAAGCACCCCTTCTGTCACCTCTGCATTAACACCTGCAGTGAAAGGAAAACTAAACGCGGAAGCGGTTTTTTCACCTAATTCACAGAACAGCATTAACATTGTTTCATGCTCGGACGACCTTAATGAATCGATCTGTCACCAGTGCTTGCTCCTCAAAAGCCGATCAAAATCAGATGAGAGCCAACGACTCACCAGACATTCATTTATTTGCTCACGGGTGTCACAAAACAAACTATATGTTGTAGCAGCTTATTACGCCATGTCTTATTATTTCTGTTAGACTGCTGCGTGTCAAGGCATTAAAGTGAGCAAGACAGATTACTGCATTATGTTTTCCTCCAGTTTGCAAGTAAATAATGTCCCAAAATGAAAACAAGAGAGCTGTTGCAATTCTTTTTTTTTTTTTTTGTAACTGACAAATTGTTGAGTAAATTTGCAGCAGCACTGACAGGTAGAGCCTGCAGGGCACAGAAGCTAAAATATCACGCTGCCTCTGCCTTAGGCATTTAGAGTTTGTTAAGGTGTTTTGAAGGGGGCGGGTGGGGGCGTGGGGTTAAAAACAAAAAACTATCCCCAAAGTATCTGCTTTGTGAGGCGGGTGAGTCATCATCTCTCTTACATCCTTAGACTTCTCTCCGAATCTCAGTGTGAGATGTGTTAGGTTGAATATAAAGAAGAAGAAGATGCAGATTTAAATCTGGGGATGCATTATTTCTTCATGTTCGTAAACTGATTCTGGATATCATACTTCCTACATCCTCAGTCATATTTTTTCCCTTTTACTCTCAGACATTGTTAGATTAATGGCATTTACTTTACCCCATAACTAGTCCATAGCAAAGGAACCCGACTAATTCATAAATCCATCATTCTTCAGCTAATGCCAGCTTTATGGTAACACTATGATAACTCTGTGTGTGTATTTGTCCTGTCTTTTCCCCTTCACCCCCCACAAGTCATGGCTAATGCCCGCCCCTCCCTGAGCCTGGTTCTGTCAAAGGTTTCTTCTTTCCCACTGTCCCTAAAGTGCTTGCTCACAGGAGGCCATGTGATTGTTGGGGTTTATCTCTGTTTTCTCCGTATTAATGTAGTGTGCTTACGATATAATTTTTAATGTGATCTGCCGCTATATAAATAAAATTGAACTTAAACGATTTAAACTAGCTTTCACTTCTCTTCAAATTTAACATAGTCTATCGTGACACTACCATGGTGCCCTATTTGAGAAGGTTAAAATCATCACCTCACAGAAATAAGGTCATGGATTTGGATCCATTGGCAGGCTGTTCAAAGACATGGATGACTCAGGTTCACTGCTGACTGCTTGAGGTTTTCTTTCAAAATCTTCACACATCCTTCTTTCTTCACGATTCTTTCCACCACCTTCACAAGATTCTCAGTTCCAGATGCACTGAAGCATCCCACGGCATAATTTCTCCCACCACCATCTTTCACCATGGTGATGCTGTTTTTTGGGTTGTACACCTCTCCCTTCTTTCTCCAAACATAAGCACGGTCTCTGTGGCAAATGAGCTCTTCTTTAGTCTCATCTGACCAAAAGGACGCGCTGCTGTAACGGATCATCTTTCTCCAGGTTGCCTTTAGCATACTTGAGTCTGGCTTGAAGGTGTCTCTTCTGCAGAAGTGAAGTTTTTCTTGGTTTGCAACTTCAAAGTGTGCAGGGTTCTAGTGACTGTCTTCTTTGAGACTACAATTCCCAGCTTGGCTAGGTCAATCACTGGTGTCCTGGCAGTTGTTCTGGGGCCTTTAGGCATGTTTTCTTTCTAGAGTCTTTGAAATCTTTCACTTCGTACCTATCTCTGCCCATCTCTGCAAGGCTTGTTCTGTACTACGTGCCTCTCTTTGAATTGTTTTGATACTTCTCACTCCAGTTTTTGACACTTGGTAATGCTGCGATAACTTTATATACCCACTTCCTGCTTTGCGAGCGTCAACAGTTTTTTTTCTTTCCCAAGCCTAAAGTGATTTCTTTTGATTTTCCCATAATGCTTTCCTCAAGTGACAGCTAAATCTCTCGCTGAACTTTTTATGCTGTGTGGAAATTGTAAAAAAAACCCACTCAGTTTTAACTTGATTTTATAAGCTTCGAGCATTCCAAGGTAAAGCAGCAGTGGTTTGTCCAGGGCTCGATAAAAATCAGTTTTTCAGGGGGCTAATGATATCTTTTTTTTCTGAAACAATTCTGTTATTGTATGCAAATAGAAGTAAATGTGTGCTTTCTAAGAAAAACAAGCCTGTTTACAAATGCATGCTGAAGATCCCTTGCTCTGTTAAAAAAAAAAAAGCACTTAGGGAAATTTTGATTGCACCAGATGAAAATTTCAATAGGTGGCAAATAATTTTGTTATTGCTGTGTTTTTTAAAATTGACTTTTATTAAATTTATTCATTTTAAATTTGTAGCTGTGCTTATGAAGGTCCTTTACCATTGCTAGTAGACGTGCAGCATCTTTATCGCCTCTTCTTCCTACGGTCCTGCCTGTATGCCTACAAGATGCAGTCCTGAGATGAACCACAGCCTAACTGAGACCCACAGGATGCTTCAATTCAATTCAATTCAATTCAATTCAATTCAATTTTATTTATATAGCGCCAAATCACAACAAATGTCGCCTCAAGGCGCTTCATAGATACAGAGAAAAGCCCAACAATCATATGACCCCCTATGAGCAAGCACTTTGGCGACAGTGGGAAGGAAAAACTCCCTTTTAACAGGAAGAAACCTCCGGCAGAACCAGGCTCAGGGAGGGGCGGCCATCTGCTGCGACCGGTTGGGGTGAGAGAAGGAAGACAGGATAAAGACATGCTGTGGAAGAGAGACAGAGATTAATAACAGATACGATTCAATACAGAGAGGTCTGTTAATACATAGTGAGTGAGAAAGGTGACTGGAAAGGAAAAACTCAATGCATCATGGGAATCCCCCGGCAGCCTACATCTATTGCAGCATAACTAAGGGAGGATTCAGGGTCACCTGGTCCAGCCCTAACTATATGCTTTAGCAAAAAGGAAAGTTTTAAGCCTAATCTTAAAAGTAGAGATAGTGTCTGTCTCCCGAATCCAAACTGGAAGCTGGTTCCACAGAAGAGGGGCCTGAAAACTGAAGGCTCTCCCTCCCATTCTACTTTTAAATACTCTAGGAACAACAAGTAGGCCTGCAGAGCGAGAGCGAAGTGCTCTAATAGGGTGATATGGTACTACAAGGTCATTAAGATAAGATGGGGCCTGATTATTTAAGACCTTGTATGTGAGGAGCAGGATTTTGAATTCAATTCTGGATTTAACAGGAAGCCAATGAAGGGAAGCCAAAACAGGAGAAATATGCTCTCTCTTTCTAGTCCCTGTCAGTACTCTTGCTGCAGCATTTTGGATTAACTGAAGGCTTTTCAGTGAGTTTTTTGGACATCCTGATAATAATGAATTGCAGTAGTCCAGCCTGGAAGTAATAAATGCATGAACTAGTTTTTCAGCGTCACTCTGAGACAGGATATTTCTAATTTTAGAGATGTTGCGCAAATGGAAGAACGCAGTCTTACATATTTGTTTAATATGTGCGTTGAAGGACATATCCTGGTCAAAAATGACTCCAAGGTTCCTCACAGTGTTACTGGAGGCCAAGGTAATGCCATCCAGAGTAAGAATCTGGTTAGATACCATATTTCTAAGCTTTTCAGCGCCGAGTACAATGACCTCAGTTTTATCTGAGTTGAGAAGCAGAAAGTTAGTGGCCATCCAAGTTTTTATGTCTTTAAGACATTCCTGCAGTTTAACTAATTGGTGTGTGTTATCTGGCTTCATGGACAGATAGAGCTGGGTGTCATCTGCATAGCAGTGAAAATGTATGCTATGTCTTCTAATGATGCTGCCTAGGGGAAGCATGTATAATGTAAACAGAATTGGTCCTAGCACTGAACCCTGTGGAACTCCATAATTAACCTCAGTGTGTGAAGAGGACTCTCCATTTACATGCACAAATTGGAGTCTATTAGATAGATATGATACAAACCACTGCAGTGCAATACCTGTAATACCTACAGCATGTTCTAATCGCTCTAATAGAATATTATGGTCAACAGTATCGAATGCTGCACTAAGGTCAAGAAGGACAAGCACAGAGATGAGTCCACTGTCAGAGGCCATAAGAAGATCATTTGTAACCTTCACTAAAGCTGTTTCTGTGCTGTGATGAGCTCTGAAACCTGACTGAAACTCTTCAAATAAACCATTCCTCTGCAGATGATCTGTTAGCTGTTTGACAACTACTCTTTCAAGGATTTTTGATATGAAAGGAAGGTTGGAGATTGGCCTATAATTAGCTAAGACTGCTGGGTCTAGAGATGGCTTTTTGAGTAAAGGTTTAACTGCAGCCACCTTGAAGGCCTGTGGTACATAGCCGATTATTAGAGATAGGTTGATCATATATAAGATCGAAGAATTAATCAATGGCAGAACTTCTTTGAGCAGTTTTGTAGGAATGGGGTCTAAAAGACACGTTGATGGTTTGGAGGAAGTAATTATTGACGTTAACTCAGAAAGATCGATTGGAAAAAAAGAGTCTAACTTAACATCAATGGAACTACAAGTAGCTGTAGATAATATTACATCTGTGGGATGATTATTGGTAATTTTTTCTCTAATGATAAAAATTTTATTTGTGAAGAAGTTCATGAAGTCATCACTAGTTAACGTTAAAGGGATGGTTGGCTCAAAAGAGCTCTGGCTTTTTGTCAGCCTGGCTACAGTGCTGAAGAGAAACCTGGGGTTGTTCTTATTTTCTTCAATCAGTGACGAATAGTAAGCTGTTCTGGCTTTGCGGAGGGCTTTCTTATAAAGCAACAAACTATTTCTCCAGGCTAAATGATGATCCTCTAAATTTGTGACACGCCATTTCCTCTCCAGATTACGAGTCGTCTGCTTGAGGGTACGTGTTTGAGAATTATACCACGGGGTCATGTACTTCTGATTAGAGACCTTAGTTTTCACTGGAGCTACAGTATCCAGAGTCGTACGTAGTGAGGAGGTGAAATTATTAACAAGATAATCGACCTCTGTTGGGGTAGCGTTCAGATAGCTGCTCTGCTCTGTGTTGGTACAGGGCATTGACAATGATAACAGTGGCTGGATTATATTCTTAAACTTAGTTACAGCGCTTTCAGAAAGACATCTACTTTGATAAAGTCCACCCTCCACTGCTGCGTAATCAATTATTGTAAATGTAAATGTTATCAAGAAATGATCAGACAGGAGAGGGTTTTCAGGAAACACTGTTAAATGTTCAGTTTCTATGCCATATGTTAAAACCAGATCTAGAGTGTGATTAAAGTGGTGGGTGGGTTCTTTTACATTTTGAGAGAAACCAATTGAGTCTAACAACAGATTGAATGCCATGTTGAGGCTGTCATTTTTAGCATCTACATGGATGTTAAAATCACCCACAATAATTATTTTATCTGAGCTCAGAACTAAATCAGATATAAAGTCTGAGAAATCAGACAGAAACTCTGTGTAAGGCCCAGGTGGACGATAGATGATAACAAGTAAGACTGGTTTCTGAGTTACACAGCTGGGGTGGATAATGTTAAGCATCAGGCTTTCAAATGAATTAAAAGTCTGTCTTGGTCTTTCATTAATTAATAGACTGGTGTGAAAAATTGCTGCCACACCGCCCCCTCGACCTGTGCTTCGAGATTTCTGGTAGTTAGAATGACTCGGGGGTGTTGATTCATTTAAGCTAACATAATCATCCTGCTGCAACCAGGTTTCTGTAAGGCAGAGTAAATCAATTTGTTGATCATTTATTAAGTCATGTACTAACAGAGACTTGGAAGAGAGAGACCTAATATTTAATAATCCACATTTCACTGTTTTACTCTTTGGTTCAGATGTGGATACTGTATTGTTCTTTCTTTGTAAATGTTTAAGTTGTTTGTTGCTGGTTTTTAGTTTGTTTTTTGTCTTTTTGGAAGCAGACACAGTCTCTATGGAGATGGGTTTTTGGGGGGGTAGCAGGAGGAGAGAAGCTGCAGAGAGGCGTGTAAGACTGCAACTCTGCTTCCTGGTCCCAACTCTGGATAGTCATGTTTTGAGGGGTTTAATAAATTTGTCCATATTTCTAGAAATGAGAGCTGCTCCATCCAAAGTGGGATGGATGCCATCTCTCCTAACAAGACCAGGTTTCCTCCAGAAGGTTTGCCAATTATCTATGAAGCCCACATCGTTTCTGGGACACCACTCAGACAGCCAGCAATTTAAGGAGAACATGCGGCTAAACATGTCACTCCTGGTCTGATTGGGGAGGGGACCAGAGAAAACTACAGAGTCCGACATTGTTTTGGCAAAGTTGCACACCGATTCAATATTGATTTTAGTGACCTCCGATTGGCGTAACCGGGTGTCATTACTGCCGACGTGAATTATGATTTTATTGAATTTACGTTTACCCTTAGCCAGCAGTTTTAAATTTCCTTCAATGTCGCCTGCTCTGGCCCCTGGAAGACAATTGACTATGGTTGCCGGTGTCTCTAGCTTCACATGTCTGAGAACAGAATCACCAATTACCAGAGTTTGACCCCCAGCGGGTGTGTCACCGAGTGGGGAAAAACGGTTAGACACATGAACGGGTTGGTGGTGTACCTGGGGCTTCTGTTTAGGACTACGCTTCCTCCTCACCGTTACCCAGCCTTTCCCCAGCTGCTTGGGGTCTGCCGGGGAACAGCTAGCGGGGCCTACGCTATCTTCGGCTGCACCAGCTACAGGGGCCTGGCTAGCTAAGGGTGAGTGCAAGGTGCGAAGCCGAGTCTCCAGATCAGTAATCCTGGCCTCCAGAGCTGCAAATATGCTACATTTGTTACAGATATCATTACCGCTAAAGGAGGCCGAGGAGTAACTAAATATCTGACACAATGAGCAAGAAAGTGCAGAAGGGACAGGTGAAGTAGCCATGGTGCTAACGGGTCGGCTACGAGCTAAGCTAGCGAAACAGTACAGAGACAGTGAGTGAATACTTTGGCTATAAATTAGGTAGTGAGTACACAGAAAGTGTGCTTCGGATGAAGCACGTGAAGATTATACTGTGAAAAAAGAATGTATTTAGAAGTTGTTTAATTAAACTGCTAAGCAAATAAGCTACTCAGAAACACCACTGTGTTTGAGCAGGAACAGGAAGTGATACTATACCACAGAGCGAGCGAACACCAAGTGACAGCGCCACCGCTGTCACTTGGTGTTCAGGTTTCAGTTATGCACCATAAAGCATAAAGCATGATCGAAGCGTAAGCAGCTTCTGTATATTAGCAAAATAGAAGCGTGTCGTGTGTGTGTAAGCTCCTTGAGTAACATCCAGTCAAACGTCACAGGTGCGCCACAGCAACACATTTTTATGTTACTCAAGGAGCTTACACAAAATTTGTTGCTGTGGCGCACCTGTGACGTTTGACTGGATGCCAAAAAATAAATGTGCACCAAGGCCACACGCCTACTATGGAGCTGTTCTACACACCGATATCATATTAAACAGACTCCCTCGACCAAACGAGTGTTTTCTGGTAAATTCTGGCCCATTAACTGAGAAATGTCTGCACGGGTACAGCACGATAAGAAAATATATCCTATGAGCCTCGTGCGCTTGAAAAGCACTGAGCGTTGGAGAATGTGGATTAAACTCTGCCTTTCATCAAGTGTAGGCAAATAGCAGCAGGAGATGGTACCTTTCATTTGGCACCTGTCTTCCCGCACTCACACACGCCCTGCCTGCCTCTTTCATATGCATCAGTGGTCCTTGCAATTATTTTAGATTAGCTAGACCCCACTGCAGGGAGAACAGCCTGAGCCCGGGCCCTTCTGCGGCAGCGAGGCCTGGCTGGTGATATATCCAATGTGAAGTCTTGAAGTTAGTGGTGAACAGAAGCCCGATCCTGCACTGTTATTTTTTTTACACTTCCTCAGGCAGCTTCAATCAGGTTACAGGGCTCAATGTAAAGACCTTTTTATTATCCTATACCATTTTCCGTCACGGTGTCCAGGTTATTAAGAGTCTCAAAGACTTCAGAGTTGACCTGTTCACCCCGCCCAAAGAAGATATGCTCGCTATGATCGCCCGGGATCAATGATGGTGCGAGGCTGAGAACAGAGGGAGAGCAAATAGAGAAAGACAGAGAGAGGAAAGAGAGAGATAGAGAGACAAAGAGACTGTTCCACATCAAGTCCTAAAGCTGATCGATTTCCTCCTAACAGGGCCTAGTAGCATTGATCGCAGTGTAAGTAGCTTCCTCGCTGTGGCTTACGCTGAGGCCCACACAGCATCGCCGCAATGGTCCACTGATACAATGATACCACACAGAGATTTATTTCACTGAGGTGCTCTCGGGGTTTCCTAAGGATATGGTTCGGAGAGCCGTTTTGCAGCCTTGATATGACGTGCATGCCGTAGGATGACACGTAGGAGTTTCGCGAACTTGGTGAATGAATAATGTGTTAGACAATATGGTGGAGACTGCCCTGCATGGGACGGGGTGGGGGGCGGGGAGGGGTTCTATGACCATCACAGGTGCTCGCCCACACACAGTTGTTGTTTTTATCAAAGGACGACTTCTGTGCTTGCGTCAAAATGCGTGTCCTCTGAGCTGAGGAATTTTCTTTGTTTGTGATCTCAGCTCAAAACTGAAACATGCAAAACAGAGCAGAGAGAGTGGGGGGCTAGGGCTTTTTTTTTTTTTTGGGGGGGGGGGGGGGGGGGGGACTGAGTAGACAGATGAGTGAAGGATGAAGGGGTGGGGAAAAACAAAAAGAAACCAAATCAGGTCAGGTCTCGAAAGATTACTGCATGAAGGTGGTCTAGGCAGCACGGCCAATTATGCATGACATTACTGAATAAGCTGTTCCGCTTGCTACATTTTATTAAAGGGAGTGAGAGGGCGCACGCCTTAATTCATTATTCATTGATTTTACTTTTTGGTTGTTTCTTTTTTTTTCGCGGTGAGACGGGTAGAGCAAACTGTCCGGCGCATCACAACTTGGCCTTCAGGAAAGCTTGCATTTTCAGGTAATTAGCTTATTGATTTTGACAAACGAAACGGCTGCAGCGCAATCAGATGATATGCGACTTACAGCGAGACATTTGGAGTTACTCCGTACGACACAAAGCAACAAAAAAGCAACAATAACCAAAACAAAACAAACAAAAAAAAGGAAAAAATTATTGAGACATCACACTCTGACAGGACATAAATGTCTGTGGGCTTCAGGGAGGTGCGAAACTGCAGTTGCAGTGCCTACGTGCAGGTGAGATCTCAAGGCAGCTTTGCTCCATTTACCCAACCGCAGAGGCAATCCAGTTTTACAAATAACTATAAATGTTGAGCACAAGACAGTCTCCTGTGCCAGAGTTAGAAGCAATCAGTGAAGGGCTTTTTTTTTTTTCTTTCTGTACGAGGCATTGACTCAGGCCTCCAGCTGAGTGAGCTGTGATTCTAATCCGTTTATTTGTTGCCTCCGAACAAAACACTCGCCAAATGTGTTAATCTACCCAAACACGCCAACTTATTTTACAGCGAAACCTGATTTTCTGAAAGCAAAGACCCCTGGTTCAGTCCTGTATACTTGTGGAATACGTCATTCACACAAAAAACGTATCGCTGACACAAAGGCACTTAGACACAACCCCACACACACGCCCGTTCATCCATGATCTTTGAGCACACATCCAAGTTTCCCCAAATATGTAAAGGCCTATCCAGCGCACCCATGCACACTTTAACTGAAACCCCTTTGCAAGGCGCTGAGCCGTGGGAGCAGCTGTTTCTGTGCATTGCCAGTGTGAATTAGAGAGAAGGCTGCTCTGCCTCCACTAAATGTTTCATGATGTTTACCAGGCTGTTTGTTCTGAGAGCAGATCAAGGGCGGACCACTCCCACTGGCACCAACCAAAGGGGAAAAGAAGGGAGGGGAGGGAAAGGGAGGGGAGAGTGGGGGGGCAAGGCGTGGGTGAGGAAAGGAAACAGGGGTGCATGAGCGAGTTAGTATAAACCTGGATTGATGGATGGATTTAGTGATGGATTCTACGAGGGATGAAAACAGACAAGCTTAATGCCAGGATCGCAACTAATCTGCAATCCAAGTGCATCGCTGCCATTTATAGTATGGACAGAATGCAGGATCTCACTCAAGTTCAAGTAATCAGCGAAATAATATTCCGTATATGTCTGCATTTGTCAGTGCATACATTAAAGGAGAAGAAATAAAATCAGCTTTTGGAGCTGAATCTAAAGTTCAGTCGGTGTAAACACAATCACTGCTGAGCAACAGTGCTTTGTCCAAGGACAAAGCTTAATGAGCGGGATGAAGAGAGCTGATTAAAAAGTTAACACAAAATGAGGATGAAATGTATAATAAAGACAATGAAGGGCAAAAAAAATTTAAAATGTGAATGACGTAAAATTATCCCTGATTGCTTAGGTTTGTGTGTGTGTGTGTGAAAAATAAAAAAGAATGTAAATGGAAAAGGAGCAGTGCATAAGAGTTAAACAGTATATATCAAAATGCACTCCATTTACCATTTGGACAAGCTGTTGCCCACGTAGCTGCATATCATCTGCATATGAAATGAGACGAGATGGAATTACAGCTAAAAGTCAAAACGAGCTTTGCCTTTTAGTGGGAAAAACACAGGATACGACCAGCAGTGGTACGAATTCTTGAAATATTCTTAGCCGTAGATCCTGAACAGAACAAATACATAAGAGCATAACTGCCACCTGTTGATCTCAGGCTTCTAAACTTAGGACCACACACTGTATATAAAAGATGGATGTAGCCTCTGCGGCTAAAAAAGCCCGAAGCCTTTTTAAGAGCGACTCCTGTGCAAGTTCACTAGTACAGAAGTCTATGGGGGAAATAGCACTTTGGGTCTGTTAATCTGTCACCTCAGTAAATACTTCCCTGACAAGTTTATTCTCTTATTGGCTACTTTTAAGGCTTAATGAATAAAATATGATGTTTACATTGCAAATTGAGGTCCCTGTTATCAGCCAGAAGAACAAGGGAGCAGGGTACACTTTAAGGAAACCCCACCTCACGATTAACAAGCCGCTCCTGTGTATTTTATGTTGTTAGACGCTAAGCTAAGGTGGCTAAATCTCTATTGTTGGAAAAAAGCAATCATGGTGGCTACGTCCATCTTTTATATACAGCTTGTGTTTAACAAAAAAACGGAAAAAGAAACAAAGGTTTTATACATATCAAAACCATTTTATTTATTTATTTTAAACAATTACCATATATACACATAAATGCTGGAATACAAACATATCGACCACGTGTCGCCCCTCAGCAAGCCCAAGATTATAGCGCATTAAAGTGACACGTGGAATCCAAGGCAACTTGCTCTCTTGCCTCTTATCTCACATTAAACAATAAAAAGGACCAAATTTGTATTCTATCCTCTTTCATATTCTTCATCCTCTTTTTTTCTCCTTAATCTGCGACGCCGGGCAAATATTTCCCCTCCAGCTCGCCATTTTTCATCATTCTCGACCCCCTCCTCCCCCTACTCCACCACACGACGGCGTTTAAGACGATAATTGACATTCTGAGACAAGATCAGTGCTGACCTGGAAGCGAGCAGGGGAGCGTTTAGACGATGGCGAAGCTCACAATGCCCCCGCTGTTCTGCCGGTAATTACACCCGGGGCATAGAGATTGGCCGCAAGCTTATTGAATTCATATCAAATGAAACTCCGCATAAAGTGCCGGCTGACAGTGCAGTGTACCAATCCCCACTATCCCACCACCACCACCTCCTCCCCAATCGGAATCTCTGGCTGCTCCTGCTCCCCCCAACAGCTTGTATCTCCAGTACTGTATCAGAATTTGATTCCCCTCAGTCTGCCAATTTGCATTTTTCATTCTTTTCACGAGATTTCACTTATGTAATCATTTCCCTGCATCTAACAGGCTCACCGGCTCTTCTTCTTCTTCTTCTTTTGCATTATTGCTTTCAAAGGTCACGAGGAAAAGAACAAAGTAGCCTGCTCGCACACTGGCAAACTTGTTTCCGGCTTGTTTGCAGCGCTGCTTCACTCTTTCTTCCGAACTTGAAAAATACATTTTGCTATTTCGTCTGATGCACTGCAGCAGTTTGTCCCATTGCTCCGTCACTTCCGCTACGTGCCACTTGGGGGCGACATGACCATGCGCTTCCGTTCACTGACATAGCTGCAACTGCAGGTCCACAGCCCCTGCTGTGCCTCACACAGAGTCCACAGTCTCTGGGTAGCTGTGACATCCCGTGGGCTCTCTCCTCATTTTCTTTTTTTTCTTCACTCCTCCTCCTTGTCTGTCTCTCTATCCCTCCTTTCATCCCTCCATTACCCTCTCGCCCACCCCCGCACTCCTTAAATCAGCTGCGATAAAAACAGATGCCGGATTGAAATGTCACAAGCGTATCTCAAACTGCCAGAACATTAACCTGCTCACCCTTAGGTGCCTTGCTTTTCTTGAAGGGTGGGGCTGGGTTGGGCGGGGGGGCTAATAACAGTGCTGCTGAAACAGAGAAGGTGGCAACAAAATAAAAAAACCAAAAAAAAAAAAAAACCCAGATGGAGGTAGGGTGAACTGCCATTGATTAAGAGCCCTCATGGGTTTCAGAGAGCAGTCTGTGGGGGGAAAACAGGCGGCGTAAGCAAAGTAGACAGAAAATACTCCAGCGGCTAGGAGAAGGAGGGAGGGAGGAATAGAGGAGGGAAGTAGTGAGAGCAATAAAGCAGAGCGAGATGAGAATGAGGCGGGGGGGAAGAGAGAGAGGCAAGAGGGTCCACTGAGCAAGAGCCACAAAGTCAAAGAGACGGGGAGAAGGAAGAGGAGGGCGGGGGGTGGAGAAAGGTGAAAGGTGAGTAAATATTAAAGCTAAGGTAAAAGAGTGAATGATAAACGGTAAGACTGGGAAAGCCAAGTTATATATGACGATGACGGTGGGGGTGAGCATTGATCTCAAGGAGTGAGTGAGGGATAGAGAGCAGTGAGAGTGCAGAACAGAGCAGATATGTGGTACATCTCAGTGGGGGCGATTTGGTTGATAATAGGCTGATAAAACCACCGCCTGCTCTCAATGCCTGTCATAAATCTTTCATTGTTACTCACGTCTCCTCGATAATAACACGCACACACCTTTTTTTGTCCCCTTATTTTTACTTGTATAGGCTTTTCGTAGGCCTTCAGCTTTACGAAACAGTCACCACAGCCTGAAAAAGTGCCGGGGAAGCGTTTTAAAAATAAGCACCGCAGGGGTGAGCCGTGAAAACAATGACTGAAGCTGCGACGCCTCGACAGAAGCTGCAATCCCGCTGTCTTTGAGAGTCAGAGTGGATATGACTCTGATATGAGCGGCGTGAAGCCTCGAGGATTGTGTGCAAATAGTTTGGAGAGATAAAAAAAAAATGAAAAAGGCACAGAGGAAATCCTTGACTTTGGCATGCAGATGTATTAACAATATCTAACCTGAAGATTTGTTTTTTTTGATCCCCGATTGGACACGCAATATTTCTCTGTGCCTGCTGAGCTTTCACCTTTCCTCTCAGAAAAGCCTCTTCTTCATTTCCACCCTACTACTCCAGACACCTCTATCCTCCCCTCACTCCCTCCCTCCCTTACCCTTCTTTCATCCTCCTCCTCCTGTCTATCTCCGCCTTGTTTCCGTGTCTTTTCCCTCTGTGACACAACCATAAATCACGGGGACTGAGAGGGTCTTGTTTGCGTTGGGGGGTAATTATATATACCGTATGTAAGCTCTCAGGCCGTGATGAATTAGCTTCCGTAAATAGGCCACTCCAGAGTGACACAGATGGCACAAGCATTGGCCTCAACCAGTCTAGCCGCTGCTTATCGAAACAGGTAAATATGTGAGAGAAAAGCAGGGAATAAACAACCAAAAAATAGGAATATAGGGAGCAGAGGCACATGCGGTGATGCAATCCTGACATTGCACCAGATCTAGCATATACAGCAGATAGACAAAGTTAGCCAGCTAGTTGCTGAACAATTTGTTGCTAAAAATATAGTTTGTTGCTAAGATTAGTGCAGCTTAAAAGTTGAATGATGTGACATGTTATGAAAAAAGCCAAAGATTAGACAGTTTGATAGCCACGGGGTAGTATTTTTTACATCAAAAAGGTGATTCCCAAGGAGCTATGAGCCCAAAACATGATGTATCTTAGCATGGTGTGTCCAAGTTGATAAAAATGAACACGCTGAAGACAGAAGAATTCAATTCAATTTTATTTATATAATGCTGTTACGATGGGGTGTAGTGGTGTGTTTATTCACCAACATTAACAAACACAACAGGTAACACAATGTAGCCCGGTGGTCTCACGTGGTTCCACTGCTAAGCCCTACCATCATCTGGGGTTACATGATAAACTAAACTATTAAACTAAACACACATCTTATCCAATAATGTTTATTAACATCAAATAAATACTGTAGAAATGATGACAACGTTTGAATTAAAAATTCTCCACTAGGTCTATCACCTACAATCTACAATAAAACCAATATGGCTACTCAGTGCCCTCTTCTTGGTGCTGCCAGGAACCAGGAAGCCTGGGGGACTCTTAGCTGACACACCCTTAGGAGAAAAACACAGGTAAGACACAATCTTGTCATCAAAAATATTTCCTTAGTGATGAGTGTTTCCGGCTAATTGCTTAGACAAAAGGCAGATTACATGAAGCCCTGTTCAAGAGCTCATTTGGAAGTACTGACATCTGCTGGTCATTTGATGTACAGCAGCACTACCATGATAATATATGTAGGCTAAATAGCAGTGGATATGTAAACATAACTACTACCCATCCTCTCTTAATTTGATCAGATCTATGTTATCATTGGGAGATATCGTGTTAAATTGGTACCCATCTGCTGCAAGCACATTATGGAGCCACCAAAAAGGCTTTTTCACCTAATTGGCAGCTCCAAAATGTTCTTGCAATGTCCTTGCAAGCTTGTGAAGATCCTCAGAATCCCCTAAGATCCAGTTCACGCAAAAAACTAATTCCCGCTTGTTTTCAACAGCTCGAGTCACATAATGATTGACAGATTACAAGTCCTAAAATACAACAACACCTGCCTCAAGGTGCTTTATATTGTGTAAAGACCCAATAGCAATACAGAGAGAACCACAGGAATCACCCCATTAAGGAAGCACTTTGGGCAGTAGGAAGGAAAATCTCACTTTTAACAGTAAGAAACCTCCAGAAGAGCCAGGCTCAGGAAGCTCAGCTGTCTGCCATGACCATTATGGGGGTGAGGGGAGTGAGATGGGAGAAAAGAGACACTGTGGAAAAAAAAAACAGAGATGGACAATGACTGATTAAATGCATGCTAGCATGTATAATGTAAACAGAATTGGTCCAAGAACAGAATTTTGTACAAGACTTTCCATGTACATGGAGTCTATTATACATGCCTAAGTAATATCTACTGCAGTTTAGTTCTGTGGTGGGCTCTGAAACCTTACTTACTTTTTTCGATAAAAGGTAGGTTGGACATTGACCTATAATTAGCTAAGACAGCTGAATCATGTGATTGCTTTTAGAAAGAAGTGTCAGGCCTAAAAATATCCGCAGCAGATGAATAATATGTGAAAGTTGTGTCCTTAAGAAAAAGAAAAAAATGGAGCAATGACCTTGACACAGGACCCGAGAGTCCAGTT
This sequence comes from Neolamprologus brichardi, assembly GCF_056152115.1. Lineage (NCBI taxonomy): Eukaryota > Metazoa > Chordata > Actinopteri > Cichliformes > Cichlidae > Neolamprologus > Neolamprologus brichardi. The sequence goes on along the minus strand of NC_142124.1, from coordinate 22,665,971 downwards.
CATCCATATATGGTTCACTGAAGCCTCTTTAGAATTCAGTGGAAGGATGGCTGTGAAGAAGCCATTCTTAAGGAAGGGAGAAAAGAGGTATATGAGAGGTATGATCTGGACTAAAAATCTGTGGCAACTGGACTTATGTGTGATGAATCCAAATTTGATATTTTTGGTTCAACTTGTCATCAATATGTACAGAAGAGGTCAGGAGAGCACTACAACAGGGAGTGTCCACAACCATAAACATTGTGGAGGTTTTGTTGTGGTTTTGGGCAGTGGGGTTGTAAACAGAATCAACATTGATAGAATTACAAACAAAGAAAACAAAGAAAAATCAGAGTCAGGTTTTAATCCCCCATCTGCACTCCTGGGTGGCTGTAGCTCAGGAGGTAGAGCAGGTCACCTACTGATCGGAAGGTCGGTGGTTCGATCCCTGGCTCCTCCAGTCTGCATGTCAAGTATCCTTGGGCAAGATACTAACCCCAACTTGCTCTCCGATCCATCGGAGTATGAATGTGTATGAATGTTGTTACAAAGCACTAAGTGTAGATAAAGTGCTTGTGAGAATGGGTATGATTGGGTGAGTGAGGCATGTTGTATAGAGCGCTTTGAGTACTCCGTGAGAGTAGAAAAGCGCTATATAAGAATCAGTCCATTTACCATCTGGAAAATATCCGATTGGTAATGTCTTCATTTAGCGAAATATAAAGTAATGACAGCTGAGTCATTCCTTATGCACACTACTGTAAAGTCTTCGGTTATGTGTTATGTGCTCAAGGAGCTAAAGAGCTTCCTGAGAGCCTTTAATTTGATGAAACTGTAAATTTTAATAGCACATGCGCCTTTTTTTCTTTTATTAAAAAGCTAGATTTCTGCAATGGAACAAGACTTACATAATGCACAACATCATAAAACAATGGACCTTAATAAAGAGCAATTTGTGGTGCAGGCAACAATATGAAAAAAGAGCCAAGTGGGTGTAATGGCATGAATATTTCTGTTTTATTAAGCAACCTTCAGTCATGTAGGCTATTGTACCTTCACACCATCAAATTGGCATGTCTCATTTGAAGCTTTGAGAAGTAATCAAAAATATCTAAAGAAAATAAAGTGAACATGCAAACTCCTCACAGAGGACCTGGTAATATGAATGACCCTGTTGCTCTGAGGAGAGAGCCACTGAGATTTAAGGATCTGACAAATTGTACTTTTAGAGCAAATCCTTAAACGTAAACATATGCAATCAGTAGTCAGGTAATCAGTCGCAAGATTAAAACCAGCGAGACATCAAGTGAACTGTTCAGCTCACAGTAGTGTCCTGCTATAAGACCTTTGGATATGGTCTTGATGTTACTGTTACTCTGACACGTACCACCCTCCTAAATTTTATTGGAGCGCACCAGCTGATGCCCAACAGAGGCCCCGTTTCCAGTTTCCAACCTTCTCGATAGGTCAGAGCTGTTTTAGTGACATTAGCTGGAACACTATTGATCCATGGAACACATCTGGTGACAGCACAGCGCAACAGTTACCCGCCTACATTGTTTACAATCTGGCAGCTTACTCAGACATTGGATATCAAACTGTGTAACGCATCCTAAATTTAAAGTTACATTAATTTCTGAATTGCGTCAATAATGTTTCACACCGGAAGGGAACAAAATAATACCCCATCACTGAGCGATTTACTTGCTTTCTGAATTCATCGATATTAAGTGGTTTTTCTAAGAAGCCTTTGGAAGTTTGAAGTGCCAAAGGATATTAGATGCATTTGACTCCTTTTAATCGCTGCCTTGGCTTTGGTGAATAAGCATTCCTGGCCTAATATGAAAAAGAAAAAAAAAACAAAGTGAGACATTCACTGACTTCCAGCCAAGGAAAGAGGTCAGCCTATAATGGGATTTAAACAAAAAACAAGGAAAGTAGGTTAGAATACCCTTCGCCTCATTCCAGCCATTGTGATGCGCAACTGACAAATGATGCTCAGTGTGCTCCAGACACCATGTCAGAATGTGCAGCCGTTTGGTGTCAGTGGGAAAGACAGGTGCAAGGAGGAGAAAGAGTAGCTGGACTGAAGAATGCTAAATGAGGGAATGGGGTGGAAAAGAGAGCATATGGGGTGGGATGAGGTAAGAAGACTGAAATTAATATATCTTCTAGCTTATGAATGATCTCCCACATCCTATTCATGCATAATGTTTTTTGGATGTTGTTTTTTTTTTCTTGCTTGAGTGCATAAGCGAGTAATGTAAAAAAAAAAAAACCCATAAGATCTGAGGAAAGGTGAGAGAAAACGCCTCGCATGGCATCCTCAATATGTCAAAACACCCATTTCCGCTCACAAACAGCTGGATATTCTCTAAATCTGCAGGTGTGAGGTGTGTTTATGCTTCTGTAGCTTGTAGTCCTTTCCCTAGAAGATCCTAGTGCACCCACACACAGACATGCAAACATTTGCTCTCGCTTGCATAAACCCCACATAGATGGTGTAGAGGTATTCTCTCGCAGAGTCTACTAGATGGCTCGCTGGTTTCCGTTACTTTATCAGTGTCATTTGCAAGGTGTTTCATATTCATCGTACCTGGAGAATGGCTTTAGCACCATTGTTTCCTGCCATAACCCTCCCCCACCTCCCTGTTCCTCTCTTTCTCCTTGTCTCATTGGCACAGGCCTCCTCTCTCAGTGGAGGTGTGTGCAGATCCAGCTGGTGTGTGTCATGCTCTGCTGCTTGGTGCTGCACAGTAATGGACGCAGTGGCCAAGAGAGCAGCTGGACACACACACACACACACACACACACACACACACACACGTGTGCTCACACATACACAGACACACACACACGGGCAAGAGGAAAGTCTTCCCAGAGACTCACTATTCATTTCCCTCATTACCATACTGCTTGTGTCTGAGTGAGAACAGGTCCAGGTGGAGGAAAATATGTGCTGTTGTTTCACCCTGGAGCTCCATCCAAGCACCTCTGAAAAGCTTTCAGCGTGATGACCAATAGTACGTTTCCATTTCCATCAAACCCGAAATGTCACAGGAGTAAAGGGGTAAGCCTGAACTTACAATTACTGGATTTAAGCCTAAACTGCCATTTGTAACAATATAGAGGCAATCACAAGAGCTCTGTAAACAAATCGATCTTAGTTACAAGCCTTTTTTTTTTTTTTGGACTGCTCAGAGCTGGCTGCCTCGTGTCAGTCAGGTCAGATGCATAAAGGAAAGCACCACTGCAAAACCCCATACATTTCAGCACATATCACAACAGAGAAAGCAGATCTTTGAATCATTAATCAAAGATCCCTACTAAGATTCTTGAACTTGAGCAGTAGTTACCAAATTACTGCAATAATACACTGCAAATTTGGTAAAGTTAGACAAATGCCAATACCAATGCTTTTAACCTACAAAGGCAGCCTAGTTCAATTTACAAATATTAATTTGGATGGATGGATGGATGGATGGATAGATGGATAGATAGATAGATATAGATAGCGCTTTGAGCATAGCTCCCTTGTGGGAAATTTAAAGTCAAAGTGTTTGAAAAGCTATTTCAGCCACTCTGAAATGAAACTTTTGATCCAGTCTCTGAAATAAAGTCATAGTTTCATAGTGTCAGAGCATAATTTTCGGTGTTACAGCTATACAAACACTGAGCGTCACGTTCACTGCATTAAAAAAAGAAGTAAAGGCACAGTTCATGTGACATTACAGCAGTCTGTCTTTCTCTCGTCCTCCACCCTACAGTTTTACAGCTCCCCCCTAGAGAGAGTCCAAACAGAAGAGGTTGCAGCTAAGAAGCCAGGCTAGTGGTGTGAAAAAGTGTTTGCCTCCTTCTTGGTTTCCTAGTGTTTTGCTTTTTTCACACTTACAAATTTTTAATATTAGACAAACATAACCCGAGTAAATAGAAAATGCAAACTGCATTTTCTATGCTTTAAAAAAAAAGGTATCCAAGTCTACTTGTTCCTGTGTGGAAAATTAAACAAATTAGCTGGGATTAACCACATTTTTTGGAAAGCTCAGTTCAGTTACACTAAACGCACACAGGCCTGAGTACTTGCAGACCTGTTAGATAAATAAATCACTTAAATAGAATGTCTGACCAAGTAAAGCAGGCTATAAGAGCTCAAAAAGCAACACATCGTGCCGTGATCTAAAGGAACACCTGAGAAATAAAGTCACTGATATCTATCAGTCTGGAAAGGGTTACAAAGCCATTTCTAAGGCTTTGGCACTGCAGTGAACCAATTCAATTCATTTTTATTTATCCAGCGCCAACAGTCACCTCACGGCGCTTTATATTGTAAGATAGACCTTACAATATTAAATACAGAGAAAAACCCAATAATCAAATGAGCAAGCACTTTGGCGACAGTGGGAAGGAAAAACTCCCTTTTAACAGGAAGAAATCTCCAACAGAACCAGGTTCAGGGAGGGGCGGCCATCTGTACACCACATTGAAAGCCATTATACAAAAATGCAGAAAACCTGGTACGGTAATGAACCTTCCCAGGAGTGACTAGCTAACCAAAATTACTCTAAAAGTACATCGAGAGCTCATCCAGGAGTTCACAAAAGAACCCAGAACAACATCAAAGAAACACAGGCTTCCAGCGTCTCAGTTAAGGTCAGAGTTCATCAACAATAATGTTCATAAGGCAATATTGTGCATTTCACTTCATGCTTTAATTTGCATATAAGTAATTACACATTTGAAAAAAGGTCAAATTGGGCTAAAATAGCTTGATTTAAAAAGTAGTACACTTTCCATCTATATATCATTATTGCAAAAAAATTTATATGGTAAAAAAAAGAAATAAATATATTTTTATAGTGAAAGTTGTCTCAACTGACAAAATTCAGATTGAAGCGGAAGTCCTAAGATAAATATGGTAATAACTCAATTTAAAAAAGATCAGGAACAATTTGTTTTTAAGCGATGGCTGGGCGTCTGCTATGGAAGTACAGCGAGGTAATAATGGTACTATTTGAGCAATGCTTTTGAAGGCAGCATTTTCCGTCCAATTTTATTGGGGTTTTACACCAAAACCCCCACAGATCCATGCCTACACAGATGGAGATTTCATGCTATAACAACTAAGTTAATCCATTTTTCATTGAATCAGTGGATTTAAATTGTCGTTTTGGGCAATTCACTACCACAGTTTTTACACACTCTGCAATCTGCCAAACAACAAACAGGATAATGTGAAAAGACCTCTGCTGGACTCCGTACAAATGCACAATAGGTGTCATTAAGCCATATTCAGGTAACAAATTGACTGGGTTTTTGACTTTAAGATGCTTCCTAGCTTTTAAAGGCAAAATATTACACTCATTTCCAGCTCCATATTTCTGATATTGGAAACTAATGGAGTAGCTTTTTTATGAATCAGAGTTAAAAATAATACTTATTTATCTTGTACTGGACCCTGGTGCAGATGCCTCTCTCCTTAAGTCACATTGGCTCCCTCTCGGAAACAGAAGGAGGGAACAGCAGATGGGTGGTACTGCTGTGCTCACAGCCAGAGCTCGGTGCCTGAGATTACCATATTAAGGACACCCCGACTCATTCAACTCACGCAAAGCACACATGGGTAAAATACAGCCTGGGGGATGGAAACGGCCCAGTGTCTGGAAGGAAAAAAACAGAAACTCCCCAAAAAATCAATAAGAAGCAGCATTAGACAAACAACTGCAACAACTGTGTACTATTTAACTCCGTTCCAATCAAGTGAATGTTTTGTCACTGATGATGAAGGCGTGCATTTCAGTTAACTGGCCAGGCGTTAACTCATTTAAATATCTTTAATGTTATTGATCTTTTTTGTAACCTATAACCACGTTTCAATTCAGTTTTTCACTACGCAAGCCATCACTTATTTTATCTGAGTCAGTATGTCAAACAAATGCACTGATAACGAGCAAAGACTACAAAAAAACTAAACTGTGTGAAACAGAGCATTTACACCATTCAAACTTTTTAGTCAGAGCGTAGCATCGAGTAAATTCAACTTCTGGGATATTAATCTGGTTAGTTAAGTAGCGGAGGGGGTTATTATTCGGTTATGTGATGGATCGGTCATGTAGTGAGGTATATCCATCTACCTGTGCACAGATCTCTACAGGGGTGGGGAACCCCAGGCCTCAAAGGTCTGTGTCCTGCAGGTTTTAGATATAAGCCTGGGTCAACACATCTGAATCAAATGATTAGTTCATTAGCAGGCCACTGGAAAGCTTCAAGACATGTTGATGAGGTAATTTAGCCCTTTGAATCAGCCGTGTTAGATCAAGAACACATCTAAAACCTGCAGGACACCGGCCCTTGAGGCCTGGAGTTCCCCCACCCCTGCTCTAGAAGCTAGGCCACGGCACCCTGACTGCCATTAGGTATTAAGATAAAATCCTAGGAACCTGGTGAGGCCAGTCATGTGGCGAGAGTATGCAGGCAGTTCCTGGACGATGAAAGAATTGATACCATCGACTGGCCTCCACGCTCGCCTGACCTAAAGCCAACAGAACACCTCTGGGACCTTATGTTTCAGTCCATTCAAGGCTGCCAGGTTGCACCTCAGGCTGTCTAAGAGTTCAAATTCAGCCCTCTGTAGGTTGATCATTTTTGTTTCCCTCAAACAAAGTGGCATCCTTCCATTCCTAACACATTAGCCAGTCTATAACAGTATACAGTACATATCCAGTATCATTTTCTTCTGCCTCATTGAGACCTGATGTGTTTTCCAAGTGTTACTTTTATTTAGTTGTTTTTGTAGAAGTGTATATGGCAGAATATTTATTTTTGGGTCCTGTCCTGGTGCTTTTGGCAAAGTGCACGTAGACTAGAACACATGCAGCTGTTGCAGGCCTCATAAAAAGTCTTTGTTTCTTAATTACTCAGGTCTGAACAAACACACACTTTGTTCCACATCAAAGCAGTCACAGATTTGCTAAGGATCATTTCATCTGCTTGTCTGTGTACCGACTTGTGTCTGTACAACTTGTACCCACCCCACTCTGCCTCCTTTTATCTTCCTCTAACTGATTCCTAACCATCTAATTGTATTTATTTGACTGATAATTTAAAACCCAGCGGAAGATATTTAGCCAGTTTTTCATTTATGGAGAGACAGGCTTATTCCGAGGACAGGCAAAAGGTTTTCAATCAGAGACAAGACTACATTTCACTCAGGGGGGATTACAGGTTGGCATTATTTCAGCGCCAAATCCCATCAAAACAGTGACTTCACACAGTGCGCTGCCAGCTTTTCCCATTTTCATATCACTCAACTTCAGCCACTACAATTTCATAATGATTTTCTTAGCACAGCGTTGTGCAAATGCTTTATCATTTGCAGGGGCTAAAACTTCATGCTGCTGATTAAAACCAGGCAACATTTGCAGATGATGACTGAGTCATTATTAACAGTAAGCTGCTTGGCCATCAAAATGTCACACCCGTGTTTCTGGCCCTGCATGACTCACACTGATGAGTTCTTGTTTTGTTTAGTTATAAATTCTCTCATTTGGCCTGATTTGCTAAACAGTCCACACACTAAGAAGCTGTGCCTGTCAACACATTTCATGCCTTTTAATGTATTTAACAGATTTTAACCACTGACACTCATCTTTTTGGGTTTGGTTTGGGGTTGCAGCTGTTTGTCACACATCCAAGGGAGTTAGAAGATACTGAACTGCAGTTTAGTAATATCTAAACTACTCTAAATGTAGGATTTATTTAGGGTACTCAAATGTAATATTAGGTCCGGTTGAATGTGCTGCGCATTCAATTCATCCATTTATTTTTTGTCAAGAGGTTATCATCTTTACAGGCTAAACCATGAAATAACTTGAAATAAACATTTGATTTATTAAAAGACTGGCAAACCTTAGTTCAAGGTCATATATACATACAAACACACACTCTGCATCTCGGTGAAGCCTTTTTTGCAGCCATAGCTATGAGGTGCAGCGCTGGTTCAAAAGGGAAAACTAAAATCTGGAAATGGGGATGAGGGAGAGAATGAAAGAGATAAGAAGGAGAAGAAGTAATGGAAATAGACCAGTGAATGCACTCAAACTTAGCAGGGAAATACAATAAGATCATGCAGAAGTATTAAAAATGTATATCAATAGATGGAGTGTATGAGATGAAAACATGAGCAAAAGCAGATAGACAGAGGGGGGAGTGATGGATGAGAAAGGCCAGAGCATATCCATGACTAAGCAAGTGAGATGAGAGCAGAGAGCGCTGAAGATGAGCGAGGAAAAACAGGGAAAACAAAAGCAGCAGAAGAACAGTGCAGAAACAAAGAGGGGGGGCGTGGGGGTGAGGAACAGAAGGAACTGGGGGAAAAAAAGGAATAATCAATGGTTTTATTAAACCAGTTTATTTCATGTTATAGTGTTTCAGACATATAGTATAGACAGCTACAAGGGCATTCAATAACCTCTTCAACCTCTCACAGCTCTTTGCGTAAGAATATTCCATTCACGCAGGATCTTGTCGAGAGATTCTTTGAGTTTTACCAGCCTTTCCTCTGTATCCATGCACGCAGCGCTTGTGTCAATTACAATCCAATTTTCCAGTCTTAATACAATGCCTTATGTGTGTTCACAGAGTTCACTGTAATCATTCCTTTTATCCACAATGGCCATGAAGTACATGTTAGACAGTGAAGAACGGTCAAATGATGCGAGGCGCACATGTGGCAGAAACCCCACAGCAAGTTTGAATTGGTTTGCAGACAAACTTTATTTATATGTGACCTGTTTCTGGGATTACAGATACAAAGAAATGCTTGCAAACAAAGTATTTGGCGAATAACATAGTTTTCATATTTGAACAATGGTTGCTAAAAGGAAATCTGAAAGAAGTCCACAAAAACCAACCAAATCACATCTGAATTATATCCACAGTCCTATTTCTGTGCAAAAAAAAATAAAAAAATTTAAAGTTATTTCTTCAGGTTATTTGTCCCAAATATGCAACTGTGTGAAAGACACAATTTTACACTAACAAAACTAAAACTATGGACAAGCCAGTGTTTGTGCATGTTTCACTGGCCAATCCGGGACAGCGTAAATCTCATGTTTCATTTGACTTAATTATATTTGGGTAAACTTTAGACTGTATTTTTGCACGGTTTTCATTCCTCAGAACAAAGAACTGAATTCCAAGAACTAAGATGGAACGGGCTAATCCCTGAGATTGCAAAAGGACCCAATCCTTTCAGTGTTTATGGGAGAATGGACTGTGGCCCTAAAGTTTATGGGTTCAACTATTCATTTTAAGTCAGACAGTAAATTTTCTTTATTCTAAGGTGCATTTCCTCATTTATAGTTCCTTAACAATCAGTTGATGAGCTTGTAAACTTGTATCTTCGTCCCAAGCTTTTGTTTTTTCTCACACACAGAAAAAATCCAAGTGAACCAAAGTGTGTTATTTCCAACCCCATGAGACTTTTTCTACCACTCCCAGCCACATGTGTCTGGAGCCGGAGCAACAAAAGTGAATATAGGAAGAACGTGCTGTGTTCTGGAATATTGGAGAATGTAGAGATTTTACATTCATTTTACGGCTAGTTGTAAGGCTGTACAGACCAAACCGTCTGTCATACTCTGCTGCGTCACTTAATGCAAAGGAAGTGTGGCTACAGGAAGGCATCTGTTTGGTCCACACCTGAGTGCGATTGCAGTTTGTTGAACCACAGTTTGATTTAAGAGTACAAAAGGAGGACTGCTCTTCACAGTCGGTTTGAAAATACCAAGATGACGACTCAGCTCAAGGCTTTATAACAGGACTTCATTGTGTATCTTCTATTACTGGATATGGTTAGTCCAACTTCCCAGAAGAAATCAACAGCACTGGCCTTCAACTTTTCCAATTCACCCCAGTTGTACTTTGATTAATTAGGATATGAAACAGATACACAATGAGTCGGTGTGGTTTAGACCAAGTCGGTCTACGCTTTCCATGTATGCAGTCCATTGAACTAAAAGTCCTATGGACTTCCAGTAGGTATACTGCCGTACTGTGGTTTTAGCACAGCTAACTTTGGAGGAGTGATTGTTACAATCAACAGCACATTAACATTTTTAGCTAAATATTCAATCTAAACTGGCAACTGCTCACACACGCCTAAAGACACACAAAAATAATTTACACAGTAATGTTGTATTTGATCTCATCGAGATGAAATAACTCAGATTTATGAGTTTCCTTCCTCATAGTTTATGAAATCTTTGCAGCCATTACACAGCAGCAGGACTGATGGGTGAGCTCCATCTGTAGCCTCTAATCTGAGGGATGTTCTCCACATTTCAACACTGCTGCACAATTATGCAAACGTTACACTGTGGATAACTCTATTAGAGTTCATCGTTTATCTACCAAAGGGTGTGCAAAATGTTAGGTGTTTTTAGTCTCATAGGTTCTAGTCCTTGGTGTGTTTAGCTCTTTAGCAAAGGTTTCATAAAGGAAATAGTATTTTCCTTCATTTTTCTCATTTTCTGTTGGTGAAAAGAAAATGGTTATACAAAAGTTGTCACGGCTGCCGAGGTGAGCCGTGTGGTATTGAAGGGAGAAAGGACCCAAAACGCAGGCAGTAGATGATAATGCTGGTGATGTTTTATTTACACAGTGGTGAGAAGGCAAAACAGGCGAGAGGGAAGACAAAACTAAAGACCTAAACTGGGAAAGCTAAATGACAAACCTGAGAAAGTACCAGAATGGGGTGAGAGGCAGAGAGACACGGACGAGGGACAGGACACCGTGGACCACAGAGTAACGCAGACTGACACGGAGTAACGCAGACGAACTAGCAACAGGCAGGAGAACACACAGGGCTTAAATACACACACCAGTAATCAGGGGATGAGAGACACGAGGTCAACACAGCTGGGAGGAATCAGAGCTGACGGGACAGGGGAAACATAAATTGAACACACTCACATCAGACAGAGACCTTCACAATAAAACAGGAAACTCAGACACGAGGAACCAAACAAGACACAGAACTAAACAGACAGATTCACAAACAGACGGGGTGACACCATAGACAGACAGAGACACAGACGCAGCCTCAGAGGCAGACCGAATATAACACATAGAACTCAAACAATAATAATCATCATCATAATAAACTAGAAAATGATAATAAACTAAAAGCGCTGGGTCACCGACCCAGGACCATGACAAGGCAAGCTTTCCCAGATGAATGTGCCTGATCCCATCTGCCGGTGGATCACTGACTTCCTGACGGACAGGAAGCAGCATGTGAGGCTGGGAAAGAATGTCTCGGACTCCCGGACCATCAGCACCGGCTCCCCTCAGGGCTGTGTTCTTTCTCCTCTGCTCTTCTCCCTGTACACCAACTGCTGCACCTCCACCCACCAGTCTGTCAAGCTAATCAAGTTTGCAGATGACACCACCGTTATTGGACTCATCTCAGACGGGGATGAGTCTGCCTACAGGAGGGAGGTTGAACGTCTGGTGTCCTGGTGCAGCCACAACAACCTGGTGCTGAATGCCCAGAAGACAGTGGAGATTATTGTGGACTTCAGGAAGCACACAGCCCCACTCCCCCCCATCATCCTGACTGACACCCTCATCACCTCTGTGGACTCATTCCGCTTCCTGGGTACCACCATCACCCAGGACCTGAAGTGGGAGCCCACCATCACCTCCGTCATTAAGAAAACCCAGCAGAGGATGTACTTCCTGAGGCAGCTGAAGAAATTCAACCTGCCAACACGGACGATGATGCAATTCTACACTGCAATCATCGAGTCCATCCTCACCTCCTCCATCACCGTGTGGTACGCTGGAGCCACTATCAGGGACAAACAGAGACTGCAGCGTGTTGTGCGCTCTGCTGAGAAGGTGATTGGCTGCAGACTCCCATCTCTGCCGGACCTGTACACCTCCAGGACACTGGGGCGTGCAGCTCGGATCTCAGCTGACCCTTCTCACCCTGGACACAGTCTGTTTGACCTGCTCCCCTCAGGCAGGAGGCTCCGGTCTATTCGCACCAGAACCTCTCGCCATAAGAACAGTTTCTTCCCCTCTGCTGTTGGACTCATGAACAATAACCGTATGACTGTTCCCACCACTAACACATGACCCTACGCTGTGTTCACTGCATCATGCCATGTTTGGCACTGATCACCACCTGCACTCATGTATATATCTATCTACTTAGCACTTTTAATTCTTATTTTTATTTTTATGTCTATATAAGCGTTATATGACAGTACGTTTGCACTAAGTACCGCAGCAATTTCCTAATGTTGTAAACCTGCTCAACATTTGGCAATAAAACCCTTTCTGATTCTGATTCTGATTCTGAAAAGTTATACAAAAAAACAAACAAAAAAAACCCCTCTTCTGTTCTTGTATCCCGTGACCAAACTTTTCAGAAAGTTTTGGCCAGACCAATTCTTCTGACAGTTGTCTAGCAGGCAAACAGACAGGAACAGCATGGCCCCACTAACTAAAGGAGAACATAATCGCCCTGACTCAGAATAACCAGAATGAACCATAACCTGAAGTTTGAAGGGAGGAAATTATTCTCTCCGTCCTGTCTTCTAGCACTGCAGGCCAAAGACTTCCAGAGGCTCCTCATTTGGCTGTGTGTGAATCCATGTGTCTATGATTATTTCTACATCTCAAAGCAAAATAGAGTCAATTATTCACAACCTTTAACTTACTGAAAAATTCAAAACAATATATTTTGTAACCAGTTCCTTTTCAAAGCAGTTAAAAGTCAAACGTGACTGTAAATATCTACAAATCCTACGCATCAACACCCCCGCATCACATGCCAGACTGACATAAAACAAGACGTTGACTTCAGCAAGCAGTCAGCCCTCTGCTCTCCATGAGTCTGCACCCACAGAGGAAGCTGCAGAGCTCACACAGCATCTAAACCTGAAGAAATCATGTTTCCTGATTGCTGAATGTACTGTGTGAATGATAAGGTTTTCACTGTCGGGGTAATGTAAATCTGTTATTTTAGCCTCTTTCTGTGAATGTATGATGAATTAGCTCACCTATTGCCAGCTGGGATAGGTCGTGTTTCTTTTTGAAGTTATACCATTAGATGTAGTTTGGTAGAAAACGAAGAAATTTCTCATCATCTCTGATATATCTGAGTTGTGACATGAACAGGTGTGAGACACATACTGTATTTAAAAGATGGAGCTAGCTAATCGGAGAGCAACCATCAGTTTACGTGATGAAGCTTTGAATTGAGCATTTTTTTTGAGGCTGCTCTTAATGCTCCTTCAAGGGAGTGTTGGATCTGATAAGCAGGGGTGAGACGACCTTCCAGCCTATCCTGTGCCGTCATGGATCTTACTCCACATACTTCCCTGGAGGCGGTATGCAGCACATCCTCGGTCAAAATGGGGCCTATCTACCCTTTAAAAGCAAAGGGACCAAACTTGAGTTATCAATCCATTCAAATATTAGCATGGCAGCAAACAGGCTGACACCCAAAACTGTGAAACTAATAGAGCATCGTGGGGATTAGTAGCTGTATGAATTTCAAATTGCAATCCCTTACACCACTCGTAAGTAAAATTAATCACATTGCTGGAACATGCTGCTGCCAAGACACTGCAGTCCAGAGTTTGAATGACATCTGGCTATGGTGCAAAGTCAGTGATATTAAAAGGAGGCTAAGTGAACTATATATATGTATATATATTAGTTCATTTACATCTTGAGTATAAAACAAAGAATGTATTTGACATTTTGAGCACTCTTACAGTATTTTAATACAGTAAATCAGAGGTGGCAGAATAATCAAAGCAGTTCACACTTAATTATCTAAGTGTAAGTGTTTCTCTGCTGCTAGCACTTGCGAGAGCCTTTTGAATTCACCCATACTTTCAAACATGTCAAACTTCTATTCTCGCCCCAAGACCTCATTTATATACTGATACCCAGCCACGGAGCTTAATGATGAAGAACAATAGCTGAATAACCCTGTCATTTTCAATCAATGGGCAAAAATGCCTCTTGTCGTAGAGTTCAGAAGATGAAGGATATTTCAAACAGCGAATTCAGTAATGAGGTTCTTAAGATACTGTGAGGAGACAAGAGGCAATTAAATTCCCAGAAATAAGGATGGGGGAAAGGTGTTGACTGAACAGACTGCAAAGATCGCAATTTGTTCTGAGCATGATTTTCGTTTTTGCTTTTCTGTTCCTACTGTACTAGTTCGCTTTGTGCATCTCAAAAGCTTTGTGTTTCCTGCCTCTTCCCCGCCTCCAATTTTCCACCAAAAAGTTCTCTCGGCTTCTAAGTAATCGTAAGCAATACATTGGAAATAAATTGAGTTGTCAGTGGGTGATTGCTTACGTCTGGTTTAGCCATCTCATCTTTTCCTCTCCCACCATGCCCCTGGACTTCCCACCATCCATGTATGTCCGTGTTCTGTCTTTCAGTAGGTGCCCCTTCCGTAATCGCATCTCTCTCCTTTACCCTCCTCTTATTCCTTTTCTCCTCCTATCATTTTGGTGATCATTTTCTTTCCAGAATGTGTTCTTTGCTTCTCTATTACACCCATTCGCCAGTCTTCTTACTCTCCCTGCTCTCTCTTCCGCGTTCCCTGGCTGTGAGGTGATGTATGGTCCCTGTCAGCGGCAGAATCAATGGGACGCCGGTTGTTTTAATTTAGCCTGGAAGCCCAGCGGATCCAGATCCTCAGTGTCATGGAAGAGCGATAGCGGTGGCCTTTCTCTTCTGTTTTTACTCCCCTCCCTCTGTCCGCCCTGGCTCGCTGCATTGATCAACACTTAGCTCCCTTTGGACAAAGCTCTGTGGAGGCCTGCGCCATCTAAAGGCCTTAGAGAACACCTCGAGTCTGTTAACATGCTCTGGATGTGCATCAGCACCAATCGATGAGTCACCTCACAGCCTGAGATCCCGGCTGCTAATACATGTTAGCAGTCAAGTGTGGTGACACGCCAATAGACGGATGGTTGAAGCTGTCACCTGTACTGATGTGCTGTGGGCGCACATTTAATAGTTAAGTGGCAAAGATATTTTCTGTAACATTTAACAGGTTTGAGAAGCATGCATTTTCACCGCTTAGGCTAATGTGCTTTGATATCAAACTCAAGAGCTGCAAAAACATCCGGTTGGACGTATAAACAATTGACAATGGCTTAGTTGGGAAAAGGTTCGACGAGCTTCATTTGAGCCAAGATTTGTGGCTCATCAGGCACATTTTCCCTGACAGCTCCTCCTCTCCTTCTGTCTCAAATAATTTACCTTCTTTTTGTCATCCCCCTTCTCCGCCACCCATCATTAATACAAATCATTTCCTCCAATATTCCCCAATGCCAGGCTTGAGCGAAAGCCGTCATGCGAAGCTCCCATCATGGGCTAAAGTAATTAAAGTCGCTGCTTTGAAACAAAAGGCTGGCTAGAGAAGAGCTTTGGAGAAAAAGGAAGAAATGTGCACAGCGAGAAAGGGGGAGGCAATCAGGGAGGTGGGTTCCATTACAATGCTTCTGTTGATGAGAAAATATGCTGTACACAAAGGTCGTGGACGAGAATTATTGGGTTTTTAACAGGAGTATGCACAATGTTCTGCAGAAAACGCAGAAAAGAAAAATAGTTCGGGGTTGTGCACGTTGGCGCTCGAGAAATTACTAAAATAAGAGAACAGTTTGTTCAACAGGAACATTATTATGGATGCTGACTGATAATTGTTATATAGTTTTCAACTGAAAACACAAAAGTTTGTTATTTTTTAAGCATTTCTTTTAGTCACTCACACTTTCACCCTGCCAAAGTAATAGGAAGTCTTTAAGCACCATGTGAAAATCTTTGTTGTTTTATATATTGGTACAAATTTAACACTTATATTTGACCTTAGAATATTTTGGTATACAAAGGACTTTGTTTTTGACTTAATGAAAAGAGCACAGATTCTTTAGCTGCAAAACAAGCCCAAATCATCACCCCTCCACCTCCGTGCTTGACAGTTGGTTTGAGATGTGTGTGCTGATGGCTGTGTTTGGTTTTTACCAAAAGTGGTGCCATGAATCATTGATTGATTGATTGATTGAATCTTTATTTTGAACATGTTAAAAAAGTACAACAACATAGAATTAAAAGAGACAAATAAACAAAGCAAAACAAAAAGAAAACGAGCAACCACAACTCCAAATAACTTTCATGTTCAAAAAGGAGCAGGAAGAAGCATAAGCTTATTTAATCCCACCCCTTTTCCACTATCTAGTAATCAATAGACTACAGAAATACCTCCTTGCAATTACATTATATGTCATGTGTATTTTATTATTATTATTATTATTATTATTTTATATATATACATATATGTTTCTATCTATCCATACACACATATACACATTTTCAATAACCCCATTAACACCTCAAAGGATACACAACCTACAAATATATATATACCCATACCAACATACCCATGCACCCGTACACACATAAAAATATTAGACAAGAACACCCTATCAAATCTCTACCTCTTCCCTGTACCCTGTAAAAACCATCTCCTTAAACCGCTTTTTAAACTGTGTCATGCTCGGACATTGCTTTATATCTTTACTTAGTCTGTTCCACAGCTTCACTCCACACACAGAGATGCAAAAACTTTTTAATGTTGTACGGATACGAGGATCCAAACAGCTCCGCTTTGGTCACAAATAGCATTGTTGAACCAGTGCTGTGGTCTGCTCAGAAGTTGTCTTTAGAGGGAAGAGTCTGAGAAGCACTTTAATTTTTTGTAGTTTTTATTCCAATTTGTCTGACCATTGCGTGGGCTGACATAGGGCTGAATTTGCTGGGACATCGACTACTGGGAAGACTGGCAACCGTCTTGAATCTTGAATCCACTTGCGAATAAGTAGAATAAGTTTAATCACTGTAGAATGATGGACTTCAGTGATTTGAAAATGACCTTATAACCCCTCCCAAACCGACTGGAATTCTTCTGCATAGATGCCAAATTTTTGTTAAATAAATAAAACTAATGTAATATATTATTTTGCAGTTCATCTGAGGTTGTATTTACTCAATTTTAAGACCAGACAATGCCGACGATTATGACGTTGTGATATGTTAACTCACAGAATGTATACCTTTTTTTAACCTTGGCTGTACATGTATGTAATTTGTGTAAAAATCAGAGTGAAAATGCAACCGGCCAGTCAAATTAGCATTTTCATTTTCTCATAATTAAATAGCTATTCTCTGACTATATTCATAAATAAAAATGGGAAAGCTATTTAACATTTCATTTTTAAAGTTGTACCCTACCTTAAAGTGGCCGATATTCAAATGTTTATTCAATCTCGAAAATGAAAATGCAGTATGAACAATGCAGCATAATTTCCTATTTGTGTTAGCGATATTTAAATCGCAACTCAGAGGTGAATGCAATTTTCTTTTCCTTTAACAGACTTAACCTGCTGTACACTGGAAAATAATCTCGTCTTACTTTTCAATAATGCTTAAACTAAAAGCTGCAATAAAATCTGAGGAAAATTGAATGTCTTTGTACTTTGACTGGGGTGCTAAATATTGACTATAACAATACATGAAATAGTTGCAAAAATACAGTAGTATACTTTAGTTGAAAGGGTCAAAGTCCTTGAATATGATAAATGTGTCACACAGTGGAAATTTGTATTTATCTTGTATATTGTTTTTATTCTGATTTTTAGTGTTTATTTATGAGTGTCGTTTTATTTGCATGGTTTTATTCTGTTTCTATTTTTAGTGTTTTATGTGACATAGTTTTTAATCCATGCCTCAGCAGGTGGTAGCAGGCTGTGTAAAGACCTTTTAAAAGCAGGCTAGCTTAGCACTGAAGGAGGGAGGCCCAGACTGGAAGAGGACACATGACCAGCGTGACACGGCGACCCAGTTCGGACAGCGAGAAGGGCGACAGTGGGAGACGCTGCCTGTAATTGACCGCCGGGCAGAGGTGTACCTCTGCCGGCATACGTGAGTAACGCTTTCCCCACTGTCGTATGCTGGGTGCAGTCGTGTTGGGAAAGGGTTGCCATGGCTATAAGCCAGGGTCTCTTCCGGGACGAGTTTTCTGGCCCCTATTTGTGTATTTGCAGGGTGCTGACGCAAGGGGATCCATGGTGGCATCGCCTGGAGGATTCCGGTACGAAATGGAAGCTGGACTGGGATGTGGTGGGCCCAGTAGGAGGACAAGAGGCAGATAGGAGGCTCCTCCTCGTCGGCCTAAGACAGGGCTGGCATGGACTTTACTCGTGCAAAGGAATTTCTGGCTGCTGGTGGACCCATAATGCATCCAGGGTTGTGGGACATTACATCAGGGTGTTTTAGTAAATGTAGAAAATTGTATTTTTACTAGTTTTAGCATTGGGTTTGTTTATTTCGGGGAGGTTTTATCGTGTATGTTTTTAAGGGTGTGTGGTGTGTTTTTCTTTTCTTTTCTTTTCTTTTAAAATATTGGTGTTCCCTGGCCTACTAATAAACGGTTTCTGATCAGACCTGCTTCATCTTTGTGTCCTTGGTACCTGACTCGCTTGCTCCCCCTTGTATTTTAAAGAATCTTTCTTTTTAGCACGACATTCTGGCGAGACCGCTCTAGTGTCCCCGTTTGTTACAAATGCAGTGGAATTGTTTCAGTAGACAAAGCAGAAGAAAGCATATTATATTGTAGCTCCAGACCTAACAGTAAATGAAATACTGTACTTCAAGCAGCAGGTAAACTAACTGTACTGTCATATAAAAATCAAGACAGTGTAAAACTGTAGTTTAAGGACATAACAGTAGTATGAGTTTTAGCATGTGGAAGATGAAAACAGCCAAAGCACCACCATTGTCCCTGTGACAGTCAAACATTTCTACGTGTGACTTGAATAATGCTGTATTAACCCTTTAAGACCTACCATAGAACCAAGTCCGCCAGAGCTTATATTATATTTTTACATGCTGTGGAGCCATTTTTGGGAGCATTTCAAGTTGCTATACATCAATATAACCATTACAGCCTAAATTTTAATAATATATATGCATTAAGTGCATAGTAATTACATAAATTGCAAAAAAGTGCAATAAACTACAAAAAAATTGAAAATCGTTTTTGTTTTTTTAACATATATTTCTAGTTAGAGAAATTTAAGAGGCTTATCCCTCAAAACTGTAAATACAAAAAAGTTGCACAAAATAGTTTCCCACAACAGGAAATTTATTTTGAGTGTCTTCAAAGTTTTATTTTTGAAATACACCAATTTTTATATACTGCAGGAAAAACGAAAATAAATATTATTGTGCAAATTTGCAAAAAAGCAGCAGATGCATCAAAATAAACTATTTCCAGCAGTGCAATATGAGTCCTAAGCATCCCAGAAACGACACAGAAAGTCATGAAGTCAAAGATAACTTTTAAAAACACCAGTATAGGCTCATGAGGCCCTGATGGTAAAAAACTACATTTCCGCAAAATGATGTCACTTCCGGTTTCGGGCAGGTCTGGGCGGACATGTGATAATTCACGCTGATGGTCGTAGGAAGTGTTACAAACAGCTGATCGGATCGGCAAAGCCTGTTTCTGGAATATTATGTTTTTGTTGCTGCAAGTGCTTTTTATGCAGTTTTTGCAAAGCTTTATGTGGAAGGAAACTGTGACCGAGGACAAGCTGATGGCATAAGATGTAAGTACAACTCCTCTGGTTTCATATGCAAAAAAATTATTGCGCTAGCTTACGTGGTTGCAGAGCTACCGGGATTTAAAAATAGTTACGCAAAACTGAGCGTGCGGCTCCGACCGGCTTTAAAGGGTTAAATGCTAAATGGGGGTTTGTTTCCTATTTCCAGTGTATTTTTTTTTTATTTCAATTAAAATCTGAATATGATACACCTTTGAAAATAAAATGTCAAGGAGATTTTTCAGTGTTATCTAAGTGTGGTCATAGGACTCATCTAAGCACGTGCAAATCAACAATAGCATTTAATTTAGCCTTACCATTTCAGTACTGTGACGGTCTTGTTCTGCAGCCATCACCAAAGAAGAATGAAGATAATGTTTTAGATTGGACACGTCAGACTTCTGTCCTTAATGAAGCAGAACCTAAACCTAAAGGAGCAAGGGTTTAGTTTCTGTTACTTGGGATAGGGTTGCATGAGATACTAAAACAAAGGTTAACATGCTTTTACCGTTCACTTACACAGAATGTAAAATCAAATCATTTACTTTAATGATAAAGTGTCTATGTGACTAACGATCTAGGCAGTCTGTTTTTCTTTTTTTGTTTCCATTTTCTCTTTCTTTCTCTGGCCTTGCTACCTCCTTTCTCCCAGGTGGAGTTGTGGGCTGGCTTTTTTTGCTGGACCCACCTGCTGATGGAGCTTCTGATTTTCTCAGGCCTCAACCATCACACCTGTTTCTCATCTCCTAGCAGCTAGCAGTATTTAAAGACTCGCTTGTGTCTCCTCTCTGTTGGATTGCTGTTGGTTCTGTGGTGGTAACTGGCTGCTTTGTGTCCTGTGCTACCTTCTGCCTGTCTCTTCTATCTCATCTATCTCCAGTTACTCATTTGGTGAAGGGATGGCTGAAGCTTCCTCTTTGCCATTGCAGCGTTTTTTGTAGACTTAACTGACTTCAAACCTGGTGCCACACTTACCTGTTTCCACAAGCCAACAGCCTGTTATCAAAGGTTACTGCTGCTCTCTTCTACTACTTCCTCTAGAGTTCTTGGGCCACTCTGTAACCCCTCCTTAGCCTGTTGAAAGAGATAACTAAGTTAGACTGGAGCTCAAATGCAAACCAAGATCAATCCTGAACTGGTTACCTCTGGCTAAACCTAATTACAGTTTCCTCCCCGGCAGAGTGCCCTCCTCATTCCTGTAAACTGATTTACCTGCTGTCAAGTTCTCTGTTTATGAATCTTTTAAATCTGTCGGTTTCTTAAAGTTTCTTAAATCCAACAATTTGGTAAAAATGACACTAAGTTTGAAATCTTTGTCAAATCTTTCTTTGTGTAACTTTAGGACTTTACAAGCGCTCCTGTGCATACTGGACATGGCTTCTTTATTCATTAAAGTAACCGCAGTAGCAGTGAGATCAGATTTTATTGCAACATAAGTAGTTGTAGATAAGTTATCATTAGGCTAATGATTAGGCACATGGAATTATGCACATGAAAAGACTGTTAAGTTGGCAGATTTAGTATTATTAGTTAACTCTCATTATCATTAAATTATAATGGTAAAATCATTCACATTGCAGTAATGGTAAGGTCTCGGATGGAAAAAAAGGAAAATTTTGAAAAAATGACAGGCCGTGGAGGAAAAATGACAGTAAAGAAGGCGGCGTGGGCCATCGGGTGGAAACTAACACGGTGGGATATGACAGAGTGAAAAGAGGAAGGCTGCCATGATGCAGGATGGATGATTGTAGGATAGGGGTGTTGAAGGGAAGTCGGCGTGGTGTCAGAGAGCACCTGCTCGTGGTCTGCGGTGCACTCCATTTAACATTACAGCACTGTGAATTTGTCAGAGGGACCCAGGCAGAAGAGCTGTTAACTGTTATTTCAAGCTGTCAGCTTGGATCTGTGTCACACAGTGCCTCACAGGGCTCCCATGTTTGTGACGCAGGAAAAGAAGAGTGTAGGTGGTACGGAAGGAGGGTGAGACCTACAGAAGAAAAGAATCAGCATTACTATGAATAAGAGAGCCACTCTGCTGCTGTCACTTTTGAAAATAAAGTAAATAACAGCATTATTAAACCTAAATACTGTACTACTAATACTAAAAGTGTTGGCTAGCTAACCCGATTTTAACCCTGAGAAGAAATATTTTCTTTCTGCTGGGGAAATTGTTTAGTAAGTGTGAAAACCGTCAAGGTTTCATATTTCTGAATGAGAATTTTTCAAGCCAAACAAATAGAATAAATAGGAAATAGGATCTACAAAGGATTCTATGTGTTCTGTATGATAAATTCAAGCTTTTTTTTTTTTTTTAAGTAAAAATACCATAGGAGTGTGATAAATGCATGTCCTTGTATATAGAAAAACAGATAAGACTGAATAAACACATATAGGAATTATGATCACCTTCAATTCCTTTTGATCTATTCCACCCTGCAGATAATTTGTGACAAAAATAGCATTTACCTTAAAGCGCATAGCAACAGTGTGCAAAATGTCACAAGCTACACGATCAGACATGGATCGTGAAAACAAAATGATTTGTCAGATTTTTCCAATTACAGGTGTAAATTTTTAAATAGCTGCCATTTGATGAAAGCGGTTAGTATCGAAATGATCTTAGGAAAGGGCACAAGGGCTCGGTAGTCTTAAAATAAACCAGTACAGTGTTTTTCGATTACATCTTCTATTCGAAGTGTTTTTAACAGCTGCAAAATGGACATTGTGCAAACGGGGATAAAAGGGGAAAAACTCACGTAGGCTCAGTTCAAAGGCATCCACTGTGTTGGAGCAGCAAACATGAAAACTCAAAAGGAAAAAGCAGTGCTTGAGCGAAAAGTTCCTGAATACTGTCTCGCCACAGGGTCAACTACTGTCAAGTTTTCTATGAGGGCATGTTTTTTTTAGCCATTTTAACAGTTAGAGTTTCTGTGACCGCAACAGAGCTAAACAGATTGGCATCTTTGAGAGCATGCTCTGAAGTGAAGTAATAAGGGATCATCTAAGTCACTTTCTTAGTCATCATAGTGACTTAAATCTACAGTACTCATATACTACAGATGCCTGTGATGAGCTTGATTAATAACAAATGAATAGCAGCTGCAGAAATCAGTTTGGTTTTGCATTAATTTGTAACCTGTGATGGAGTTTACTTGCATGTAACCCTTCAACTCAAACAGCATACATGTATAATACAGAGGCGTGTGGATGTTAAGGCCCTGTCCACACCTATGCAGGTATTTTGGTAAATCTTTCTGGGTGGAGATTTTCAGAAACTCACTGGATAAGAAGAACGGAGACGTTATCATTCAACATCATCAGTCATGTGTGTGACTTTACCTCCTTTTTTGAAGTCGGACTGTTCTGTGATATTGTTTGTAATCTTTTGATAGACCAGTATTTTTATTGGGGTAGCATTATGTCGCTACCTGTTGCTTTTGTCATGCTCTTCATAGCGCTTAACATTTTTTGTGTGTGTTTTATGTGTGGACAGAGTTATTGTTCAAAACAAAAAAATACACATATATGTGTGGACATAGCCTAATCTGCAAGAAAATCAAGACACTGGTGCTAGCTCTGGTAATGTTAGCCTTCTTTCAAATTTATCTTGCTTTGTGTGAGTGCAGTATTCTGGCAGGTGTGTTGTTTTACATTATTCAGCTACTCTTATATTGTTGTTTCTCTTGTTTAATCGTCTTGTACATTATGTGTCTGTATCTTTTCCAAATCAAATCCAATAAATTATCAGTTACACAAGTAAGATGAGGTTACTAATAAGTTGCTGGGTTAAGCACAGAATCACTGTTGTTTAAAACTTAATTGGGGGCTTTTTGTTTCTTGCGGCTGCTGTTCTTTCTCCTTGCTGCTTTCAAAGTGCTATGTGTCCTTGGCTCATAGGTACTTCACATTCATAGTTAGCTTGGATGATTGAAATTCATTTGTCACTTCCAAGTTTATTTCAAAGACAAAATGAGTGGTCAAATCTCATCATCGATATCTAGAGCCAGTAAACCTTTTTTGTTGGCATTAAAAAGCTATCACTGGGAATGCATTGTCAGTTCTGAGACTGAAAGCCGTGGAGCAATTTAGTATGGTGATTCATTAGCAAAAATGTAGTCGGAGAAGTGGAAAGTTCTTTGTGTGATCTACTAGCAGTGTGCTAATTTATAAACAAAGATGCAGTCAGTTCCCTTCAGTAGTTGCTTACAAGGAGCAGTGCAAAGATAATACTATATAAGCACAGGTTTTATACATATGTTTCTTCTGAATACAGTGTGGCAAGATAAATGAGAGGACGCTGAAGAAGAATCAGCATCTTTGGGGTTTGATATGAGGATAAACTCTTCTGATAGAAATTGCTGGGGACCGTGTGACGTATGGAGGACTGAAGTGAAGAGCAGGATTTATCCAGAGAAAAGCCGCATCATTACTTGCTATTCTGCCATATAAACAGCTGACCTGTCGTATAGAGAAAAACACCAAACATTAGTTACTGTCAGATGACAAGCTGTCTGTGTGCTCATGAAAATCCTGTGCAAAGTGCGTAAATGTTCATATTGCTCTGGTTTTGTTGTTTTTTTAGTTTTTTATTGAAAGGCTGTGTGAGGTGCAGATGCTTATTAAAGTCAATATTACAAATTGCAAGAATCAGATAATAATCTGATACACTAAGGAAACTGCATTACAAAAACTTGTAATGTAGCGCTCTGATAGAGTGATAACAAACCTGCATTAAAAGCTCTGTGTGTACACTGCTGAGAAAAAAATGAGCAGAGACGTATTAAGTAAGTAAAATATGCATGTAGAAATATGACTAAAACCGATCAGTTTAGTTCTGGTTGGTTCCATTAAAATATTTGTACTATTATTAAACAACAGAGAAGGACTGTCTGTGAAGGCTCTCAGTCATCCAGGTCATTGTAGTCTAAGGAGCTTGTAAAGACTTCCAGTCCAGCAGGTTTAGGGAAGTCATTTATGGGGTCACACTCGGACACCCCCCCCCCCCCCCCCCCACCACACACACACACACACACACACACACACACACACACACACACACACGTGTACACCTCCACATTTCAATGTATGGAACAAACGCTCACTGAAGCATATAAATAAAGGGCAGTACTCAGGGCTTAGTCTCTGAGCCTCACTCTTGGTGTGTGAGCTCAGGAGGCTGCCCTTGCTAGCAAGAAAATCAGTGTGTTTCTCCTCTCTGATTCTCTGCTGAAGAAGTATTTTAGAATATATCTCTTGACAAAGTTTCTTGAAGACTCTTCACCTCTCATCTGAGAAGCTTCTTCAGTTCTAAGACCAACTGGTGGGAGAGTCCCAGATTTTAAGCCCTCTTATGAGTGTCCCTAAGAGGGTCCTGGACCCCCCTATTGTGATTGCCTAATCACACAAGCCAAGGTGTTAAAACGGGTGTGGGTCACAATCATTTCAGTCACAAATGACCCAAGATGTGCGTGGGTGTTAAGGTGTCTGGGAAGGGATCTTAAAACTGGATTATAGATGGCAGACAGTTGGTGTCATAAGCCACCACCTCTGTTCAAAGATCATCGTTCACAGTGGACATAGATGGCTTGTTTCACTCCTTTCAAACCATCTGTCTTCTCTGTCCAAAATGTGGACATTGGCATCTTCAAAAGAGTGACCTGTCTCCTTTAGATGCAGATGAACAGCCGAGTCTTGTCCCGTTGAGGTGGCTCTTCTATGTTGTACCATGCGTTTATGAAGTGGCTGTTTGTTTGGTTTCTGCAATGTAGAGGTCTGAGCATTCCTCGATACAATGCACAACATACACTATGTTGAAAAGGACTCAGCTCCAAACATGGGGGGTGAGGACTGAGTGACAGGTTACAGGATAGGGCCAACGTTTTTAGCATTGTGCTCACAGCTGTCTTACCCCATGACAATTGCGTATGCATTCTCATGACATTTCCCTCCTAATAGTTAAACACTCCTATACTACTATCCCACGAACGAAATATTGTGCTTTTTCTCAGTGTCACGTTTAGTGTTAAATTGCAAGCTGCAAACCTTAGTAAATCACATTTGTATGATTCATTTAAATATTCTCCTCCCAAAGATTTGTGCTGTCAAAGGGAAACTCCTACACATGCATATGCAATGATACCTGTGCCCATGGTTTTCAATTGCAAAGCTGTGTTTCTTCATTAAATCTAGACAGTAGCTCTCTAATGGCAAAAAGAAGCTCTAGTGCAGACTGTTAAAAAAAAAAATCTGGCCCATGGACACAGTTATTTTTGCACTTGACCTCATTACAAATGTCTTTGTGGGAGTTTTGCTTTCAGAGAGCCACAGGATAGCCTCAACACAAGAAGAAAAGTGAGGAGATGGATCTGCAATGTTTTAAACTGTTAAACTATAGAAATCGGTCCATAACGAACACAAGTGCAGGGATACAGCTCTGCAACAACACAAATGACTTTCAAGTAGTTTTTCTTTTCTTCTTTCAGATCTGTAATATCAATTTTTGAAAAGTTTGTCACATCCCCAAAATTAATGGGGCTCAGAATGATCAAACGTGGTTTTATAAATGCCTGACTCCTACAATATAAATACCTGGCATTATACAGGGGAAAAAAACCAACAACAATAATAACAACAAGCACTCTAAGACTGCAAACCTCTGCTGTGGGAGGTCACTCTCTGGGCAGCAATTACTTTTAAGGGAATTGTGTTGAATTTTGTATATAATCATTTTTCTTTGTTCCTTTTAAAGACATTTTGTGGCGCAGTACAAAGTGCAGACTTTTGTCACAGACATAATTCTGAGTATAATTATTTTTATTTCTGTGGATTGGTACCTTTGGAGTATCCATTTTGCTGTTCAGTAAAATCATTTTAAATGTTTAATAATAAATATAAAGTAAACACATTGTTGATTACAAATCCACTTCCCTCCCCCCCAAGAAACAAAACCAAACAAAACATATTCAGAAACATTGTACATGTATTCACATTTCTATGTATTTTAAAAGTTATAACCTGTCACTGTAATGTACATAACATGTCAACTTTAACCTTTAGATCACTCTGTTGACCTTAAAAAGAGATTAGTGTCAAATGTGATATATTTTAAATCTATATAGAGTACTTTCTATATGTAATAAGTAATATAAGTTATAAGTTATGAGGTTTTCTTGCAGCATGGTGGCATGGTGGTCAACACTGTTGCCTCATAGCAAGAAGGTCCTGAGTTCAATTCCAACATCGGGCCGGGGTCTATGTGTGTGGAGTTTGCATGTTCTCCCCGTGTTTGCGTGGGTTCTCCCCGGATACTCTGGCTTCCTCCCACAGTCTAAAGACATGCACTTTGTGGGGATAGGTTAACTGAAAAATCTAAATTGCCCATAGGTGTGAATGTGAGTGCAAATGGTTGTCTGCCCCTGTGTGTTAGCCCTATGACAGCTGGGATAGGCTCCTGCGACCCTGAAAAGGATAAGCGGATGGATTTTTTTTGAAGTTAGTTGAAGACCTTGGTGGATCTAAGTCTAATTTAATGGATTGTTAACAGGACGTCACTCACAAAGTGTCTATTAGATTTATTAGAAACTGTTCGAGCTATCGCGTTTCCAGACAAAATGACAGAATGTGATGCGCATGATAACTTTCTTCCCAGGAGGAGGTGATGACAACGACAACAAAAATGAACAAAAAAACAAACAGAAAACAATGGCAGTGTGAACACATGTGACACAGTTTCTCTGTAACTTCAATAGCTGGATGGATCATGATTTGATGTAATTAACAGTTTGTTTTTTTTCTGCAGACTTGCACAGTGGAGTAGTTTGCAATACAGCAGCTGTCCTCTGGATGATACAGCTACAACTCTGATGTTGTCTCTGTGTAAAGCGAGAGAAATCAAAAATCCCCAGAGTACAAGTTAGGGACAGAGATGGTCATCAAAGTTAGAGAGAAAATGTGCAAGTATGTGACAACGAAAGTGGAGAGACACTTCCAAGGACGCTAGAGCTGTTTGCAGTAAGACGGTTAGACTTTACATATTCTTAAATATTCTATGTAAACTTTGCCGCTGTGTTGAAATAGCCTTAGAAACAACTGACAACTCAAACATATACCTGCACATTTACACCCACTGCATCCAAGGCCACCTACTATCTAATATCTAAAATATACTACTATCTAAAAATGGATACTATTGATACCAGTGCTGGTATTAGTATTGGATTAATAATTGTGTAATAGGTTTGTTACTTCACACAGCACTACCCCCTACTATGAGGCCTTGACTACAGTAGAAATATTAATGTCTATGGGAAAAGATGCTTAAGATTAGAAGAAAAAGTCCAAACAATCCAGACAAAGATCAGTTTTTATGGTTCGTGGAAAGCTGAGCCACAATACCATTTTCTGATTTTCTGTCAACCACAAATCTTCGATTTCAGTCCCGTAGCCTCCATCATTTAAAAAGTTCCTGGGCAATCCATCTATTGTTTAAAGCAGGAATGACACAGCTTCCCAGATCACGTGCCAAAAACTGGATCAAAGTGCACCTTTTATGAAGAGTGCTGAACACAAAGGCGAGCGCTGCAGCCAACTTGAAAATGTTGAGTAAATACAGTAAGAACAAGTCAAGGGAATCTGATGAATGGCAGCTTTAAAGAACCTCAAAATCAATACCCAATTGAAGCAAGCCAGCATTTGTCACAGCAAATGCTCTTCAGAGACCCGTTGATGGCTCTCAGTTTGTTTTGCGTAGAGAATAAATTAATTGAAAACATTTCCATTTATTAAACGACACAGTTAACAGAACAAATGGAATTTCCAGAAACACTCTGAGCAAAATGGAAAAAACCCAAAAAAACTTTCTTTATCAGGCTTAGGTTGATGGACACTTGCATTACCTAAACTGATCTGTCGAAAAGACAAATCAAACACAGGACCGGTTTTCACGAGACCAAGAGGGACTTGGGAACACAAGGAATGTTGGGTTTAGTATGATGGTGTGTACCCGAATAGTCTGCTGTTACCTTGGAGACAGGACACAGTATATGCACACATACATGCACCCTCAGTCACATCAGAGAAAGTGCACCAAAAGTAGAAAGAGAGGGCAGAGGAGGGGGCAGTCCACAGTCTGACATTTCAAGTTGAGTTCCTGCTACAGCGTGGAAATGTCATATTACTCGGCCAGACACATCTATCAAAGCCAGGGAGAGTTTTCCAACAGTGGACAGTAAAAGAATTATCACTTCATTACATCACCCTCTGCGAGTTTCTCTCTTCACTCGGCCTGTCTTCTTTTGTATTTGCAAACCCTCTCCCCCCCCCCCCCCCCCCCCTTTTTTTTTTTTTAAAAGATTAATCTCAACCTTACACAAATGGAAAATGCTGCCAAGCGCTATGTTTTCCCCCCATTTTCCCAGTGTATTTAGTGGATAGAATATCACTTGTGAAACACAGAAATTCAATCTGAGAGCCCCAGAAGAGTTTCTAGTACTTTTTTGTAAAAGAAACACTGATGTCTGGGGAGAAGGAGAAGTGGAAGAAAAGATAGAAAAGCAGTGGGAGTTACACTGTGGTCAGGTGCACACAAACATGCGTGCACACACATATTTTTGCCCTCGGGGTAGTCCAAAATGTCAAGAAACACACACCACACTGTCAGTCACTGACTCAAAATGGATGTATAAAGTATGAAACAGGAGCTCTCTCCCTGCAAGATGTGCCGCCACAGCATCCAGAGCACAGCAGTGGCCCTACGGCTAGCAAATAGTCATCACAAAGTGGAGCTGCAGGATTCAAGCACTCCTCCAACAGTCATCACCGCACACTCAGCCAACCTCCCCCCTACACTTCCTGCAATCATTATGGCCGGGTTAGCTGCTTAAAGGCCATGTGCTTCATTTGGAATAGACAAAAAAAAAAAAAGAAAAGCTTCCTCGGACATAATGCAGAATTATTGCTGAGGAAATGCTGTGCCTGACACTCTGCCCAAAGGCAGAGAATGTGATGTTCTGCAGAGGGGTAGACCACCAAGAGCAGTGCTGATAGCAGGGGAGAGTGAGGCAGAGAGCGCGAAGGAAAGACACGACCGATTCGATGAAGAAAATAAAATTTAAGGCAGATTTCAAGAAAGTCCAAACATCTCTCCTTTCTCTTTTCCTGTCTGAAATATTGCTATAAGCACGTGTTCAGCGTGTCAGCGATTTCTTCTACTTGCAGTCTGCTTTAGAAGTAAAAATGATTAAAAGTACAAAGTTGGTTCAAAGTTCTACCTTTTTAAAAAAATCACACCGAATCTTGGCCAAGAAAGAAATACACATGGTACATTCAAGAACTGGTAGAGCACATGTCCCATATATCGAATCCTCACCAATGTGGACTGTGGACTTGATACCAGCAATCGAATTTGGTTGCTGTCTCCATGAGGGTTATCTCTTTGTGTGGTTTCTGTTGAGAAATCCCTTTCCTAAAAATGTTGGAGTATGCTAGCTTGAGTTCAGTCAAATGCATCATGTTATGCTGCTGCAGAAGTTTTTTGTTTTACCTTCAGTTTGATTTGATATTAAATTTGGAACCCTCCCTTCTGGTGCTGCGCTGAATGCTCACATTACCGATTCTTTACGGTGGGATGAATGGATAGTCGGGCAGGAAGGTGATCAAAAACATCCCAAAAGTCTGTGAATGTGGGACTTTCTTATTCTGTAAAGCTGCACCTATGACCCCTGTGGTGGTCACAGATGGGCTCCAATGCCTTGATGGAAGATTTTGCAATTTATGTTTAATTCATAAATACAAGAAAGCCCACAGGTGCTGTGTTCTTTACAGTGTGGTGGGTGAATTATTTAATATTAAAATAGATCCACAGTCAGAAGATTTTTCCTTTCATCAAACAAGGGAGCCCTTCTTGTCAAAATAGTTCCCTATCAAGTCTTTAAGCCCAGGTTCTGGTTGCACTGAAAGAAAATACAGCACATCTGGAACTGCTGCTAAGGGATTATTCCACTTTTTCCTGTCTTGTTGGACAGAAAGTTTTTGCAGCTTTATTTATTGGATCCAGAAATAGAAAAGCGAATTCATAAATCAACCTTCAGCAATCATTGGATTAGACTTGTACAAGCACTGATTATTGAAAAGTCTCAAAAGGATTATCTGTTTTCTGGAGTGCTCACATATGAAGTGCATTTCCTTATTCTTGCATTACTCTTGTATCTGTCCCGCAGGATCTTTGCTTGGCATTTCTCCACTACGCTCGGGGGGATCTTCCATTTTGACCTCGGGACTTCCAGGTTAGACTCAGTACAGATTTTCTGTATACTATGCCGGCCACTTGGTTATGGTGTTCCATGTATGCCTTGCCTGCTAGCATCTTGCACCCTGCTCTTATGTGCTGGATCGTCTCAGGGGCATCTTTACACAGCCTGCACCTGGGGTCTTGCCTGGTGTGATAGACCCCAGCCTCTATGGATCTTGTGCTCAGAAGTTGTTCCTGTGCGGCCATGACTAGTGCCTCCATGTTGTCTTTCAGTCCAACTTTGTCCAGCCACTGGCAGGACATTTGGATGTCAGCCACTTCCTCTGTCTGCCGGTGGTACATACTGTGCAGGGTATATGTAGCTTTATATCAGAGTCTTGCAAACAGAGTTAACAGCCAGAGAGTCACATCAAAGAGCAGTGAGTGAGGCGTCCCTACACAAAGTCCCAGCAAACTTTTAGACTCTTTTGCTGAACCTATAGATACTATTGCTTTGGATGCAGTTTGGCATTTCCTCATGTTTGATCTTTTGCAGGCAGAGAAGAGAGCACCATTTGTGAAAATAGCTATCACTATATAATCAGATAAACTGATTTCCTGCTTTCCTTTTACAGCAAAAGAGACTCAAAAACACTCTTTATGCTGCATCACTGATGAGCTGTTTACCGTCAAGCTTACTGATAGGCTAGAGCTTCATGCTCCTAATGCAAAGAGATGGTAAAGAACTCATAATACCGATTTACCGGCTTTTGAAAACTTTCAATCTGAAATACAGTAAGATCACGTTTGATGATATCATAGAAAGGAGCAACACATTTTGCAAGGATGACTTGGAAGGAAGACTTTTGTCCATTTTTACATTTGACATTTGAAAACTAAACAAATAGTACAAACACACGTTTGTTCCACTTACATTCTTCTAAAACTGTTTCTGTCTGCAACAAACAACGACACAGATTAATCGCCACTTCTGCAATTGATTGAAAGAATGAGCGACTGTCATTTTAAAATAATGAAAGACCAAGTTAAACTGCTGTCTGATTTAGAGTTGCTGAAAGTGTTTATTTGCTGTGTCGTTCAAGCTTTGTCAACATTTTTAGGCTTGAAGTAAAGTCTTTTTTTCATCGCAGTGAAAGAACCATCATATAATTTTGAAACTCTTTGGAGGTCAACTCTTGTTAAGCTAAGTTTGGCCTGTATTTTGTATAGCGCTTTTCTAGTCCCTAAGGACCCCAAAGCACTTTACACAACCAGTCATCCACCCATTCACACACTGGTGATGACAAGCTACAGTGTAGCCACAGCCACCCTGGGGTGCACTGACAGAGGCGAGGCTGCCGGACCCTCTGACCACCACTAGTAGGCAACGGGTGAAGTGTCTTGCCCAAGGACACAACGACCGAGACTGTCCAAGCCGGGGCTCGAACCGGCAACCTTCCGATTACAAGGCGAACTCCCAACTCCTGAGCCACGATCGCCAGTTTGGACTCCTGATTTGTACTCGCTGTGCTAACAAATAAGAATGCTGTTATGAAACTGCATGAGGGTAGTACACTTAAAAACATAGTTCTTTTTTTAAATTCATAAATTCTTTGAAGAATGTGCATCAGAACATTAGCTTCTCACATCAGCAGAAGTTGAATAGCTTATTTTGTAAAGCAAATATTTTAATGAGCATCAAATTGCAACATTAGTTATCTCAAGGTGCTTTATAGTGTAAGGAAAAGACACTACAATAACACAATAAAAAGAGAGAAAACCCCAACAATCATATGGCCCACTATATGCAAGCACTCAGGGACCAAAAACTCCCAAAGGACCAAAGGAGACTGCAGTGACAAAGTGTCAAATGTTTAAAGCTGTAAACATCTAAACCCTGCACGTCTGAGTGTCAGCTGTACATGTTGAATGTGTTATTTGAAGATCCATTGAGTCAAGCCCTACAGTCTCTTTGGTATAATGCTGCTGAGTGACTACACTTCAGTGAATGTTCAGATGGATGGGCACAAAATGACAATAGACAATGGAGAGCTGGACATTCCCTTGGCTGTGCATGTGGTATTTGTAATTTATCACATTTTACAGTGTTGCCTACCCTAGACAGCTGAAGAAAACATTTATGTGTTCAAGGCATTAATCTTAAAGCCTGGGACTCTAACTAGTACCAACAAGTGTGCATAGAAAGTTTGGCAAATGTCAGCTAACTTTATTTATGGTGACATGCTCAGGGTTTGTGTTGCCTGAAAGCAAATTGTTTCAGGTGCATTTTTTGTTTCCTTAAAAAAAAAAAAAACTTTCAGGCGTCTGTCTGTGTTTGGGTATCTACAGGTCTTAAAGAAAGCAAAACTAAACAATGAATTTACTGTTATCCAAAAGGGCGTAAAAATGTTTTCTTGTAGACAGACAGGCTAATGGTTTTCTGTGTGATTGCTGAGATGGCTATTGACTAAAAGGAGAAACGTTTCAACCGAGGCGTCTGTGTGCTGGAGGATGTTCAGCCTTTATTTTGAAGTTTTTCATTCGGACTTGACAGAAACACTCTCAGTGTTTGCATTATGGAATGATAATTAAATATATATCGCTCAGCTGAAATTCACTTGGGGTACTAAACTAAGACCTGCGGACCGAGGTTTTCGGAGTACATTGTTACACAATATTAACATAGTTCTACAATTGCCACAAGTCATGTAAAATAAAAGTCATGATTAACTTTTCATAATATGTACTACTGACAAATTGAGACATTCAGAGACCACTGTGGAGTCTAGTTCTTTTTGCATGTTTCAGTGCCTGGTTGGTTTATTATACATAACATATCACATGTAATAATCAAGTAATTACAATACGTACAGTAAGTAATTGTTTTTGTCCACCATACATGTCACACTTCCTGTGATGTCATGATTTATTTTGAATCGTCCATTTTTTGAAGGATATTTCTAGGTTCTACCTTTTTATCAATGGCAGCTTTAGCTCCATTGAGAACGCCAAATTCTGTAACAGACTGCAGCAATCAAGTCTGTCTTGCAACACCTCAGTATGCTGTTATCAGTGCCTACTGGGCATGATTGGTATTTATCAATTTCAATCTAAGGTGGCAAATGCTCCATTTTTTCTTTTAGTGAAATCCTTCAATTTTTGTCCTCATAAATTACACTATTATTATATTTTCACTTCTTGCATGATTTACATAATTCCTTTTGCCCATATAATTAAAATGCCTCTCTAATCCTAATTAGCAATTTGGTTTTTAAGTTAGTTGGCTGCCATTTCGGCACCTTAAATACATTTCAGCTGCTTTGTTTGACATCATATCTTCATCTTCTGGTTGGTGTGACGAATTATTTACTCAAAGAAAATGATCAAAAAGCTGTTTAGTCTTAGAACTGGCTTTGTAATCCTTTCAAGGCTTTCAAGATGTCATTGGCTTTGTTTCTCAGCTGTTTCTTTCGATTGGGACGTGATGTGTTGCTTTTTGGGATTTTTTTTTTTAGCCCACTTTCAGACAGGTTCTATTTAAGTGGGTTCTTAATTCAGCAAGTCTGGCGGAAACTGCACTCAGCTTTCCAAAAACTGCGGCTTCAATCATAATAATTCATCATTTAAAAAGGTGGGGGTGAGGACAGGTGGATTAACAAGTCAGCTTGGTTAGGTTTGTTGTCTTAATTAATGAAATCATCGTTTAAAATAATTCAAATTTGGTTGATGAAATACTGTATAATCCCGATTTTCATCTAGTACGTTCACTCATGAAGTCATTACATATTCTTACAAAAACAGCACGATAAGTGCAGAAAGTGTGGTAACTATCTGTCTTCTACTCTGATGAAACTGCTTTTCAGTTATCACAGAAAGAGGTGACATGTGTCTGAATATGGATAATGCGACACATCCACAGGATATTGCATTATCCGATGCTGTAAGAATATGATATTATGACACGCTTGGATCCAAGAAGTTTAAACCACTTGTCTTTTGATACTTGAAAGAAAAATAATAATAATCCGAGCCTTTTAGCTGAAGAACAATTTCATTTGATTGGTCAAAGAGGGTCAGCTTAATGGATCGGGATTTTGAATGCAGTGCAAGTGAAGGTGGACCTGTCCTTCGAGGCGCTGATAAAGGTCAAACACGCGCAGCCCGTCCGCATGTACAGGTTGGGAGAAAAACAACCAGATAAATTCATAACTTGTCTGGAGACGGCCTTGCCAGTGTAATCCCTATTGCCTGGAGCTTGGCTTAAACATGGTTGAGAGCGTTCTCCTCCAGCTAGCCATAAATCTGTGACTTTAGCCGCTTTGGAAAGCCAACAGGATCCTCTCTCTGGCTTTTTATCTTTATGCCCCCCATTGTTAGTGAGCTGATTAAAAGGTGCTTGATTTAAAGTGGCTTTCCATTTCCTCATCTCTCCCTCTGCTCATTTAGCATTTTTCTCCCGTTCATTCAGTTTTTTTTTTTTTTTGAAAAACTCCATCTCGCTCGCTTTTGCTTGTTTGCGGGTGTAACGCTTCACTTCCTTAAGAGCATCCAATCATGGCCTCACACAGTCACACACACAGCTGAGCTCTCACACGCACCCACAGACGCTCGCTACATATACTAGAGAGGAGAGAAAGCTGGCTGCCTCTTGTACAACTCTCTTATAATTATAGAGGCTGGGATTTGGGGGAATTCATCTGCCTGTTGCTGCTTGGGGACAAAAAAAAAAAAAGTAATGGAAGAGGGGATGGAGAAATTACGGCCACACAAGTTCAATACCAGTAAACTATACCCACTATATAGTTTTTTTTAATCGTCTATTATAATTTTATTAGAGTAAAAGCCGAATCGGTTGAAGGTGAATGAGGGTGCAGAAAGGAGAATAAATAGGAGATCAGGCATGGCCACAATGTGAACACCGAGCAGCGGATGAGGCATATCGATTCTATCTCATGCGTATTAATAACGTGGAGACACTCTTTAATTTCAGAGGAAACGCTTGAGAATCACATTACCCTCTCCCAATAATCAATTTCAGGCCCTTCAGACCCTGAGTCGTGTTTCTCAAATTGGTTTAAAATTTATGCTGCGACAGGCTGAGCTCGGGCAGCGGTGACAGCAACACCTTCCCCGTCGCGATGACACAGCGGTGTCGCTGGAGAATCAGGAGGAGGACGGACGAACAGTGAGGGAGTCATGATACTTCATTAAAGTGATACACTTGGCTGATTTGTCTCTTACGTCCCTGAACCTGTCTCCATTCGTTTTTCCACCTCAGATGCCCCTTTGTTGCTCTCCTGATATTTAGACCTTTTTTTCCTGATTTCTTTTTCTATTGGATCATTACTTTTATTTGTCTTATTATAACAAAAACATGCCATTTGTCTCTGTTGTAATTTAGCTTTATACACCAACTGATTAGAAACAGTGTGGATCTGGTGAATCTTCTGCATCAGTTTGACAAAAAATAGCTTTAGTTATGTTAATGCAAACCCCAAAATCATGCATCACATGTGTCACTTGTTCACATCATTGATGAATTCACATATTTCAATTCATCCCAGATTGTTATAGTAGCTACAGCATTCAAAATGTAATCCACTCAAGGCTCACAGAACACCCAAATATATTTAAGGCCTGTGTCTAAGTTTGTGGTAGGTGTTGATTAGAGACAAACACATGCACTGAGCACCCAGAGCCACGGGGTACTTTCAACCAAAATATGCTGAAGCTTCTTCAAATAAAATCAAAATGAAAAACGAACAGCGAAACCTGAAATGTCCTCTCAAAACAACAGTGGATTTTTCACAGACATCCCGTTAAACGTGGAGGAAAATCTACCCGGGGATGTCCTTTATCTCTCCTTTTAAGTTCAGCTTCCCTGTTGGTGGTGGTCAGTCAGCTAGCTTTAGTCGGATAAGTCAGCGCGAGGTCAGGTTCAGTCGCAAAGCGCTCTTAAATCAAAGGGAAAAGTCAAGTTGCTTGGTGCGGTGCTTGAGGAGTCCAACACGGGTGGCGGCCTCCTCGTTGCCACGGGGGTAGGGAGGTGATCAGGTTCAGCGGTGGCTCACTTCATCAACGATGACTCAGATACACAGAATCATCACATCTGACTTTGACAGATAACAGATCATAATGTTGCTGTAACGCTAAGGTAAATAAATTCATTAGTTCATCTCTTATCTGTACAGTAGTTTTCACATGGAGTACATGGATTATGATTAATAAACATTCAAGGTCAATGTTTTTTTTTTTATTAATTAATTCACTAACTTATTACCTAGATTTGCTTGTCGTCTTTCAGAAAAAAGGATCAGAAAAAATCTGCCATACCATATTTTTTATCTTCTTTTTGATTTATTTTTTCCAAATGATGAGACATAATTAAAGGTTTTATAATAATATTCTTTTTAAAAACTCCAAAATAACATTTATACAAACAGAGCATGTTTTTACAAGGGCATGGAGACATAAACAAAAACAGTCTTGTCAACATGCAAAACAGAGACGACTGGGTTTTTTGTTTTGTTTTTACAGCCGAGCCACATTTAGTATACCTATTGTATGGTTGCATTAGGCACTACAGACAAATGTAGACTAAATGGACTGAAAATGGATGTCTGCTTGAGCATAAAGGTATCAAGTGTGGTTGCTACAGAGACGAGCGTTGTACATCTTTTCCAAGACAGACACAACTCTTTATATCTTATTTGAGTCAAAAGGCTGAAGCTCTCACATGAGTTTTGCATGTAAAACTTTAGAACTAACCATGCATTTTATTATTTACTTCCTCTGTAACTACTGTCTTCCAGTCGTGTTCAGGGCAAATCTGTCTGATTTACAACTTAAAACACTCATAAATATTGTGTTTTACATCAAGGCCTTTTACATCAAGGCCTTATGACAGCCTCATCTATGCACTTGGACATATAAAAGTGATGTCTTGATGCATTCTCAAGCATCCAGGTAAGTAAATCTGCATAAGTTGATTCTGGATGTAACGTTTTTAGGGGGAGAAATGTTTCGTCACTTGTCCAAGTGACTTCTTCAGTCTCAGCTGACTGCAGGTTTCCCCAATCTTATAAACAGTACATTTGCACAATGACTGAAACCAGCCCACTGAAGGAACAATGGGAAATAAGATTTTCTAACTTGAATACAAGTTAGAAAATCTTAATTCAGCAATTGAAAAGAAAGAAGACGGGTTTTTTTTTTTTTGTTTGTTTTCGAATAAACTATGACTTATATGCATTTACCCTGTGTGGCTTCCTGCATTTATAAAGACTAAAAGCAAAAGTGATTTGACTGAAAGTGCATAAGTGCATAAATCAGTGGATTGTTCAAAAAGCATGCTTCAGTATTGGAATCATGCCATTTGTGATGCAAATTATAACAGAGAGAACTAATGACTGGTTACAAATAGCAGATTAGTGTCATCCATAAATAGCATGGTGTTTGAATTGATAAAAATGCATTAAGGATAAAACTTTACCAGCATATTTGTGTGCCCAAAAGTAACCAAAGCCAAAAATGGAAAGGCCATAAGACCATGGAATGATATAACAGTAGATCAGAAAAAAAAAAAATCGAAACACCACACACAAAAACAAACATCCTATTATTAGTTTTGTTTAGTTTAGTTAGGTACTAACTAAACGCAATTATCATATTCATCATTATGAAAAACAGTGAGGGAAATGATCATTTGACCTTTTGCTGAATTTGTAAGCTTGCTCACGTACAAAGAAATGAATAGTCTCTAATTTTATGCTAGTTTCATTTGAATGGAGAGACAGAATATCATCCAAAAAACCAGAAACAAACACACATTAAATAAAAGTTATTTCACTCAGTGACTTGGAAATCAGTTTATAAGTATTTGATCTCCAAACAATACATGATTTAGTAACTTGGTGGAGAAACTCTTGTGGTGAGTCCAGCGGTAAGATGTTTTTTGTAGCTGGTCATCAGGTTTGCAAACATCTCAGGAGGATTTTGGTTCACTTCTCTTTACATAACCAATTTTTATACTACTGAGGTCTGGAGACTGGCTAGGCCACTCCAATGCTTAGTGCTTCTTCTTTAGCCACTCTTTTGTTGCCTTGGTGGTATGTTTTGGGTCATTGTCATGGAAAACCCATCCATGACCCATCTTCAGCGCTTTGGCTGAGGTAAGGAGACTCTCATCCAAGAATTCATTGTACGGTATGGTATGGCCCTGTCCATTGGCCCCTCAGTGAGAAGAAAAACGGCTTTCAAGCATAATGTTTCTTGACTGTGGGGATGGTGTTCTTTGGGTCATACTCAGAATGTCTCTTCCTCCAAACGTGGCGGGTCACACTGATTCCAAACAGCTTTCATCAGACCACGGTACTTTCTCCCAAGCCTTCTCTGGCTCATTTATGGTCACTGGCAAACTTAAGACGGGCCTGTGCATGTGCCATTGAGCAAGGAGACCTTAAAGGGGATGCAGGATTTCAGTCTATTAGTGTAGTGTGTTACCAATGGTGTTCTTGGCGACTGTGGTCCCCTCTGCGCTAAGATCATTAACAAGCTCCTCCTGTGTAGTTTTGGCTGATCCACCACCTGTCTTGTTATCATCCTCACCCCATTAGGCAATATCTTGCCTGGAGCTTCAGACCGAGAGCATTTGATGATCATTTTATATTTCTTCCATTTCTGAATAATGGCACCAGCACTTGTCACCTTCTCAATAAGCTTCTTGTGAATTGTCTTGCAGCCTGGTGTCATTCTACGATCTTGTCGTTGATGTCCGTTGACAGCTCTTTGGTTTCCCACATGGTGGTGGAGAGGCTGAAATTGAAGACAATATTCTGAACTGATGCACTTCATATATATAATGAGTTAGGATGAGGACTGTATCTTTATCTGTAATTGATTGATTAGAATCTGTGTATACATATTTCACTCAGTTATATGTAACAATTTATAACCTTTATGTTTTTTTTTTTCCAGATTTTTGGTCAGTATTTTGTCTCTCTCCATTAAAAATGAAACTACCATAACAACGAGAGACTGTTCATTTCGTTATAAGTGAGCAAACTTACAAATTCAGAAAAAATATTTCTCCCACTCTACAATAACAGTTTAGCTAGCTTAGTTTCTTCACTGAGTAACAGATACAGTAGACTAGTATCTAAAAATATATAACTTCAAAGGTCCAATTCATTAACATTAATTATTTTTCACAAGCATGAGTATCTGTAACATGAAATATAATGAAGTTATAAAATGGGCTGTTGTCAACAATGCTAGAGTTCACTGTGCACAGTTTTTCAGTGCAGTACATTGATATGCCAGCGCCATCGACAACATTATCACTCTGCCACCCGACTCCCTTTCTGTCCTCTCTCCATCTCTTTCTCTCTCTCTCTGTGTTTTCCAGCTTGGCCCATGCAGCATCCTGGCTCGCCTGGCCAAAGATAGTTCCCTTCTTTCTCTGTGACTGCCTGGCTGCTCTGCTCTAGGCGCCGAGGCTCTTTCTTGTGCAACTGGCTGGGCACTGCTCCACATGACATGTCCATTTGCAAGACAAGCCCGTCCCCTACTTGTAAAAACAGCAGCCCCCTAACCACAGTGCTGTGACAGACACAACAAAGGCAAGGAAGGAGGACGTTTTGTTTGTTTTTAAGAGCTATTGTTACCATAAAATCAGAAAGATGAGATGATAGTGTAAAAGAAATGACAGAAAACGATAAAAATAAAGAAAACGTTAAAAAGCAACGTGACTGCATTAATTTGTAGTCAATGTGAGGTTTTGTTTTTCTGTAAAATCCCTTGAATCCGCTGCCCTTTCTAGAGTTTATGGCTAAAGCGCCTCATCACATTCAGGAGTATTTACAGCTCTCTGGCCTGAGGGACAACTTATGCATTAATATGCCGCTAGGGAGGCATGACATGTATTTGCAGCATATTCCCTCAACTGCTTGCATCGAGACCAACCGCTAAAACATCCAATGCACTGCAAAACAACCAAGGGAGAGACGAGGGAAGGAGAGGAGAGGATGCGTTGTCAAGGTAACTAACACGGAAGTCAGACAGACGGAGAAATTGAATACGCTATTTTACAGCGCTGAGGATTTGGCAGTTTAGAGGCGTATAAATGTGCTGTCATAATGTTTCCCAGTGATTTAAATTCTAGCTCTGCTAGGACATTTCACTGTGGCATTGACCTGTCATTGGACACGTTATAAAGAGGAAACATTTAACTGTGTCCTCTAAAGCATTTGATTGCAGCTTACGACCTGTATCAAGCATCACAGAAGACCCATATATCACACAACAAGTCACCGAGGTCTGAAGGACAACCAGGCTGTGTGCCTGTTTTTATCGTAAACATTAAGGTAAGAGGGGAAATGAGAATCGCAGTTATATACGGAAAAACACAGGGGTCACCATGTTTCAGATGAGTTGTTGTTACTCTGTAGACCTAATCATTTCCTGATATTTTTTTACTGCATTGTAACTCAGATTAGGTCATGTGTTTGTGTTCATGTCACACTGTAGAAAAAGTGGGAAAAAGTGAAAGCAGGAATCCTTGCATCATGTGGTGTGGAGTGAGGGACCCAAATGCTTGTACTTGTAAAAACCAAAGGTGAGCCTTTATCGAGGCTGAGTCACTGTTCCAGCATCTTTCATCATCCAGCCTTTCTAATTTAGTTTTATTTAAATGTCTTCTGGTAAGTCTTAGTTGCCATGTCACTTGCTTAATGTTTTTTTTGTTTGTTTGTTTTTTTGCTTCATGCTTAATTCCTAGTTTCAGTTTGTATATGTTGTTCTTTGCGTATTTTCTGGTTAGCTACAGTGACTTGCAAAAGTATTCGGCCCCCTTGAACTTTTCCACATTTTGTCACATTACAGCCACAAACATGAATCAATTTTATTGGAATTCCACGTGAAGGACCAATACAAAGTGGTGTAAACGTGAGAAGTGGAACGAAAATCATACATGATTCCAAACATTTTTTCCAAATAAATAACTGAAAACTGGGGTGTGCGTAATTATTCAGCCCCCTGAGTCAATACTTTGTAGAACCACCTTTTGCTGCAATTACAGCTGCCAGTCTTTTAGGGTATGTCTCTACCAGCTTTGCACATCTAGAGACTGAAATCCTTGCCCATTCTTCTTTGCAAAACAGCTCCAGCTCAGTGAGATTAGATGGACAGCGTTTCTGAACAGCAGTTTTAAGATCTTGCCACATTTCCAGGGCAGCACGGTGGTGTGGTGGTCACAGTGAGTTTAATTCCCTCCCTCCCACAGTGGAAAGACATGCATTTGGTGGGGTTAGGTTAACTGGTGATTCTAAATTGCCCGTAGGTGTGAGTGTGAATAATTGTCTGTCTCTATGTGTCAGACTGCTGACCTGTCTAGAAAGTCCTCTGCTTCTTGCCCCATGGTAGCCGGGATAGACTCCAGTCCCCCTTAGTTACAGTTTCAGTTCCCGGTGGTTTATCATTTAGTTTTATCATCTTGTGTGGAAACTGAAACTCTGTTAAGTTTAAGTTCCACTCATATCATTTTCCCAGTTGTTTTGTCTTGTGTCCAGTTCCCATTATTCCTCAGTGTGTGTATAAAATACACTTCCCCGTAATGTTTGTGCTTGGTTTGGTTTCCTGTTCTCCTTGGATTTTTTCACATGTTCGACTCAGTTTCTTTTGGACTGTAACACTGGATTTGGATTAAAAGGTACATTTTGAGTTTTCATATTACCTGCTCATGTTTTATTCTGCATTATTGGTCTACAACTACACATCTAGATGACAAAATGATTGGGGGCAAAACAATAAATCCAAAAACAAAGGTAAATAAAATCCAAAATTGAGAAGAAATACAGAACTCCAGAATTCCAGGAATAATCAAGGCAGCCACATGGCGTGCACAGAACGAAGCCACAATGAACTAAGGCAAACGGAGTCCTCATGGGGTAATCGAGAAAAGTGGATACAAGAAAGCAGGGAGAGACCGCTGAAACGAATCACAAGAAAATCTGAATAAATGCAAAGCACGAGAGATAAACAGGAAGTAAGTAACTGAAAATACAGAATATAAAGATCCTAACACAAGAGCTCATAGATAAACTGTAACCAAGATTCAAAACCTAATGGAAACTGAGACCACAGAATACAAGAAAATAGTTAAATAGTCAACATCTATAACTAAGAAACTAAAATCAAGACCCAAGGAAAAACTAAACTCAACTATGAACAGATACAAAAATTATAAGCACTAGAAATAAATACTAAGGAAAAACACAAAGATGAATTATAAACAGTAAACATACAAGGAATCAGACAGAACATATTTAACAAGACCGAGAACACAAATTGTGACACCTACAGAGGTGTGGTGCAACTGAAGCACAAAGGAGTGATCAACATGATGTCAGGGACACAGTCCATCCTGCGAAGGTATTTCATCCAAGCAGAAACAGTTCACTCATAATTGCAAATGCCAACCTTCTACCAAATAATTCTTAAGGCATAAATGTTAAAATAACAAAACAAAAATACTCCACGGCATTCCCTTTCCAAAATAAAATTAAAGTGCATTTATTTTTGCAGCAGGGTTATGTTTAGAAAAATGTTATGTTTTGGTACACAGAGCTTCCCCAGGGAATAAAACCATCAGTCCATGAACACACTCAATCTTCCACCTAAGTGTGAGTGGAAAATTCTACCAGTGAAACTCTACCAATAGGACAAGTCTTCAAAACCTGGACAGACGAAAGAGCCCCTTCGACACCACAAGGAGAATAAATTGCAGCATCAAACATCAATTTAAATTCTTTCTTATAACCTTTATTTGCCTTTGGAGATGCAATTATGTCATCTAAGTCCTTATTTAAGGCAGGATATTTAGTGGCCCATAACTTATAAATCCAGAAAGCCTCCCTTTGATTAAGACTCCTCAATCTGTCACTTCTTTGTATTGATAGAGGAAAGTCAAGGTAGTTTCTTGCCATGGGGAAATTAATGTTACCTGTATGTATGCAATATTTGTGTTCTGCTAATGTGCAGAATTCTTACAGCGTGGTACTCACAATCCACCTCAGTGGCATTGGAGGAAAAGTTAGGGGATCTTTAATACCATCAGGTTCATCCTCTACAGATATCTGCACAAAATTATGCAGCATTCCATCCACAGGTTAATTAAAATAGGTGGACTGAATAATAGCCCAGTACTCACTCAGCCACACTTGCTTACATTAACTTGAGCATCTCACATTAAACATAACACAGGTCAAAGTCGCACTCCTCTCTCGAGGCTGTTTAAAATGCAGATGGGAAAACAATAGGCACCTGTGACGTGAAGGCAAAGGGCCAAATTCCCTGCGAGTACAAGAGGCACTGGCACTACGAATTCCCTAATATGAAATGTAAAACAGCATGTTTAGAATTCTCCTGACCAACAACAGCTTCATTCAATGTGACGCATTTTGTGGAACAGCGCGCGACACCCGACTGATCCTCTTTTCCTTTCTGGAGCTTTAATATCTGCGACTTTAATGGAATTCAGAGTTGATTTCCTTTTTTCATGCAATCCACTTTTAGAACACTAATGTCTTTAGAAGAACAACTATTACGGCTTTAATGAGTATACTCGT
Source organism: Neolamprologus brichardi (assembly GCF_056152115.1). NCBI lineage: Eukaryota > Metazoa > Chordata > Actinopteri > Cichliformes > Cichlidae > Neolamprologus > Neolamprologus brichardi. The sequence continues at coordinate 22,621,440 of NC_142124.1, read as the reverse complement.
TTTAAGTGATTTAACTTTGGCACTGGGTTATTTTTAAAGTTGCCTATTTCATGTTGATTTAACGTTGCGGCGGCGGTTTGGGGGCAATAACAGAAAAATACAACGGGAACAAAGCTAGGACGCGATGCTATTATGGTGTTTTGTGTTTACTTAAAAAAGAAAAACAAATGTTTGAAGGTTGAGCATAGAAGTGTCTGTGAGACGCATACAACACGCTGACTAAATCTAAGCTGAAAGATGAACGTCACTGTGTCTAGGCACAAGTCAATACGTAGAGATCGCATCAAGGGAAAGAGCAAAAATCACAGCAAGAAGGAAAATGTGCAAAAATTCAAGTGTTTTCTGGCAGTCAGACTCACACAGCAGAATCCTAGATGGAGGTAGAAGATGGTGACTGGAGCTCCTGGAGTCTGGTCGGTGGTGGTGGAGAGCAAGCAGATGGCTGATGGAGATTGTAAATGAGGCACCCAGGACATGGGGGATCGTGGATGCCTGGAAGTGGAGTGATTGCAGACAAGGTAACCAGGTATAAGTGACACTGACACTTTGACAGAGCCGAATTTGACAGCGTGGGAAACAAAGAAGTGGTGAAGAAAAAAGGCTGGCAAAAAGAGGAATACAAATTAAAACCAATTTGTTTGCGGCACTTCATTTCCTAACATCAGGGTTTTGGCTGGTTCAGGCAAACTGTGGCGTTTTAAGTGGACTGTTAAATGAGCTAATCTCATTCACCAGAGTTCTCTAGCAGTCTATTGTACGCGCTAACGCTACAGACCTGCTGAGAACCCAAATGTTACGTCAACCTGCTGGGCTCCAGCTCATAGAGAAGTGTTTAATTGGTTTCTCTAGTGCGATTCCTGTAGTCGAAGGCTGGGACACTACTTTTTATTTCAGTTTTGAATTACAAAAGGAACCTGAAAATCATCCTGCCGTGGCAGAGACGGGATGACGTCCCTGCTGACATTGGCATGGAAAGCTGGAGCTGGTTGGCGTGCAGTACTGGACAGAATATTTGCCTAGAAAGGAAAACAAATATACATTTTTGGAAAGGCATAAAAATATCAAACCTTTGTCATATTGCTTATTATGTCTCTGACTTTGAGCGTGACAAAAGATAGTATGATGTGTATCTTTACTTGCGGTGCTCAAAAAGTGCATCTATACCCACACGAACACATGCTTTTCCTTCATAATATATTATAACTGACTCTGTACACTGCATTGGTGATAGTAATAATACTGACACGAGATTGCTGTGATGCTCAATATACCAAGCAGGTGGAGAGGCACAGGCATAGCAGCAGCAGCAGCAGCATTAGTGTTTGAGAGATCACATTAATGGCAACTCTTCAAGGTTTGACAGTCATTCTCTGCTGTAGCGGGTGAACAGCCTGCAGGTCCTCGGAGCCAGATACAGTTATAAAGCTGCAGATTTAAACTGTAAAGTGGAGGAGCTTATGCGTCTTTATGCTTTGCTATTTGCATCTTCGCATGTGTCCAGCGTGTTTATAATCAGGATAATCCCACAATTGTCTCATGCATTCTAGATTCTTCTGAATGGGAAAGAATTAAGAAAAGAAAACATGGCGTGTAATGCTAATCTCATACTACAGATGAGTCGTGATCTCCTCACGACAAGCCGTGTCTTCAGAGAGTAGTCCTTTTCCTTGTAAGCTGAGTGGCCTATTGTGTTTCCTTAATAAACTAATGTCGAGCTCCAATTTCTGCTCTAATAGATTTGCTGATGAAGCAGACCACCACCAGCTGCTGCAGGACTCGCAGTATAGAGCCAAGAGCAGAGGCGGGCTGCTGGGTGGGGAGGGGGTGAGGGGGGGTGAAAGATTTTTGTGCAGACTAGGCACAGAGATCTGTATGACAGTGTAAATCACTGTAAAGACATAATCATGTGGTGGACTAAGCACAGTCTTACCATCTCAGCTTTTTGTAGACATTTGCACTACTGCAGCTGGATTCCCTTTATGCACTGTTATTCAGCTTACAATATTGTGCTAAAGTCTTGTGCCGCCACTCAGTTATTTTATATTACATGTGCAAACACACAGAATATGCAGGATATGTAGAAATGTAACAACCTTGGTGGATTTGATATGACCAGCTTTATACCTCAGTATAGTCTGAACACTCTTGGCCAAACTTTCTTTTGATTTCTTTAAGCACTCTCTAGGAATAGTTGTCCAGACTTCCTAAAAGCTTGTCTCTGTCGAGATGATCCCACCCTGGTTCAATAGTGTTGAGGTCTGGGCTCCTGGGAGGCCAATCCATGACCGACAGTGTTCTATTGTGTGTTTTTCCATCTGGGTATGTTCATTTGAAAATCAAAATTGTTGCCAATCAGAAGCTTTCCAGATGGTACTGGGTGGTGGATCAAAACTCCTTCTGCTCATAATTCCATCAATTTTAACAGGATTCCCAACATCACAGACTGAAAGCCAGCCTCAAACCATGACAGGTTTATGTATATGTTTATGACAGTTTGCACCAAATATTTAAAATTTGGATTCATCACTCCATAAGACCATAGGAGAAGATTACCAACCACTTGTTTTCAGTCTGGTTCTCCTTTTCTCCCCGTTTCCCTTCCCCAGTAATGGCTGCTTGACAGCCACCCTTCCACTTTAGATGTAGCTTCAGTGAATAGTAGATGGATCAGCTGTAAGCTTATATGGATTTAAGCCTTAAAGTTGGAAGGGTTGCATGCTTAGTTCCATGACAACTGAGAAGAATGAAACCACTTCATGAGATCTGTGCTTGTAACTAAATGTTCCATAACAAATACCTCAATGAACCTTGAGTTCCAAGATGATTCAATATCTGTCGGAGGTACTTTTCAAATTCTGCATACACATGCATTTCAGCTGGAGCACATCGAATAAGTACTATTATAATTCCTTCTGCTTGCTTATTGATCCAATAACCAAGTTTGCCTTTAAAAAATAGCCCTGTTTTTGTGAACAAATAGGGCCCAGCAGTAAACTCTGCTTTCAGTTTCCATGGCATCTGCAGGTCAGTGAAAAATGTGTTTCTAATAGATTATTTGAGCTAACTAATTAAAAGGCTGTTTAAATGCATATCAAGAGCCAGACGGGTAAGATGCTGACATTTAGTTGAGTGCAAATCCCCGACTAAACTGTTGGAACTCATGGCATCACGGTTAAAATAGGAGCCAGGATTTGAGAAGAAAGACTACATGAAACTGGTGCAGGTTTCTATCAGTACTGCTTTGAAATAAATGAATGTAGGAGCAGAAATCTTAAAAGTGCCACTGCACAATTTCAGCTTTTACTGCAATGTGTTTTTATTGGTTAAATTATTATGCGACTATAAAAATAATTCAGTCTTTATGTATACTGGAAAAGCACAATATAAAATAGGAGTATTTCATTACTATGCCCAAGACATTTAAATGTTCTCTAAACTTGCAACATGATCGATCACGCTGTGCTGACTGTCAAAAAATACCACGCGTATTCTTGGTCTCAACTGCGATGTTTAGTCATTTACACGTGAATAAAAAGGCACAATTATTTGACCATGAACAGCCTGTGCTTTTCTTAACATTTGAAAGATTAATGAAGTCCTTTGAACAAGTTTCTTTTGGTCTGGGAGTAGAATCTAATAAGAACAGATCTTCCATTTATCACAACATTAATCACTTTGGTACAAATTAATGTCAGCACAGGTGCTGTGTTTTTCATTTGCCGAAGGTATCACCAAAGTATCTGCTTGAATTTCAGGAGTTGGGCATTCATGCGGAAAAAAGAACATTTTTCTGCTCGTGACTATTTTAATTGTATTTCTCTGAATCACTGGACAGTCTGCATGTTGTTTTAGAGTTTGAAGATAATGACTGGGGGCATTTTTAAACGAAGAGACTTTGTTCAGACGGCACTAATGCACGCTTGTCTTTGAAAATTTGCAGTGATTCATCCGTTATACACAAAGGTTATGGAATAAGGCATGTTTTTTAAAGTCTTAATGGATCGGCGGAAGATATTTTCCGGAAGCAAATGGGAAGATTTCGTAAAGATGGTAAAAATGTAACTCGCCTCACTTTTTGAACTTTTATGTTTGTTACTTTTAAGTCACAGGAGGACACATTCTGTCATCTGCCATTTTGAGTATATGTTCACAAGTACAGCTGCGTGCAGTATACTATGGTGTACTCACTCAAAAAAGTGAGCTACTTTCTTTTGATTTCTGTGGGAAAATCTATTTAATTCAGTTCAATTTTATTTATATAGCACCGAATGACAACAAACATCTCAATGTACTTTTTACTGTAAGCTAAAGACCCCAAAATAATACAGAGAAAACCCCTACAATCAGACAACCCCCTATTAGCAAGCAATTGGTGACAGCGGAAAGGAAAAACTCCCTTAGAACAGGAAGAAACCTCCAGGAAGGAGGAATCATGATCATAAGGACTCACAAATGTCAGGAAATTCCTGGAGAGTAAAAAGTCCTAGCATCTGATTTGTTTCTAAATGCTGGGACTGGTTAGGTCGTAGGCTCTGAACGTAATATATCGTAATACGTAATATCAACGTAACTGTAGCTGCCAAATATTTTGGGTGGCCTTTTGAAAAATTCTTAATCGGATGCACTCAGATATAAAAGTTTTACATATCACACAAAACTGTGAACTTTAAATGACATAATAATGGTGCTGTGCAAAATTCATGTTTGGATTGCAAATAAAAATCAATTCTCCCATTTGGGATGGGTCAGGAACGGGATTGCAACACAGGGGAAGGAGAGGCAAGGAGATGAAGCAATCTATTCCTGTTTTGTTGTGGGCCGGTTTGACTTGGCACCGTGAGGCTCTTTGAGTGGGATCAAATATTATTTCAACTCACCCCCCCAGGGGTGAGACCGGGTCCCCGAACACAACCTGCTTTTATCTCAGGCCCCTCTTCAAGGCTACGAGCCTTACCTAGGAGAACAGAGGTGTGACAAGGAGGTAAAGTAGGGACTGAGGAATCTAGTGTACTGGTATGTTGTCTGTATAGTGGTGGTAGTATTTATGTAGTATATTTGCTTCAGTGGTAGCTTTGTTTGAAGGTGAGGACGAGGCCATGCGTTCATTTCTGTATAAAAAGGAGAGAGATTTGCAAGCTATATAATGAAAAATTTAGCATGAAATTACATGCACACTGCTTTTACGTTTTTTTATTCTTTTGTTTGAAAGCCCAGAAACCACATGGTGTTGAAATGATACATCAGCATGAACACAGTCATTAACTGACTATTTCACCTGTCTAGCGCAGCTGCTGTGGGCACTAACCTTAAAGATACCCTGTGGAGTTTATGAACACTAACAGTACTTTGGAGCAGTTCTTTGATTAGTGGTTCCCCATTTTGTGTGTAACTTTTGTGCTCCAACAAAAATGAGCAAACACATCTATGTTTATATGGGCAGCTCCAATAAGACTTTAGTATGTTTATTAAAAATCCCTTTAAATGTAAAAAATTACAAAGAGTTTAAAGGGTAATTTAAACACAAAGTTTTACTGCATTTCTTTTATGTGGAGCAACAAAATACAGCATATGAGGCAAAAACAGAGTTTGGACAATTCACTGTTGTATCTCTCTCCTGCACACACTGACGATAGGCTGAACCAGGGGTGGGCAATTCCAGGCCTCGAGGGCCGGTGTCCTGCAGGTTTTAGATCTCACCTTGGGTCAACACACCTGAATTACATGTTTGTTCGTCACCAGGCCTCTGGAGAACTTCAGGACATGTTGAGGAGCTAATTTAGCCATTTAAATCAGCTATGTTGGTTCAAGGACACATCTAAAACTTTCAGGGACACCGGCCCTCGAGGCCTTGAGTTGCCCACCCATGGGCTGAACCATGATTTGCTTATCTGGATTCATCACTTCGTAAGACCTGTTGCCACTGATTTTTAGTCCAGCTGTTGGGTAATTTGGAATACCTTCCAGTTCCCCTTTCTTGTTTTCTTGACAGTAACCCTTCCACAGAGGCTAATTCTGATAAGGCTTCAGTGAACAGTAGATGGATCAGCTGTAGGCCCAGATGCATCTGTCAGATCTTGTATCAGGTCTTTAGATATTTTATTTCCCTATTTCTTAACATGGCTTTCAGATATAGTTAAGCTGCTGTAGATAGCTTTTTTTTTTTTAGGCCTGTCACTTCCTCTTTTGTCCTCCACTTGTCAAGTTTCCTAATGTTCTAAGGGCACAGCACACCAGTCTGAGATATGCCAAGTTTCTGGCTCATGGTTCTTTGGGAATCACCTTGTTGGTGGAAAAATATAATTTCCACATCTGTGGCATTTTTAATAAATTTAACTAAAGAAATCACAGGAAGTTATGCATTACTAGTTACTAGCAAATAGGCTAAAGACACAAAGATAGAGTTTAAATCTGGGGCTTTGCTAAGTAACTTATATGCAGAAAAAACACTGCTGCCTTTTTTATGGCTGAATGATTTACAGCTCAGTGTTACACGGCTTAGGAAACAAACAAACTACATATATGTTCACATTTAGGCAATAAAAATAAGATATTATGAGCAAACTTGAGCATTGCCAGTTTATACTTAGACAAAGCTAGCTTATCTGTTTAAGCTAAGCTAGCTTAAACTAGTGTATGAATAAATCTGACATTTTCTTGTCTTTCTAACAAAAGCAACCTATACACACAGCTTATACATTAAGTTTCCCTTTTGAGAGTAATTTCTTAGCTCACAGTCCAACTGAAAAGACTTATATCACCTTAGCTAGCAGAGCAACTATCTCCAACACACACAGCAAGCTTGCTGAAAAGAATGACTTAAGTGCAGGTGGGAGGCATGGGGGAGGCTCATTTGGACTCCTCATGACTGACCGCGATTGGACAATTGGCATTTGAGAGGCTGGCATGGCTGTCTCATTACCCCTGTAACCAGAGGTGTGTGTGTGTGTGTGGGCACATCATGACTCCTCACCTTCCCATTCCTGGTAATGTATCTCCTACACCCTGTCCTCTGACAAACAACCTAGAGGTTTACAGCCACCTGCACAGCCCATGTTCTTTTTTTGGCGTTCTGGCCTTTCGGTGCGACACGAGAGGGTTAAGGCGCCGTTAAAGATATAACAGGTCGCATGTGTTGCATTACTGGGTGTCTCGGCATGCAAGGGAGGCCGCGGTGGATTGCATTAGCCTAAGCTTGCCACTAAATTATGCCAGTGTTTCGAGAAGCCCTTGGCAGTGCGTGGAGAGGCAATTTATTCTGACTAAATGTAGGTTGCCGTGATATGTGAGGAGTGCTTTGTGGAGAGAGCTTGGTTGAGCCAAAAGAAGCTTCAATGAGTCCTTTACCTCAGCTCTGAATAAATCACCCTCAAAGTGTCAAAGACCACTTGTGTTTTATCCCAGTCTGTATGATGGAGACGGAAACACTCAATGGATTAGCATGGCTAGAATTTGGATGAGGGACAGCAAGGGCATCTCATATTGACAGCTATCTGAAACCATTGTGGAAATGCAATCTCAAAGGAGAAGTCTGGCAGTGCCATCAGTGCCATGAAGAACCATGCCAAAACTGAAATGCTGGCATTACAAAGCATTCAGGGATCTGATCCATAACAGCACAGATGAGAATAAGCTGTGTAGTCAAACCTCACGAAAAGAGATGTCCGAGCAGGTTATTAGCAGCTTTAACTTGGTTTTAAGTTTTGGACAGTTGTTTTTATGCTGAAATTCATCAGCTTTGCCCCTATATCCTCAAGAAAACTTTCATGATTATTTTCAGCTTTGCTCAGTTTTACTTATCAGGGCTTTTGTCCACTTTGGCCTTGTCCACTCTACCCTCTGTTCTAATCTGTCAGTCTGCTCCTTTCTCACTGTCCTCTCTGAGCAGCATGGCACCAGAGCCTGTGGGACAGAACCATCTGTCAGCCACAGAGGAGGGACAGCTAGACATGCTACCGCCATTACAACGATGGATTTCTACTGTTCCCTGTCTCAGGACGAAGGCTCCTTCCTCGCATGCCAGGCACACTCTCTCTTTGTTGTAGAGCCAAAAATGTGACATGTTATTCAACTCGCAGGTTCATTCTGCATACAGCATCCCCAAGTTACCTCACACTGTCACTTTGCCCAAATTTTTCAAAGTTCCAGAGATGTTCATTGTTTTACATCTCAAAAGTATTTGTTTTTGCTTGGTTTTTTACTTCACTTGTCAATCTTGGTCCTTTTTGCACCCCATTTCCTCTCGCGCTCACTCTGAGTTTCTCACTGCAGAGCTAAAATAGCCCGAGGCTGTGTCCACCAGGGATATTTTTCTGTTTTTCACAGCCATTGTGTAAACATTCTTGTATAGATTATACCACTTGCCAAAAGAAAAAAATATATTAGTTAACCTTTGATTCCGAAAGCTTGGAAATTTCATTAAACGGGTAAAATGAGAGGGATAAGATTTCCCTGAAGTAACATGCAAATACTGAATCCACGTTGATCACTGCGCTATTATACAAAAACCATGTTTTAGTCCTCATTCAACAGTCAGAAACAGTCGGGAACAGCAAGGTATAACAGTACTGATTTTATATCCTCATACACAGTGGAAACCCAAGCTGCAGATCTATACAAGTGTACAAAATGTACAATAAGCATCTCCCAAAATAAACCATGCAAACTTACTTCGTATTTACTTTTACGGGAACAGTGTTGTATATTGTATTAATTCATTTTGGGTAAAAAAAAAATAGTGCAGGCTTTTGTTATTTGGTCTGCTGAAAGCCATTTAATATATCAGACATATTTTGAGTTTTTAAATATATTTTTTACATTTATGTGGATAGAGTACGTGTGTAATATTCATTTCATTGTTGAGTAAAATTTAAGCAAGTGTTCAGGAAGAAATATCAAGTGAAACAAGTTTTTGATCACAAGTTTATTTTGTTTTTCACAAAAACCAAAAAACCTGTTCCTGTAATGTATATAACAAAGTCAATATGAATGTAATCAATTATACTTAAAAAGTACTGCATGTCAGCATGTTGTTGTCAGTCTGGAAACCTATTGTCACTTTAAATAGCTTTGTAGTGGCTGTAGCTCAGGAGGTAGAGCAGAGCATCTATAGACTGGAAGTGCTTGTGTGACTACAGCATGTTGTATAAAGTGCTTTCAGTGCTCCGGGAGAGTAGGAAAGCGCTTTACTGTTTACTTTCTATATGTAGCCAAAACATACGACAGACTTTAAGTTCGAAAGCTTTTTGTCTAAGAAATCCTTACGTTGACCTTGGTGAATGTAAGCCAAATTTTAATGGATTGTTAACATGACCCCACTCTGCACCTCTAGAAAAGTTTTATCAGGATACATTCAAAACCTTCCAAGGTATCATTTTTTTATGGACAGAATGACGCACGCGCGTGCAAACGCTACTAAAACCACAACCTTGTGACCATGGTTTGAAAAACCAGTCTGTGTTTGTTTCTTCAGTTCAGAAATTGTTACAGCGTGAAAATCAGCCAGAAACCAACCAGCACGGTGATCTTCTGAACAAGCCATCTTAGTTTACTAGCTTGCAAAGCTATTTCTGTCTGACTCAATATCTACTCTCTAGGTACAATGTAGCATTTGACAGAAGATGGGACGGGGCTAGCTAATTAGAATTCTAATTTTAGTAGATTTTTCTGCTACCCAGGTATGTTTAAAAACGTGTTATCGAAATGACTTGAAAGTTTTATTTAATTGTGTAATGCTTATTGCTTCTTTAAGATTTAATAATTATATTTTCGAATTAAAAATATCATAAAGACCTCGTGCAATACTGATGGATTATCCATTACAGAAACATAAAAAAAATGATTGACGTAATTACCAGTACTTTTAATTTAAGGCAGCTGTGGCATAAACTTTACACTGAGTAGTGATCTAATAAATCTAATAACCTATAAACTTGTTTGCCTTCATAAAACATTAGCTGATATTTGTGGAACATGGCTATGTCATGGTCCCTGTGCCTCCCCTACCAGCCCAGTGTGGTCACAAGTGTTTGTTGTTTCTCTCTCTCTCTCTCCTACCTATCTGCCTGGGCGGAGCTCTGATTGGGCTCCCGCCCTTGGCCCACGCACCTGCAGCTGATCTCGAGGGATTTGCAGTTGATCTCTGGCTCTTCTTAAGGCTGGGGCTCTGAGCTATTCGTCGCTGGAATATTGAGTAACCCTCGTCAGTATTGCCTGGCTTCATTGTGAATCAGTTGTTCCCGTGCTTGCCGCCGACTTACCCTCGTCTATGTTTATAGGTATATCTGGACGCGTAAGTTTTGACTCCTGGACCCCGTGAGTGTGAGTGGGCTGCTCGTGTGAGGAGTGTTTGGACAAGGAGCGGAGCAAGTGTGAAGAAGTGTTTCCCCGGCCTATTGATCCCCGGGACCCTGGTGTCCCCCGCCCCCCTTCACGTGTACATAGCGCACCGGAGTGATTAATAATGAACCGTGCTACCTCAGTCCGTCCACCACCATGACAGGCTACATATGTTTGCCTGTGTAACAGGTAGGCTCATGCATTGTGTCAACATACCACTACAGACCAAGATCCTCACATTGTCTGTTGGTTATTTTTGCAGTAATGATGATACTAGAACTATAGAAACATTTATGTCAACGTGCACACAGTTAAGTAGGTGACTAACCTAGCTTGCAGCATAGCCTTTGTGCCATTGCTCACCGAGCAGAAGTAATAGTGCAGTTCTACCATTTCACAAATATATTTGCCTCTAACTCCGCTAGGCACATACAATATACATTTACATGAAGATGAAATAGTAATTAAAAAGAATAGTGTCTTAAAGTAATCAACACACAGTCAATTAAACAACCTACATGTGTATTCTTCTTCTGGCCTGTATATTGTTTCAGGGCCTGGTTCATGATGCAAAGGAAGGCCCTACACCACCACCTCCTTCTGATAAAATCCACCTAATTAATATCGTTGTGCATTCTGCAGATGTCGCTTAAAGACAATAGCTTTTAAAAATGAATGATCTCTAAGTTCAAGTGCCTTTCATCATATGCAGCATATTATGAGTGCTAGTGAAGAGAGCAGATCATATTGTTTCTGTCTTTTAACAGTTCCTAAAGTATAAGTTTGCCTTATAAATTAAATAGTTATCAGTTTTAAATATACGCTACCATGTACTTACCTAGTGAAACTTGACTGAGTAGCAGTGCGTCACTTCCACTTTGCACAAATCGCAGCACAATCTAGATACAGTTTCACTGCATGGAAGGGAAAAAAGTAGCGGCATCTAAAACAGCTGTCAACCACAATATTGAAATAGAAAAACAACATCACAAGAAAAAAAAATCCCTACCTGGAAAAAATGTATACATCAATAAATAAAAGGCACTGTTCTGTGCCATGCAGTTCAGAATCTTTCTTTCCAAATAAACCAATGACATAAAAGTAATGACAGTGCAGTGATATAAACCTTTTACAGTGCAGCTGTGTGTCAGCTCATTTTTGGCATTAAGTTTCACCAATTAGTAATGCTATGCTGGAATCACACCACATGGCAGTGACTGTCTCCTAAGGTAGCCTATGTAGTAATATGATAAAGCACAGTTTAGTTTTATTCAGTGTTGTCATGTTGCTAGCTATATATGACAAAACTAGCGGATCCTGTGAGTGTGTAAATAAAGGTATATTACATTTTGTGGGGACCCTGCAGTTCTGGATTAGTTGCTTTAGGATGGAGTATGGTACTCCAGCACTGGAGAAAAAAAAATAGCTTCCTCTGTAAGTCCTATCCTTGTTTCTGGACATAGCCAATACTGTAACATCATCCTCTAAACGAACAACGAGACAAAAGGTGAACAAGAGTGCTTGTTTCAGAAGCTGTAGCCAAGACATCCGCGAGGAGGGGGGCTCACCATGTTTTTGCTGCATCGCTATTTTTGTTTGCCCCGGCTATATTAAACTTTCAGGACTTGCTGCAAAAACACGCTAATCTCCGAGCGCCGTCAGGAACACGTACGTCTGGCTCTGAGGTTTCTGCTGGACGCGGCCTGTGTCGAGTTGAAATTTGTCATATCTTCCTCCCGCCGATGTCTGTCCCCTCTTCACGTTTTTTCACTGGTATTTGTCAACAGAGTCTCTCCTTAGGTCACCAGTGACACACCAGCACTGCAACTTAATTACCCACAAATCTTTGGGAGAAATAGCCAAGAAGTCCCTCTTATCACTGTGACTCTTCTGCCAGAGGTAATGTGAAAACTCCTTCCGTGCTTTTACTCTGTCACCATGCATTTCATCCTTGGGGCTAGCTTTTCTTCCTCATCTGACCTCTCTCTCATCCCTCTCCCTCCCTTGAGAAAGTTCCACTTGGTGGCCTTTCTCCGGGGTGACTGATGGCTCCTCTATGGGCAGACTCATCCAGACTTAATTACCCACAAGCCCCTCGGAGGGCAAATGCAGAGTGACCGAGGCATGCGCACTGTCATCCCCTCTCCCCCTCTTGCTCCTTTAGTCCAGCATCGCTGAGTGGATTGTTAAAGCCCATCCACTGTGTCTATTTTTCACTATGTTACATAACAAAACCGCATTTGTTTTTTGGGCGGGTGTGGGTTTGGGGGGTTCTTCTTTGAAAGAGGATGCGATTAGCATAAGTATTACCGCCCCCCCCCCTCCCCCAGTTATTCCAGTTTAACCAGACTTCAAACCAGCAGAAATGTTCTTGTTACATTTTCAGACAGACCAGCGGGGCCTCTGATTGGTCACAGTTAAGCTTCAGTGCTGCTGGCTAACAAAGTTTGTCATGCCCAAACACCCAAAGTGGTATTATGAAAAAAACAAAACCCCAAACACGGGATTGTACACTCCAAATTAAGACAGAGGCTACTTGTATTCCTCTCCAAATGCCCTTGATGCAGCTCACACCCACACACAACACACTGGGATCGATTTGAAAATTTATTTTCATATAAAAAAGACACTATGAAAACATTAGAGGACTACTTTGTACAATCTTATGTATAAAAAGAACAAAAATGGAGAAAGGGATGAGTTTTCAGTAATAAACCAGCTGGAATGTTGGATGGTTGTAGCGGTCGGGTTAACACTGAAGCATCAGGGTGGAGGGCGAAGGTGAACATGGGGTGGGGGGGGGTTAAGTTGGCTTGAACATGGAGTTGAGTTGCAAATTCTCTCTCCTTAGCTTTGTACTTGTTTGTGTGGGTTTATTTTTGTAAGACTGACAGGAAGAAAAATTGAGATGGCATTCTGACCGGCATCTTCTCGTGGTTAAATATGCATCGCAGAAGAGGAAAACGTTGAAGTTTCGAAATGTTAAGACCCAAGATGAATATCTCAATCAGACAGGCAGCGTCTCACTTACCGTTTACTCCGAGAAGAAAACTTAAAAGCCATTCATCAACGCGCCTGAAGCTGTTCACGCCACAATAAACAAATCGGGGAGGGGGGCTGTATCAAAACGTCACGTTGTGTGAAAATCAAACCTGACTATTTTTCTTTTCTGCTTGTGGGTTTCTGATGGGAAGGGGAGGGGGTCTACAAATGATTGGTTTCTCATGGACTCACATGGGGGCCTGGCAGACAGTCGCTTTGTTCTGTTGGACACACTGTGCAGTAGATCTGGAAAAGCAGAGCCTCCTCACAGAAGGTCAGGTGAATGTGACCTTAGCTCGGCAACTTGGGATCAAACCTATCTCGCTCCTCTGAGAGAGGGCGAGCTGTAGGTTTGCTTATCGGCTGATTAACTTGAAAGGTTAGGAGGGCCGCGCTCTTGTCTCACCATCTGCGCTGTGCTGCTCTACTACCACATTAGGGATCTTTAAACAGATGGTTTGAGGGCTGCATTGGAAAATGTCAGGACAAATCGCCATCCCCGGATAATTACTGTTTTTGAGCGCTCCCCTTCCTCGGTATCTCTGCCTGCCTCTGGCTTTTTTTCTTTTTTGCTGTGTATATTTAGAACTTTCCTCCTCGGCTACCATTTTTCTTCGTTTCTTCACCCATAAGCTGTCTCTATTTTTTTTTTTTTTTTCTATCCACACTGTTAGATTAATGGCAGCTGCTTTGAACATAGACAGAAAAGTTATGGAGCTATCATTTGAATTCATCCTGCACTCTCTGACACTTTCTCTCTGCTGGTGTGTGGAGGACTGATGTGCTAATGTAGCAGCAGCAGAAAACTGGTCGTCCTCTTGTAACCGCTGAAGTACGGAGGTAGAATGTCAAGCAGAAAGCATCACCATCGGCTCCTCTTCAGTCTGACACCTTGTAGCCTTATAACCTGTGATTCCCTCCCCGTCTTTCTGCGAGCGGGGAATTACATATCTCTGCTCTGCTGCTAGACTTCATGCCTTCTAGGAGCACGACACTGAGTGGGCAGAGTGAGCAACAGAGGAGCGGCGCTGTAAGCAAAGAAAGGCATGTTTGTAGAGATCGTGATGAAGTCCTCGGATCGTGTGATGTCTCATTACTGGATTCAAAATCCTCCTCAGATCATTTGAAGCTAACAGAGGTTTTTTGACTGGGGGAAACTGATCAATTCTTCACTCTAAAGCAGCACATTTCTCAGGATCTCAAAAGCATTCCTTGTAGGCAGAAGTGCCTGAGATGCTCTTCTTTTCTGGCTTTAGTACGACTGGTGATGGTTGAACTGGAGTCTGATATTTAAGTCTTATACTACTCTTCTCTTTAAGCAGCAGAGGGGAAAAGAAGGAGATGCACGAATCTGCATGATTCGCATCCTTTTTTGTTCCCTCTCTTGGGGGGCAGTGGGCGGGGATCTCACGTGGTGCACATTATGTCAGAAAGCAAGCTCACATTTATGTGCTGTGTAACTGTTTACAGGAAATTTAAAAAAAAAAAAAAAAAAAAGATATATAATAAGAATGAAAAAGCATCACAAACCCAACCAAATTCTCCAAATGAATCTATTCTTTTTTTCATCAATGGGACCATAGAACACAACTCGGTTGGTAGTTTTTGTTTCAGTTGTGTTATTTTTTCCTGTAGGGGAGGACATTTGTTTTTTTGGGGGGGGAACCAAACCATAGAAGAAATATACTGAATGAAGTAATGTGATGTTAACACAAAGAGTGCGACAGGAACGGGTGAATAAAGGTGTTGAAATGAAACCTGAAAAACAGAAGAGAGGATGGCACATATCATCGAGAGGCTCTGTCCCCACTCTCCGCCCCCACATTCCCTGTCCGTTCACATAGGAAAAAAAGAAAAGAAAAAAGGAATAGATAAAGACTGACCAATTTGATTCTCAAGGGGAAAAGCAAATTGAGAACAGGGTGCCTTGGAAGGGAGGAGGAGGAGGAGGGGAGGCTACCCAAGTGTGAGAAACCTCGGTGAGATCTTTTCCCCTTGCTATAAAACAAATATCTCCCACCCCCACCCCCACCTCAAAGACATGAAACAATTGAAAGAGGTTATCTTTTTTTATCTTCTCCAGAATAAAATCAAGACAATTTCTCTGAAATAAGTTTCTCATAGTTTTTTTTTCTTTTTTCTTTTAAAGTTCATTTAAAAATCTTCTCTTTTTTAATCAGTCACAGACATGTCAAGCCCCTGTTCTTTCTTTTCAATAGTCTTTGCGAAAATATAGAGTAGAACAGTCTTCTTTCCATGTCTGTCCGCTGCAGCAGTAAACATACACTATGGGATCCGACAGAGCACATCGCAGGAGATGGGGAGGTGGGGAGTAGTAGAGAGTGTGTGTGAGTGTGTGTGTGATCCTTGCAGAGAACTCGTGTACCTATGTATAGCTTTTCAGTAGTCCGGTGTCTCTGTGTGCATCTGCACCTCGGCACGAGAGAGCGTGTCTGTTTCAGTGGGTGTGTACGTCTGCGTGTCTTCACACTTCAGTCTGGAAGTCTCCCTCGGATGAGTCGGGGGTGTTAGCCGAGGACGAGTCCCAGTTTTTATTGTGCAGTTCCATCCGGTCCTTCTGCTCCCCGGGCACGATGGACAGCTCGGGGGTCATGGTCTTGAAGCTGTCCCAGGAGCTTTGGTCCTCTGGGGTTGACTTGTCCTAATGGAGAAGAGGGACAAAGAGAGGGGGCGGGAGGACGACCATGTTAGGAAAATTCTGAAAACGCTTTCATGCCGTCTGATGGAGAATTACATTTTACAAGATAATATTATCCCCGTATCTTTTCCTAATTACAGGCTACAACTAGCACTCATCTGCTTAGTTTAGTGTAAATAAAGAAAAGAGGAAAAAAAAGGAGGCTGATGACCAATGAGTGATAAGCAACATGCTTATCACTCATAAAAAGGTCTACCGAGTGCAAAAACTGAATTTCACGAGAGAGATGTTTTAGCAGAGCACACACACCACCCTAGGAAGTTCGGATTCATTTAACGACCAGAGCAATAACCGCGTTTCACGAGATATCAGAAGTGCAATATTTTTCAGCCTGTGTACCCGCTGTATCTGTGCGTAACACAGTCGTCATGTAAAATAAATGATCGCTACCAGAACAGGGGAGCGCTGACGTTTGGTTTTACCGGCGAATAAAACGATTTCGATAATTAGACTGAACTGTTGAGTTGTTTACCGTCCGTGTGATCTTCTAACCGCTCTCGTTCCTTGCCAAGTTGGACTTGTAGCGATTATTCTTGGCCAGTACCAATCACAGTCACCAAAATTCAAATGCTGGCATGCGATGCTTCTGCATATCACTGATGGATGTAATCTCACTGCTTATTTTCTTTTTTTTGATATATGTGTATATCAACACGATAACAGCTTCTGGGGCTTCCTGGTGACAGGATTTACATTTTTCGTACTTTTTTTCCTAAACTAACAAGCTCATGCCTTCTGCTTCTGGGTCTGTGATGCTCTGTTTTTCTCTCGCTGCCAATTATAGCATATTGGCTTATCTGTACATCCAATGTCTGAATTTGGATTTATGATTGTGGGACTGAGATCTGAGCTCATAAATCTGGCTCTGATATTACATCACTGACCTTCAACAGCTTCTCTCCCTGCCTTCATCTAGTCTTCATTCAGACTTCAAAGTAAAAGATACAGCAACAGAGATATATGACGAGTTTGCCAGTACAATGTTAGATACACTCACCAGCCACTTTGTCAAGTACACCTGTTCAACTGCTCATGAACACAAATATCAAACCACACAATCACATGGCAGCTACAGCAATCCGAGACCATGTCTGCATGCCTAAATGCTATTAAGATTTTCCTGCAAAAACATACTCAGGATTTACAGAAAACATTCCAAAAAAGAGAAAATATCCAGGAGCAAAAATGCCTTGTTGATACCAGAGGACGCAGGAGAATGGTGAGGATCCTTTGAGTTGATAGGAAGGCAACAGTAACTCTCATAACTGCCCGTTACAAATGTGCAAAAGAGCCTTGCTGAATGCACATTACGTTGTGCACCTTGATGCAGACGGGGATACAGCAGCAGAAGCTCACTCCTGTTAGCTAACAACACGAAACTGAGGCTACAGTTTGCATGTAATCACTAAAATTGGACAACAGAAGATTGAAAAATCGTTGCCAAGTCTGGATCGTTTCTTTGTCAATTTCTGCCTCTGATATTTGGACGGTCGGGTCAGAATTTGGTGTAAACAGCATGAAAGCATGAATCCATACTGCCCTGTATCATCTCACTGATCCTGGTGTAATATTGGAGGGGATATTTTGCATCACTGAAACATCACAGTATATTTGAGTATAGTTGCTGACCGTGCCAGTCCCTTTATGAACACAGTGTACTCATCTTCTGATGGCTGCGTCCAGCAGGATAACGCACCAGGTCACAAAGCTCAGATCATCTCAAACTGGCTTCTTCAACATGACAGTGAGTTCATTGTAGTCACTGGCCTCCACAGGCAGCAGATCTCAATCAATTAGAGCATCTTTGGGATGTGGTTGAACAGTAGATTCACATCATTGGTGTGTGCCCGACAGAGCAGATCTGCAGCAACTGTGTGATGCTATCATGTCAATATGGACCAAAATCTCCGAGGAATGTTTCCAGCACCTTGTTGAATCTATGCTATGAAGAATTAAGGCAGTATGTGCAAGGTGTACCTAATAAAGTGTCTGGTGAGCATAATTAAATCAAAGAAATACAAATAATAGGAATACGAAAATCGGGAAAATGTTTCAAAAAAATCCTTTAAAAACAATTCAATGGGAACATTTTATTTAGCCTGCAGGGAGTTTTGGAGACGGATACACCGCGACATTCAACAAATCATTTCTTAGCACTGCACTTACAGGGTTGTAACAGTGAACTAAATTAGCATTTCCATATGAACCTTGATTTCCAAGTTGTGATATGGGTAAGTTGCACAGATAAGAAAAAACAAAAAAATATATATATTTTTGTCCATTTCAAGTCTCACTGTAAAGGTTCATTCACTGATTGTTGCATATTACCATCAACAGAAGACCGAGACATTTACTCTCAAGCGAAGATTAAGGAACGTGGACAAGATTTCAGTAGTTACCTATCAAAAACGCTACTTCTGGTCTTTTATTTGCAGAAATGGCACACATCTTCTGTCTCCTAACTCTCTAAACCAGAAATAAACTCACAAAAAGCATGAAAGCTTCTAAGCACGGGCTCTGTGATGGAAGCGTGCGGCCTGCAGATGAGCCCGCCATGCATGTAAAATACATGTCGGGGGATTAGCCAAAAAATGGAATTAGAGGAGGTGGCATTATTCATCAGATAAGGGCCATTATTCAAATTGGACTCGTTATCTCCCGGCAATCTCACACAGTGATTTCACACACACAAACGGGGAAAGACACCAGGGATCGCTGGAACAAATGACTCTTGGTGGAGCAAAAACATACAAAGACAAAAGAACAAGGTGGACCACTTGTGATGCTTTCCACAGACACAATGAATCCAGCTGCTTTGTTTTTACTGAGCTGGAAATTCATCATCTAAAATAATCATTCAGAAGATGAATATTTAAAGTATTTTCACTGGTCATCTTGAGAGTAGATGCCCGTCTGGACGTATAATTGAGAAGAGAGAGAGCGCTACCGTTTCTGTTCTTCATCGCCACCTCCCAGTAGCTCTCTTGCAGCTTTCACTTTTTTGTTTTGTTTTCCACAATCTTACCTTTGCTTTATTTCAGAAACTCCTCTGAAGTACTCACATATAACTCATTTTGAGTTATTCACACCCTCAGTCCCTGTCTGTCTCCACACACACACACACACACACGACTCATTGATCTGCAGTTGCACAGCACTCCCACCCCCCCTCGCAGTGTGTGTTGATCGTTGCTGAGGCGCTAGGGGGCAATATCTGCCTGATTATCATTCTCCCTGCGTCACAGCTTGACAGTTGGTAAAATGAATACAAAAGGCATAATCTAGGAGCCAATTTGCATGCTAAATGCTGGCGAAGGAACATTTTGTAATGCAGGACTGTGGGTAATGCTGCAGTTAAGCCCAACTTTATCCCTGGGAGACTAGGCTAACGCGATTGTGCTGCTACTGCGTGTCTACCCCTTCCCGTTCACCATCTCTGCCTGACTCCGTTCCCTCCTTGCCCTCGAGCCCCATCTCATCCCTCTCTCTTTGCCAGAAGCCCCCTCTACTTACACTCGATGAGTTCTTTTCACCGCCGGCAGACGAAATGCTCCATCGCTTTTCCCTCTGTGGTGATGAAATGGGAGGGAGAAGACAAGGACGGGGTGAGAGGGAGAGAGAGAGAGGAGGACAGAGGAGGAGGGAGTGGGGTGAGGGGGAGGTGGGGGGGTGAGGATCACAGTCACTGACAACTCTGCCCTGAAACAACAGCATTGTTCCCACACCTTCATCAGGTGAGCAGGCAGTTGTTGCTTTGAGCTTACACCTTACCCCTCGTCTCTCCCCGTCTCCATCTCTCTCACCAGCTCTCACGAAAAAAAAAAAAAAAAAAAAATATATATATATAACACTCTCACACACACACATCATGCACACATGGACAGAAACAGTGCAGACAGTGATCAATGTGTTGGAACAGCCTATATTTTCAATATCCTGATCCGTCAGTGCTTAGAGGTGAACTGTGAATGCGAGGACAGAGTGAAAGAAAAGATTCTACATGCTACACAGCTGACAGTAACTAACAGTAACTACGACTACTATATAAGGGATGCGAGTATGAGTATAATCTCATTCTTGAAGCCCTCCTGCACAGTGCTGGAGGGCTTTGAAGCTCATGTTTTTGGAATGATGTTGAAAGAAGATAACTAATCTGGTTATTAGTGCAAGGAAATGCTATCTTTGCTATCTGCATTATTGATTTTACACTGTAGGTGTTAACATAGCACATAAAAAAAGTTCAAGCTGGGCTATAAAGTGGACGCTGCTGACTCTGTTCTGCCTTTGGCTCAAACACATAAACCGTGTTTCCCCGGCTGTAACGTTACAATGTTATCCTTCTTTTTTTTTTTAGTCCAAAAGTGTCTGGCATTGGAGTTCTCTTGGTTATTGTGCTGACAGATCAGCGGCTTCATACAGCTATGTGTTTATGCCACGGTGGGCTTGAGGTGGGGACTCATTATTTGGACTCTAACTCCCAACCCGCCTCAGGAACGGCCCCAGATTGATTCCCAGCAGCAGTTAATATCGAACATATTGACTCAAGCTTTTCTTTTTTATCCTACATAGTTTTAAGTTTCTGCAAAAAGTTTGCAAAACACCCAAGTCTATGTTCGTATTTATTCTTTTCTTTCTCTATAAAATAGTGAATTGCACAGCTTTCTTTCAGGGAGAGCTTCGCAGAGTTTGTGTGGGTGTTTGGAAGTGTGTCTTGATGTGTGTGACTAGATAAAAAGATGCAAAAATGGTGCCGCTTTGTTAGATTAAAGAGTCTCCCCCTTTAATGTCAAAAAACGACTGTTCAGGAGTCAGATTTATTGTTATCGTGCTTCTTTCTTTCTTCGATCATGTCAATATAAGCTGTGAGCAAAATCTTGTCTTGGGCATGTCCACACTTTTTCTAGCATGGTTGCTGTTTTCAGATCACTCCCAGGAAGTCCCATTATAATCATATTGAACTGTGATGCTGTTTTGGCCCCTGATTTCCTGGATGTGACAGACTGTGATCGCACCATGGATCTCCAAATCTGCGCATAGAGCAAACAAATCCTATTTTAAACCACCCACAATTCTTATGGAGGATGATCACTGGTTATAACAGCTTGTTCTCCAGCACCAACCGTGCAGCTTTCATGTCTTGATGCACGCTCAATCATCCAGGTACGGAAATAGCACAAAGTGGTTTCTGTTTATCTGGATGCAGCGTTTTCAGTGGGAGAAACTGAAAACTGAACTACCTTTGACATGAAGCCAACATTACAGAGACACAAGGGCAACTGGTCATAACAAGACTTCCAGGGAGTGCCCTAAAAACAGCAGTCGTGCTGAAAGTGGTCCAAAGGGCACAAGAAGACTTTGATATACCTTATTTATATGCGTCAAAAGCCACTAGAAGCGCCAAGCATATTAGGGTTTAGGCAATAGGTTAAACTTAATGGACCATTTCTGAAGGCTGAATTTATGGCTCATTTTTCTTACATGCTTCAGTCATGATAATGAGTACCTCCATATTTCTGCCTTTCATCAATCAAAATGGCAATTTGCGATTTAACAACTACCCTTTAAAAGCCCAGTTTATGCACAATCAGTGCTCACAATTGTACCAAACAATACAGGTTTACATACCTTCGCAATTTAGCACACAAAAGCAACTCACCTGCAGCGCTCCACTGCTGTTTAATGAGGAATCATGGGGTCCCGAAATGTACTTTCCATTATAGTTTTGCAGATACAGCAGGGGAAAATTGAACTCATGTTGCTACTAGCACTGCAAGACCCCAAAAACACCGTCTAACGCTGGGTAAAGAGGTTGGAGCCAGAAAGCAGAAAATTTTGCCCTGCACTTAAAAGTTTCAGGCAAGCTATGAGGTAGAAAACGCTACAAGCTGCAAGCACAACAAAGCGAAGTGAAGAGAACACGTAGGGAGTCAGTGGGAGGGTACGCACTCAAACAACGCTACAGAACAAACATCTAAGGCCATCTCTAGAAGCCTCTGCTACAATGTTGGTGGATGAGGCCCACTCTCTGCCACTCAGAACCCCCCTCATTTGGACTGTGGAATTGGAAATCGTGTCTGAGTGTGGGTGAGCAATGTGGCAGGCTGTCTCTGGGAGATGACAGGTGGGTTGTGGGTAAGTGGGTTAACTTTACCTTTGTTGACTTGGATGCCCATGGTTCTGCTGACTGTCTGGCTACATTCAAACTGGGACATGACAACAAGCATGCAACACAAAGCCCAGTCAGCAAACAAAGGACATAAAACAGGAAGAAAAAAAAAAGAGAAATCAATAAAATGTTGTAGTAAGGCAAAGAAAAGACACTGAGAATTAGGTTCTTGACATGTGTGAATACATAAATAAACTCAAACTGTGACTGGACATGAAGCGAACTGAAATCACAGTTAAACAAGTACAAAATGAAAGTAACATCAAACAATGCAGGAGCAGATTGAGTGGATGCCAGAATACAATGGTCATTTGCATCTATCAGTGGGCTTCAGGGTCACTGAACCGGACCTTGCCTGTTTCAACATTTCTGTGTGTTTATTTCATTATATCATCAAGGTAATGACTGAATCTAGATTGCCTATTCACCACTAGCATAATATATTAGGTGGAGGGTTGGGAGGGGGCAAAAATTGTCCATGCATAGCAGTCCTTAGCACCGTTTACCCCCTTAGCTGGGAAAGAATCTGTGTCACAAGTAATAAGGCCCTTCAAAGGAGCCAAATTTGGAGAATGTAGGGTAAATAAATTCCATTAGTGTAACACATTGCAAACAAACGAGCAATCAGACACACAGGCTTGGTTTGCTGCTGCTGTCTGGGCCTCTGCAATCCAAGGCCACTGCTTCTATAGAGAAAACAGTTCCAGCATGTGATTTGGACCTTTTCACCTCCCTTTAATTGGCCCAAGGACACTAAATGAGCTAAATTAGTATTGTGGCTGTTGGTGCACGAAGCCAGTGTAAGGCTTGTTCCGCCTGGACTACCCGTCCCCTCATTAGGAGCCACTGATAGAGCCAGTGTGCTAACGCTATACTTCGCCAAGCGCTCAGTTTTCATGGGCAATTTGTGTGGAAGGATGAAAACAGCTGATGAATTTATACTCGGCATGAAGAAGGGGAGGGGGAGGCAAGGAAATAATTAAAAACAAGCTAATGAGAGGAATTAATTATTCAATTAATGCCTCAAACGTGACACCCAGGGCTGAGTTTAGAGGGAGGAATGGGAAAATGAGGGAGACAGCGAGAGGGAAAATGTCAAGCTGCGAGGACGAATAGAGGGGAGAATGAGATATGAAGAGGAAGAAGAGGGGAGGACTTGCTTTATTGCTGGAATGTGAAATTGAAACTCCTTAGCTTAATGCCGGCAAATTGACTATCGAGACCTACGGGGTTTGCAAGTGCAGGCAAATTGCCCTGACTGAGTCAACAAAAATTGGCTTCTTTGTCATTTAAAATTATACATCTTCATTTTACGTGAAACATTCTCGGAGCTTGCACATTACCCTGGCTAAATTTCCCTACAGTGGCCTCAAAACCTTGCTGGAATATCAATAAATATCACTAAGACAGCACCCAAGTCTCACCTCACTTTAATGGAGAAGGCTAATGGAGTATCCTCCTAGACAGACTATGCACCAATATGCTTCCATGTGTAGCCTAACAGACAAGGATTTCATCGTGTAATTCTCACACATCCCTACAGCCATTTCAGGCTGAATTGCTACATGCTTTCATAATCGAAAATTTGCCGTTCCTGCTCTGATCTAGCATCAGTAAAAAAAATAAAAATAAAAATAAAAAACAAAGCAGGGCTTGTTTTCTCTCTGTCTCTGTCACTCGCCTCTCCTTTTTCCTTCCCGCTGCGTTCTGCGTAAGTCCTCGCTGTCTATCAGGAGAGGGAAGCCAATCCACGCTTCATTTAATCAAGAACACAGCAGACGATGGGATAGAAATATAACCCATCTGAGAGCTAAAAAATACATCAGCCAAGTCATTATGCAGTGGAAGCGCTCTTTCTCACACTCACACACCCACCGTCCATCCCACACACAGCGAGGCACAACACTGCATCATTGGGCACTGCATGCAAATTTGTGTTATGACCTTCTGAACTCTGTGGAATGGATAGAAAATGACAGGCTAACTCCACAGTGACAGAGGCCAAGAAGCTGTTCTAAATCTAAACATTAGTGTAGACACTAATGCTAATACATACTGTGTTACACGCTCTCTGTCTTTTAGTAACCCCACTGACTCCATTTGTATCCTGCCTCGTTTGTGGAATGCACAATGAAACTACGCTCCATCCATCTGCTAGCCATATGGCCCCAGTCAGAGCATCTACTGTACTTAAAACAGAGTAGGATTTGAATTTGTTTTCATCATTAGCATTAATGTGAAGGCCCACTTTCTGTCCACTTCAGCAGAGTGTAACACAAGTGTTATCACTGCAGATATCATTCTCATATGTGGGCAGATGACAGAGTAACCACTTGATTCCTGGTCAGTAACTGCTGTTCTTGGGTCAACAAAGCAAAATAACAGCTAACAATTTAAGACTAACTTATACAACTCTCAAACCCAGTTCTCAGTTGCTATGTGTCTGCATTAAACAACGCATCAAAGAAGTAAGAGGAATACAATATACTGCCCTTAGTATTCACTCGTTGGCCTTTATACACATACAAATTTGAGTGGCATACAATTCTTAATCCATTGGGTTTAATATGATATCAGCCCAGAATAGCTTCAACTATTCTAGGAAGGCTTTCTTCAAGGTTTAGGCATTTGTTCTTTGATTTTTGACACAAATGTTAGAGAGAAGTCCTGGCCTCCAGTCTCCACTCTAATTAATCCTAAAGGTTTTCTATCGGGTTGAGGTCAGGACTCTCTGAGGGCCAGTCAAGTTCTTCTACACCAAACTCGCTTATCCATGTCTTTATAGACCTTTGTGCTCTCGTATGCAGTCATTTTGGAACACAAAGGGGCTATTCCCAAACTGTTCCCACAAAGTTGGGAGCACGAGATTGTCCAAAATGTCTTGGTATGCTGAACCATTAAGAGTTCCTTTTCACTGGGACTGAAGCCCAACTCCTGAAAACCAACCCACACCATACCAAACACCCCTTCCACCAAACTTAACACTTGGCACAGAGCAGTCAGACAAGTACCGTTCTCCTGACATCCACCAAACCCAGACCTGTCCATTGGATTATCAGATAGAGCGTGATTCGCCACTCCATAGAACATTTTTTCACTGCTCTAGAGTCCTGTGGTGCCATCCTGTGTGCTTTCTGATGCTTTGGACTGCGCTTGTTGATGCAAGGCTTGGATGCAGCTGCTTGGCCATCGAAACCTACAACATGAAGCTCTCTATGACTCTGCATTCACTCACCTGGCTCTGTGATTTAACCTGGCCTACCACTTCTTAGATGAGTTCCTAATCATTTCCATTTCCTTAGAGCAGGGGTCTCGAACTCCAGGCCTCGATGGCCGGTGTCCTGCAGGTGTTAGATGTGTCCTTGATCCAACACAGCATATTTAAATGGCTAAGTTACCTCCTCAACATGTCTTGAAGTTCTCCAGAAGGCCTGGTAATGAACTAATCATTTGATTCAGGTGTGTTTACCCAGGGTGAGATCTAAAACCTGCAGGACACTGGCCCTCGAGGCCTGGAGTTCGAGACCCCTGCCTTAGAGTAACCATTTTTTTCACAAATGCTTGTAGAAGCAGCCTGTATGCTTAGGTGCTTGACTTTACACCGTGGCCATGGAAGTGATTGGAACACTATATTCAATAATTTGGATGGTTGAGTGAATACAATATAGTGCATATGCTTGTGTTAGGCTGAAAAAGACATTAGGAGTGTTTCTGATGAGTTTTTTTAGGAGAATATGCAACACAGAGCCAAATTTAAATTTATTTTCAGACTGCGGGAATATGTCTGCTAGCTTCAGAACGGATAGACAAGGTGATCTTCAGCATGGAGGTTAATGGGGACTCTTGCAGTAGTCTGTCTGGCTCCTACTTCTTTCCAGTCACATATTTCCTATCTTTTTCAGTCTATTAGGTAGAATGCTTATCCAGCCTCTGGACAGACATCTGGTAAATATAAGGATTACCAGATACCAGGTAGCACAGATTTAACAAGAATATGGCTGTATGAGATTGGAAGAAAAAGGAGAGACAAGAAAAGCAAAATGAGGAGTTTGAAGTGTGTTGATTCTATCTGTGAGGGTACATGTAATGCCTAAGACCACTGTAAGCCCACTGCACTTACATGGAAAATTGGATAAGATGTGAAAGCAAAAAAAAAAAAAAGTGTCTGTGTCTCTTTGTGTTTCTGATATCCACTCATCTCCCCAACACAGCCAACACAGAGCTCCTACCTGAAGAGAGCAAAATGAATCAGGTCTCTTCTGACCCCTTTTGCAATATTTTTGAGTGTTTCATCAGCACACATAAAAGTGCATAGCGTTTAGTCCTTTTTAGTGCATGAGTTTATGAACATAATATCTTGGTTTATGAGGTGGTTATAAATCATTTTGGATGGGCTGTTGTCTTTACAGACTGGTTTATTATGTGGTTATGGTGTTTAGATCGTAAGATTTAACTCAGGCACTGAAAATGGACACAATGGACGCACCTTTTTTCACAACATAAAAACATTACAAAATCAGGATATTAAGAAAAAAAAAGTTCACTCATGAACATCCAGTCCTGTATCACACCACTATACAAGTCCTGGACATCCGTCCAGATAAAGTCGCTCCAGATTTAGAGTTTCAATATGAAACTGCAAAGGGCTTAATGAAGGAGGAGGAATTAGCATTCATTACCTGAACGCTGAGGCATGAGGGTGTACGCGACGATGCACAGAACTGTTACACCACACCATACCACTGGGAAGGGGGGTTCAGTATAATATTAAGGTTCATCAAATACAGATACTTCACAATGAGGAAGCACCGACAGGTGGAAAATGAGCAGCTACAGGTGGTATAGTTTGACACCGTTTGTTTTACTGTAATTACACATGATAAATTCTTGCAGACCTGCAGCTAGTACCATGGTTGCTAAGTTTAATTCCTCCTTTAATTACTGTGTATGGACATGCTAACAGATTTGCTGTTAACATTCTTGTATTTTCTCAAAAAGTGGTACAAAAGATTTGCACAAAAGTATGCATTTCATTCCTGCTCTCAGATTAATTTGTAATTAGCAACCTTCACATTTACTATCTAAATTAAACTAGATAATTAACTTGCCAACTTCGTCAGCTCTTTTAAACTCCTGTCTTGGGTTGGAACATTTCAGGTTTTAAAAGGAGAATATTTATGGGCACTGAATGTGCACTTTATGAAAACCTACAAGCTACATGTCCCAGAAAAAGGCTGGGTGTGTAAAATCTTTAGCATCATTGTAATACAGGTATTGCTACTATTCTCACCATGATAATAATCAATGTGTAATTTGTCACATTTTATTTTTAATGCTTCTGCAGGTGCAACGCTTTATTACTATGACATACTCCAACAGAGTTCAGGTTCATAAACCTGGTTCATAAACCTGAACTCTTACGCCTTCAAGGACAGCTTGTTCAGTGTTTCTTTTTATTGTTTTAGGCAATGCTCAGATACAGTCTATACCAAGCTATCTTCTGTAATACAGCAGACAAATGGAAGGTCATCCATTCGCACTACTTATCAACATGTAAAGAAATCCAAAGCCTGACTAACCCAGTCACAGCTGATTTAACTGCAATTGAACAATTATTCTGGGGGGAGGAATTCAACCAGCAGACGCTTCAATGTGAAATGCGTAAATGACTGTATGAAAACACAGCTTCAGGACAAAAGGTGGCAAACTATGAGGTACAAACTGTAGCATGTAGGTACACTGCCTACTTTAGCAGCATTAGAGGGGCTTTACACCACAAGGGTTATGTTGTTTTAGCACGTCTTACTTTGACTTTCTTTGTAAACCAGGGATGCTCTGCGAACTAGAGATGGCTCAGTGTTGTGCCTCGGTGGAGGGGGAGGGGGGACCTGTTGTGGGCGAACACCAGCCATGGTAGTTAGAGGGGCAACAGGGGTATTTAGGGTTCTGTTTAAAGCACTGTTTTATGATAACATTATGTAAGCAACTGGACCAAGAGGTTGCAAAGAACTGGCCAACCTCCTTTATCATTAAAAAGGTGAGACACTCAATAGAGCCTGTCCTTAAGTGACAAAGTCAATTGGCCATATGAAGTTAAAGGTGAATTTCAACTTCCACGGTACTTTGGGTGTCCATCCGTGAGGAGATATCCTCGCGAAATGCCATTTTGTTTGCAATTAAATCACTCATGTAGGATATGTGAAAATCACTGTCACTCTGTCACACGCTGTAGAAGGGAGGTTATTAAAGTAATTATGAAACGATTATATCATTACTCATGCAGTAATTGTCTCCTAAACACAGTTTATGTGCTCCAAACACAGGCAGTGCATCACAGTGATCTCAAAACATAAAACGGATAAACACACAAACAAGAAGGAACAAGTGGACACCACACACACACACAGAAACAAGTTATGGCCACATCCACACACAGAGAGACATGGTGCCACACACGTAGGCTCTCTGATGTGAGTGTATGAACGTGCACATCCGCTCGCACAGACTAGCACAAACCCCTCTCATCTCCATAATTACTGTATAGTCAGCATGTCCGTGTCTGGGGGTGACTCTCAAAGTGAGATGTTGACAATAGCAGAGCCGAATTCAAGCTGGGGCCTGTCAAAGACCTGACGCTGATAGCATTATCCGTGTAATTATTCGCAGTTAAGTGAACGGCCTACTTACTTTTAACATAATGAAATTGGAGGATTAAGCCGTACCGGTGCTGTCCTTTCACATCATAACTCGCGTGACGTCATTAACCAGGAGGAAATACGTGCTCCGATTTGACTTAATTACTTTAAACACGGCCCGTCTATTACTCGTGGCTGCTCTCTCGCTTCTTTTAACATTTCGGGCATAATCTCAAAGCACACCTGAGCTCCCTCTGAAGCACATTAGCATGCTACGGCGCAACTGTTGTTAAGAGCCGCAGACTTCTAATATATGGCTCGCTCTTTTGCGAGCGCCTGCCATTTTTCTTCTCCTCCATAAAGTAGTTGCTTGGCATGAGCGAACGTGGAGTCAGCCAGCGCTTCTGAAAATCTTGATCAAGACGCAGAGCAAATGAGGAGTGAAGTAAAAGGCCGCTGCTCTGGCAATGGGAAACTGCAACATGTTTCCCTCTGTGTGTCTTCACAGCATGGGGAATATGAGAGATGTCAGACTAGCCTCTGTTCCTCCTCTGGCGGTGTAAATTAGATGTGAAACCAGCATACCATCGATGCCAGGGGAAAGTACACCTATCAAGGTTGGCTAACTCATCATGGCTCCACGCACTAAAGCGCAGCAGATGAGTGGAATGCAGGCGTGTACGCGTGTGTTTAAATCTTAATGAAAGTAGCCCTCTGAAGGTCAGCGTGGAGCAAGCGGGGGACTCTTTCGTCTGCTGCTAATGATGCATTAATGATTCAAGGAGGCGTCTTTGTCTCATGCGCATAGGTGCCCACCCAGGCATCCCCCATGGACACACACCTCGTGGCCTGTGCAGGCACACACACACACACACACACACACACACAGACACACACTTAAAAGAACATTTCCATACAGCACAAAGAAAATTAAACGGACACATTAGCCGGTTCGACACAGGCACAGACGAAACCATTTGTGCGTATGGACAGATGTGCTGTTGTTGTTTCTTTTTCTTTTATTTTCCCTTTCGTGTAATTAATTGTGGTGAGATAGTTTGGTAAGGAGTGACAAACAGTTTCACAGGTATTAAAACTGCAGCATTTGGATTTCATTAATCCGCTCTGATTGATTACCCCTCTGTTAAAAGCTCATGCGATCAACTCATTTGATATTCTCTTAATAAGGCACCGAGCACAAGTGAAAATAAATGAGGTTCAGGCCAATTACATCAGGTACAAAAGTAATTTACAGTATGAAAGATGGAACAGAATGTGCCTCTAAAGAAATATTTATAAGGCAGTTAATGCTCAGTTCTTCGGGACTGTGATAATAAGTGTAACAATGAATTAATCAAACGCCAATGAAAACACTGTACACAGTATTCACATTGCATTTAGATTTCCTTGTTAGCGCAAACAATGTTTTCACATTTCTAAGACAGCAATTTGCCATGAAAAAAGGAAACCATAATGAATACAGCTGCTTTCAAATCTACCTCATGTTTGTAAATGAGTGGGAGCTTTGCTCGGAATTTTTATGCCTATAATTGGCTGAAAGCTGCATTAACGAATAAATACAATGTCGCCACCACAGCGCTGATAATATTTAGTCATTGTTGACCACTTCCTTTGAAGCTAGTTATTGCGTCCCAGAAATGGCACGGAATGGGGGGTGTGGGGGTGTGGGGCGTTGGGGGTTTAATTATTGTATAGGATAGGAGGTGGAGGTGCACGGGTGCAGTGGGTTCCCATCCTGCCTCGGGGCAATGATCTTACCTTGAATGTGGACATGGCTGGGTCCCTGCTATACCTGTCTATGGTGTGGAACTTGGACGAGTGGTTGAGCTCATGGTACAGCTCAGAATGTCTTTTGCGAGTGTGCATCACTTTCTGGAAGGGAAGAAAGGAAGGGACAGCAGAAATGAAGCAAATAGAAACAAACCAAAAAAAAAGAAAAAAAAAAGAATGAAGGGAGGGAGAGCCGTGTAGGGACAGGCAGGGGGAATGAAAATGGGTAAAATGCTGAGGGACTGCAGTGATGCCAGCCATGAAAAGGGGGGTTAGAGCGAGACACTGTCGATCGATTGCTGGCTCATGCTCATCCATTATCCACTTCCTCTGTCTTTAAGAATTTGGCAACTGTGAGTGCTGCAGAAGCGAGGCCTTTACATGAATATCTGGTGAAAATGAGTGACAAAAATGCCATTGTCACAGCCTGGTTCTTGCTAACTGGTGATCCTGTTAAATCAGGATTTCTTTTTTGTCAAACTCATTAAAAATCTAACAGATGGGCTAGAATTTAACTCTTACCCTCACTGAAATTATATTTATCAAAAAGCTGCCATCCCTGTGTTCCGAATGTGGCTGTCCCGAAGGGAGTTAAACCCAGATCTGTAATTCTCTGACAGCGAACTGCATTTGTCAGTGCCACTGCTGTCTCTCCGTGCTAATGGGCAGTGCTGGAGCTGCTCGGCGGTTGCTAATCGTCAAAGCAGCTTGTGAGGTTGAAAGTGACACGGGGCAGGATGCCAGCACTCACACCCGCACACTTACTGGCCAGTTGGCGCTTAGCACTGGCTCCAATTACTTCAGAGTGGGTACTCTCATCTCTGCTCAGTTAGAAGGTGCTACTATCTCCTTGACTTCTTCTACAGTTTTAGGTTTTCAAGAATCTCAAATGTAACATACAAAATAAAGAACAATCAACAGCAGTGCATTATAGAAAAGGTCGAAAGTAAGGTTGCACAAACAGAGCTTAAGGGCAATTTTAAGCTAAGTTCGTCAATGGACCTAGGCTCGTCCAGCTAGGCCGGTTTGTCATTCTGCAAGATAAGCTACCATCTTGCTATGACTATACATAAATTTAGGCTTAGTTAGGACCGGGGTTTATTCAAAATCTGCATTATACTGGTACAGTTACAGTTGGTACCTGCTAGACAGTAGCCCCTGCCTTCACACGACTTTTCCAAGTCCATTCTAAAGACTGGAGCCAACTTAGCACTAAAGACCAGGCTTAGTAAATACCAGTTGGAGCAACTGGTCCCACCACTTTATAGTGTCTGAAATAAAAGAGGGGATATACCAAATTGTACTGCAATGTTTTCTTATTGAATGCTCTTTCTTTCAAGATATCCAGCTTGAAGTCAAATACTAAAAAGCATAAACTTAAGAGTATAAGGTATTACTTTCCCTGAAACACATAATTAGATTTTTAATTTGTTTAGGTATTCAGTATATTCGTAAAAAAGAAGTTCGCTTTTGACAGTCTAAAGGGATGAGCCAACTCTATCAATGGAGAAAAAAAAGCATGGTTGAAAATGGATTTACCTTTCATTAACTCATAGAAGTGTACACTTTGCTGTTTTAGTGGTTCGTCTATGTCTCTTTCTCAAAAATCAATAGTCAGTTGGTGAGAAAAGGGTTGCTTTCAAGGAGAGCCAGTTTCCTTGTTCATGCAGAAGCCACAGATGACTCCAGATAAATAGGCCAGATAAGTAAAATGATCAGCTGTAATCAGTGTTAGTAGCTTGTCCTCACTCATACCCTTTACGCAAATGATATGTGTCCATGGCGGGAGGTGAATGTCCAGTCTCTGCATTGGCCAATACTCAAAGGAGTTCTCAGGGAGGGCAGCAGTGTTACGAGATGGCTTGTATTTTATTGCATAGAGACTGGCGATTCACGGGACACTCGAGTCATTTTTAACACAAACATACTCACAGACACTGCCAAACCATCTCGTTCCAACAGATATAACCAGCAAACCAACTGCGGCCACATACGGTACGTGTCAACCCAGGACGGAATTACTAGTTTTTATCCAGACACAAGAAGCATTTTACTGTTTCTTCAACCAGGACCCCAAAAAAAGACATGACAAACTCATTGGATTTAACTGTGCATGTTGTTTGGAAGGTTTGGTTTCCAGATTCAAATAACACATCCGCTTGTTCATAAAGACGGACTGTACGTAGGGACGGCTTGACTGGCCAATGTTGGAGAAACAGCATACTATGTAAGATAAGTCTGAAACAGGTCACTGATCTGAGAGCAAGGGAGACACAGGAGCGAGGGAAGGGGTTTAGCAATGCTTTTTTTTTTTTTTTTACTCCTCTAGGTGTTACTCAAGTCCTGGCAGAAGCACAAGAAAGCAGAGACAGGCTGATGACGGGGGGATGAGGTCCGAGATCTTACCTCGAAGTCCAGTTCAGAGTACCGTACTCTTTTCCTCTGGAAGAGGAGGGGGGCAGGGGGAGAGAAGAAAGCATCAATGACCACCCCTCGACCACCACAGAATTCTCTTGATCTCAGTGTCTTTGTGGATCTTTCAGTGCCATTGTTCAGTAACAAGAGGACGGCTAATATTCACCGGCTGCCCAACATGATACAGACATTTATTTACAAATGTCATGGAAAAAAAGGCAAATTGTTCAGCCTATTTCAATGTAATGAGATTAGTGGAGTGGAATAACCCAGAATTACAATGAAATATAATTTCTTGGCTCACATACCCTCAAATACAATCGCTACAGCCTTGGTGTAAATCGTCTTCTCTGCTATTTTTGGAGAATTTGTTGAAGACATCCAGATTAAAAAAGCTGCCATAAACATGTGAGGGATGTGTTTCATCCTCTAATCTTGTTTGGACCCCACCGCTCTCATCTTAAGTGCTTCTTTAGCTATAGTGAGTGGCACACAACCCGCCAATTTAACAGCTGCAGACATTTCCAACTCATCTGGCCCCGACTTTGCACTGAATTACATTCCATCTCTGACTTCCTCTCTGGCTCTCACTGTCTGCCAGATTTGCATTTGGCAGGGAGAGGAGTTGCTCTCTACAGTTAGTTAAAAGCAGTATTCATTCTTTGATAGGGCAGAGTTGCTGATCTGATGCTACGGCGGCCAAGGTTTTTAAAACGGAGAGAAATGCAAACAGATAGAGAGGCAAGTTTCTTCCGGGATGTCCTATTGCCTTTGAGAATTCAACCATTCCCTCTTTTATTATCGCGGAATCCTTACCTTAAACAGAGAAATTCCATGATTGAATTAGCTTTGCAATATGGCAGGCATGCAACATGCATATACGTGTGCAGTATATTGCATGTTTTGATGGAAACACACAGAAAGCAATAGCTAACTCACTCATACAAAAATCATATGGGATTCTGTCCTTCTACACTTTGCTGTTCAGATGGCACGGTGGTGCTGCGGTGTTGTTCGTTTGAACTCGCTGGTTTCAATAGCACAATTATTGGATAATATGCTTAGTGAGTCATTTTCACACTCTGATATACATCACTTGGAGTTTAAACAAACAAGCTTCTGAATCAACAGTACATTTGACACCCTAAGTACTTTTCCACAATCTTTCCACGACACATCTTCCTGTTGCAATTGGAAAGTAAAACACGGATTTAATCCTGAGAGGCACTCTCTGACATCCATCTCCGAATCAAACATATCCTAACAGGGTGAAATTGTAGCAGTAAATTACATCCGGTTTCTCTTCAGAGTTTTTTTTTCTTCTTTTTTCCATATTCATGAGTGGACTCGTTACTCATCTGACAGTGATTTTTTATGAGTCTTAATGACTCGTCCTTAACATCCTTTGCCCCGAGAGAAGTATTTTCACTTTTTGAGTGAAAATGTTGCTTCCATCTATTTAATCAACCTCCAGCAGTCAGCAAGATGCCATTAAGGGAAGATCTAAAGTGTGTATTTGTGCATGTGACTATGTAAAGTATGTCAATCAGTGTTTGCAAAAATTAAGGTGGGCTGAAAGACATTCACCAGGGAATTTTTTTTACTCTGATCCTGTCAGCCTTGGTCCATCTGCTGCAAAACCCTGTACCATTAGGAAGTGGAGGGGGGTATCACACACATATTAAAATCACTCATACAGAGACACTAAACTAATATGAAGCTGTCTGTCATTATGAGAATAACTCATTTCAATGGTCATCCTCTCAAAGAGCAGCTATAAATACTACTCATCTGAAAATAGCAGCTGTTATAGCAGACTTATACTTAGGCACACGACTGTGTTATTATCACAGTGTACTGTTACTGTAGAAAATAGACAGCGTGTATTAGAAACTCACTAAATTTGAACTAACACGTTTGAAGGCCGCACTTACGAAACTATGAGGCATGTGAATAGACATTTTTCTTCTTTTCACGTCTTTGGTATTGATAGATTGGTGATAAAAGTTGGTTTAGAAATGAAGACCATCTAGTTGTTCCTAAAGTTAAGTGAAATGTCAGATAAATCAAGATGTCTTACTTTTCCTGGTGTAAGTGAACTTGTTTTGAGAGGACGGTCGATGCAATGAGTTGATCTGAATTTTTCTTTTTAAAAAAAAAATTATTCCACAGGCATTAATGACTGTGAATCTTTCCACTCCTCTTTATCAACCCACTTATAACTTTACTTGCATTATCACAACCTGAATAGCTATCACTGTAAAATTCAGGGAGACAGTGGAAAAAAACTCAACCAGCGTTGCCTTTATTCCCTTTGTCCTCAACCTATCACCCACCTCCAGGGATCCTGCTGAGAGGCTGGTGTTGGCATTGGTGCTGCCCAGGTTGCGTGGCAGGGTCCTGGTTCTCTCCACTGTTGTTCCCCCTGTCAGAATCTGTCTGACTGAAGGTCTCTGGCCCGGCTTTAGCTGCAAAGAATTCCCATGGGAATGCATATGTCCTCCATGGGAGTGCACAAGACCACCCTGAGGCATCAAGTGGCCCTGCCCATG
Source organism: Neolamprologus brichardi (assembly GCF_056152115.1). Taxonomy (NCBI): domain Eukaryota; kingdom Metazoa; phylum Chordata; class Actinopteri; order Cichliformes; family Cichlidae; genus Neolamprologus; species Neolamprologus brichardi. The sequence continues at coordinate 22,585,785 of NC_142124.1, read as the reverse complement.
GGGCAATGTTTTGATCGTCCCAAATGAGCGGTTGAGGTTCATGGTGATGTTCATGTCACCCACACTGGATGGCACAAAATCCGCCGGATAGGCCTCACTCTCTGCCGGGTGAAGGGTCAGAGGAGAGGGAGGCGGCGGGAAGGGAGGATCCTCCACTGCAATGTTGAGAGGCTTGTCCTCACCCCCCAGTCCCAGGCCTCCTCCTTGGGAGGAGGGTGTTGCAGGTTTGAAAGTGACTGTCCTGCGAGGTAAGACCATGTAGTCCCCCTCTCCTCCACCACCCCCCTCTCCTCCGTCTCCCCCACCCCCTCCGCTTCCAGCACTTCCGTCCTGGGAGGTGTTGGATGAAGCCGGAGGTCGAGCCCAGCCCAGGCCACTCTCGGTGCACAGGTAGATCGGAGCGCCGCCGCGTTGCTGTCCCTGTTGTCTCTGCTGGTCCACATTCACTTCCTTCTTTAGGGGGGTCTCACTCAGCTCATTGAGGCCTCCCAGAGGTGGAACCTTGCAGATAAAACAAAAAACAAACAAACAAATAAACCCCAATAAAATTGTTTTTTTGCAAGCAGAATTATTTTCGATAAACTACATTCTTTTTTATTTCTTTGGCAATCCCGCTTAACTTCATATGATGAGACACATTCCATCTCTTTTTGTCGTGTTCAACTTCAAAATTGTGTTCGAAATTTAATTTCAATATAATGTCCAGAAGGAAGTTGAAAAATGAATGAGCTAATCTGTTTGGAAGTTTAGAAACTTTAATTGTGTACCTGTACAATAAGGTTAGGAGGGGGGATGTTCCCTGGGAGAGTGCTGAAGTTGACCCCTACTCCGCCCTCCTGATGGGCTGCCAGCTTAGGATCGTCCTCATCATCCAGGGAGATGCGGGAAAGGGTCCCAGTGATAGTGGCTGGGTTACAGGTGTTCACCTCTTTGAAAATGACTGCAGTGAGACGAGGGAGGCGTAAGGATTTGGAAAGAGACAGCAAAGAGAATGGAAGATAGGCAAGAGATATGCGAGAAGGAATTTGGATAGTTGGTGAAAGGAGAAATATAGTGAAGGTGAAAAGTTTACAGGTGGGTGTGATTAGAGAAGGTGGGGGGGGGGGGGGTTAATTGGGTTGAGGAATAGATGTTGAATGGAAGAGAATAAATATATTTAATGCCAAAGAGAACACAACTGACAAGAGAGGTGTGCAACGCAGAGACAGACAGCATAAATTAAATGAAACTGACACTGAAATATACTTGCAGCTATAAAACAGCCTCAAGATACAATGCACCTCGAAAGAAAAATGTGATTTTCTCATGTTGTGCTTGGTATACAGTGACTGACTTTTTGTTTCTGACACTGTGACCTTAAATCTCAGAGTAATGTCCTTGGTGAAAAATGCTATATAAAACCCAGTGCTTTTCTCTTGCCTGCTTTCACATACTGACGTACATCTATATGCACTAGAGGAAGTGTTTTGAGCATTAACGTATGCATGTGTTTCCACAATACTGTTAATAGCACAACACAAAACCTGCTTACAGTGGCTGTGAATTAGTTTTCATGCTCATTAATCATAAGAGAAGCTCAGACACTCCACACTTCTAGAAGAGTTACTGCATAACTAATTCGGACATGCTTATGAAAGACAATCTTCTGTCACAGCTATCATCAATCACACACACACATATATCAAACCATCTGGAAATCCATGCCAGATATCATGCTCATTCTGTCACCATCAGAGGAGTAGATATTTACATGGCCCCAAAATCCCAATTTTTAGACCAAAGTAGGAGCTCAGACTGTTTTCATACAAGCTGTATTGATTTAACAGAATGTCAGGCTAGACATTTGATCAAAAATTGAAGCTGGATCCTGCTGAGGGTGAATGCAGCAAAAGCACACTGGCTTACTACAACTGTCATTTCCTCTGTTCCATCATCCTGTTGGTGCAAACTGACAGGATGGATTGGAACAGGTTTTGGAGAAATCTGACCAATCTGCTCCCATCACATCTGCAACAAACAGCGGATGGCTCAGAGAAAGACCTATAGACGAATCCAGTGTTGTTTTTGTGTGTGTTGTGTTCTAAAGTACCGCTGCTGGTTTTTTTGCTGATGCAGAGTGGAAGTGAACACATTTGCAGTGACAGTGAAAGCAAGGATATTTAAATTAATCACTGTCAGGGGGGCAGTGAAAGTAGTCGCTATGAATGTGGAAGTTAGTCTCAAAGGACTAATCAGAAATTAATTACTACATAGCCTTAGGGGGGAAAAAAGAACACAAATGTCTTGTGTGTGAAATACGTGTTTTATACAACAGATTAACTGGTTTAAACCTAGCAGGAAGATTCCAGGTAAAGCCTGAGATCGATGTAATGACGTTACCTACTGGTGAAGCTTTAAGTTGGCGCTTTCAACCAGCGCTTTCTTGTTGTTATGAAAACCAGATGTAACAACCGAGGGGTTGATCTGACCGTGAAACCGAGGTAAGCAGCATGCTCGCTGGCCAAAAAGATGTGACTGGTGATGAGGATATAGTCAGTACTTCTCTTTTTTCACTTGAGTGGTGATGATTTTAATTTTGTAACTCATAATAATGTATAATTTTACAACTTAACCTACCAATTTAGCCCATAAAGTTGTCATAAAAACGGTCACAGAGCCAGGAGCTAGTGTCCCATAGACTTCCATACAACCTAAAGTTTTATGGAAGTCTATGGGACAATAGCGATAGGAAAGGCAGGTTTAATGTCAACCTTTGCTGACTTGATTTTTGAGACGTGGAAGCTACATTCTACAAGTTCAGGTCCGAGAAGTTCAGTCACTAGTTTCAAGTATTATTCAATACATGAAGTTCATAAAAATGATAAAGCGGCATATGATTTACAATGCAATGGCAGTTCTCTTGTGTTTGAGTGTGTAGCATCCATCGGTTTCTTGGTTAGATATCACCCGTGCTCATGATGTTTGGCCTCGAAACTCTAAGATGCTTAGAGTGAAACTTTCAGAAGGCCTTTGCTGACAGTCAGAATTGAATGGTCTACTTTTAAACCGGGGAACATCTTACTACGGGAGTACTGAATGTCAAAAAGATAAGAAAGATGAGCTATTTGTACAGGTTTAAAGTTTGGCTAGAAAATATAGGAAGGCACCCACTAGAAATAGATACAGTATGTAGGGTGGTGCCATCATCAGCATAGACACAATCAGACCCCAAAACTGTTCAATAGATGGAGTAAACGAATATGGATTTCAGCTGGATTCGTCTATAGGAGCTCTTAGAGTTTACGGACACATCAGGCAGCATTTATTAGGTCAGTAAGGTGCAAAACTTACATGGGTGTCCTCTCTCTGCAAGGGTTTTGGGAGGGAGTGGAGGGGTGGGAGGGTGGAGTGACTCTTTGTTAATATTTCAAAGCACAACACACACTTATACTGTGGTACATCTGTAACACATCCAAACACCCACACAGGAGCATTGTCGACTAACGAGTGAAACAGGTCTGAACACATTGAGGAGTGTTATTATCATGCACAATTAAGCACAGTCTCATCCAAACATATGCTCGCTGAACACTTATTGGGCAGAATCAGTGTGATTGATAAGGCATAATAATTTGCTGCACCGAGATGTAGCGCATCATCTCCTGTCATTTCATCAACACATGCGGCAGCAAGCTAAGAATGAAACAGCTTGCAATGCTAATCCTGTGTGGGACAAGGGAACAGAGAAGAGAATGGAGACAAAAGGAGAAGGAGGGAAAGCGAAATCAGGTAGAAGGGAGAGCTCACCTGTTTGACAAGCCAAGTCAACGTCCTTCTCAAAATCCGTCTGACGTAGAAGGCGGGGTAGGCGGTGGGGGAGAGAGGAGGCACAATTAATTTGTGCATTCAGAGCAACAGGAAGCACACGAGTCCGAGCGAGCGACTGGATCTCAAATGGATATGATGTATCCAATGACTCTCATGCTCTGATTTAACTCTATAGAAAAGGACCTGATCCCAATCTGCCACTTTATATGAGTCAATTAGTAATCCTCTCCATAAACAGAACAAAACAAAACAAATAAGATGCACTGAAAATGTTCAGTTTTTCCTTCTTTGCAATGAATTCATCCCAACGCCTTTTCTAACCAAAAAAAGAACAGAGGAAAAAGCTACATTTTGTCTAAGGCCTACACAACCGCTGCTTTTTTCGTGATGTTTATCAGTTCACAGCAGCATATCCAAAACAGACTTTGAGAGAGACGAGCAGAAGGCTGTGAGGTACGTAATGCTTCTGTATGCCTCATCAGTCACCTCGCTATCATCTGAATGGAAACAGGGACAGAAATTTACACAGCAGCTAAACTATTATCTGCTGTTCCAGCTGAAGCAAAACTTTGCAGCTTCCTAGCAAGGATGAGAAAAAATATATATAATGTAAGAATGCAATCCATTGACAGGAGCGAAGAAAACACAAACTTACACACAACACTGCTTTTAACCTGTACTCAATATTCAGATTTTATGTAGATAAGGTACTTCGGGCACAACCAAATCTCATGTTTATTTGCTTTGATATCTCGTACTTCACTCGAGCGATGCAGGGTGGCACTGCTCCTTGGGGTAAAGAAACCCAGAGGCTGGTGAGTTGAATGAAGAAGCTCTCTTTCCAGAATGGCCACCACTCAAGTTTTTCTGAACTTTAGTAAAAGTGAAGCCTATTGCTATGCAGATGCGATCCTTCCATTTCTCACTATAGAGCCTCGTCCCGTCCTCAGCGGGATTCACTTACAAAAGCCTTTGTTTGGATAATAAACTACAGATTTCAGACAGTTTGGGCATGCCACAGAGGCAAGGAGAAGAGGAAAAGGGCGGAAATGAAAAACTGAAAGAGAGAATGAGAGAGTCTGCAAAGGTCTCACAGGAGCAGAAAAGCTCTTAGTACGCAAATCACCCGCAGCACCATAAATGGTTCTCTACTAAATGGACGAATGAGGATATTAAGAAAAAGAAAAAAAACCAAAGCTCTCCTCTCTTTTTGTCTCTTTCATCCACATTGAAAAAAAACCAAATCATCTTTATTCTAACCATTATGCACTCTCTCTGCAACTGCCTCACAGGTTACGTACACTGAGTCATCAACATCAACTAAATAATATAAGGGAACAGACTGCAGCATATACTGAGGGAGCATACGTTAACGTACACGTTCCTGTAGTTAGTCAAGTCTCTTAGACATCACAACTATTACTGCAGTACATACACTTAAAGGTGCAATATGTAAGAAACACAAACTTTGGTAAAACTACAACTTTGCTTCTTGCTAACAGTTAGCTTATAGCATCAGCGTGCACAGGGGTACAGCAAAAGGCAATTTGGGTCTTTACTAGAGCTCAACCGATATAGGTGTTTAAGACGGACACTGATGCTTATTGATTTTAAAAAGCAGAGATATCGGCCCTATGGCTGTATTTTTGTCAGGCTCTAGTCTTCACAGATTTAATGTATATAAAAACATAACTAAGGGCTAATTATTGGACCTCTATGTACCTTTTTAAAATGTCAAAATATGCATATATGATCTTGTAATAGGACAAGACAGGTTATATACAAATCGGAGTGCATTTCCAAGCATAGGTACAGAAAAATCTAGAAATATCTACTTCTGTAACATTTCAAAAATGTCACCAAGGGTGATTTCCCTAAAGTACAAAAACACCCATCAAGAGTACAGTGGCAACTGTACCAAACCACTGTATCTCTGAATGTACAATACGGCTCTTTACTGAGTGTGTATGTGTGTGTATATATATATATATATATATATATATATTTTTTTTTTTTTTTTTTTTTTTTTTTTTTTTTTCTTTTTCAACTGTGAAAGTTATACAAATCCTAAAGTGTATTTTCCTTGGGTTGGGCTTATTTTGCTATTTCAGAGCACAGTAATGGTAGGGTTTTCATTCTATTTCCCATCTTTCCATTAAGTTAAGAGACTGCTTACAGTAGCTCCAGAAAGCAGTGAGTGTTGAGTGGTTAACATTTTCTCATCCATCTCTCAGGAAGAACCTGTCAAAATGCTCAAGTAATCCTGTAGCATTTATTAATAAATGTTGCTTTACATATTGCACCTTTTCTACTTACGGATTTGACTATTTCTACCAACAATGGGTTTTTTTTGGTTACATACTGGTTGGCTGCTGATGTGATTATGGGCGTGGTTATGGTTGTGGGTGTTGTTGAGGATGGGGGTATGCTCATTAACATGGCTCAATGCGTGGCTGTGGTTGCCGTGGATCAGACTGTGGTAACAGCCTTGCTGGGATGTCTGGTGGCACGCTGGTGGGAGCGGCTGCGCGTGGCAACCTGATAAGCACGGGGATGTGCCGTAACGCAAGGACCCGCTCTGCTTTCCACAGGCGCTCACATTTGCACATTTCTGATGATATATATATATATAAAAAAGAATTAATGAAAAACATAAAGTTGAAATGTTAAAAGAGGACATCTAACCAGCTTTGCAAAGAACAGCGCTGGTTTTTAATCAGAATTTGGCTAATCAAATAAATTTCCAGAGACAGCTTTGATTCCGTTTTAACAAGAGGGTGTAGCTGCAGTTCTACATCTTTACACCGACTCTAAATGTCAAGGGTTTAACATGCTAATGAGATTTGTGAATATACCAAGAGCACCTGAGAGAATGGTGTTCACTGTAATTATGATGCAGCTATAACTGGTGGCAACCTCGTCAAATTATCCATCACAATTAATGTTCTCAAGGGTGCTGCGTCTCTCACACAGCCGCTCTCCGTGCATATGTGCAGTCTGAAAAGACATCCTCAAAGTCGCATGTATTTAGACAAGAAAAGTTCAGAAAAAACAAGAGCACCTGTCTGTCTAATGCACTGTCGCTGGCACACGGATGAGCCAACACACACCATGATAATACAGTTAACCCAAAATTAAACATTCCAGTTAGACTGTAAAGGAAAACAGAGAGTGAGAGTGTGGCGCGATGGCTTCATTGAGCAGAGCGATGGCTCCAAAGTTTAATCTTGAAAACCTCAGAGGAGCATTCAGAAACCCATAATCGTTACCGCAAACAGGTCTGAGGGAGAAATAAAGGGAATAGAGATGAGGGCTGCTCATTCTCTCATGGTTGTGGTGTTACTATACTGTCATTGCTGGGGCAGGTCAAGTCTCTATGATTTATCACACTATTAATAACATCTGGAACGCACACAATAACCTTACAGCTTATTGCTCTGCGGTCTTTTAGAAAAAAGACAAAAGATGAAGGACTTTGAGTTAGAAGAACATAAAAGTGCTGAAATGTCTGTTGTGATAAAATATGATTAGAGGCTGTGATGTATAGACCAACAAGCTCCCACTCCCGAGTTGTCACACACTGATGCCTGGTGAGGACCGGACGATTTCACAACAGCTTTATTTCAATGCGCAGGTTAGTCCAATTCAGTTTGTCGGGTTTTTCAGTGCTCGTATGTCAAAAGACGGGAGTGAGAATATGTTTTAACAGCAAATGACAATGAAATGATATAACAGCAGGGGACTGTAGGTGAAACAGCAGAAGTTAGTTTCAGGCTGGAAACTAGACAAGCTTCAAGTGAAATTTCATTTTTCTGGGATGATGTCACATATAAAAAAAAGACACTGCTTAATGCATGAACCCCTGTTAAGGTAAAGATGGTTAAGGAGAAAACGAGAAAGCCAGGTGCGAGTTTGATCACGTCTATAATGGCATCATGCTTCGCTCTGCTGGAATTGGAGCTCGCGGGGAAAAGCTTCAGCCTGGTTAATGTTAGTCTGAGGCAAATGGACTGCAATGTGGGATGAAATGGAGTGCTATTCACCATGATCTGCACCTGTCCATTCTTGCAGGAGTCTGGTGAGTTTTCGCTGTCGTCTTTACATCCCCCCATTCGACAGCGCACTGCGTCCTGCACCTGGGGGTTGGAAGGGGGATGCGGGAGAGGGGAGGGTGGAAACAGAGAGGGAAGGAGGGGCGGGGAGGATGATGAGGGAGAGGAAGAGATGATGCAAAGGAAAGAAGTTAGTGGAGGAACTTTTCCTTAAGTTAGTTTGGCAAACATTGGAGCGTGGGGACCATGCTCCTTAAACAACGTACATGCTTCATCTATATCGCCGCAATGGCAAGTGTACGGTGAATACCAACTTATGCAAAAAGTCCCATTGTTCATGAGGAAACTCGGCTCGCAGATTATATAACAGTTAGAGGAGCGGTATAGAAAGCCCATAGAATACTTTGAAAGTGAAAAATTTGAGCATAGTGTGATTACTGTTCACGGCACTAATTAAAATTAACAGCACGGTATGTACTGTAGATGTTCTAAACCCGAGGCCTTTCCTGTGCTATGCTGTTTTTTCCTTATCCTCCCACATACTGTATCTAAGTAAACACACACCAGCGCGCTGTCAAAGGGCCGCTCCTTGTAACAAAGAACAAATCCCCCCCCTATCGCGATCTGTATTACAGCTATCCTGGTTAGTTGCTGAGGAAGTAGCAGCACATCGGGCGGTCTCCTCGTCTATGTACGCGAGTGGACTGCATCCACGTCTGCATGGACTGGTTTATCCCCTCCATTGTTTCATTTTGTTTATTATTTCCTTTTATATCCATACTCATCCTCAGTGGCCTTTGTTGCCTGTTCTGTGTTAGTGCGCGAGTGTTTGTGTGTATGTGAGTGCGTGCACTGGCACCCAATGCACCTCATTTCTACTTCAAAGAGAAATGCCCCACTATGGATACCTACCTCTCTCTCTCTCTCTTTCCACATTCCTCTCTATTTCCTCCTCCCCTACTATCATCCCCTGCTTCGCTTCTAAATCACAGTTTCCTCTCACAGATCTCTGCGTGCGTTCCTTTCCTCACCACCTAACTTTAACTTAGTTCCTCCATCACAAGACGCTCCCCTTTCTGCCGTTTACATAATATCACACTTTATGCTACCTTCTCTCTGTTTTCGTTGCACTGTAATACATCCTGATCCCCCCCACCCTCCCTCTATTACTTCCTCCGTTGCGGCACTCCCCTCTGTCTGTTGTTCTGCAGCTACGAAGGATTTACGCTCACTCTTGCAAGAGGATTTTCATACATTTACAATAAATAATTCCTGGATTTACGGTACCCTGATCCCTGCCGCTTTTGTGATATTGATTTAATGCAGCTAAGCATTCAGAGCATTTAAAAATTCACTTACACTATGCAGTTCGTTCAATATCATAATGATCTTTTTGACAGAGGTTGCGCTGCTGTACATGCATCGGAAACAGATGACATATTTACAGTTATGGAAAACTGATGACATTGTAAAATCCATTAATTGTAGCCAGAGCAGTTGTGAGCGATGCCATATTGAATACGTGCACACACACTGGCATGTGTGCCATTGTCTGTCTCAAGGGCAAGAATACATGTATGTCCATAATGAGTTTAAAATCCGGGATCCCCGGGGACACAGTAAAGCCTGTGGCAAACAGGCACTTGGGGCTATTAGTTAGGGACTTATCGTCTTATTTCATACAGCATCATAGTAAGCTCCTTAAAGCAGACTTGGATCAGATGGACAATGCCGCACTATCCTACTGCATTATGAAGAAGTAGTGCCGCAGCACAGGACATGAATACCGTGCTAATCCTTCTCGTGTCTGATCCGCTTGTGTTCTGACGTGACTTCATACTGACCCCAGAAGCTAACGTGACATTTAAGAAAATGAATCCCGGCATCCCAGCAAAGCCAGCGACTATCTCCGAGTTCACTGTGTACTGCAGAGTTAGAATAAATTCAAACAATGCGTGGCATCCACACAACAAATGCTCAACAGGAGGAGGGGGAGGAAGAGACTGGACTCACCTCTCGGCGCATGGCGCAGTGGACGGTGATGATAACAAAGCCTTGAACAGAGTCAAAGACGGCAAAGAGAACCTAGAGGAGAGAAATGAGATGCTCCTGTTAGTTGGCGCACATTTGTTTAATACTGCAGTGGTTCTAAAATGTTTTAAACCATGGCATCCCCCTTAATTTTAAGTTGTTTTATATTACTGTGCAAATGCTTAAACTTCAACAAACCATTGAATGAAATAAATGCAAGCACTTGAATTCTCTGTAGTGTACCACATGGTGCTGTGGCACCAACTCTATTGTTATTTTGTGTTGTAAGGAATCATTAGAGAAACCCTCATATAATAACAAAATGAGTCAGTAGTCATGATTATTCATAATAAATCATCACAGTCAATACTCTCACTCACTGTTTGTGTTGCTTACTTGTGATCTTGACAGTGGGAATTGCTTGTTTTTAAGTAAAATGAGATTATTTTCATATTGACCTATTTTTCCACTGGCCAGTTCTTTATTTATACATGATATTATTTGTCCCCAAATTTGCTAATATGTCAAGGTATGAGACTCGAACATGTAGACTGGGAAAAACAAAAAGTCTCTATTTTTTATGTTTGTTTCATTTTAAAAGAGAGAGACAGAATATTGCTTTTACATCCAGAAAAAAAAACACATGAAACTCATTTGCATCTCTTTGAGTGAAATATGTATTTGATCCATGACCAGAGACATTTATTTGTAGTTAGTCACCAGGTTTGCGCACATCTCAGGAGGATTTTGGTCCATTCCTCTTTACAGAAACTCTAAACCCTTTAAATCTGGCTTTGGGTTGTTTGGAGGAAGAATCAGCTTCCTCCACAGATAGGACTGAGTCTGGGCTCCATGACCTTACCTTGTTTTTTCTTTAGCCACTCTTTTGTTGCTGTGGAGACATGTTTTGGGTCATTGTCATGCTGGAAGTCCCATCCAATTCAATTCAATTTTATTTATACAGCACCAAATCACAACAACAACAGTCACCTCAAGGCGCTTTATATTGTAAGGTAGACCCTACAATAATACATAGAGAGACCCCCCTATGAGCAAGCATGTTGGCAACAATGGGAAGGAAAAACTCCCTTTTAACAGGAAGAAACCTCCAGCAGAACCAGGCTCAGGGAGGGGCGGCAATCTGTCGTGACTGGTTGGGGTGTGACAAGGAAGGCAGGATAAAATACATGCTTTGGAAGAAGGCCAGAGATTAATAACAAGTATGATTCACTGCAGATAGGTCTATTAACACATAGTGAGTAGGAAAGATGACTGAAGAAGAAATACTCAGTCCATTATGGGAATCCCCCAGCAGCCTACACCTACTGCAGCATAACTAAGGGAGGATCCATGATTCACCTTCAGTGTTCTGGCTTAGGGAATGAGGCCCTGTCCACTGGTTTCTCAGTGCAGTGAGGTTTTCCTGTACCCTTAGCAGAAATACAGTCCCAAGGTTTAATGTTTCCACCTCTGTGCTTGATTGTGGGGATAGTGTTCTTTGGGTCATACTCAACATTTCTCTTCCAAACTTAAGATGCGCCTTCATGAGCAGGAAGACTTGTAATCCTGCAACATTTCAGTCCATTATTGGGGAATGTGTTATCCGTAGTGTTCTTGGTGACTGCGGTAAAACTTCCTTCAGATCATTAACACGCTCCTCCCGTGTAGGTTTAGGCTGATCCACCACCTATCTCATGATCATCACCCTATGAGCCAAGATCTTGTACGGAGCTCCAGACCGAGGACAAATGATGATTATTTTATATTTCTTACATTTCTGAATATTTCCACCAGCAGTTGCCACATTCTCACCAAGTGTTTTTTGCCATTGGTCTTTTAGCCCATTTCAGCCTTGTGGAGGACCTGACGTCTTTTTATAGCTCTTTGGTTGTGGAGAGGTTGGGATGGAAAAAACTGATTAAGTGGACAGATGTGCTTTATGCACATAACAAGTTGAGATCAGGACTATCTATAATTGATTGACTGATTGATTATATATGACCTGCACACAGCCTATCTGTGAAAGCGAAATTCTGACTAAGTTTAGGGGATCAAACGCTTATTTCACTCAGTCACATGAAAATAAATTTATAACTTTATCTGATATGTTTTTTTCTGGATTGCTGGTTGATATTCTATCGCTCTACTGATATAAAAATAGAGACTGTTTATTTCTTCATAAGTGAGCAAACTCACAAATTCAGCAGGGGATCAGATAACTATTTCCAACACTGCGTCTTTATCGTTTGACTATTCAAGAACAAACGGCAGTAAATGTGCAAATACTTCATCTATATCTGTGACACAGCAGGTGTTTCTTGAACTTTCAGAGGGCTCCCACCATTTAAAAGCAGCTTTTCCATGGTGTCTCAAAGCTACAGATGAGTGTCTTGCATGCACTGGTGTTGTGAGACACATCACCTGGAAGAGTGTGGAGCGCCGGTCAGTTATGGCCAGGACCGCTGACATCCAGGTTAATGCTAGCAGTGGGAGAACCACACACGAGCTCCACAGCGATGCCCTGTCAGAGAGGAAAGAAGGAGACAGAGGTCGGGGCAGAGGAGGAGGAAAGGAGGGAATGAACAAGGGATTCAGTCTCAAACCAAACCAGATGAGTCATATCTGGTAAGTCACATAACTCAACTTCTCACACACATACACTCATGTAAACATGGAGATGAGGCATCGTTTCACAGCAGTGGGCAATTTGAAACTGATTGGCACACTGGGATTTGAATCAGACTTAATATTCCCACCGATAAATGGAAGATGATGTGTAATCATGTAGATAGTTTTGGACTGGCAGTTGCTCACAATTACATAGTTGATGCACACTAAGTGCCATGCTGGTATACTGCGAAGACAATGGGCAGAAGCCCACCGAGGAGGGGGAAGACAAGTCACTGACAAGTACTGACATCGGGTTTCTGAGGTACAAGAATGTGTGTGCGTGTCTGACCGTAACACCACAAAGATAGACACCAATTTAAAATGTTCATGCTGTCTGAGCACATATTCACGGTTTTATAACTGTCCAATAAAAAAGACGGACAGCTCCGTCTACATGGAAAAATACACACGTCCCTGTTGATGTGCAAAACGAGCAAAAGCAAATAAAGAACAATAAATTATAGTGATGTATCTGCTCTTCTCCTGTGAACTCCCTGTGGTGCTGACTGCGGTTGTAACCAAACGTCATAATCCAGCAGAGCAACAAACTCCAAGAAATGTTTACATAAAAGAAATAAAAATAATGAGAGTAAAAAAGAGGTATGATTCATATGAGTTGAATGTTCCATAAGACTAATAAAGCTGATCCTACGTTTTACATATTAAAGTAGCATCTTTTGCCCATCACTAATAAATCAATCTTGTGTGGGTGTGTGTGTTCTTTGCCTTGACAACTTATAAATAAATAAATACAGTCGAGCTAGTGACAATCTGTCAGGTAAATGTCAAAGTAAGCAAGTAAGTAAACCACCTGAAGTCCAATATGACTTGTATATGTCTGAGACTTAGGTATAAGGAACAATGACTATAGTCAGGGGTGCACATGAGTGGTCCGCAGGTGCACATTCGCTGTCAAAATAAAAGACGCGCACCAGATAAGAAGTTGCAACACGCGTTTGCGTACATATAAAAAGCACTGTTTTTATCCACGAGAGTGGAATTTTCACAGCATATTCCGCACCACATCTCTGTGCGTTCATCATTTGTTTGAAGCCAGCTCACCTCCTGCAACCACTTTTCCGAGAATACGCGCTTCTTTTGCGGTTCGGACTCCTTCTGACGTTTCTTTGGAGGTGGAGGAACACCAAAGTAATTGCTTAAAGGAGCTTGCTTCTTCGACACATTTAAGAGTTCTAAACAAATGTGTGTCCTCCTCCAGAAAATCTTTTGTACGCAAATGCGCGGTACAACTTCTTATTTGGTGGGCGTCTTTTATTTTGACAGCAAATGCGCACCTGCGGACCACTTATGTGCACCCCTGACTATTGGATGGTTTGGAAATTCATACAAGTTTGCTATTCTACTTCTTTTCTGAGCCAATATGTAACGATAGAGTCGACTTGTCTTTAGCAAGGATCTAGGCAACTGAAAAACATGAAAAATAACGATTGTGTGTGAAGATTTACAGGTCTTCCTGATTATGAAACCATTAAAACAATCCTCAGAACAGAAGAAACAATCCAGTGTTTGAAAAGAAACTGCTATGAATCTTTTTTAGCAAAGCTCAGCAAAACACCGTCAAAGAAAACACATCTAACAACACATTTAAGATTTTTTTAAGTGATTTTCTTAAAATTTTATTGCCTTGATTTTTAGTATTATTGTTATTAGTAGCAGTCTATGTACTTCTTTTTAATCAGTTTTACAATGACAATTTTGGTTACAATGAGATTTGGATTGTAAATAATCTTATTTATCTTACTTGGCCTTTGTGCAGCCCCTCAGCTCACAAATTGTGTTAAACAAGCTGTTTTAACTCTTCTTCATCTGTTTAAATCAACTTTTTTTGTTTGTTTCTGATTGCACTACCCAAATAGTTTGCTTCATTAACAACCTTTCTGAACATTGTGTAACACAAACATGATTAAAACAAACTTCTAAATATGATTCACAAACATAGCTTGACAGGGATCAGATTTGCTTAGTGCAACCAGAGGAAATACCACTTTGGATGAAAACATGATCTCATTAAATTGCAGCGATAGTAGAGCAGGTGTTTTTCCTTTCATTACTTAGCCAGATCCTGCATCATAACTGAAAGCCAGAGATTACAAAAGATGTAGGAGAGTGAGGGTAATGGAGAGAAAGAGATAGAGAGGTGAAGATGGACTAACATGGCGCTGCTGGCAGTCGAGTTGGACATAGCGGTGCTTGAGATCACGCCACACTTGGAGCATTTCAGGAGCAGTCGGCTACGCGCCTCCGCTGGGACACTTTAGGACATGTACAGACATACATACATAAACACATACACGCACGCACCCAGGTGAAGAGGACAGGAGGTAGGTAAGGGTATGGGATGTGTGGGAAGGACAAGTACCAGTTATGACAACAGGTGAATGTGCCGGTGTCACAGTTGCAAAATAACCAAGAGGAAAAAGTAAAGAAAAAGAAACATAAAGAGAGAAAGTGGACACAACAAAGAGAAGAAATAAAAAGAAAAAAAAGAGAGGGGAGAAAGGGGGAAGGAGAAAAGAAAGAAAGGAAAAATTAAAACCAGATCTTAAAAAGTAGCAGCAATGAAAAACAGTCAGAATACAAAGATCGATTCAGAGCAAGTAGAGAGAACATGAGAGACGGACATTGTAATGTTACAGCAATCATGTGGATTAACAGATTACAGTGATGCAGACAGGAAGTACTGGTGCAAGTACCAAAGATATATTCACCGGCTAGTGCAAGCAGATCTATGTGTGTGTTTTCATATATATATTATCTCATTTTTTTATATCACTGTGAAGTGCAGCTTTCTGACTCCTTTGGTTGTTTACTTACTTACAGTCGACCACTCAGACAGAAAGAGAGAGTGAATGTGCGCACGCTTGCGTGTACATATACTGAATTTGAGTATATACGTGCAAGCAGAGAATGATGGGGCAGTATGTTGCTATGCTACATTAGCGTCCCATCACAGCTCATTGCCTTGTTGCCAGCCACATCCCCATGGCTTCATAAGGAAATACATTACGCTAATGACAGCTTGTCCTGTTAGCAACACGACCAACTGTGGTGCGTGTGTGTGTGTCTGTGTGTATGTGTGAGCATTTTATTTCTGTGAACACACTTCCGAGAATCGGGGCACGAAATGTGCTTACTGCTCGGATAAGGCCAAGGACTTTTCATGCGACAAAGAAGGATACACCTGTTCGTGTGTATTTTCGTGTGCGCGTAGGTGTGTTTGTACACAGCGACTGGTTTAATCTCAGGTTGCATCACCGGGTAACAAAAGCTAATCAACCCCCTGGAGAGCAGAGCTGTACTGTTAACCCTTGATGCTACGAACAAATTAAAAGTTCCATTTGTGCACGACTGTATAGACGTTGGAGGAAATGCAATGGCATGAAGAAAAAAAAGGAGAACAAATGATGGAATCAATAGGTGTAAAAATTAAAACATGGATTTTTAGATGTGGGAGTGCCATTCAGAATGAGAAAGATGATGAGCGCTGCGAACTACTTTAATACAAAAAACGGTGGAGCTAGAGACATATGCCTGTATATTGTGTGTATGTGTGGGTTAGGATTCAATAGTATATAAGGTTTAATCCACATAATCCAGGTATTTATTGAATGTAATTAGATTTCCATCTGCCATTGATTTTCACATCCACTTTATTCGGCGATGTCACTTCAAGCACACAAAACTAGATGGGTAGCGTATGTTAAAGCGAAGTAAAATGCATTGCACAGAGCAACAAAACACAGCAGATGTCTTGTCATTTTGTTGCCAAATTTTTCTGTTTCTTTTCCTTTTTTTTGGATAATTTTTACTGAAGGCACAGATGTACAGGTAGGTGTGCGTGCTCAGACCCTCGAAAGCATTTCTAGTTAATTGCCATGAATACTTTGTGCTCCTAAGTTTGTCTGACAGCAGGGAAAATGTAACTAATGGAGCAAATGTGCGTGGATGGACGTGTGTGTGTGTCTGTGTGTAAGTATGTGTGTGAAGTGCAGGCAACTTACCCAGCACGCTGCTTTTTAGACTTGTCTGAGATGCCGTCTCGAGACATGAGCTTGTTAAACACCACGATTCCAATAAGCATATTCACCTGAGAGACAGAGACACATTGGTGTGATGCAAGAGTCGAGAACAGGCGATCAAATGGCTTTGTATCTTCTTTTATTAATGTTTCACAAGGTTGAAGACAACTTTGTAAAAGCCTCATAGACCAAGTTGATTTTTAATTATCAATAAAATTAATGAATGTTTATAAGCCATTAGTAATGATATATTTTATCTGTATTATCTCTGCTAACCACTTTGTGATTTTGATAGCATTTGCATGTGTGTCATCACTCTGTAAACATTCGGTAGCTCAAAAGGTTTTGAATGAATTTTGATAAAACTCTGTAGGGATGTAGAGTGGGATCACATCAACAAGCCATTAAAAATTGGTTTACATCACCAAGGTCTTCCAGGTCAACTTAAAGATTTATTGATTGAAAACTGACAAAAAGCCATAAAACTATGATTTGGATAGAAAGTGCCATATAAAGATTTTAAATATCATGTCACATCTGACCTCTGACCTCTCCTTTGAGGTCAATAGATTGATAATAATAAGTGATAATAACATTACAGAGCTATTTATAGCAATGTTTCCTGCTGCCATTGTTTGTGTTGACAACATACAGGCATATAGAGAACGATATAAGGGGATTCTAAATATTATGCCAGTATATTATATCTTTGCTATGTATACTGCAGTAACGGCTATAAGAGTTTAAATACATAACGATTTGAATAGATGGTGGTTTGTGAACTTTTAATAAAAACCCCCCAACATGTTTATTATTAAACATTTAAGTGGATTTACTAAACAATGAATGCTACACATGAGCTTTATCTACATAAGAAATACAAATAATAATAATCATACTAAAAATGATGTCTGTCCGTATCTTGAAATAGGTTTCAAAAGGGCAAATAACAAAAGCTTGTACTTTTACTTATTTTTACTGCACTACAAACTCATATCTAGAAGATACAACATTATTCCCCTAAGAGTAAATACTGTCCAGGGAGAGTGAGCTGACTTGGCCTTGGGGTCGGTTGAATAAAAACATCTATTTATGAACTATACAAAGTATTATGTATACTATTAAAGCCAAGCATAGGCTTTTTTTCTAAAGGTTTTATTACTTACTAATTCCTACGTCAAATGACGTCATGCTTCAACTAGCAAAATCTAGACAATCAACATATTAAGTTACATGAACAAATTCAGCTTTAATTTGGTGAATTGAAGGTAACAGACATTCCTTTCGTTGGTTTCCTACTCCTTCTATCCACATAGCACAGGACAAAAGTTTTCTTAAACTATAATTATGGCAGTTCTGAAACAGGGTTATGTGCAAAAAAAGCTTTAAAAAACTGCTTCTCATACTTGTGTCTTTTACTAATGAGGAGTCCGTTGTTAAGCCTGCCAAACATCTGGGTTATAGCGGTGACCCAGTGATACAGATTCAATAAGACGCACTCGCACATGGCTCTGAGCCGAGGCTTGCCACATGTAGACCCCTTCTACTTTGAAATCCTGCCCATGTGGGAGATTTTCTGTGCTAGCGACATGTTCGTCATAATCCTGATTGCCAGCATTCACTCATACGCTTTCTTCCATCAGCCATGGGTTTCTCTGCCTATTCTTTGTTTGATCGTTTATCAGGTTCTTTGGGAAGTCTGCTGGAGGAGCGAGCGGTGTAAGTGACAAGTGATTTTCACACCCTGATGCGTACCTACGCAGCTCCTACAATGCATTCCTATTCTTACCAAGCTCTTAAACTGAATGTCTGCCTGAATACCTCCTTCAGCTCATGCCAAGAGCTGCTACTAGCTAAGAGGAAAAAATCCATATGCTGAAAACATGTCTGCCAAAAATTACAACCACTAAGCGGCTGAACAGTTAGAGTCTGACATACACGTACCATGTTAAACATTTGGTTTTCACATCCTTTGCAGAAGCCTAATTTCTGCTCAAATCCAATTTCTTAGAAATAAAATGGGAAATACTCATATTTCCTTTCACTGCATATAATAATAATCACAATCATAATAATAATAATAATATGTCATTATCTGGTAGATTACACTCTGCATGACAGATATATTGTATTCTAGAGTGTGTAGTGGTTTAAAAAGATACAGTCAATCACAAAGCCTTCCTGATCAGTTCAGTCAGTCTGTTGGTGTCTCCAGCTGCGATGCTGCTCCCCCAGCAGACCACAGTAAAGTACACTGTGCTCACCACAACTGAGTGATGGAAAATCTCCATCGTTTTGCTGCACACATTGATGGATCTCAGGTTCCTCAGGAAAAAGAGCCTGCTCATCCTATTTCTTTAGTATACAACTTCTGTGTTGGTCTTCCAGTTCAGTCTGTTGTCACTGTGGATGCCCAGGTACTGGGTACTCCTCCACCACATTAATAGCCTATGCCATCACAGACAAAGCTGTGTAGCGGTCCACCTCCCTCTGGAGTCGATCGCCACCTCTCTGGTCTCATTCAGATTCAGAAGCAGATGACTTCTGCCACACCACTCCACCAAAACATCTACTAGTGCTCTGTACGTCTCCTCCTACCCATCGCTAATATATCCAAACACTACAACTGTCAAGAGTATTTGCGTATGTGGCGTGACCTGGAGTTGTACTGAGTCTGAGGTGTACAAGGTGAACAGGAATGGAGACAGCACAGTCCCCGGTGGAGCTCCTGTACTGCACATCACCAAACTAGACAGAGCATTTGGTGGATCATCAGTATGGTACATGTGGCATTTACGATTCATTAAAAAAAAATCTCTTTCTCTGATCTCTTCCAGTCTCGCGTGTGCTACTGACAACTACCTACAACGTGCCAGACTGTGACAGCACTATTGTCATGCCAGTCATGTCTGGCCCGGGCTCGGTGAGGCAGCACCATCCTGCTCAGCTATTTGCCCAAGGCCAGGTTCATTAATTAGAGAAGAGTCCTGTGGGAAGGTCTGTGTTTCTCTGCCCAACGCCCTGCTCTCATTACAGCTGTTTGTTAGAGTGCGGCCCCAGCAACAACACCAGGGGGCCAGGTACCACGTAGCAGCTGGGGTGTGGAGCGTACTTTGACATTGCGGAGGAGAAAAGCTGGAAACGCACCAAGACATACTAGCCACTGAAAAATAAGTTGAAGCAAGTTGGTGGGTTTTATGAAACTGCTCCAACTTTCGAAACTTGAATGTTTAACTTCTTCATCTTATAACTTATTGAAATACGCTTTTTTAGAGCCATGCATTTTGCATTTTTTTAAATAAAGCACCAGCTTCGCGAGTATTTATAGTTTTTATACAAGTGTATAAACAATATTTAATATTTTCAATTAAAGTAATGCGATTTATTACTGTTTTTCATTCAGTTTCAGACTATGTAACCTTTGAATAATAACAGTGGCATTGCAAGACACTAGATTAACATAATGATGAATATTCAGCACCACATAATCCTGTATTCCCTTGTGCCTCAAACTGCAGCTTGCAGAAACTGTCTAACTGCTGTTTGCTTGACAGGGATTTACTTCAAAATCATGCATATCACTCTGCACACCTGTGCTGTCTGATCCATGTTCCCTTTCTGACGTGTACTGTACGGCACATGTGCAAACAACAGAGGAAAAGAAGCTATAAACGGACACACACAACAGCAACGCCAGTGGCAGCAATTACCAAACTTTAATGCCCCATCCAGACTTATTAAGCTTAGTGGTGGCAATATCTACCCAGGGATCCATTTAGGAGAAATTAGCTGAGCCACATACAGCAGCACACAGAAGCAGATGATTAAAACGCCTCTGAGATACAATCAGTGCACTCAGTTTTGCTGTAGTACAACACAGAAGTATATTTACTTCAACATAAAACCGTCTGCTTTATGGCAACTGGCAAAAATGAAGAAAGCGCACATTATTACGTTCCGTGGAACACCAGTTAGCTGCATATTTAGATCTGAAAATACCACTGGACCATATTAATACTTAAAACATTGGCTACAGAGCCCTATGCTTTGAAATGCTGCATATAACAGTGAGAGATTCGGGGCTAGAGCTGCGATGGAGGTCCACTCTTGCGCTGCATTGCCGGCAGCTCTTGTCAGCTAGAATATGTTTTTATTTTTTTCTGGGCTGACATTTTAGACTCAGCGATCAAAGCGCTCAGCTCATCATTGTGTCGTGTACACCCTGGGTGTGCATGCTTACATGTGCATGCGCGAGCGAGGAAAACCCTCAGAGGTCAACATGCATTTGCTTTAATGCCCCAAGCTGGGAGGCTAACTTTGCAAAAATATTTGGAGAATATTTGTGCCGTGTGACCACAGAGAGGAAAGGAACCGTCATGTGGATGGAACCTGAATCCTCACTTAGTCACGCTCCTGTTGGCTTCCCATGATGCACTGAGTGTTTCTTCATTCACCCTTTTTAATTCTATATGTGTTTATAGACCACCGTTTATACACCATTACTAAACGCGGAATCTCTTCCAGTGTGGATTTTGTCCCACCTCCAACTGCTCACAACAGATGGCTGCCCCTCTCCCTGACCCTGGTTCTGCTGCTCCTGTTAAAAGGGAGTTTTTCCTTCCCACCATCGCTAATTGCTTGCTCACAGGGGAACGTCTGGTTGTTTGTTTTTTTCTCTATTATTGTAAGGTGTTTATCTTACAGTATAAAGTGCCTTCAGGCAACCATTCTTGTGATTTGGTGCTATATAACTAAAACTGAACTGAACTGAAGCAGTGACACACTCACCAATACAATGACAGCAGCTGGCCCAACAAAGGCATAAAGCAAACCGCCTTCCAACGATAGCCAGCAACTAAGTAGAGGAAAAAAAAAAGAAAAAAGGAGAGGTGTTAAAAAGTGCGTAAACACAGAAAAATCACAGCATGTAAAATATCACGTCGCCAGATTCCGGTCTCACATTTCACTTACTGCGAGTGCCAAGTACTTAACAAAAACAAGACATTCAATTAAGTATCACATTAACTCCAAATTTCCTTGGTGAGGGATAAAGCCTTTCAATGTGTGGTTAAGTGCCTCTTTCTGTAAATAATGCCCTCAGTGCTGAGCAAATTTATTATGTACATTACCTAAAACATATCCTCAAACTGGAAATTTTGTTTTTGCAAGCTAGTGAGACTTAATGAGTTTAAATGTGTCCTCCAGTAATGTCATCAGAGCACGCGGAAACCCCTCTGTCATCTTAATTACAGCTCAATAAAGAGAAAGCTTAAGATGGAACCCCCCCCCCCTCCAAAAAAAAAAAAAAAAAAAAAAAAAAAAAACTCCACAAAGCCCTCACATTAATGATATGTTGAGTAAAATACGGGGAAGTAAACCTTTTTAAGATGCATTTTATTGACTGGGTACGTAATAAAGCTTTTTTGTGTACATTTTGCTTAAAGGTCAGCCTGCCTGCCTTGGATCTTCATATTCTTGAACAGAACATTCAAATCATGCTTCACCTGTTTGACGTGGTTATTGAAATCCCTTAAAGGTGCACTCACACTTGACAGCAAGGAGATTAATTTTATATTGAAGACCTTAAAACTATTAGTTTCTCACTTGAATGACAGAAACAAGCCGTTTGGCCCTAAGCTGGAATAATTTCCTTAATTTATGAGCAAATTTAGAAAATCAAAATCTTTAATTGTTTTTTCGGTGGTGGAGTTGCTGGATATGCGATAATTGCGATCGCATAATTGCGATAATATCAAACATTAACAGAACTACAAAAATCAAAAGCTGATTAGATGATTAGTTTTTGACGATTAAGGTTTTCATACATGATATGTAAATATGTTTTATTTAACCTGCCGATCAGAGCTGATTTTCAGGGGGTTAATGTGTCCCTGCGGTGAACAGGACTGTCAATGTTATACCATGCCCACTACATAAGCAGCTAAGATGTGCTGCGTATTGAACATAGTGCGTGCTGGGATAGGCAACTGTCCTCCTGTGGCACAGAAGAAAGAAATATACTATAGCAACTGTATGAATAGATACATGGATACGATACATGGAGAAAAGACTGATGGTGTTGATGTAAAACAATAGGTTTGGGGTTTACACACTCAGCTACACACGGACTGCTTTGACTGAATAAACTAAATACATAAAAATACTCGCCTATGAAATAAACTTTATTTTGAACACCTCAGGGGGAAAAACACTTCCATGTTTTGAATCATCAGCAATGAGGCCAATGAATGGTACTCTGCCTCTAGCCCACACAAATGCATGGTTGAAGCTGGTATTTAGTGAAGATATTCACATAGACTGAGACAAAGTCAGGAGGTCTGGAAGCAATACTCACTAGCTGGCTGTGCCGTAACCTCTCGCTCTGGTGAAACCCACTGACACTGCTACAACAAGGGCTGGAAGACCTACAGACAGACACGGGGAGAAAGATCAAAAGTGTGAGACAAAAGATAAAAGAGAGCCTTAGTGGGGACGATGAAGCATGTCGGCCCAATAAGATTTCCCAGTATGAACAACTCTATAAGGCTCCTTTCATTAAAATGCTAAGCAGCCATGCAATAGAGTGTAATATGAATGTATGATTCAAAGTGACTGGGTGCTCTATAGGTAACCCCAGCGCGCTGTATTTCCTGACACGAGGTCTAGCTACAAGCATGAAAACTGGGCTTAGATAGATGGAAGTTATTTTAGTCATAGGCGACCCAAAGCACACAGTGTGGGTGTGTGCAAGCAGCACCAGGAGTACTTGAGCATATGAGACTTAGAGGCCGTTTGTAAAAATGCAAGATATAACTAGGAGTGGTCAATAAGTCATACGATAATTAGCTAAATCAAGTGATTTGTGTGTGTGTGTGTGTGTGTGTGTGTGTGTGTGTGTCTGCGCACAAATGAGAAGGAAAGAGAGTGAGACCAAGTGTCGCAGAATGCGTGCCAGAAAAAGAAGGAAATATGCCGGGCCCTGTAATGAGCTTGGCTCTGAAATATTCATGTAATTAACAAAGCTGTGATTATGGCTGCAAATGAAAAGCAATTAGAAAAAGTCACATTAACATTAAAAAATAAGATGGTGGAGAGCCAGGCCGATCCACTAACCAGCGAAGTTTCAATTAGTCAACATCATCAATCTAGCATTTAACTCTGTAGGACGGCAAACCGCGCACCTACACTTCAGGCTTACATGGTCTGCTGCTAATCTAACGCAGATCCAGTCCCGCCCCGAAATCTCCCGTTGCCACGGCAACCGATTTCAATCACATAATTTGGGGAGGAAAATTGGGAAATGGACGAGAGGAGGATAAGCTGTTTGATCCTCTCCACTATGTTCGACTGTTTCACGCTTTCTGTGTGCATCTGCAAGTGTGTCGGATAATTGAACAGCTGGCACGCGCCCCCGCCGTGTGCCCGGAGCCTTCCTCGCGTTCTGTAACCGCACAGGATATACATTTCGCTCTGTATCAGGTTAGGGCATCAGCGACTAGGCAGATTAGACCTGTGGGATCAATATCAAGTGAAATGAAATGGGTGTGGGGGTTGTGATTTTTTTTTTTTTTTGTGCTATCTCACTGCTCATCTTGCTAGGGTTGTGCAGATGTTATCATATCTTTGATTAACATCCCATCTAACATCCCTGCTGCCTGTTGAGTTATCAGGTCGTCTAGGTCACAGCATAATAGAGTGACATGCTCTATTATGGGTGAAAAAAAAAAAAGTGACATAGACTTACAGGCGGAGAGGAGAGAGTTTACCTGTAAAGAGTGACACCCTCTGAGAATGTGTATGCATGAGACAGCTTACACATGGGGCTTTGGCTGAGTTAG
The DNA here is from genome assembly GCF_056152115.1 of Neolamprologus brichardi. Classification (NCBI taxonomy): domain Eukaryota; kingdom Metazoa; phylum Chordata; class Actinopteri; order Cichliformes; family Cichlidae; genus Neolamprologus; species Neolamprologus brichardi. The sequence goes on along the minus strand of NC_142124.1, from coordinate 22,561,347 downwards.
ATAAAATTACAGTAGAAAGCTGTAATGAATGCCTTTTGGGAAATGAAGCAGCAAATAACAGCATACGGTGAAGAAAAATGGGATATAAATTAGAACGGAGCAAATGAAGATTGTTAAGCATAATACAGCCAACAATTTCAACACTATGGCATAATAAGCTGTTACATTTTCATGTAAAATAAGCCTGTCCTGCTGCTCTCCATCACCAATGCATGTCACACAAGAGTGCCTCAATCAGAATCCAATTCATGAAAGGGTCTTCGCTTGCCACGCTGACAATCCTCTGGCATCCGAGGATAGTGGATGTTTTCGGTAAAAGAAACAGCAGACACCTTTATTATCAGCTAAGTGTAGTGAATGCCACAATTATATTGGTTATGATAATTCATGCATTCTGCATTTTGAAACAAATGCCGTGCTTTCTTCACTGGAATTCACAAACACGCCGGTCAAAATGTTCAGATTTCCAGGAAAATCATGGCAACGACAAACAAGCGCATAGCAATATAAATGAATGCTTATGGAGGGGAGTCAGGAGAGAATTAATGAAGTCACTGTGTTTGTGCACTCAGTGTGATCAAACGTGCTTCGCATGTACAGTCGTGCAGTATTAGACTCGTGAACAAAAAAGTGACTTTTTGATAACTTTAACATTAAATCAAGATGGACGGTTGTTGCTTTGATCCAATCCAGTGTCTTTCTAGTTGGTCGGCTTAAAAAAAAAACACTTTTGGGGGTTCATCGAAGGCATTGAATCTCTAGTAAGTTAATGACTCAGCTGGTCATTATTAACAAGTAGCTGTTACTGTGTTTCCAAAGTGCTTTGGTACATTGTTCTTTATATCACGTGGTAAAGTTCTAAGGACGGAAGATGCCCTTCCCAATGCAGCCCATAAATGCAGGAATGCAATTCAACGCAGTTGCAAAAGGCTGTTTCTCACACAAAACCTTGATGAAAAAAAAAATGTCAATGAACAAATCACCAAAACAGCCGACAAAATAAACAGTTCCTCTGACGCTGTGAAAATCCAAGGTGGTCGAAATGTTTAGATGTTCTGTCAGAAAGACAGACAGACTCCCCTTAGCTGCTGAGTTCCAAACAGGTTTCTACTACAAGTTTTACTGACAGTGAAAGCCTCGTGAGCCAGACTAGTATTTTTCTGAGTATAACTGACAACAACTTAGCATCAAAGCAGCCCAGTTTGAAGATTCTCTTATCTCCAGCAAACACAATGGAGCATTTGGTAATCGTCGTCTTCTTTTGGCACACGGTTGACCTTGTAACACGTTTAACTGATCGGGATCCTCCACGTTCAAAAGTTGCTGCAACTACAAAGATTCTTTAAATGAGTTTGCCAAAAACATGTGACTTTGCTTGGCAGATTTACATAATTTTAGAGACTTTTCAGCATGGAGTGTATGACAGTTTATACACTGAAATAATTCCAACATACTTTAGAAAGAGGGGGGAAAAAAGAAAAGAGAAACTGTTCAGCTATGAAGGCGCATTATCTATTTTGATCACAAAGACAGAAAGCAGTAATTGTTCAAATTGTAGACAATTGGGCTTTGATTTGGCGAGATGTGATAAAACAATCGCGAGCGCTAACAATGAATGAGAAATGTTTTTTTCTGCTGTGCGCAAGTAACAACATGCTGTGAATGATTTCACATATTGTTTTGACAACTTGAACTATTATTTAAGGAGCGAGAAAGACTGCGATGAAGAGAAGCGAGCTTCACCGGCTAAATGCATCTACAGTTGCAATCAAACAGACAAGAAACAGCAACAAAACGACAGAATGAATCAAAGATGCAGATTAGCAGAGCAGCATTTTGAAAAAAAAAAAAAAAAAGCATGCTCTGTGTGCTGGAAATGAGAATCTTATCTTTTGAGGTTTTGCAGACACGTGATTGTCAAAGTGATATTAACTTCTGGACATGTGGCAATTACAATAAAAAAGTAGAATGAAGTGCACAGTGCCCTAATCACACAAGCTTAGATGCTGGTCAGTGACCATCTGGCAACCACCTGTCGTTAGGGAAAAAATTGTGGTTGCTGGAGGTTGATGGCAGTTGCTGGGAAAATAATTGTTAATGCCCCAGTCACACAGGCCTACACACTGGTCAGTGACCCCCATTTATCCCTAGCAACACACCTGTCACTATAGGCAACTGTGGAAATCTACTAGGAACCGAAAAAAAAAAAGGATTTTGGTGTAGCACCTTTTTTTATACCAATTTTACCCAGAGGGAACCAATGACATCCAGGATATATGCATTTTCCCCCCCTTGCAACCAATATGGCAGACAAATGTCGAACAATATCACGCGAGAAAACTCAACAGGAATAATTTCAGGGGTGATGCATGCAAAGGGCTATTACAATCTTAGCCCAGATTTCAGGTACATTTATTATCACATTTTTAACTCATACTCTTCTCCCGCCTTCTCCTATCAGAAAAAAAACAACCTTAAAGCCCCCCCAAAATATATTTTTCTGTCAGTGAAAGCAGCTTGTGCTCCCTGTCTGAGTGAAAAGGTAGCTGTAATAATGTCAGATCAGCAAAGAATGTGGCCCCTTTAGCTTCTCTGTTCAAACAGGCAGAGTTTGGGAATGAAACTGTAATTATGGAGGAAACTGAGTCGGTTTTATTACCACAGATCGGTGACATGGGCTGTGTCTGTGTGTGAGAATCACTGCAGTCTGGTACAGTGCATGCCAGGAACCGAGAGATGATGGTACAAAGAAAATGCGACAGACTTGTATATCTATGGCAACTACTGTGACAGCTACACTAGTTTAGCATATTGCTGAACATTCAGGTAGGCTCTATTATTAATTATATATTAATAATACTTTGTGGTGACCGAGCTTTAGGACCGTTACAGCACTGCACACTGCTTTAAAGCGTGTGATACTGTGTGGACTCACCCCAGCCGAGGCACAGAAACCGCTTGCGAATGAGTCGTGACCTCATTTTGCCAATGACTGCCAGGTAGGACTGCCACGCCTCAGTCAGCACCCAGCAGAAGGATGCCAAGAAGAAGAAATGCAGGAAGGCAGCAGTCACAGTACAGAGGCCCTAGTGAATAAAGAAAGTAATCGAGAGAGACAAGGGATTACAACACACGGAGAGGTGCTATTTAAACAAACAAACAAACAAACAAAAAGTTCTTAAGAAGAGACGTCACAAATCATCTTTTAGGGCTTGGCAGGGGAATATGAAACCTCCGCAAAATAAAAAGTACAAAAGCAAAAATACTGAGTCGAAGAACACGAGTTCAACCTGGCACTGCTGTGTGGTTGATCGATACTGACCACCACACAGTTCAGCCTTGCTTAGTCAGAAGACTTAGAATGCCTGCTTTGAGAACTCTATTGTATGAACTTTGTCTACTTCTGAACCCTGGTGGTTTTTGGCAGTTTTGTTTCTAGGCAATGGAGGCTTAGTCACAAGCACTATTATTGGAATCACAAGCACATGGACAAGACTTCCTGTGAAAATTCACGTGTAACTCAAAGAGCAGAGAGTCATTACCTTGCTAAGCGTTTGTGATTGTCCGACCAGAATTAATAAATTGGAGGCCAGGATGGAGAGGCAAAAATTCACCAAGATGATCGATCTCTCCGACCGGATATACCTACAAGCAGAGAAACGAGAGACGGGAAAGAGGGAGAAATGACAGGCGTGTGCGGTAAGCGTTGATGACAGACTGATGGACTGAACAGTGACTTTCTGGACACTGCAGAGACATTAGCTTGAGTTTGCCATCTGCTGCGTGTAATCAAAATACAAACTAATCACCACCTCCCCCCCACCGTAGTTGAACCATTTGTTCCTTATTAGGCCTCATTGGAGTTTTTGGCAAAGCAAATGACAGACACAAAAGAGACTTTGCTAGTGAGAAAATGACCACTGTGAGCACAGTTGATGTATGAATACTGACACTGCCATTACTCTATCAAATGTGCCTCTCAGTGTGTTTGTGAGCTCTCACCTCCAGAAGGCAGCATATATTAGCAGCAGGATGAGCAGAGCGGTGCATGAGATGCCGCACCCCACCATAAGGGGCACAGAGGGCATGCTGGCAGGACCCATGTCCTAATAGCGGGAGGAAAGAATAGAAACAGGAGAGGGAGAGAGAGATGGATACTTCAGTGCAGTTGCAAGGCATTACAAGAGACATGTACCTGTATCAAAAAAAACCAGAGTATTTTGCTCTTGTCAACAAAGCACATCTCAGTATATATCTGTTTGAACTTGAACGTGCTGGTCTTGTTATCGAGGTTTTGTTCCAGTTGCTAGGAAACATTCCCAAACTGACTGATTAATGATGATGGCACTTATGCCGCTGAAGTTGCATCAACTGTGACATCGACATTTGATAATGCTAACATGTCTATGAAAGCGAGCTCTGTGACCGTCATTAAACACCAGATAACGTAATTGTTGCTGCTTTTCTGCTTTAAATATCCCCCAACGATATGATAATCAGGAGCCACTGAGGAAATATAATTAACTGAAACAAAATTAAAAAATAAAGCTCACCTACAGCATCTTTTGCATGACCAACTAATTCTTGCATTAAATTTACATCATCAGTTTAATGAGGCTTAGTGTTAGTTTAGGCAGGCTACAAAAAGCTGAGCCACTCTCCTTAAATATCGCTTAATGCAGGGATGTCAAAGTAAACACTAAACTCCCTTTTCTATCAGTGCAAAGACATTTAATTAAACATTCAATAACTGGCATGTCTTATTACAAAACTATGTGTCTCAATTTTCCACATTGATAAATGTGTAAAATTACAGAAACGCTTCTGTTAGCTCATTGTCCAGATTGTCCTGTAATTATAATAGTATATAAAAAAATTCTATATTAGATATAATAGTTACCTGTTATTTAATTAGTTAGTTATCTGATTATCTATTACTTAACTATTTGTTGTAATAAGAATGGTATGAATAGTATAATTAATCTTTATCAATAGGAATCTATATGCATTCCTTCACATTTCCCAAAGCCTTCCAGTGGGCCATATTGGAGTCTTTGTCAGGCCAATTCTGGCCCCCGGCCTTATGTTGGACACCCCTGAATTGATGTAAATGGTAAATGGTAAATGGCCTGTATTTGTATAGCGCTTTTACTAGCCCCCCCTAGGGACCCCAAAGCGCTTTACACACCCAGTCATCCACCCATTCACACACACATTCACACACTGGTGGAGGCAAGCTACAGTTGTAGCCACAGCTGTCCTGGGGCAGACTGACAGAAGCGAGGCTGCCATATCGTGCCATCGGCCCTTCTGTATACTATCCCACAAGTGTTGATGACTCTGCTTTTTCCTTTCAACAAATCCACTCTCTCTGAGGCTTGTTGCTGTTTAAGCTGCTTTAGCCTGTCCACAGTTTCAGCACATCTGCAAGCTGCTTTACAACCCACCTCTGCCTCAGCTCTAACTTAATTAATCAACCTGTTGTTACTGATGCCTGCTCTGTGTATTACGTATGCGAGTTAAAAGGTAGTGAGGTACCAGAACAGAGCTATTCCACCAAGTGTAAATGACTGCAGATTAAAATATGACTCTCCTTCAAACCACTAGAACGAACTGTTTCTGTGATGACTGACCAATGCTGCCAAGACACAGAGCTGGCTTTGACAAACACTCACTTTACACTTGCTGTGCACCAATTATACACTCATTTGATGATTTCTTATGCGCGAGGGTAAAAGTACGAGACCACAGCGCATAATTAAGTGATTTAGGTCATGATGTACAGCGTACCTCTGCTCCTGAGGTGTGCCTTTGAAAGCATGAGGAACAGACAAATGAAGCCGCATGGAAAGCATGCACCCCACCGCGTCCCAAATGGGCTTGATGTTTGGCCCGCTTTTAAGTTCTCAATCACACAATTTACCTCAATTTACCCCCCGCAGTGACTATCCTTCCCTTTCATCCCAAAGATTTATCACTGTTCGTACCCGTGGCACAAGGTGTCTTTTACTGCAAATAAAGCACATACTTGCACACATAGGCACATCCAGGCAGATGGGCTAAGTAATTGAAGGTAAGTGTTTAAGCTGTGTGTGCCTGTGTGTGTATTCGACTTGATCTGAATAGACGGAAGCATAAGACGAAGACTTCTTTATTCCCATCAGAAAGGAGAGGAGAAACCAACATGAAAAGAACGAGTAAGAGAGAAATCTAGAGAGGGAGATGGAGTAGGAAGAGCTAAGGACAAGTAAGCAAAAGCAAAGAGTAGGAGGTGAGCGAAATAGATAGGGAGACTGAAAAAGCAAGAAAGTCAAAGCTTGTCTTTTAGTGGTTTTTTCCCCTGGCCCATCAAAGGAAGCCAATTTCTCCAGAGGAAGGCGGAATAGGTTGGAATACCAATACGGCACACACACAAACACACTGGGAAGGGAATGGAGGTGAAACATAATCAAAACTGCCTCATAGGGAAGGCGAGATCTACGAAAAAAAGACAAAGAGGGCATATGACAAGCATCTGTTCTAGGAAAAAGGGAAGGGCCTAGAAGGAGAGCGAGAGACAACAGAGACTGACTGTGTTTGATACTACGAAGAATGGAAGGTCAAAGGATACACAGGCACTTGTGTTTTTTGAGGTCTGACAGATCAAACACAGGGCGATGCATGGGGAATGACAAGCAGACAAGCGCATGCACGCACACAGGCACACACACTTAAAAAAAGGCTGCAGGATCACCTTTTTTCCCTCTCGGTTTCTGAATGAATCCATCTTAAATTTGCCTCTACTAGAAAACTAGTCAAATAAACGATTCTCTCATTTCTAAGTGTGCTCTATATAAACCTCTCTATATAAACTGTCCCTGAACTCGTCATCGTGTCAATTTGTCTAACAGCATTGTCTAAATTGGTGGCGGTTAGGTGTGTGATGAGATTAAGGGTTTATTTCATAATATGGAAGGATGCTACAATAAGGGGAAATGAAAAGAGGAAACGCCCACACAAACAGACACGCTCAAAAACACTAAACGTAACACATCGGGCCCGAGGCTACTGGCTCACACAGATGCCCTGCCCCAGATAGATATAGTGATATTTTGATGCAGTCGGAGGAGAGAATAAAACGGAGTGCAGATTAGAAAGAGTGAGTGCGCTGAGGCTCTGCTGTATGTGGCCAGGCTCCCCTGGGCAGATTGGCTACCATGTGATGGAGAAGATGGCTATTTTGAGCTCAGGAAGTTTAACCTACTTATCTCCTCTCACTCCTCCTCCCCACCCCCTTCTACCTATCCTGCTACCACCCACTCCCTCACTTCATCTCCCTCTCTTTGGCTCTCATTCTTCCCCTATCCCCCCCCCCCCCCCCCCCCCCCCCCCCCCTTACATTCAGACCTGCTCCTCACTCCTCACTAGTGGCTTTCCATGTCCACCTGCACCAAAAGGCCTGTTTTCCATTAACTGTTCTTACAACTTTCCTACTGGAAGAAAAATGTGAATATTGAACTTAGCTGACAAATGTAGTCTTCCTATGACTGATTAGACAACTTCTGTTTAATATGTATCCTTATGTTAAGTTATCACTGTACAAATACTGCAGCTGGTTGGTGATGTGCTTAAAGTGCACAGAATTAATAACTATATGAACTGCGCTCTATAAGCGGACAGTAAAATTAGAAAATTCCTAGAAAGATGTCAGTCCATTTCCATTAATATGGCGGTCAGAGACAAAGGGCACCACCAAACGGGAGAATTTATCCAGTATTTCTTACAAAAATTTCACTTATCTGTATGTGTGTTTCTAGTGCTGATCAGCATGATCAGATTAAGCTTTTCAGTACTGCAGTAAACACAGTGATTATGTTACAGTTTTCAGATACAATCTACACGCTGGGCAGATGGAAAGAAAAAGAGCATCCTTGCAAGCGCCTGCTAGAGCTGAGCAGACTAATCTGAATAATGATAGCATTGATACCACCACTGATATTGGTATCAGATCAATACTAGCGCAGTGGGATCAATACTTTGTTTCTGTACTCTAAGTTCAGTATGAAGCCCACTGACGTGTGTTAAACAAAACATATTTTCTTCTTAGAAATAAAGAAATATCCTTCAAACATGCATAATGAAAAATCACTTAACCTTTTTGCTTTGGCTGTCAATTTTATTTTATTTATAGCATATAGCACATTTGAAGAACAGAGGTTGAGCTAAGTACTTTAGAGACAGACACATTCACATCTCCAGAATACATGAAAAGCTTTTGTCCTCTTAACTAATTGCAGTGGAGAGCAGAAATCACAGTGATTTAGCGGCTAATGAAATGTGTTCAGAATTTGCAAATCATGACACAATGCTTGCCTCTACAAAAGCTGCCTTAAGCTGGCCCTGTATCGGATCAATACCAAAATCTGCAGTATCAAACAGCCCTACCATCTACACAGACAAACGTGCTAACACAAAACTAGCCAAGAGCCTGGAGAGATGATGAAGCTGAGTGCAAGCTGACCCCAGTACAGCAGTCAGACCCTGATCTACAAAGGGCGACAAAAGCTATATTTCATATTCAGTGACACGGAACACATTAGTGTTTGGTCCCCATCTATAAATTTCCTTCACTACATATCTTACTAGTCTTAGCTAACATGGAAATTAATTACTACTGGCGTGTCTGGCAGGTGACATCACTATAATAGTTCTGCTTATATTACATGTAATATAATACAAGATGGTTAAATTTGTTCTAGCAACAGTTAATTGTTGCCTGACTTTGAATTTTAAAATCATGTTTAATTTTGGGAAGGAAAAAGCTATCCATTTATTCCCCCTATAGTGGATGTACTGCAGCAAAATCAATAATCAATATGTGCACATTTATTATTTGTCAATGAGAACATATTGAGTATTCATTACCACTTACAGCATTGATATTTTTGCACTGTGTCTCACAGTCCTCCCATGTAGGGTCTGAAAATACTAGGCCCCTTGTGAAAAGTGGGGAAAAAAATGACATTTTCAATTCAAGGCAGTCACTTGCCCCTTTTATTCCCACACTGGCACATACAAACTCAACAGTACACCCAGGCACACTGTGCCACTACATAGAAGGTAAAACTATTTTGCTAATCTAGCAATCCTGCTGCTCAGTTGCCTGTTTTGCTGCCATAGCACTAGTTACATACTCACTGCAAAATACTTCAAATTGAGTCTTTTTTTTTTTTTATTTTTGCAAACCCTCGAGGTTTCAACTTAACTGACTCTGACTTCAGTTGCCTCGAGAGAAACCAAAAGCCTGCTTGAGCTTGGAGCGCTGACGCCGTGTCACAAAGCGAAGCCTTTTCCTTACGTGTTGCCGTTTTTGCATAATGTTCAAGGTTTGTGATGTTTGTTGATGCAAAATGCAGAACGCGAGCAAGAAAAGGAAAGGCCTTCAAGACAACGGGAAACAAAAAGCCAGCTGCACCAAGACATATTTTTTCCTCAAGGGATCTTGTGGACCAAATTTGTATTTCACATTTAAAAAATTCAGTCAAAACCAACGCCTCCAACACATTCTGACCCTCTAATTATATTAAGAAAAACACACACTTTCCACTCACTTTTGAATATCTAATTAACAAGTCTTTGCCCTGCCCACGCTCAGGCATTATGCATCTTTAGACAAACACGCAACTAAACCATTACACCTGTTTATTCATAATTTCCTGTGTCATCGCTGTCACTTGGCCCTTCATTAATGTGACAAAGGATTAAAAGATTTTAATGCAATTCTATGCAGAGTCCCTCATAAATTTTAGCGCCCCCTCATCCTTTAATTACATCTGACAAGTGCGACGTATTTGCATACCATAACCTTGCAGTCTTGCTTGGTCTAGGTCAGGCCTTGTTTTCTCTCCAAACACTGCTGCCAGTTAAATTATAATAAGTTAAAATATGAGTCGCCACCTTGAAGCACTTCAGTCATCCCCATCGTCTTTTCCACAGTCAAATCAAGCACGGTGGCCATTATTAGTCTAAATAATAGGCCCTGTTCTGAAATGTTTCCATTCTGATTAGGTGCCTCGAGCACTGATGATAACAGACGAAAAAGACTCGATTTATCTCAGGCAAAGCCAATCATTTCATAAGAATGATTGGGCCAAATGCAGTTAGCGTGGCAGGTAGAAGAAGCTCCGAGAAATCCTTTACAGCAGAAAGACATCAGTTCGGATATTGTTATTTCGAGCGACTTACTTTGATTCAGTAATTGGCTCATAAATAAGTTAAAGAAAATGAGAAAATCCCTCTTTCTGTTTCTCCTCCTCGCTCAAGTCGAGTGTGTTTGCTTGTGCGCTCCATCTGTGCTGACTAAACCAAAGTCTCAGGTGCTGTTGTGAACCGCTGACCTCTCTTGTCCATTCATATTTCTGGATGCCTGCTTAGGCAAGCTCAGTGTATTTGAATGCAAGTTCGGAGAGGCACCCGAAAGCTGCTATTAGCTTTAATGTCAACACAACTTGAGCACCGGCTTTATGGGCTGACAAATGCGAAGGGAAAAAAACGTGAAAGTCACATTATTGACTGGAGGTGTAAAACGTTAAACTGACTTTTATAAAGCCAGTACCTCCCTCAGCTCCAAATCCCGTGATCTCCGTGAGCTCTGCGCAGGCAAAGAGTCCAGACGTATCCGTGGGGTTTGTGTGTTCCCACTGGAGTCATCTTAAGAATTAAGTGGCTTGGTGTTTTAGTATTCCTTCATGACCTAACTCAATCAAATCCTCCTCCTCTCCCTCTCTCTTTCTCGCTTGTCTGTGTCGCTAAAGTTAAAAAAACAAACAAAAAAAACCTCTGTCTCGTGTCTGATAGCGAAAGGTCTCTATAGACACTCAAACACGCAGGACACACACATACACACACGGAAATCTCAGAGGCTATAGAAAGTAAACAGGATTAACTGGCTATCCCTCACTCCACTGTAAACGGCCTGTAATGGCACCACTGCTTCTAAATCCCTCCACCTACTCCCCACCCCCCCTCCCGCTGCCTCCCTTTTCTATTAAACATGGAGGTTAATCCTCAGCCCCCCTTGTCCCTCGCGCCGTAGCCCAGGATAAGCTGTCAGAGCTGGGCTGCTGATACTCAGCACTGCTCCAACAGCCACACAGCCTGGACAGAGCATATGAGTGCATCTTTGTCTGTGTGTGTGTTGAGCATCTGTGTGCGCGCTTTCATTCGCCCAGACTTACATGCATGCATGCAGGCTTGTGTGCATGTTAAGTGTTTTTAAGTGCATACCACTACGCATATATCAGTGTGTTCACATGTCTGAATGTGGCTGTTCCTTTCTTTCTTTCTTTCTTTCTTTTTTTATTTATTGCCAAATTCAATTTGCTTCTCTCTCTTCTTTTTGCACAACCCAATCTCCACTGGAGTAAAAAGCTAACTCTGGAGCACCCTAAAGCAACAAAGTGCACTCAGCACCAGCAGCAACAGCTCCTGACTGAGAGCCATTGACACAAAAACACTAACCCACACCTTCTGGTCCTGTGCACTGGGTCTAAATGGCAGTACTGGGGGCTGACTGATGAATCACTAATGACTACCACACTCTTCACAGATGTCACAAATGTAAAAAAAAAGTCAATGTGGGTTTTTTTTGTTTCCCCCCTCTCCTGGCCCTCTATCAGTCAACTCGTTCGACCTGCTTGCTGTGTGGCGAGGGAAAAGTCAATACTGTACGGCTGGAAGAGGAGTCGCAGGAACCAGAAACAGTGGCCGGAATGACCCATTCAGCTTATGGGTCAAAGCTATTGTGTTTTCCATATTATGGGGAGTTAATGTTTCCCTGGGGTCTGAAATGGCTTCCAGACCCCTGTGAAGTAATTCAAGCTCTGAGGGGCAAAAATAATGAATAACTGCAGTTCCTTACATGAAGACCATCCCCTTATTTTGACCCTCTTTACAGTTAATAGAAGGGAGAAATAGAACAGAAGGGAATAATAATACTAATAAATCCTAAAGCAGGCCACGGAAATCTTGAGGCTTACAAACCAGCTGATTATCTCAGGTTTACGCAATTTACTGAGTCCTTCCTTTAAAACAGGGAGGTCATCTATAAGTTGCGACGCCAGTCAGTGTCACCACTGTCAACTTGGCTTATCCATGTTTGCGTTGGATTAAATGACTTGATCCGTCTCAGGAAACGTTCAAGACAGCTGTCACTTGCACGGCTTCATCCAAGGTTGGGGATAACAAGAAACAGAAGTGAATGTGACTGTGACAGGAGTTTTTCAATGCCGTGTCTGCACTGGCAACTAGATGCTACCCAACAGTAGGATTCTTGTAACTATGCTGTTAAGAAGACTAAAAATGCATTCAGCTTAGATAAACTCAATTAGATGTTCCCATTTCTCAGTTTTCAATGAGTGCGGCAACCATGAAACCCTTTATTTCCTCCCTTCTTTTTCCTTGAGACTGAAGCATTTATAATATGCTGCAACTCACTACAATATTCTGCCTCTAACTTAATTTTTCTTTAGAGCAATGGCATCAGAGGCACATTTGGTATGCGGTAATATTTGCTATAAAAAAAGGGGTGTAACATTAGCCAGGGGGATGTATAAGAAACTTACCTCCAATATTCATACTCTTTTAACTGTATTTGCTTCTTTTTTGTGCGACCAGGTAGGGGTACTGATGAATTCCAATTTTGTTTTTGTTCCCAATGTTTGATCTTCTTCTGCTGACAAATGCTATGCAAGTAAAGTACAGTACGGATTTTTCAGAGCTTTTTTGTGGGAAACACTGACCTGCCATTGCTGTAAACAGTAAAGCAGATGGCCTGGCAGCTAAACAACGAGCTGTTAGAAATGCATTTTATAAAAAAAGAAAAAAATAGCAAAGGGTAAATGCACGGCATCGGTGAGCACAATACAGAAGCAATGCGTTAGGGCCACATAAGTGCACGGCTCTTTATCTCTGCAATGCTGGTTGTTAATGCATTACAGGTGAGTGCAGAAAACATCCACTTTCCATCTCTCTGGCCCTCTCTCTCTCCCTAAGCTGCCTGCGAGCCGAGACCAGGCTACCTTTTCTGTTTGGTTGAACATTTCCTCCACCCCCCAAATCCTCTGTTCCTTACAATCACTTTCCATTTCTGTGACACACAGTTATTCTCCAGCGCTTACTACAGAACTAACCATTAAAAGAGAGAATCACAAAAGAGATTTTAATGTGTGACAAAAATGTACCCAAACCTCATCTCCTTTTGCTCCTTTGAATATTTTAAGCAACCGGTCTTCTCGTGGGCTTTGAGTACAGGTAATCAGAGAGGCAAATTAAGAGCCAATGCCAAGGGGGAGCATTTTGTGACCACAGTGTAGGGGTCAGAGCTGCAGCATAAAGTGAGAATGAAAACTGGAAATGTTAACAAGGTGATCAGGGGTAAAAAAGAAGTGACAAGGGGGGGGGGTCTTACAAGAGATTCGCAGATAAAAAAAAAAACAGCTAAAAGGAATAAGGGAAGCAAGAAAATGGGTAAAAATAATGAATTAGAGGTAAGGTGTAAAATAAATGGGGTGATAGTGTGAGGTGTTACGCGGTGAGAGAATTAGGGTCCTTTGGGTGGATCTATGAGGAAGGTGATCGGGTATTTAGATGACCATTAGAGCAGGAGAACAGGTCAGTGAATCAGAATGTGCATTATCATTAAATGCTAAAAAGCCCTCTTTTGTCACGTCAAACACACACTGTGAGCCACGTGAACTATTTATAGAGGAACATGTTATGTGCTCCAGGCAAAAAAAATAAATAAAAGTCACACAGAGACACAATAAAATCACTTCCTTCCTCCCGTCGCCTCGCCTCTCTCACATCACACGGGACTGAAAGAGTCCGACCTTCATCAAGTTTAAGCTCAAAAACAAACAAACAAAAATAAACCCCAAACTTGCGTAATGGGAAGAATGACAGCCAGTCAACATATAATTAGACAAACACACAGTGATCAAAATAGCCATTTATACAGTACCGTGTCACAGTTTCAAAACTGACAGCCCCACTCAGGCTGCGCTCATTGTTATAAAGTAAGACATCTCACATAAAGCTCTGCTAGTCATGCCAGCCTCACCCATCCATATCCTTCTGTTAACTCAATAAATGACTTAAGAGACGTAGTTCTCGGTGATATGTCTGACGGGGATAGTGGCTGGAGTCTGCGTACAGAAAATCGTCAGCTCACTGACCTGCGCACCCTCTCCTCCTGGTAGTAGTTGCCTCGTTAACACCCCAAAGTCTCACAGAGTACATCAGTGCATAGGTGACTCACCGGGTCTTTAGCTTGCTGCGCTAACACGGCGTAGGTGGATATTCTGCTGCACAGGCATTTGGTATGGACAGCGGTTGACGCGAGCGTTTGGCAGCCTTCTGTGCCCCAGTTTTCTGCGCCAGCTTCCCTGGAGGTGGAGAGAAGGGTGGGGTGGGGGGGTTGGTAGAGAGGGTGTGGGGAGGTGGCACATGGGACATAGACAGTGACTGTGAGACACATAAAAACTGTCACATGACTACACATGGATACAGGAGGTGAAAAAAAAAAGCCCAACAACTTGTGAAAAGGGGAGAGAAAGTTTTAACGGACTCGTTCCTCCCCGTCGAGCTCCCCGAGCTCAGCCATTCACGGCATATACGTTTAACATTCAGCGATCGACACTCGGGCACCGCCATGCTCTTTTACTCCTTTACAGCATCACCCCACTTGTCCTTCTCCGTGTTCAGCAACCTAAACACTTTCTTTCACGTCTTTGTTCATCCTTTTTTTCTTTTTTCCTTTTATCTATCCCATCTCCCTTTACATGGAAGAATGCCCTTAGAGTCTGGGGGAAAAATGAAAAGGATTGCATCGGCGAAAAGTTAACAAAAACCAGTGAGGCCTAAATGGTGTATGGGGCTTATGTGGAACTAAATGGTCAATTGCTTTGACACCTAACACATTACTGCAAAGGAAGCAAGCGGCCAGAATCTCGTACAATAGAACCTTGAACGCTTTATTGCTCCTTTTTGGCCACCCGTTGCCTCCCTCCTTCCCACCCTTTCACTTTTCTATAAAAGCTCCCAACGGAAGGTCGAGTGTGGAGGTCAATCAATAAGAAGTGAACTAATTACCCTGAGAGTTCACACTGCACATTAACCTTACGATTAACCCTGGATATACTTTTATTTCAGTTGCCAGAGACAGGTGAAAGCCATAGAGATGTTCTAATGGGGTCAAGAAGGCCAGCTTCATGACTTACGGCAAAAGAAGGAGCAAGTAATGTGTCAGTGAGAAATATTTTTGTTTCTTTTTCTCCTCCTTTCTCTGTGTTTTGAAGCGGGTGTGGCAACGTCCAGGATTTAAAGAAGAAACATCAGAGCTGATGACAGTTAGAGTGGGTTCAGTTTCAGTCCGATCAAGCCGCAGGCAAACAGTCGCGATAAAGCAGATTAAGTGAGTATAAAACTTTTAGAAATGTCACCTCAAGATTTGAAACAGCATGAACGTTTGCTAAACTTTCATGTTTTGTTATGAATATTTGAGGTTATAGTAAAATACTTTGCAGGCTATATTCAATGTACCATGCAAATATATGAAGTAGGCGTATAGGATTTTTTTTCTTTAACCAAAGCCTCAAAAACTTTTTGCACAGATATCTGACAAACATCTTTCCAAAGTAAAGCCTTTTGTTGTAGCATGTAGGCACAACAATCTGACCACAAGAGACTCGGGTTTGATTTCAAGCAGCAGTGGCCTGCTTGAAAAAGAAAAAAAAAAAAATCAATTATTTGAAGCTAAAGACAACTCCTGTTACTGTGGTAATAGTTGCCGGTTTCAAAACAAGGATCTTTAGCAGGGGAAGAAGGGGATCTACGTGAGAACAAATGCTTCCCAGCAGGGATTTTGGGTGATGAAAACGTACCTAGCGACTGATCTTTGTGAAAGAAAACACTCTGTACTTGATATCTTTATCACGGTAACAAATAAATTTCCACCAATTTAGAAACCAATTTAGAATGTCCTTCTTTTTGAAAATCATTTTGTTAGTTAGCAAACAACACAAACTTTGTGCTGCTCATTTTGTTCTATGAACGTTTAAGGAGTGGGAGGAAAGATAAAACACAACTGGAGAGGTATATGCTGTTCTTTCTCTACTGCTTTAGTGAAGAACTTAATTACCTCATTCCAAGCTAATGGCATTGAGTACCCTCAGCAGTGGATGGAGAGAAAATTTAATAAAGCGTTGGCTGTTTCAGGACATCTATTTATTAGGATTTATATATACAGCCTATATATTTGAAAGTTATTAAATATGCAGAAATCTATAGTTTAGAATGAAATTATTATCCCCTTGTGAAACTTAAAGTTCTGTAAATATTTCCCTATGTTTTTTTAATATAACATTATTTCTACTTGCAGACAATAACAGAATTATTGTCAATGGGTCAATGTTATCATCCCACTGAAAAACTGACCTTTTTATTGAGCCGTAGCACAAACCACTGCTGCAATAATGTGCTTTATCTTTGTAATGCTCTAAGCTTGTAAAATCAAGTTAAATGAAGTTAAAACTTTTTCCACACAGTACAAAAACTTAAGCAAGGGTTTGAGCTGCCACTTGAGAAAAAACTAAATTAATCAGTATAGACTTAATAAAAACAATTGTTGATGCCCACAAAGCAGGAGACGGATAAACAAAGTTATCACAGTGTTTCAAGAACTAGTGAGAAGTATCATCAAGAAGTTGAAAGAGTGCCACGCAGTGCAGAACAAGCCGGGCAGAGGTAGGAAATAAATAAGAGACTCTGAAAAGAAAACTAGTGAGATGTGTCCAAAAACAACAGAACTACCAAGACACGAGGAAATGACTTAGTCAAGCTGGGAAATGCGGTCTCAAAAAAGACCATCAGTAGGACCATGAACAGGACTGGACTTTGAAGTCTCAGACCAGGAAAAACGCCACTTCAAGCCAGAGTGAAGGATGCCGAGTACAAGCGGAAGAAGGATCATGCAAACTGGAAGCACATCCTATGTTCATATGAGAATAGACTAAACTACTGCCTGTGCTGGAGAAAGAGGGAAGAGGTGTAAACCCAAAACAGAACAGCGTCTCTACAGTGAAACACGGTGGTGGCAGTATTATGTTGTGGGGATGCTTCAGTGTGTCTTGAAGTGGGAATCTGGTCAAGGTGGAAGGAATCGGAAATGTGAAGATTCTGAAAGTAAACCTCCAGGAGTCTGAGTTGTTGCTTCGTCTTCCAACACGACAACAACCTTGATGAAGAACTACCTCCAGAAGGCCAAAGAGAATGTTACTGACTGGCCTAGGCAAAGCCCTGACTTGAATCAGTGACAATTGGTGGGCTGAACTGAAGGCCATCACATCTGGAGGAGCATGAGAGAGCAAATGACTGCAGGCTGTTATCCAGCAAAAAGGATACACAACTGACTATTAGGCCTCACAGGGACTGTATTTTGACCCTTGTAGTTTTTTGTTTTTGTGACATACTTTTTTGTCTATGTGCAAAGTATCAAAAAGCTAAGATGTTTGGAAAGTCCTTGCTCTCTTTAACAGCACTTGGGAAATGCTTTGACTGTAAAATCTGTATATCTTTAACAATTTAAAATTTAAATGAGAGGAAGCTTGGCTGACAGCTTCACTTCAATAAAATTAACAAGCTGTTTTGATTATTTTTGTCTTTATGGTATCTTAGGTTTTTATCCAACCTTTGGGGAAATAACAGAAGGGTAGCTTTCAAAGAGGAATTCAACGATACTCCTCTGTGATGCCCGCTTAACACAGCTCTGTTGCACGAAACTCTAGATTTGAGAGCATAAATGAATTAAATAAACAAACACGCTGACTGGTTTCTGGTTCAAATGAAGAAAACTTTACTGTTGCTTTTACACCCGTCCATCAAAAAAAAAGCAAACAGACAGTTAAAAAGGTACATGCTCTGCTTGCCACTTACATCACGTTAACTGCAGATCAGTAAAAAATACCACTCAAGACTATTTCTGCTCTGACAGGCCACTTATATATGATCAGTTTGACTGTAAATGACAAGAGAGTATCAACATTAACCCTCAAAAATATGTCTGAACATGAAGGACTGCAAAGAGGATCATAAACCAGACACATGCACACACACATACACTGACACTCAATTCAAAATGTCACTAATAAGATGGGAGTTCAATCCCCTGATGATCATCATCTGCACTATGACACTTCAAAGACTAAGGATCAGAAAAACAGTTACAGCAGTGAAGCTTAGAGACAGCTTGACAGGTATCAACATGGTGCAGGGCTTTGTGTGTTTTTGTGTGTTTGAGAGAGCGACAGATAGAGGAAGATTAAAAAAAAAGACAAGGCGGGAGAGCAAAAGAATGGCAAGGATGAGGAAATATGTGTGTGGTATTTTTGCTGCTTTGGCTTGTGTATATACGTCATTTATTTTACCGACCACTGTAGCTGAATAAGGCCCAGTCACAGAGGCCTAGATGGTCTAACTGGTCATGAGGTAAAAATGAGCATTCCCTGGCTGGTTGCTAGGGCTTGCTGGAGAGAAAATGATCGCTAAAGCTCCAGTCACACAGACCTACAGTAACCCCCTAGCAACCACCTGTTTGTGGGGGGGATGTGTGCTTCTCAACCAGTCAGCAAAAAAATTGAAGATACTCCTTGTGACGGCTTTGGTCACCATGAAAGTGTTGGATTTGTTTACAAGCACAGGCCAGCTACTCTCTGAGCTGTCCTGCCCTAAACAGCCTCCCACTGGTGTCTCGTCACACCCCTGAGTAAATATATATTTTTGTCTCTGCTCTTTGTCTGACTTTCTGTTTATCCTGCTGTTTGCCATTTTGTGTCCTGCCTCATTCTTACATATTCCCCTGAGTTTTGGTTTGTCCTTTTATTATTATTATCATTTTTTTGTTGGCTTTATCCTGCTTTTCCCTCCAGTGTCCTTTGGTCACAGTCTTTGTAAGTTTATTAAAATACATTTGGTTTATTTTATCTTGCATTGGAATCCTGATATTTGCAAGAAAACAACGGAAAAACATTTCTTAATAGGCATCTGCAACCCGTTTCTGACATTTCACTAATTACCATGGTTATACATCCCACAACAATGACCACTTTTACAAATCTAATTTGTTGAGGAACTATATTTTTGAACTCTAAAAGGTTGCACTATGTGTTGGGAAATTATGCTAACACACAAATCGACTTTTGTTTTCATAGTCATATGTGCTCGTTAGCTTATATATGACCTCCCAAATGATGTCCAGTTAAGTACTTCCAAACGGCTTTGCTCACATAAGTACAGGGACGTGTTACATGTTTTTAAAGGTTAATTTATACATGGACATGAAAGCCTGTAATTTACTGCTCCAAACATTCAGACTGCATGCAATAAATAAAGACACACACACAGACACACACAGTATTCTACACTAGTCTCAGCAGAGAGGAAGTTGGCGTAATGAGAAACTATCTGACAGCACACAGCAGGGAGGGATCGCTGAAGATAACACCACACACACGCACACGCACACACACGCACGCACACAAATACACATTATCTGTGACCTCTTTGTTTTGTCTGCCGAGTTTCAAGCTTAATTGACTGCTAACCTTCATCTACTATAGCTATACTCCACTGTTGGCTTTTTGTGCCTTTCAGCAGAAAGTCAGCTTTGACTTTTATTTAGTTTTATGTCGCACACAAAGTTGGCACAAACCCCGAATGCTGGCATTGTAGATCCACTACAGCTACGGCTTCACAACACTGCTGTGACTCCCACTGGGCTCATAACAGTGTTAGATTATCAGTTAGGATCAGAGGGTGAGAAAAGATTAAAAGGACACAGCTTTTGTGCTACTTTTGTTATAGCCTTTGAATGGACCAGGAACTGCTGACAGCTCTTCTTATCATGGAAAACAGGTACCAGATGTACAAACAGGTCTCTATATTAGTACAGTTGGTAGATAGGCTATGGAATCCAAATGTATACTGCTAAGAGCTCCACCTGGCATTATAAGAAAAAACTACAAGATGTGTAAATATACATAAAATCAACCTGCTTTCTAGCATTGCTGTAACCGACACATCTGCTCTTTGGTCTTGACAAAGTTTTATTAAATGAATGCTAGAGTTGGTGATAACCCTCCATGCTCAGTGGGGATTACACAGTTTACACACACATTAAACAAGAGTTTGTAACTCGACAATGTGCTCATCGAGGGCTGCTGCTGCAAGGCACTGCGCTGCTTTGCATTGCAATAAATATAACCATTAGTATCCTAACATTTAACATGTGCACTTTATCTTTAGCTGCTTAATAAGTTACATAAGAATCAGAACTGCAGCTGACAGGGATCTTATCATTTTGCAGGTGATTTATTGTATTGGACAAACTGAAATTTTGACCTGTGATAGTGTCAGATTGCATGGTTAAGAGATCACCAATGGAATTATTCTTAATCCTGTCAGAAATGCTTACAAATATGAATTATATCACTGAGCTCGGACATTTCTCTCAAAAATGTGTATGTCTGCACAAGATGTTGATTAGTAGCACTGTTGTTACCAGATAAGCAAAAATGTTGACCTGCCAGTGGCAGAAACCTATTAAAATGCTTCCCATTTTGCTTCCTAATTGCTGGTAGAATGTTGTTGTGGCTGTTAAGAAAAAAATTGGAAAAATACTTTCCGAACAACAGCGTAAATTGACCTTTTATGTCTACTGAGAATAAATTGGCACCAAATCTTGCCTGAAAGGGCAGTGCTATGAAAGCCAATTGCCCCCTGTTAAGCAGCAAACAAAGGTTAAACATGCTTTGAATGACTAAAACTGAATGGCTTGATGAAGGGATTTCAGCTGTATGTAAGTGTAGTGATGTATTGCCAGCACCTTTATAGTCATATTAAAAAAAAAAATACAGCACATGGACTTTTTTCCAACGAACCAAACTTTGTTGAAAAGCTGATAAACAAAACCTAAAACTGACATTTTGCCATAATTTTTAGAACTTCTCTGAATCCATAAAACTATAAACTGTGTTTCTAGATAAGATAGGGGCAACCAGTCCTTTTTAAACCTCTGACATCTTGGATCTAGTATTCTCTTTCAAACTGTGTGGTGTCAAGCTCTAATGAGATCTCTCAAGGTCTGAGAAAAAAACATGTTTTGAATGCCAAAGACTAGGACAAGGGTTTCTAAATGAAATCTCCAGGTTATTTGAAATACATGATTCCACTTCATGGAAAAGTTTGTCCAGGGTTAGATGCACCAGGAAATATAGCCCAAATGCAGACTGATGCAAGAGCACTTCCATCCAATGGTGTGTTTACTTATATAATTTAAGACAAGAGGTAGCATACATTTGGGATTAGAGATATGCCTTTACTATGAAAACACCTACAAGAAGCTGTTTCTGCTAACTTTTAAGGTCAAGAGCTTATCTTTGTTTCCACAGAAAAAAAACTACATGTACTGGTATGTTTAAATAACTGTAGGTCATGCTTTAACATTTCACCTTCAGCTTTTATTCATAAGAGACCCAAATATCTTAAATATGTCTCTTGAACCACCAGCGTGCTGGCAAGTAAAGGTACAGAACAAAATGCACATTAGGTCTTTATAGACAGGCTGCGCTTTTACAGTAGATGTAAGCAATTTTAGCCGCTTTAATCCACTTATCTGAATCAGTTGGTACCATTCAATATATAGTCATAGCTAAGCATTTAAACCAGTTTTACACGAGAAAAATGTTGTTCTACACAGCTGTCAGTGATTTAATAAGGATTAACATTATCAGCTAATTTCAGCTGCTGGCAAATGCTGTCAAAACGATTTAGGAGATGTATGCAAAAAAATTGTTTAGTCCATTTTAAGTTCATTGCTCGGCTTCCCGGGACTCATTTTGGTGTTGTCAAATGTTTGCAAAAATCTTTTCCTGTGTTCTTCAATGGTCAGAAATGCAGCGAAGCAAAGGAGGAAAACAATAAAAATGTGGAAGCGGAATAGGCAAACAGCAATAAAGCGCAAAGAGGTGAATAAAGCATTGGGGAATGACAGAATTATTTCACGCATAGATGGAAATCAGTAGCACGAGAATCACAGAAAGTTTTGTCCTCATTACGGAAAAGAATTCTCCGAAGTCAAATTGCTATAAAGTCTGTAGACGACTGCAGGACCAGGTATAATGTCCACTGCATGAAATTGTGAAGACAGTGAGCAAATTGCCACAGACAGTGTGTAACCCAGTGCTGTAAAGCTTTTTTGAAGATAAGAGAGAGTAAAGTCATTGTCTATAGCAGAGGGAGAGCTGGTGATAGACAGTGGAAACAGAGAGCTAATGAGTCATAGGCAGAAGGACCAGTGTGAAGGGGAGGGTTTGCTGTACTATCAAAGAATTGTGAGTATTATGGAAGTAAATGACCTCAAGAAGGAAAGGATTCAGATATACCACTGTGTTCAGATTCATCTACGTACATGTGCATCAGTGGTATCATATCGCAATGATAAAAACGTATGATAACAACTGAATTATGTACTTATTGCTCACTTGTGAATTTATATAGTAATAATTTTTCCATCAGTATCTATACTATATACTGATCTGTACTATGTACAGAAGAAGACTGTACATAGTGCATTTTGTTTTGATAAGCTCAGGTTGTTTTAACTACTACTAATATAGTACTATGTTTTTCCTTATTTTGTATTAGCATTTACACAAATAAATAATGTGCTTAACTGACATATTACAGTCAAGCTAACTGCTCAGTTACACGAGAGTAGAAAATAAGACAGAAACCATGTTAGAAATATCAAGAAGTAGCCTGGTGAGTGCATGAAACTTTTCTAAATAGATGAAATAACATCTCTCAGACAGACTGACAAAAAGTCTGTGTCGATGACCACAAGACATCTGAACTGCTCTTCACAACAAGGAACTTGACTCAGCTGATTGCCAAATGGTTGCATTCTGATCAGTTCCCAACCAACATTGCACACACAGCTTTCTTATTCTTATTACAAAGTGAAGTGTGAACACTGCATGTAACGGTGCAAATCCACAGTAGTAAAACAAACAGAGAAAAGGTTGTAGTTAATTAAAGTATTGAATTTAGCTGCTACAGTATCAAGGATGAGATATGTGCACGATATCATCTTTCAAAAGCCAACTAATATTTGTTGAGATGGCTGTTTGGGTAATATGTTTGCACTGGATCTGCTTTTATGCACTGTGTATTTTTACCTTCTTCTTTTATTTTTTTTTTTGTGAGGTTTCCTGACATTTTTGTACTGCTCTTATTTCTGCATTTGTGACTCCTGTCTGTGAAATGTGTTACATAAATAAATATTGCTTGCTTTCACACTCGTGGCGCACGTGAGCAAAAACAGAAGCCATCTGTTTTTACTGTTGCCCTGTATGAGGTGCACCCTGATTCTAAAGAGACAACATACTAAGCAAGATTACTAAACTCCGCGGGCAGTGGCGACATGTCATGGATTCAAAATGTTTAATCACATTGTGATTATCTGCTTGTACTTTATAAGAGAACACAAGGGTCATCCTGGTGTCACAGCTTTCCGTTGCCATGTTAAATCCAACGGGCTGGATTTTAATCCGGTCAAGAAATTTTTAAATGTTACTGAATTTCCTGATGCTCCAGCTGTTTAAATGTGAAACTAAAGGTTTTTTTATTTACTGCTTAATTTGTATTCTTCAAATGTAATTTGCAAATGCAATTTATGTTATTGTATGTCCGTGTCATTGTGTGTAAGATGCACTAAATAGTATTTGTTTGGCCAACATGTTTGAGGGAACTCTTCAGGTAAAAATACAATATCAAGTGTTATGTTATAGGTTTTATATTGTTTAGATATTTGTGGGGCCATATTTAGAATCTTTTTTAGTTATTGTTGAGTCAATATCTGCTATAGCATGTCATGCTGCTGTAACCTACTATTACTGCTACAACAACATGTACTACAACAGTAATGAGAATGTATTTAACAGGAAACTTTTCGAAAACACAGGAACAAAGCAGAAAAATTAATAAAACAATTCAGCACAATGGCATTAAATTTGAGTTACTGAAAGCACATGGAGCTAAATAAGGTAACATGCATATGTATTCTATTACCTACTTGTGATTACATCTTTCATTCATAAAAAGTAACTTCAAGCTGATAACCTTTGGTTCTAGATGTGACATCTATACAGTAGGCAGAATGTACAGCTCAGTCATCTGTCTCAGGAAAAATAACTGTATTTACAATTAAATTGAAATAACTGCAACAAGTTTTCATGAAAATCCGATTTTTGAAATAACCACATGGAATTCATGTTACCAGATGTGTTGACTACATGGGTGCAGACTCTGTGTTGGAGAGCTAAAAGCAAACTGATTTAGAAAAACAAAATCACTCAATGAAGCAGACTCCTTTACGCAATGTCACAAATGAAGGGAAATGGTTAGGACGTGACTGGGTGGGTTAAGGGCTTTCTCTCTCTTTTTTAATGTGTTGTTTCATTGTGGATTTTTTTCTGACTGATTAAAATGTTGTATTTATTTTTTAAACATCCAAAGAATAAGATCAACAGCAATAGTACCGTAAAGTTTTCTTTTAACAAAACTTTTTAAACTGCGCTGTTTATCTGAATATAATACTGAATGGTATATACTGTTAGGGATCTAGTCTGAACCAAGGTTGAATCCAGTGGTGAAAACAGGAAAACAAATGTATAGAAGAGATTATCTTTTCTGATAGACATCACTTCTGTGGGTACCAGGGAGCCAGACAGCACATTTACCAGACGGGGAGTAAATCCTCGCCTCTTACTTAAAATATAGCTCGAAAGCACTGACACAAATCTTCACATGACTCAAATCATCTCTGCTTCCTCAACGCTACATACCACCTACGGTGAAGGATTGACTACTACACATTTGTTGTGGTATACTGCAGCAAACATATCTGCCAGAATATAAGCCCATGTTTGTGTGTGTCTGCATGCATAAAACTATTTGACCCAGATTTGAACTGATTTTAAGC
Source organism: Neolamprologus brichardi (assembly GCF_056152115.1). Lineage (NCBI taxonomy): Eukaryota > Metazoa > Chordata > Actinopteri > Cichliformes > Cichlidae > Neolamprologus > Neolamprologus brichardi. Next base: position 22,536,272 of record NC_142124.1, on the reverse strand, counting down.
GTTCCTCTGTTCCACCGGCCGACGTAAAGACTGGTCTTATAACCAGAAGAACATGCTATGAGATTATGGGAAGCTTGTCGTGATGTTTACATGCAAGGCTGTACAGATTATGTTTTTGAATGTACACGAGACATTTATTGATTTGAAGGCTGTGTTTGGTGAAATGACTCAAAGAAAAACATAATTTACGCGTCTCTTCTGATGCACGCATCGCTTTTGTGGCAGGGTCAGTGCAGGACATAAAAGTTTGTGCCTTGCGGTTGCCTCCACTCACCAGTCAGCTGCAGATTACATTAGTGATGCACAATGACACTTGCTTCCTTTCTGATCTGATACCCAAAATAACCCAGTCTGGTATTGCCAACAAGAGTGCCAACACAGATCCTTGCAAAGCTTAAGCATTAGGAAACGATATAAAAAGTAGGCTGTAGCATTTCATTCCTCATCTTGGTGTATTCTGATGCTTTTGACACTTGCCTGCAAGCAAGAGATCATCATATTTCTATTTTTTCAATCTCCTTTTAAAGTCACCAGGAACTTCTCTACTGTTTACACTGCATTTTTCAAAATACCACTGTGGTCAATTGCAGTTGGGTCTCTTTGATTTCATTATGGCTTTGGTCAGGTGGTAGACCAGGTCATCTAACAATCAGAAGATCAGTAGATTGACCCTAGCTCCTCCTTGGGCATGATAGTAAACCCTGAGTTGCCTTTGATGCAACCATTAGCTTGTGTGTGAATGGTAGAAAAAAGTGCTTAGATACAGATAAAACCACGGTACTAATGTGTGTGTGACTGGGTCAATGAGCCAAATGAGGGCTCAAACAAGAGTAGCGAGGTGCTATCTAAGTACCAGTCCATTCACTATCTAGTATGGACCTCAAACTAGCATAAAGAACAAACCTCAGCTATTGTGTCAAATTGACCTAATTTTATGTTGAGCATCATCACTGGTAATGAAAGCTGTGTTTCTAGCTCCAACCCAGAAACCAAACAGTAGTCTGATTTTCAGGGCTGGAGTTGTGAAACCATTTCTTACACAGGGCACATGACTGTACTGAATGATGTATGTAGCCTCTCAAAATGCACTAGCTACTATTGAAGAACGGTAGTACTGCACATGTTTAATCAAAAACATACACAGTATTGGCAATAAAATGCATATCACAGTATCACAGGGCTGAGCTGATTTCTCTCTCTGAACTGAAAAGTCGAAGCCCTGTCTTTGTACAGCTTTTAACTGTGGTATTACTTTAATCTGCGTTTGATTTTATCATTCTGAAGAAAATGACATTCTGCAATTTTAGGAATTGAAGGCTCCTATTGTATAAACATGAGCATACAAACTAAACCCGAGATGGATTTAAATGACTTCCCAGCAGTTAGTGATAAACGTTGCCATAGCTACACACTCTCTTTTCTTTACCTGGATGCTGCCTGCCACTGCTTAAAAACCAAAAAAATCAGTGACAGAAAACTGTCTCAACCTTTCTTCTCCTCCTCAGACCCACCGCGTCGGCTCACACATATAAACTGATGTAGTTTGTGTATGATGATCAGAAGGAAGTACTTTTTAAAAGACTTCTTATTGTATCATTTTTTTTATTATAATACATGTGCCTCAAGTTACTCAGCTCAAATAGACAAATACTTTAAATGTGAAGAATGAACAAAGAGCTCAAACTCCTAAATCATATAAAGATGTTCTTCATTTGGGTCATGGGTCTAAAGACGGAGGATATCTTTTGATGTACACACTGTGAAGCCAATTATAGCAACTTTTTTTTGATCCGTGATATACCGACAAAGAAATAAAATTGATTTGACCTAACATGACCGGACTTCCAGTTTCTGGGCACGGTTTACTTCCTGAGGATCCTCAGGAAGAACCGCCTCACCCAAAAACTTCTATGGCTTCTCCATAGAGAGCATACTCACATGCTACATCTGTGTGCGGTTCACCAGCTGCACAGCGGCAGAGAAGCAAATGCTTCAGAGGCTCATCATCACTGCCCAGAAGCTGATCGGATACCCTCTCCCCTCCCTGGAATATCTTTACAATTCCCGCTGCCTCAAAAAAGCCCAGAGCATCCTGAAAGATCCATTCTGCACCGGACACTTTCTGTTTGAAGTGCTGCCCTCAAGCAGATGTTTCAGGACATTAAGAAGGACAGACAGATTAAAAAAATAGTTTTTATCCAAATCCTTAACTCTGCTAAATGCTGCTGGAACTGTGCATTCAAAAAAGAAAGAAAGAAAATCAATCATGCATGAATGCCTATAAAATGTGAAGCATCTCGTATGTATGAGATGAAAAACTTTCCCTTTTGGAATTTTGTATGGTTACTTTTAGAGACTTTAGAGTTTTTAATGTAATATATAGTAAGATTTTCTTTTTAGCTGCCATATTTTAAACCTATATGACATATTTGCACTGATGCAGTTTCATTGAATTTCTTTGCCTAAAAGGAATGACAATAAAGATATTATTTTTACGCTTTATTGTACTCATTCTGCTACTGCTGTATGTATGTCTACAATATTAGATGTCAGATTTCTTGCATGTGTTCACGTGCATTTTCCATTGTTATACCTCTCTGACCTGTCTTCCCCATGTGATGTTTGTGTAATGTATGTATTAGTGGTGCAACGGATCGCGGTTGATCCGTAATCCGAACCGATCCCACTCCACAGTTCGGCACGCACGTGATCCGAAGATTTGAAAAATAAGGAAAAAAAGTATGTGTATGGTGCGTGTGGTCAGTCTGTCAAGCGATAGTTATGGCCAGTGCTAGCAGTCCAAGTGGAGGAGCAGAGGAGTTTGCGGCATTTAAGCAGCCCTTTGCTGCCCAATCCGACCGGGCTAAAGCTATTACAAAAGCTATTGGGGTGTTTAGCTGCAGACGGGAGGCCGTATTTCCTTGTGCAAAACAAGGGGTTTAAACTATGATGAATGTGCTTGAGCCACGCTATGATATCCCGTTGCGTGTCCACTTTAGTGACAAGATTGTACCAAGGCATGAGCAGGAAAAGTTTAAAGTTATGGCTGAACTGTCCCAGGCATCTTATATTGCCCAACTACGAACGGGTGGATCTCCAGGTCAACGGAAAGCTACGTGACCGTGACCGCTCATTATATCAGAGCGGAGTGGTAGATACAAAGCCCTGTACTGCCCTATATTGCACCTTAATTTTTTTTATATAATTGCGTGGAATGAGTCTTGAGTTGAATGTTTTTAATAGGCAAAAAATACTTAAAAAGTTAATAGGTAAATGTTAAAATTTTGCCTTTTTTTCTTTTTTGCAGATCCGAAAATTTATCCGATCTGTGACTTAAAACCGTGATCCGATCCGAACCGTGAGATTTTTGATCCGTTGCACCACTAGTATGTATGGTCGGAATTGTAAGATGGCGCTGGCGAGGCTGGCAGCCTTAACCCAATTTTCCTCGGGATTGAATAAAGTATTATCAATCAATGCTTGGGCAGGAAAGCCCATTCTAACACAACACAAATATTTAGCTGTGACAGTGCACAAAATTGGATGTTGCTGCTAATGAGCAGATTTTAAAATGTAGATGTTTCACATACATCTTCACCTCTGAAGCAAAGAAGATCACACTTCCAAGGGGCCTAACAAAGTTTAGTGTAAATGTGACTTATGATCGAATTCTCCTTATTTGTTCCTAAGTTATGGTGTTAAACAAAGGCTAGATCATTTATTTATTTATTTAACAGCCATTATTCACTTATGAATTCTTGAGTTAAAGCCAAAAAACTTGACCTTTAACTAACAGAATCTAATTAGCTTAGCCTTGAGTCCGAGTGAACATTCGTGCCAAATTCCAAGAAATTCCTCAAGGTGTTCTTCCAACTAGGACAGTCATCCAGGCATAAAAGATAAAGTAGCCATATCAAGGCCAGACTTTGAATATTACAAATGTTTTTTTTATAGAAACGTACAAAGGCAGCTTACAGCGTCATTATTCCTCCTCCAGCCGAGTGAAAATTGAAATAGGTCGCTATTAAAGATCAATGCGCAGTTCGTGCTCACTATTCATTATCCTTGTCGTGTCTGATGTTTTATGTGGTTGTCACCAAAATGCCCTTTCCTAATTTCTCCCGATTCTTGTGTAGGGAGAATGCTTTGTCAGTGACCTCTACAATCCAAATCTTCTTCTCTCTGCCCTTAAGCTAATTTATAAGCTTCTTTCTCGGGATTATCTTCCTTCCTGGTGTGCAAGCTACTGAGCACACAGGAAAGCTAGACATACAGATTTTAGCTGCAGCCATAAATGGTCTGCCATTCTGCCTGCCTCCACTCTGCGTTACCACAAATATGCCGCATACAGTGGTGTGAAAAAGTGTTTACCCCTCTCCTGATTTGTTAGTGTTTTGCATATTTGTCATAATTACATGTTTCAGATCATCAAACAAATAGAGTAAATACAAAACCCAGTTTTTAAATGATGATTTAATCGATTAACAGAGAAAAGTTATACAAACCTATCTGTCTCTGTGTGAGAAAGTAATTGTCCCTCTTGTCAAATCATGAAGTAACTCAGAGTTCAGTTTTTACTAAAGACACTCACTGTCAAAACAAGAAATCATTTAAATAGAACCTTTCTGACAGAGTGAAAGAGTCTAAAAGATCTCAAAAAGCAACACATTATGCCACAATCTAAAGAAACACCAGAGAAACCAAGTCAGAGGCATCTATCAGTCTGGACAAAAATGATCTGCATGGTGGAGTTCAAGGAGAAGACCACTGCTAACCAGAAAGAACACAAAGGCTTGTCTCACATTTGCCAAAAATAGACATCTTTATGATCCCCAAGACCTTTGGGAAGCATTTTGTGGACTCACAAGACAAAAGTTGAACCTTTTGGAAGGTGTATGTACCATTAAATCTGGCACAGCATTTCAGAAATGAACCATCATACCAACAGTAAAACATGGTGGTGATAGTGTGGTTTCTGTGGCTGTTTTGCTGCCTTAGCAAAACAGCCACAGAAGTCTTAGCACCTGGAAGTCTTAGCAAGTCTATAAATTCTGCTGTCTACCAAAACTTGCTGAAGGAGAATGTCTGGCCATCCGTTCATGAGCTCAAGCTGAAGCACATTTTGGAGGACAGTGATCCAAAACACACCAGCACGTACATCTCTGACAGGCTTAAGAAAAACAAAATGAAGACTTTGGAGTGGCCAAATCAAAGTTCTGACCTGAATCCAATTGAGATGCTGTGGCATGACCTTAAAAAGGCAGCTGCCCAAACAGCCTCCAATGTGGCTGAATTACAGCAATTCTGCAAAGAAGAGTGGACCAAAATTCCTCCACAGTGCTAAAAAAAACCTCAATGCCAGTTACTTCAAATGCTCGATTGCAGTTGTTGCTGCTAAGTGTGGCCCAACCAGTTATTAGGTTTAGGGGGCAATCACTTTTTCACACAGAGCAATGTAGGTTTGGATTTTTCCCCCATTTAATAATAAAAACAATAAAAAACACCTTCATTTAGAAACTACATTTATTTGCGTTATCTCTGTCTAATATTTAGTTTTTTTTGATGACCTGAAACATTTAAGTATGACAAACATACAAAAAAAATGTAAATCAAGAAGGGGCCACACATTTTTTCCCACCACTGCATGTATGAAGAATGTGGTTCCTTGAAAAAGACCTGAGGAAGATTTGGGATTCTCTGAAAGCAGGACGTGCTCTAAGCATCGTGCTAACTCTTGGTCTCATAATAGACTAACACAGTGCCCTCTCAGCCTACTTTCAGCGACATAACAGTAAAGAGGATAATGTGGAAGTTAGTGAGATAGACATAAGGCAAATACTGCACTTGGCTGAAGGTCAGAACCTTGTAAGAGCATGTTCGCAGTGCATAATTGGCAGAAAAACTTAACACAACATCCATAACAAGCCTCTTAAAATAATAAGGTATTAAGCTGATGGAGATGTTACTTACCTACCAATCCTCACGCCCTGCAGGTCCAGCAGCCAAGGCAAAGTATTCCAACACACAGTCCAAGTCAAGCCTTCTAATCGCTATTAATCGCTAATAACATCTTCCTCTAAAACATTCCCCAGACAAACAGCACCAGTGCTAAAGCTCCATTTCACTTGCCACATGATGAAGAAATCAACAACATCAACCAATCAGTAATGCATGAAGGAAGAAAAATTACTGAATGTAGAATAAACAAGTTCTTCCTTATATAACTTCTTCACCCAAATAAAAAAGCAGAATCTTCCTTACCTATGAGCTACCCACAAGTATCCATGATGTTCAGCAGCAAAAACAAACCATAGCTACAGCTGTACACACAGCTACTTAGAGTTGAACTTAACCCCCCTCCTACAAAAAAAATCTACTTACAGGCATCAAAAAGTAACCTAAAACCAACTGTCCTTAACTAGTCACCCCAGCTTTTTGCACTGAGAATTGAAAATCCCACATTAACACGCTCCCTGGGGACAGTTGTGATAGTTGGAGAAACTAACTGAGAGCCTGTCCATGCCTTTAACAGTCAATGGAGACAGAGCGCGCATAAGCCTGGCCGACTCCCTCTTCCCGTGCTGACTCGCTATTTGACACAGTCTTGATCCCTTTTGCTCTGTCAGATGGAAAAGTGGAGCAAGCCGTATCAGCCATCCACCCCTCCTACTGGTGGCTCTGCTGCTTCTGTGTGTGTGTGCGTGTGTGTTTGCATTTCTGTTTAATCTTAGTCTGCAACAATAGTGGGAAAAAAAACCCGATGCACAAGTAAAAATGTTGCAATTCTTTTGTTTTAGAGCTAGATTTAAAAAGAAAAAAACAGATAAGTAACTTATTGTTAGCTATGACTCCTGAGAAATCTAAAAACGAGTTTAATAAAAACTGAAACAAAACACAATGAAGTGGGTGTATAATGTACTTATCATTTCCACTGTATTATCTGATGCACACTGTATAATAGCATATTTTTGCGTTTTGCAAACAAATTGTGAATATATTTATATTTAATTTACCATCTCTGAGATAACAGTATTTAACCTAACCTACTTAAGGTTGAAGGAGGGTGAACTACGTATCCCAAAATGCACTAAGCTAAAGCTAGGCTGAAAAAACACTGTCCATGTAGGAAATGTAAATAAAGGGTCATGTAGGCAGTATTTAGGATTTATTCAAGGAATAATACAAAAAAGAGTTTGAAAGTTCTTTACTGTGAGTGTGTGAGTAAAAAGGACAATGCACAACTCAATGTGATACATACTTAGACTTTCAGGCAAGCGTTATATCCAAGAAGGACAGACAATACTCTGCATATTTTTAAATCAATTCCTTCATTTACTCCGGTCTTTGATTCACAAGCGACCACATGACAGAGCCCAAAGCTTCCCAATATGAGAATTAAAAGTGTCATCCACTTGGCTCATTGCTACTTGCCTCTATGCTTTTCTGTAAAGTAAATGCGATTACACTTTGGCCAGATTTGTGCCCCACTGGTTTTCTTGGCAGTGTGCAGAATATGTCTTTGACTTTTTAAGTCATTTAAGGTTGGAACCTGCCAATGCCAAAGCCGATAGTGGCGCCAGATCAGTCTGAGCCCAAAGCAAGCCCCAATCTACCGTGTCAGATTGTTGATGTCAGAGCTACTTTGTCTGCACATCGGGTTTTATTACTCTATGGCAGCGATGGGTGGCAGAGGGGTAGAGTGGGTTGCTTGGGTCTTTAACCACTGTTCCCCGATCAAGCTGAAGACCGTGGGGATTAGCGAAAGGATTAAATGACCTTCAGCCTTTCATGCCATCCATCCATCTAAAGTGTATATTACATTTATCTCCCACTGCTGGGTTTCATTCTTATGCATGTTTTGAAATCTCTGTGAGCCAAACTATTTCTGCTTTGTCACTTCCGTGGCAGGAGATTGCTTCTATTGGAATAGTAACACACGAGTGATAAAGAAAAAACTAAATGTCTTAGTGATGTAATGTATATCTTACGGATGCTGGCACATCTTTCAAATATCTAACAAAATCACAGCAACCCATAAAGCGACTCATTCTTTACAGCAGAGTGAGTGTGCGGAAGTCGCTGTGTTAGTACTTCAGTGGGATATCTGACTGAACCCCCCCTTAGTGAGGGTCAAATCCCAGGGAAGCTAGCAGCAAGGTCAGGAACCACAGCAAAAACCAGCTGAACACCTGCAATCATATCCCAGCAGAAGAGAGAAACAGGGCAGAAAATAAGCAAGAGGAGGTTGGATGACCAAGACTGACTTAGTTATTATTTCTATTTTTATCTCAGGGCCTTGTGTACAATACCGCCATACATGTTCACGCAATGCGTTCTCTTGTAATAGCTGCTGTTTGCTTACCTGAGTTTCTAGTTTTGAAGCGTGTAAAACTTTTATGAGGGCTAAATGTAGCAGCTTCCATTCAAGGCAGCGAGGAAAATGAAAACAGGTTGAGACTTGGTTGAGGGGACAGGCACACGGGGGAAGACTGGGAGGGATGGCGAGCTCAACGATTTGGGTGGGCAGATGGTACCGACATATGGGCCTGTTAGGGGCTAAATAAATAAATAAACACTCGCACATAAATACTGAGATGAACTGTGAGTGCCACACACTGTCGGCCAACTTAGCCAGCTGAGAGAGAGAGCGAGAACGCAAATGGGAGAGAGCTTCCGCTGAAATGGCTGGCAGATTTCTAAATAGAACACCACTGCAGAAAAAACATGCGCGCACACACAGTTGTGATGGGGATGACAATAGGCTTTGCAGATTTGAGCCTCAGTGTGATGCCTAATCTCCAAGTAAGTGTACATCATCAATGTGGGTATTTTAACAAAAGAGGGGGGTAAAAGATACAGAGAGAATATAATCTGTGTTTCAAATGTGGGTGCATTTGGGTGCACTAAATATAGTCTCCATATACAGGTCATGGAGTGGCAAAGCTTTTTCTTCCATCTCCCCTTTCTGCCTCTGTCTGGTTCAGCTGCTGCCATGTCTGCCTTGGTACTATCTATACGTTCTCCACATCTCGCCTGCCTCCTGCTCAACTCCCAAAAGCTTGTGGCTAGTTCCTGAGAGAGGCGTTATCCTGCAAATTCTCCTGTACACTAATGCCAATCTTTTGTCAGGATCTGGCGTTCGGCATAGGGAAACAAATATAGTAAGACTGATACGGCACTGGTTTTTTTGTGCCTGCCTGCTTGCTCTCTGAGCAATTTACAGATGTTTGTGCACATAAATTGTACAGGTGATTATCAGATTAAAATCAGAAATTCATTTTTGACTTCCTCTGGCTGAAATGTACCACCTGCCTTCATTACACTGCCTCACACATTTCCATAGACGCCTCTGTGCACCCAAAGGTGATGTTATGAGCACTTGTTTATAGGCTGTTTATACTGAAAATTTCAAGTGTGTACATGGGTTTAATGTGTAAGCAACTATTTCAACAACAACCTATCTTCGACAATTTTTGAGAGTAGCTGGCTGACACAAGCATTAAAAATGCAGATACTCCCTTATGCTCCTACCTTGGTTCGGTACTTGTGAGTGAAACATTCCTTTTTTCGTTGATTATGTTTTCTCGGTACAGGATATCGAAAGCAGCCATAAAGCATGCTAAATGTAACTAAACACTGTATATGTGGCATGCCGATATAAATATGTCAAATCAACCGAGGTCAGGATGTTTGTCTGTACGCATCTTTAGATTTCTACAAGCACATTAGTAAAACCCAAAAACAAAAAAACAAACCAAAGAGTGCATTCCTTCTGGTGCACGCACGTTTTTGATTGGTTGACATCGCTGCCATCTCGCCACTTTATATTCTGCTTGGCTCTCTGCCCTCGTCATGTCTGCAAATTTAATTTGATTGCAGCTGTAATCTGCCAGCTAGTTGATTGACTTTGCCAAGCATTGTTCCTCTCCTGCCTTAATGGAGAAGGGGTAGTTTAAGTTACAACGTCTTATCCTGTCCCTGCACTCCCATTGTGTGCTTTGGTCACCAGAGAGTACTCTTCTAGAACTGGGTAAACTAATGGGATCTCCAGGGAGAATTTGAGCTGACCTGAATTTTCTGTCATCCGTCTTGTTGTCACATTAGACAGGAAGGTCTTCAGTGATGGCCCTCTGACAAATTCAATTCTTAAGTTATCGGTTGCTGTGAATCATCATATGTCAAATATGTTTCCAAAAATTATTTATATTCTCATACAGCCCAACTGGATTAGCAAATACATTTTGAAGAAAAGTGATATCATCATGATTGTATTTTTATTGACAATAAAAATGACATCACTGTCAGTCTGTACACGGGTCACATTCACTCACTTGTGCTGGGGTTTCTAAGCCCAGAGTTTAATCTGTGTCATGAGAAATCCCAGAAGTGTAATAATAATTCAACACTTAAACTTTATATGATGATGGAGGCCATGGGTCAAGGTTAAAAGCTACAAAAGGAAGAAGTATGTCATGTTTATATTGAAGCTGTTGGGTTAATGGCAGTTCAGGCAGGACCACTTTAGCAAAAACATTATTGATATTTCAGTCTATACTAATTTATTATTTGGCAAAATTACTTTGTTGTGGCACCTTGTTGATTTTCCAAATACACTCATGAAAAGTCAAAGATGAAGAAGAGCAGCACAATCCCGAGCACTTAACACGGCAATGACAACAGAGACATATTACACTAAGTAAAGGCTTCCTCTCCTCACCCCCAACCGGTTGCATGGTTGCAGATGGCTGCCCCTCCCTGAGCGGTTCTGCCGGAGGTTTCTTATTGTTAAAGGGGATTTTTTCCTTTACACTGTCACCCCAGTGTCATAGGGGGATTGTTGTTGGTGTTTTCTCCCTGTTAATGTAGAGTCTTTACCTTACGATATAAAGTGCCATGAAGCAACTTTTATTGTGACCTGGTGCTACATAAATACAATTGAACTAAACCAAATTGTACGATACAACATGAGGATCGGGGGTGCAAGTGGGTTGTGAATCAGCTTGCAGACTGCAGTTGTGCAGAGGATGGTAGCTGGGCCATGAGCTTTTGTGAACTTGTATTTAGCTCATCTGGTCTGTCAGAATTGCAGCTAATCTTACAGTCAAGCTAAAAGAAAGCATGCGTGGAGACTGCAGCATGACATATGATTGCAATCTCATTGCTTTTGAAAAAGCTGCTGTGAAGACAGGAACCAGGTTTGCGATCACTTGCAGTCGATTGCCATCTTCAAAATGACTTTGGTCAAGATGGTGGTGAAACAAAACAATAAAATAGATGGATAAGAAGATTATCTTCTAGTTATATTCTACTCAATGAATTGGCATTTGCAATCTGTTGTCAATTGTATATACAGGATTTCACATCACCAGTTTGCATTCAGAATCAAACTAGAACCTACTTGAAATGTAAAATTATGAAATTCTTTCATAAATAGTGACTTTGTTGATGCAAGATGGCGAGTTACCTGTAAAGTAAAGGCACTCAACAATCTAAACTAAATTACTTGATTTTTTGAAATTTAGTGCTGGTCAAGGTTAACAAGAACTCCTACCAAAGCAGACTATTATGCCAAATTTCAGTCTAAAACATACACGGGTTAAGAATTTGGGATGTAAAATTTGTTAACACAAATATCAACAAGTGCAAAACTTTAAATATCTTAATTCGTTTGGTTTAAAGATTCCCAGGTCCAACATTGCTGAACTGGGAGAGAATGAATGTGGCAACATTGGTACTGGAATTTTCTTCTATTAATGACATGTTTTCGGTGCTTTGGGGACTGTCGATAGCGTGCACACTTTTAATGATTTTAATACATGCTTCAGTGTGTGACCAATTTAGAGTTACCACACTTAATGGCTACCTTTAATTTTCTGCACATCATTAAGGGTCTCCTTTGAGGCACAACAGATGATCATTAGCTTTTAGTTATTTGTTATGCTACAATACAGCTCTAGCATTTTTTAAATGAACTACAGCCAGATTCACAGCCAGAACAAAAAAAATCAGTAAAAGGAAATTCACGGGCATTGCTCAAATGTTAAATTGATATCCAGGATCTAACAACATCTCCCATCTTTCATACAGTTGATTACCCACACTCACTACATTAAAGGCACTGGTACTTATATAGCACCTTTCTACTTAATTCGGGTACTCAAAGCGCTTGCTTTCTTTCATCCAATAACACTTACACATTCATAAAGTGTTTCTTTATCTACACCTGAGCACTTTTATCTAACATTCAAAACAGACATCACACAAATAATGGGACAAATCAGGCAAATCCTTCATTCAACACAGTGCCTCTAAGAGCCCAGATTTGATTCACTGACCCTGGTAGGTTGGTAGACGGCTCACCTAACCACCTGGTTCTTCAACCAGCATTTGTTGCAAGTCAGTCATTGTGGTGTGTTGGCTGACTTGTAACAAATACTGTTCGGGTCCACATGCTGCTAAACCTCCATTTTTAAAAAATGAATACATTTACAGATTGACAATATGCCTTGTTTCTTCAGACTTCAACCATCCAATCCAATAAATGGCATAAAACAATAGTCAATAGCAGAAGAAGCTGTTTGGCATTGGAAGAAAAGATTTGGTAAGTTTTTCACTGTGCAACCCACGTAATCGACTCTGTTGCTCAACCTCCTCACAAAACACGGCATCATTTAAGGGAAAATGAAGGCTTTCCAATGGTATAAGCTTTATTCTCAAGCAAGACTGTTACAACAAAAAAATAACCGGCCAAAAACAAATTCCCTTAATTTTTGCGTTTATACTTAAAGTGTAACTAGGCCATGAACTGAAACCAAAGCCTGGTTTTAACTTTGTTTCTTATAACTTTGGTATTGACAGACTATCCGATCAATATGTGGGTTAATGGTAAATGCAGGATGATCAATTGTCCTGGTTTATATTATTTAGTTCACCAGCTGACCCACAATACAGAGCAAAGAAAAAAAGAAAACTGTTTGTGATGTAGTTAGATAGTATGTCTGTTAAGAAGTAAAGAAATGCAAATTAAACTGCCAACAAGGTAAATGCTACACAAGAGAACTGCAGTAGAGAAAAAGCTGCACCCACAGAGGAGTTCTGAGTTAGCATGCAGTTGAACTGTTAGCAGCAGTGAAATAACGGTGTTTGTTCCCACTGACTAATTTAATAAAGAGAAACTCTGAGAACTTCATTACAATGTTATCAGATCATTAATAAAATGAATCTGACTGGGCATGAACACACATGCGAGATAAACATTGACACACACACACACCTACACACACACACACACACACACAATCATTTGGATTTTTTTTTTTAACTGACAGACATGTATTTCTGCACTGTACACACAAACATTTACACGAGTGTCAGAGTCACTGTGAGTAACTTACGGGTTTCCATAGTCCCAGACAACGCACTGAGGATCTGATGTACCCTGCAAGATACAGGGTGAGGGGGAGGGGGGAGAGGAGAAGATAAGCTGTTATTGCCAGTCAAGAGGATGAGTGAGAGAGAAGGCAGCAGAGAGAGAAGACAGAATAGCTCATTGCCAGAGGAGAAAGAGTGATGCTGCATGGATGACGGTAAGAAGTAAACAGACAATGAAAGAGAAGGATTGAGATAGACGACAGGAGGGAGAGATGGAAAAAGAGTCATTGTCAGAGGACAACGCAGCAAATAGCTGCTTCTGCTGCTGCAGCCGAAGAGAAAAAGAAGGTGCATGAGAATAAATTGAGAGTTTTAGGGATGACAAAGGAAAAGCCATTTCATGGACAATAACTAGGGTCGTAAACATCCTGTGGGGTAAAAACATTAACATTCTTCACTTAAGTGCAACCACAGCAAAAAGTAGTCAGTTAAGTGTAAAAAGCAATGAAGTAAAATGTTATTAATGAAACATCTGGCCCTTTAAGAGTGTGCAAAGTTTCACTAATGTACCAATTTTTTCTTTTTAAAAAAGCAAAGTCAAAGTAACTGGATGCTGGTGATTTTCTCTCAGCTTACCCTTAATCCATTTAGTCATTAAAGCTAAAGTTCGCTCAGTGGCGTGTGGTGGCAAAGAGAGACTTGTCATGACTCAATCAGAGAATCAATCATGGGATCAATATCTTTAACCAGCTCATAGCAACTTGTTCCACCAGAGATCTTCAGTGATCTCTGCATCGATCACTTTTTAAATGGAGCCTCTATGTCCTTTCAACCTGTGTGCTTGGTAACGAGTGGACTGTGACTGGGTTTTGTCTGAATCAAATGGTTATTTGAGACATTTTTGCTTCAATCGAGTGACTGAAAACACTTTAAATGGCGCTTTGGACCTGACAAAATCAGCAACTATTTAAGAACCAACTATTAAAAACATTTTCTTGGTTCTGTGGGGTAATAAAAAAGAGTCCAGCTTCAATTTTAGTATCCACAACTGAAATGCTGGTATTCCACTGGGCCAACGCAGAGGAAAATCTACCATTATGTTGGCCCTGCCTGAATCCTGCATTAGGCACTTTGCCTTTGAGCTCCCCCTTATGGCAAAGGGGATTATAGCAGTAAGCCGACAGACAGAGTGCTGTGTAGATTATAAAAAGGATAATGTGATCTTAACTGAAGCCTCAGGAAAATCTGAAGAAATTACTTCTCAAGTTAAAATGCTTTCTGATAATTAACTATATTTGAAATTGGCAAAAAAGAAGGAAAGTAAGACATGCACATTGTAGCCTGAATTGTAAGGATTTATTCCTCTACAGGCAAGGTCATCCTTCCTTCTCTGAACAGTTCATTACTGATCTCCAATGAATCAGTGCATCCAGCGATCTCTGCATGACTGGACTTGAAAGGACAGGATGATGCAACATTTATATACTCTGGATCAGAGACTGGGTGACACGGATTGATGGATGACAGTGCTTTGTTCAGCCTCACACACAGACAGCCACCACCGACTATAGATGTCCCGTGGCGTGCATTAGCGTGCTGAGCTCTGTTAGCATTCAGCTATCAATCAACGAATGTCCTATTGGACCATTCGCTACAGCGGGATTGACACCTGTGCACTCCTGCAGTGTCTGCCTCTTTTTTTAGTGCTCATAATGACAGCGTCTGCTCAGCTGATGGTTATCAAAGGGAGAAACGTGCCTCTGCAATTCTAACAGTGGCATTTGTGGACAGTGATAGCTGGTACCTACCTTAAATACTCTGTCTTTTTTTCCTCTCTTTATTAAAGGAACAGCAGTTTCCTTTAACGCATTCAGCAATACATGCAATAATGAATACTGGCTGTGAATGGGCTAAGCTAATATGATGAAATGAGCTAATGTAACAAAACATGACTGCTCTGGTCTTAAAAGCCCTTCACTTTAAGATCATAGGTTTAGAATATGAAATGGAGAAAACCAGGATGATGCTTTTTGACTGATGAAAATGACCTAGATTACATTGAAATTACCAGGAAAGCTTATGGCTCATGCTAACCAGAACTTTCTTTCATAATTTAAAAGGCTACATTAAGGATGGCTAAAGGAGGGGTTGTGTTGTAACACTTGGCATATGGTCTACAGCAGGGACACGGGACTTTCTGGCCTCCTGCTTTCTACCTACCATTAAAGACACACATACACACGCACATACACATTAGGACACCGGGGAGATACACAGGGAGTCTGACTGGAGCAGATGTCCTCTCAGAGAAGACATGACCCAGCACAGAGACCCTAACATTCCCCTATGAGAGTGAAGCCTGAGGCAGCTGTTGCCAGGCCACTGCTGTAGCAGCTGGATGTTTCTACATTGGCCAAAGTCGACACAACTACAGAAGACACTGTATTCTGCCCTTTTAAAGCAAAAGCATTATTAATGCTGTGTTAATATTATATGGAAAAACTGGAAAGATTTTCTCAAGACTTAACATCTAGATCACTGGCTGCTTGTTAGCCGAGTCTGTCCAAATGTAACCTTTACAAGCGCTCCTACTCAGGTGTTGTTACCTTTATGAAGTTCTATCAAAAATATAGCCTATTTTAGCACTAGAAGACATGACGTTGCTCAGCTTCTTTTAATATTCTCTCTTGTATTTTGTATTCAGGAACTGCTAAAAGCCCAATTAATTTCAAGTACCAATTACAGAATTGTGTGGCTATGATTAAAACCTGGTTACAGTTTAAATGAAGGCAGAGTGGTGCTGTGGTTAGCACTCTCACCTCACAGAAAGGTTCCTCACTTAAACTTCAGTCGGGGTTTTCCTGCTTGTTCTTTTTTTATGTACTCCCTGTGCTTCTGTGAATTTCTTCCAAATATTTCCAAAAACAGGTATTATATTCCTTTTAAAAAATATAAAGATTAGGATGAGGAAATATTTACCGTGCTGCTTCCAGGTCCTGACTTCCACCCTTCCCTACTACTGACTCTTGATGATCTTGTTTTTCATGTCCTTGGCTGAAGTCGGAATCCTGCAGCCAATGGGTGCCCTCCAAAGTTGGTAAAAGCTGACCAGTCTTTTTGGTTGTTAGAGCAGCATTTGTTTTTGAGTGAAGCCTTACCTGTTTTGGTTAGCTTTCCTAAGGGTCTGCCTTGCTTGTTTTTTTTCTTGCTAAACCTGAAATGATTTATCCTTAGTTGTTCTGCCTTCTCTTGCAGTCGCCAGAAGAAACTTGTAAGGGAGAGCTGCCATTTTCTTTTGACGTACACCTTTTTCTCCTATTTTTCTTTGGTTGATATGTAGTTGATGTATAGATTTGTAACCTTTCTTTTAACTAAGGTAATTTGTTGATGGAGTTTTATTTTAAGTTAGAGCTTTTTTTTGTTTGGTGTACTCGCCTTATGCTTCATTGTTAACATTTTGGCAATAAATTGTTTAAACCAACCCAAACAAACTCCTCATGTTCCCCCATCTAGTATTATGTTACTCCCTTTCCCTGTAGACCATTTCGGGAATGTAACATAGTTGGGAGCCCATGTCGAGGAATTCTCATACCAGCACTAGATGGTGGAAGTTTGGTTTTGGAGACTGTTTGGTTTTTGGGTCTGTTAACAGCTGTGAGCATGACAACTGATCCGTTTGACTTAAGTTTCAGAAAGAACCTTCTTGGGAGGAATAACATATGTGTAGCAAAGGTGATTTGCTGTCATAGCGGCGCACTTCAAATTAAATTTTAAATTAAATAACATTTGAATTGAAAGAGATGACGAAGAAGGGAGTAAAGTACTCGCTGGAACACAGCATAAGCAAACCTAATTCTAGTCCACTGAGTTCTCCCTGTCTGGTCACAGCAAACTCAGATGGCACTCAATGCTTCCTCACAGGCTTCCGTAAAGTGAACGCAGACAGTAGCTGTGTCCTAAAACGTAGGCTAAGGCCGCATTTGAAGGCCGATTACGTCACAGCTAGGCGACGAAGGCTGTCCAAATTTGTCGACTCCTTCAAATGCAGCCAACAAATGCGTCCTTCATTTCCCCGAATTTGAAGGATGGGTCAGGTGTGGCCCACCATATCCCAGAATTCATAGCACGGCCCAGCCAATTCCAGTTTCCAACAATGGTGGCCGCTATTAAGTTTTAATATTACTCTTATTAATCTTTCTGGGTCACAAAATAAACTTTTAACATATTTTCAGGCGAGAAAGTAGCCGTGTAAACTTCAAATATCTGCTTGGTTTATCAAGACATCGCATATTTGCAAAAGTGCTCCGACGTTTTCGGAGACGGCTGTTCAATACACCCGCTCAATAGCTAGCCGGGGGGTTCAATGGTCACTCGACCCGGCGAGAGCAGCGGACTCCCGGCTTCATCGTTTTCTCAGGTTAAAGATAATATATCGGTGTTTTATTTGTTCTGCAGTAAATCGGTTTGGCTGAGATCAAAGTTATTAGATTAGATTAGATTAGACAAAACTTTATTAATCCCTTTAATGGGCTCCTCTGGGATTTTCACACAGCTGAATAAACGTCAAACAGACTGTGAGATGGTCAAGAATTTACGCCAGTGTCCTGTTATATTTCAGATAGCAAAGAGCAGACGGCCGAGTTTATTAAACTCCACCGAGACAGCGGTGTCTGTTTTTTTTCCCCCGATACCTCACGCTGAGGACTGTATAGACAGCATCAGCTCAGCAACAGATGTCAGTAAGTTAAACCTCCTTACAGGTTACTGGCAAGTCCTGCTTGCTGAAAGAGCTTCTGAAGTCTCAGCATTTGTTACGCCTGATCACTTTTTGCAGTGTACTGTGATGGCCTTTTGAGATGAAAAATGCACCTGTGACCTTTCAAAGGCTAATGACCACCGGGTAATGTTTCAAACTGCAATATTTATCTGGTTGATGTGGTTATTTATTTTCCCCGCTGGGCATAGCACATTGCAACAATGAATCTTTTTTTTTGATTGATGAGCAGAAGCTTCTCTGACACTAAACTTGGCAACATGTGAGTTTGGCAAGGCCACTGTCAACTTTTGAAGGAACCTTTATGACCAGATTCATCCTGTTGAGGCTAAGGTTTCTGCCATTGTCGACCTTTCCTGTACCTACCTCCAGAAGGGAGATAGGTACATTCCTTGGGATGGCTAGATACTACAGTCCTTTCTATAGAAATTCTCCCAAGTAAAGGCACCTCTAACTAGGTTGTGCAGCCCAATGTAGCTATTTGTCTGGAGCAGTGAATGGCAATGTGCTGTCGTTGCTATTCCAGATTTTTCCAAGCCTTTCCATACTCTTGTCATTTTTTTATGCATACAGTTTTGCTTCAGCTTTTTTGTATGTTATAACCCGCTCTTCTCTGTGGCTGGCAAGGACCAATAACAGCACAAACAAGAGTAGCACACAGACCGATTGTGACACTGCCTCTTGGTGACAATAACCAACAACAACTTATAGACAACATCTGCAAAGTTGCCTGTAGTCTGTGTGCAAGGCCACTGTAAAACCATCATGCTTCTCCTTTAGCCATAAGATGGAATGATGAACTGTCCAGCCCTGTGTCAGCAAGGATAAGCCGCACATCCGCCTTCATGAAATTTTGCACATGTGTCAGGTCTGGTGAAAATTTATGTATTTTTGGGTCTTAAACATGGGCGGTTCAACATGATTCTACATCTCTTTGTTGAAGTACTAGTAGCAACATGAAGTAAGCATTAGGTGATAATCATCATCACTTCATCTACATGAAACTTTCATTGGTGGTTTATCAAATTACATGCAGCAGCATGACTTTTAATTGGCGGACACTCTTTATCGCCACCTAGTGTTCACAGGTGATCAGCGGTAAATTTATACAACACCCAATTAGCATCCCAGGCTTAATTCATTCATGTTACCGCGTAAAACGTCTCACCTTCAGCACACCTGGATGTTCACTGAGGTGCAAGGGCCATACTGTTGCTGCTTTAATTTAACTTGAGACTATTCAGTTGATTAATGAGTAATATAGGACAGAGCATGGCATATCAAGGGACTAGATGCATCTGCTGCATTAATTGTCATCACTCTTCCTTTAAAAAAAAAATCAATTTACAATTCCCACCCCAATGTTTAGAATAATTTGATACACATAGGATATATTGTTTAAAAGAGTAACAATGGCATCTCATCCACTGGTTTAGGGTGTGCATGTGATCTACTATATGTGTCAGCCCTGGGCTGTGTGCCAGATAAGTGTCTGTCCTCAGCGGGAGCCTCTGGTTTATAGTACAAAGCAGCATGCAAAGATCAGCATTAAGACATCATCTGCTAGAAAGAGGATGTGCAACCTGCAATACCTTTGCTTTGCCAAAAGCGTTAAAAAGCAGAATAATAGGAAGATAAAAGATAGAGGCATATAAAGAAACTGCCATAATTGTGTAATGAATCAGTGGTTTACAGCAGGGAGATGAACTCAGGGAATAGCGAATGAATACTAAGTATTTTTTAATGAAACTTTGCAATACTTTTGACCATCAAGTCCTGGTCAACACAGCAAGAGACTGATTCCACTTTCATTTTAGCATGTCTTCGTCTATATATAGTGTGTGTGTGTGTGTGTTCCTGTCTAGCTATCTTTGTGAGGACCAAAATCTGCATTCTACTATAATTGTGAGAACCAACAGTCACTTGTGAGGACACACAACCCAGTCCTCACAAATTTGAAGGCATTTAAATGCATTTTTGAGGCTCAAAATGTGGTTTTAGTGTCAGAGTTATAATTAGGTCATGGTTAGGTTTAGGGTAAGGGTTAGGGTTAGGCATTAATTTTTATTGGTTAGGGTTAGAGTAAGGGGCTAGGGAAAGCATTATGTCAATGAAGGTCCTCACTAAGATAGCTGAACGAGGTTGTGTGTGTGTTTGTGTTGTCAGGAGGGAGCCGTTAAATATTTAACATTATCTTCAAAACTATGTCCACCACAGCAGAATGCCCAAAGAAACCCACATCACATCGAGGTCGTGAAGCATGCCTCTCATTAAACTAGCACTTAGTCCTTTTCCGCTGAAGACACCCCATGAGTCGTTATAATAACGCACTCCAATGTAATATAAACTGAACAGCTACCAGGAGACAACGCGATACAGGGAAGTCAAAAAGGTCTGCGTTTATTCAGGCAATTCACCGAGCGCTATGGCACTTTATAGCATGCAGCACTTTGAGCTTCATCTGAACTTAGAAAACATGGGTCGGCTGGGAGAAGAGGAGTTGCTTAAAGCCTTAAACAAATTTATTTTCTTGGAAAATACTTACTACAAGCAGAAAAATTCAAACCCTTGCACTAGAAAAAACTTCATTTACTTCATTTATTTTAAATGTTTTTGGGGTTTTTTTTTCATTTAGGAAAGTTTAGATGATGAAAATGAAAAAACATGATGTGATGCATTCTTTCATCCCTTAAAACTGCTTACAAGACAATCTAACTTTTGAAGATTTAGAACATGCTCAGTGGTCCGAAGCAGAAGCTTAGCGGTCTTGAATAGTTGCCAGAGAAAAGAAAACAGCTTTTTATATACTTACATTTAATAGCGGTGACAGCTCCACCACCACCATGGGCTCACTGGGTTGTGGTTCCGGTCGTATTGTCACGGTCAGGATTTTAGAGTTGATCACTGCAGGCGGACTGTAAAGACATTTGGTTTTTTTATTGTTATCTTTTTTGTTTTTTAGACGAGTGTTAGTGTACATTTAAGATGGAGCTGAATGGGCTCTATGACTTTGGAGAAAGACCAAAAATAATACATACAAATACCAACAAATAACAAAAACAAACTAGTAGGAGGTGAGGAAATCTAAAAGAAAGAAGAAAGAGAGAAAAGAGAGCGCCTGACTAAAAACAGAATACTGCACCCATTAACATTCAGCATGGCTACAGAGTGAAAAGGGTTTTAACAGATCCAGCTAATCCACAACCAAGAGCAGTGACCTGAATAAAAGGGCCCGGGGCCAGCACAAACACCATATCACAATGGCCTTTTTCACAACCTCCTGATTTCTTCTAACTTTTATTACTGCATGTTCTATGCAAGTTTTGGGACACATTAGGCCCACACCCAATCCAAGCTCAGAGTACACTTCCAAAAATATACTGACAACTCAAAGGGAGGGGGAAAACATCTAGGGAAGTGTGCTTTTTGATAAGTGTGATAAGCAGGCGCAAGGACACAAGAGAAGCAGCAGAGTTGTAAAAGCGAAGAAAAGACATATGGAGAACTGGAAGTTCGAAAGAAGGGAAGGAAAAAATAGAAAATGCACAGAAATAAAGAGAGGCTGTTGTAAGAATGAAGAGACCACAAGAGAGATTAAAAAGTCAGACAAAGCGCAAGAAAAAAATGAGTTACGGAAAGGTCAAAGAAAGGACAGCGAAAAGATAAGAATGAAATGTGGTTTTAAATCCTCAATAACAATAAAGAATAATTAAGTACTCACGTCGCTGGAGGTAAAATGATGCCAAGTGTCCTGTACAAGATGGCTCCAATGACATAGTACATTGTAGATTCTGTTTCGGCTTCTTGCTCTGAAAGAAAAGAAAATCAGTATGGTTTAATACCTTCAAAATAAACTCCAAATCTTTCAGCCCATCGGCCGGTTTATTCCATATCCCCCTTGTTATCTTGTGCAAAGGCCCTTGTTGCCGAAAACTAAAATACAATGAAATTTTCACAACAACAAAAACAGCTTGAGGCAAATGGAAAATATTTTATATCTAACATTTTATTTCAACCAAAAAAAAGTCAAACAACTCTAGACTAGAATCCACTAAAACTCATCAATGGCTGCTATGCTAGGAGCACAATGAAAATGACATGACACTTGTGACAAGTTCAAGACGCAACTTTGGGCTGTGGTGCGTAAATGCTCTCTATGATTTATTGCTGCCCTTGCTAATCAGTGTCAGAAATACAAGTAACAGTATGCACTGGCTCAAAGTTGTTAGGACACCACTGGCCACTTGCCCGTGATTTCTGAGAATAGAAGTTGTAGACTAGTGACAGGGAGAGAGCAGTAAAGAGAGCAGTTCTAACCTGTAGAGCTAACCAGCATGTCTGTAGTACTTTGATGTAAAAACTAATTTTAAAAATGGCCGTATGTTGGCTTTGTTGGGATAAACTGAAATATAAATCAGTAATTGAAGTAACGTGTAACCATATTCTGCACTGGGGTATTGAGCCTACCAAGGAAGAAACCAATGCTACTACTACTAGCACTGCTAACGTTAGATAACTCTGCAAACTATAATAAAAAAAAACCTATGAGTTATACAGCGCACAGTGTTGCAAATTTCAGCAACATTTAAAACACGCTTGAATTAATCAAAAACTTAATTAACAGTTTCATGTATCTCCTAAAATACAGATATAATATATGCTTGGCTAATATTTAACATTGCACGTTTAAAGTGTGCACAGTTTGAAATGTTTTCTTTTACACTAGGCTGCTGCCTGTTCTCTTGTTTAAACGCCCAGAAAATTAGTCGCTGGGAACGCTCCTAATGTTTAACACGGTTTAAATATGCATGACCTATATGCATGCAGCTGTAAGAAACAAACATAACTTGATCTCCTGACATTTCATCAAAACCTGGATTGCATTCATTATTCATCTGTTTCATTCATAAACTCCTTCAGACAGGTCTGTGTTTGCCCTTCCACGTAACCGGTGAGTAGTAGTATGTATAATGTGATTGATTTAACAGTGCAGCACCTCTGGTGCATTGCTAATAGACAGAAGATAGTGGAGAAATGAAGGATAACAGGATAGCTTAAACCTAATAACCCTCTTTTCTTTAAGGATAAGCCTGATGATTTTCCATAAAGTCTGTAGTTTTACTATTTAACATAAATTAAGTTTGAGCTAAGTTGCACTGGTCAACTAAATAATTAGATTTACCTGTCTCATCAACCATTAACATTTCAGCCTCATTTAAATGTACTCCTAAAGTGACACTAACACACTTTGGTGGCTACATCAAAATAAGAAATGTGAGAATATTGCAGCGCCTTCCCAAAGTTTCTGGCAGCTACACATTCCATATCCAGAGTAATTATGCTTCTAAGCTGAAAACATAAGTCAGGTGCAAGACGCTGGTTTCACACTTTGTGTGGGTGGAGACACTGTGTCAATTTGTTTCCTTTGAGCAGTTATAGTAGCTCAGCAATACTGTGTATCTAGAACTGCTGAAGTATCAAAGCCTCATTCCTAAAAGCAAGCCTTTTACCAACATGCCCGAAACATGAGTAAAGAAAAGTCAGTGTGTCAGACAACTTCAGACACTGTCCTTGTCCCTCTCGCTTCATGTTAGTTCCAAATCCCCTTTCTTCCTCTTCTCCTCCACCTCAGCACACACCCCTCTTATCCATCTCTGTTGTTGTTGCTATTCTCCCATGCACTTTTCAACTTTTTCACTCTTTTCAATAGTCGTCTTTTACACCCCCTTGCCTTCCATCGCTCTATTGAGTGTTCTTTTGCCAAAAAGAGCAGAAGCTCCCAAGGAGATGTAGTGTCCCTCTGTAAATGTCACTTTGTCTCAAGTGAGAGGAGGCAGAAGGAAGCAGAAGGGGGAAAGTATGAGGGAAAGAGTTCATGCTGAGAGATGCCACTCCCTCCTTTGCCCTTTTAGGCTGAGAGAAGCAATGGAGAGGCATCAGCAGAGAGAGTGGGGGGAAGGGGGGGGGGCAGAGGAGACAGAGAGGGCTGATGGTATCAGACACACTGGGTGACTCATCCAAAATCTGTCTGCCTGCTGCCTAAGAGGTAATACTTGGGAAGAGAGAAAGCTATGCAAAGACAGACGAGAAGAGAAGAGAAAGAGGAAGAGACAAAAAGATCTCAACTGTGGAAAAAACGCAATTGTGAGACTTGCGAGGAGGCAAAAAAAAACAGATCAAAGTCAGCATGAGAAAGCCTGCAAGTTTGATGGATCCTAATTGGACAATGTCTGCCAAGGCATGCAAATGAGAAAGTCAATGTATTATGGGTAAATGGTAAATCTATGTGAGGGGGTGGCACTCCTACGCTTGAGGATGATTAATACCACAAAAGCACTCAATCACAAAACTCTAATTTCCCATGAACAGACTTTTTGTCACTCTGCCCTTGCTAAACATCTAAATGATTGGTGGTCAGCTGTAATCCAGGAAAATGGCAAACCACCAGTCACCAGCTGTGAACTTTAATATGTCATTTATCAGGAAAAGATATGCTTGCAGTTGATTCTAAGCCATAACTTAGCAGTTTAATTGAAGACAGAAAGCTCCTTGTCAGTTGTTTTATTCTTTCTTCCTTAATTGTCTGTACTTTTCTGTTTTGCACACCACAACAAGTGTGGTCTCCTGCTTTAATAAACATATTGATCAGGCTCAGGCTACTTTGGTTCAGTGATGCCAATATTACCACTAACTGCCTTCTATTTAACTTCTAAGTTGCTCAATTGCTTTAAATTTTGGAAAAACTTCTAAACTGACCCAACTTTTCAAGACACGTGTATATGAGATTGTGAATATCCAATGCAGCTGACGGCCTTTGCCCCAGCAGCTCACTACTAATAAGTCTGCATGAATTCCCATGGCACTGATTTGCACTAATCTGGTGTATTTCCAGCTTGTAATTATAGGTGCCATGTTTTCTGCCTACTGGAAACTGTGTACGGTTTAGATAATAAGGACACTGCCTGGATAAAGTATTTCCAGAAAGAACCACACTGAACTTTTGTGGAAAAAGGCTTTTCTGGCAATTGTGCAATGCAGTGATGAGCTACCTTGGTTCAAAGTCCCAAAAATACCCACAGGAAGCAGCTGCCTAGAACGGTTACCACTGTAATTCTGGCAAACAGTTGGCCAAGGAAAATGAGCAGAGCTAGTGTTTATTATTGGTTGGCATCACAAATTGTAGCACCTTTCATACCTTTTTACATCTTTTAACTACTTTTTCTTGCCAAGCCACCATAGGCCTATTCCTGTCAATTTTCAGCTGGAACAATGACATGTTCTCTGGATGAAAATGTTTACAAGTCTGCAAAATAATTTCCTGCAGATTGAACACTGGAATCATCTATTCAACTGTGTTCCCAAGTGTATAATTACTAATTCCCACTCCAAGTTTCTGTCAACTAAGGAAAAAGACTGCAAAAAGACCACCAGTTTCCTATGAGACCACCGTCTCTATGAATAGTCCTGACCTCTCTGTCTCTATCTCTATCCGTTGTGTGTTTGTGATTTAGCCCCTCGTCTGTTTACTCTAATCTAGATGTTTAAAGTATGACTTGTGTTCATAATAATCCATGGGACAACTCGCTACAGCAATGAGTTCATTGAGCATGCCTGTAAATCCCTAATCCAGTTAGCGCAATGGCAGTTACTTTACAGTATTTACTTTAATTCAAACCACATACACCGATATACTTCGTGTGTGTGACCACTTGTTATTATATCTACAAAAGAGGTGGTGCGAGTACAGTTCGCAGTAAAGAGTAAAGATGCCTGCATTTATGAGAAATACAGGTATATTTTTTTTAAATAAACGAAACATTTCCTAACATATCACAGTCTTTAAGAGAGTGTGGAAGTGTGTTTCTGACGATGTCAACTCAGGTTAACAACTCAGGCGTCAGCCCCAATTGATGCTCAATGAATCACCGAATTTCCAGCTCCATCTCACACACTGAAAGGGAGAATCATCAGAAGTAAAACAGCAAAGGAGGTGGCTGATGAGTTAAAAGTTAACAACTCATAACCATGAGCATGAACCACCAATGGTGTATTTGAAATATGAAGCCATTGCTGACTTGTATGTTTGGATCGATGTGTGTACATGGCTGCGAGACAGAGTGCGCTGCATGTTCGTGCGATGGCAAGAGAAAAAGAGACAGTGGAGAGAGAGAGGGAAAGTGGAAGTTTGTCACCTCGAAAATCAGTGAAGAACAGTCCCAGCCTTTGCCCACTGAAGCGATTCATGAACCTATCTATTGGCTGTGCGTGCGTGCGCTGGCGTGCGCACTTACAGACACAACGGTGCCAATAGGGCTTTATGAGCATGTTTAAGCTGTCCATCTGAGATAGGCTCTCATTACAGGGTAAATGAACCAAACAAACCGATAGCAATCAACTGAGGACCTCAACTCATGAACTGCCAATGGGAAGTGGCAGAGTTCCCACAGGGCAAAGAGTACTAATAATGTCCTAACTCATAAAGCTATATGCGGTTTGGATGAAACAATTTACCAAATAGTGTATGCTAAAATGCCAATTGCGTGTACTGAATATCGCAGTGTAACTGTAATGCAGCTGGTCACTTTTATGGCACAATAAGCCCTGCAAGAGACAAAACATTCAACACGACAAACAATAAGGATAATGGACAAGAAAAAAGAACAGGATTGGAGGAAAAAGGGCATAAAGTAAGGAAAGTAAGTTCGAAAAACACAACATGGAGTGCAGGCAAGGCGAAAACTTTGAAAAGCAATGGCGTTAAACCGATCCAGCTTAAAACCTGCTATTCAACCGTTGAGATATCTGAATTCCCTGTTCCATAAAAATGCGCATAATAGGCTTGTAGAAGGCTAGATGCTAGGTGGTTTAGAATAAGCACAATACATGGTGCACAATAAAACATCAGAGGTGACGTGCCCTGAGGTTAGTATACAGGATGTCTTGAGCGCCAATCAAAGGGAGTTTGTGCCATCAGTGCAAGTCAGAGGTCAGAGGAAGCTCTGCCCTCTTGGCCTGCAGTCTCTCTGAACTTTAATTTAGGTAGGGGACGGGGATGCCTGACTGAAACTCTGCCAGTGTAATTTCCTGTGGGAAGCGACCTTTGCCTTTGTTCGTAGAGGATAGCATCTGCCTCTGTATTTCTCATTTCTACTTCAAACCATTACTATTTAACATCATTTTTCTTTCTCCTTTACAAATTTAGCTTCCATCTATTCTGGGATCATCTATATAGTTTCTCCTCCTTTTTTAACTCTCGCCATTTGTGTTTGCTTGAAACTGCACGAAAAAAATGTAGCTACGACTAAACGCAGTCAACATTCTTGCGCTGCTCAAAGTGAATGGATTTTGAAAATTGTATGAGACTCAATGCTCTCAAGGGGAAGCAACACACTTCTTCACAGATGAAAGACTGGCATCTTCTTGAGAAGCCCTCTAGGGCCTCTTTACAGTCCAAATCCTTCTCAGCACTACCCTTTAACGCCCCTGAGAAACCTTCTGCTTCAGTGAGAAACATCTCTGAGTATGAGAATTCACACAGGGGAACCTCTACTTGCCGAGCTGATCTGACCTTAGATTAGGAAACCATGAGTTGGTTCTTTTAATATATCAAAGATTTAAGAGAGGGAGCAAGAATTACAACTACAGCATATGTACTTTATGGTTAAGAATAGACTATGAAAGCCTTCCTAACCTTGTGTTTCCCATCTTTTTTATAGAAAAAAGCCAAACACAGAAATACATACATGTTGTGTTTATGAGCTGAAACTGGCAACCTAAAAGATTAGATCAACCTTGGTCAGTAGACAAACCACATTTCCTCTTTTTCTTACCTTCAGGTGGGATGGTGAAAACCTCTTTCGGGATGTAGAGCTTATCTTCCGCTGTTCGGGCCCAGTCCTTCATGCCCCTCCGGCCCTTCATGGGGAAGTTGATATCGCTGGAAACTGCTGACACTGGTTCTCTCTGAATGGTTACCACTGGACAAATGAAAACAAAACCCACATGAAAATTCACTTAGGCATGACACTAGGAAAATAAACAAAGAGTGCTGGTTAAAAGAAAAAAATCAGCCAAAAACAATAAAGAAAACGTCACAAAAAAATACACTGTTAAAAGTCAACGTGCTGGTCATGTGTTTAAATTCTGAATTATTGGAAACAGATTGAAATCAATCCTTGGATACAAAAATTCTAACTACGATGAAATACATTACTGTGCAAATGTCTTGAGCCATTTTGCTTCTTCAGAGCAAGAATTTCTTGAAATACTCATTTTCAGCTCGGTCCTTTTACCTGAGCATATATAGAGGAACACTTATTTTTTGTCTGTTAAACCACTTAACACTGACCATCATTCAAAAATAAAAAGAGTACCTAACTTAAGAAATGAGCCAGAGTTGTGTCTGCACATAAAAGAGAACCCATTTTAAATTCTTTAGGCCCTTTGCTACCAGCAGCTCATCATTTGTTCCAATTTCTGTAGCCGAATCTATGAAAAATGGCAGCAATAATACAGTTTGACTTTAATAAAATAGTACTTTTACAACCAGCAAGGTGATTCCCAAAAACCTATCTACCAAATGCTTGCCATTTCTCAGGATGAAGTGCCAAGTGTCCTAACTGGGTAAGTGGACTACAAAAGAAGAACTGATTAGCCTAAAATACTGGCAGCCACCAATGCTACCCCTCAGCTTCCCAGTAGATGCTCCTCTAGTATAAATCTAAAAAACTATAAAAGCAATTTCACAAAATATATATAAATATCTTTGAAAGTTGATGTGCTGGTCATATGTAGTTAAATTCAGAATTATTGGAATTTTTAGAAACTTTTGGAAACTTTTCTAAAAATCATAGGTGATTGTCAGAAAAGTTCACGTCTGACATTCACCATGAGGTCACTGGGATTCAAACTCATCTGAGAGTTTTAGTAGATGCACCTATGGTATGAATGTCAAACTCAGGGTAAAAACTATCTACAGAAAAAATTACCAGTATCTGAAAGTCATGTCCTTCAAAAATAAGAAAAAAAATCCAGCAAAGACCCGACACAGGACCTGAGAGATACATCTGGACCTTTGGTTGATTCATCAACTATATATGTTAAGCCGCTCAAGACTTTTGCGCAGTACTGTAAGTCGTCCAGATGTTTGTGTACAAAGAATCTTTCATCTGCTCCTGTGAAGCCGTGTGATCTGACAGCAATGAGTGGGCCTTACTGAGGTTGTTGGTAACCACTAGAAAACTCTGAAAAGGCTTCTGGGCCTCTCCAATGAGGTGAATGAAATCTTCCAATATCCTCATCAGCAAAGCAGCACCGGGAGCGATCTGTGGACAGCACGATGATAGAAAGATGAACGGAAGGATGTCATAAGTGCAATTATAACCCACAGCCAACCATCTTCTATGAGACACGTCTCAACCACTGATACCTTTTTACTCACTGCATTACCTCAACTACCGAATGTGTTCCCGGGCTGTAAATCCTAATCACATGGTTTATAATATTATATTTGGCTTTTTTCTTAAAATTATTATATCCAGATGGCAAGCAAACACAATCCGCTGCAGGGGTACCACACTGGGTCACATACAAAGCTTGCACAAAGACTACAAAGGCTATTGTGCATTTTTAAAACTCAAAGAAACATTAATAATAGGTAGAATCAAACCCATTTTCCATCACCACACATAAACATTTACAAAAAGATCTATTTATGACACTCGGTGAAGCAGACAGTCAGTTGTGATGATAGGGAGGTGCACAGAAGCGCACACGAGGACATAAAGTACCAGACATCCACATAAATGCAGAGTCTTACCTGGTGAGCGTCCTCCCATTTTTCTAAATTTTCAATGTCCAACATGTGGCTGACAATCTGGAAGAATTTCTAGATAAAAAGAAATAAAAAAGGATGTGCTCAGTTGTTGAAGCCAGACCATCAGGCAGTTATTTCCTGGATATCAAATAACTACTGATAACCTTGCTGTGGTTAGCACTGCAGCAATACTGCCTCTTATTCTCAATCATGTCTGGTTCATTCATTTGCTGTACACAGGCATATTGTAAGTCATAAATAATAACGTCTGTGAAATGATCGACTGAGACGGGAACATTTTGCTCGCTTACAGGCACTGGAAAAAGAAAAATGCTGCTAAAAAAAAAAATCCGCCCTGTGAGGCCATAGCAACTGTGCAGCTGTAGTTAATTGTTATGCACACCCTGTGCAGTAGAAAGTGAAGCTGCGGATGGAATAAATTTTGTTGTAAGTGACTCTGTGTGTGTGTGTGTTTGTGTGAGATTTATTTATTTATTTATGTATTTATGTCATGGTTGGTGACTTTAGAAGGCTCCGGGCGAATGCCGAGACGCTTTGCCTACCTGCACGTCGTCGGGAGCTGGGATGTAGGTTGCTCTTTTGAAGGTGTCCGTCACATTTCGCAGGATCTCCGTGGAAAAGAGAAGGTCGCCACTGTAGTAGCTCCTTCTCTGCAAGAGCTCCAGGAGACTCCGTACGATCTGAGACATGCCCTCCCCAGCCAGGGTCCTCTGACCCTTCGCGAGATGCTCTCGTAACTAAAATGCATTAAAAAAAGGAGATTTTTAGAAGTTTTTTTTTTTCCTGTCTCATGATTACAGGTAAACCCTTTGCTGTTGCACATGGTGTTACTCAAACTACGTAGCAGAAAAACAGAAACAGCACACCCGAGATTGTGTTTTTGACAAAGAAATCACAGGAATGTTTTGGATATGAGCCGACTGGGATATTTCAAGACGGGAGTATATATGTATATGGTTGGATTTTTTTCTGTTTTTGTGTATGTGCGTGTGTGTGTTTGCTTGTGCTTAAAATAGGCAAGCAAATCGAAGCCTAGCAGCACTTTCAGACAGAAACTGGATCTCATCACTTCAGAGAAAGAGATACAAAAAGATAGTCGGTGCGTGTGAGGCAAAGAGAAAGAGAGTGAGGGAGGGAGGAAGAGAAAGAAGCTGGGGGAACAGAACATCACAGCAAACACAGAAAATTAATTACTGACTCCTGGTATTAATGAAAGGTTGGAACAGAAGCTAACAGTGCAATCAGCTCTGTCATGCACGATCCCTGACCCCCATCTCCTTCCGCCATCATCGAGAAGATGGAAAAGGTTGAAGTTCACGGAGCAGGAAAACAGTTTCGCTGATGAACACATTCATTAGCTCTGTTCATTAATTGATAAGTGTGCGCACAAAGCTCTGGAAAAGCTAATTAGAGATAGCAGCGAGTCTTGGGTAAAAACACTCTGCAATTTTGAGAAAACTTTTTTTTAGGGCAGTTAAAGAAAGGTACATTAGAGATAAAAACAAAAACAAAAGAGAAGAACAGATAGCGAAGAACTTGAAAAACATGTTTCACTAAGCAGATGAAGCAACTCGAGTGCATCTGGAAAGTATTCACAGCGCTTCACTTGTTCCACAGTTTGTCATATTACAGCATTATTCCATTAAATTCATTTTGTCCCTTAAAATTCTACACACAATACCCCATAATGCCAAAGTGAAAAAAGTTTGCTTGAAATTCTTGCAAATGTATTAGAAATAACAAACTAAAACATAACATAAGTATCCGTACCCTTTTCCCAATACTTAATAATTACAGCTTTAAGTCTTTTAGAGTATGGTGCTACAAGCCTGGCACACCATTCATTGCAGAACTTCTCAAGTTCCATCAGGTTGGATGGGGAGCATCGGCACACATCTTCAGAGATGTTCAATTGGGTTCAAGTCCAGGCTTTGGCTGTTATCTTAGCTGTGTGCTGTCCTGTTGGAAGATGAACCTTCACTCAAGTCCGAGGTCCAGAGTGCTCTTGAACGTCTCTGTAGATTGCTTCATTCACCTTTCCCTCTACCCTGACTAGTCTTTCTGTTCCTGGTGCTGAAAAACATCCCCACAGCATGCTACCACCACCATGCTTCACTGTAGGGATGTTATTGACATGGTGATGGGCAGTGCCTGGTTTTCTCCAGATGTGACATGCACTGTCAACTATGGGACGTTATACAGACACGTGTGGGCCTTTTCAAATCATGTCCAATCAACTGAATTTACCACAGATGGACTCCAGTCAAGTTGCAGAAACATTTAACAGACGATCAGCGGAAACAGGATACTCAGTTTTGAGTGTAAGGCAAAGTCTGTGAATACTTCTGAACTTTTGCTATTTTTGTTTTTATTTTTAGTGAATTTCCAAAAGAATTCAAGCAGAATTTTGAAGTGGAAAAATGAATGTAATCCAGTCTGGAATAAGGCTGTAAAGTGCTTTGAATACTTTCCGGATGCACTGTAACTGGCTTAAATGGCATCTTTTCTGCTTTTTTTTCTCTTGTCCATCATTTTTTTTTTTTTTTTTATCAATTGTTCATTTTATTGTACTCATTTGACATTACTTACAGATAAATGTAAATATCTATATTCAAGTGAGATGCATCTGGCGAAGCTCGGAGGACCCCAGAAAGCAACTCCATTATTGTCCAGCATACAACGACGACTAGCAGATCCTAGAAAGAGATGAGAGAGAGGCACGTAGTTAATACAGAATGCAACAAACACCAAACATTATCTACACCACACTCTGAATACGGTATGCTTTTTCAAACTTCCAAAAACCAATATGGCCACAAAACACATAAATATGTTATTTGTATTCTGACGCCGAGAAGTAGGCCAATTCATCACACAGACAGGAGTAATACAGAGGGCGTCTGCTCAATGTATTTTAATAGCTATACGGAAATATCAGAATGCATAATATTGCTACTAATGAAAAAGCTAAAACCCAAGGTCACATCTATTCATGTGCTGGAGTGAAATATTATGCAGGATTGTAAAAACTACAAAATATTTTGTTTGTAGCAGTATTTGGCAATTTACACCTTCTGGTGATTCTAGGCTGGCAGGCACAAGGCAAACCAGTGAAAGCTGCCAAAGTACCTTTTGAAAAATAAATATAAACAAGTCCTTTACGCCCTCTTTTTTTGTCATTGCCATGGTAACTGAGATAAGTTAAAGAATGTTAATTTGATCTTAAATAAGACTATTATATTTAATTAAGGCTCAGTGTTAGCGGACTAACTCGTTCAGACATGTTTTGACTTCCCTAAAAAGATGTGGAAAAATGTCTTTATGCAGCAGACCTCTCGAACCACACCTGCACTCGACTTGCACGTGTCAAAGTTTGTACTCCTCTTTGGCAATAATCGGGCAACTCTCAGTTTAGACTGAAATAACAGCGATATGGTTTGACTGCATTCAAATGAGACATGAGTGCTGTATAAATTAAAGGCACTTGGTGGATAACGTATGTGTTAAGAATGTTACGACTGCCTCTTTCTATCAAAACTCAAAAGAGCAATGCCATTTATTATTGCTGAGGCACAAGTACACCCACTAGAGCAAATTTATTTCAAACACAGGGATGCAAGCAGAGCAATTTATTCTGATTAGCCTATAATCTTGTCTATTTTACCATCTTTTTCATATGATTGGCATTCTGTTGCAGTGAATTTGCCAGACACTTGACACCTGACAGTCAACTGTTCCTTTGCCTGCACTAAAGGCCTGTTGAAGTTAAAAGCTCACTGGTTTGCAACTGAATAACTAACCAAACAAATCACAAGAGCACAACTTTTGTTGGACATATTCAGCTACATACACATTATGTTCATGTCATCTAATGTTAATAATCTTCCAAACTACTATGCTGTCTATCAGCTGGAGTTTATGGGATCGGCGTCAACTGCAGCGGATTTTTAGGAATATAGCCAACCTTAATCATTTATGTGAACTAGTCCTTTAAATAGTCCAGCTGTCCCACTTAGTATTTAATAATGAAAAAAGATCCAACTTTTTAGTTATACTATAGTACATATTACTCCCTTCAAACGTATTCTTTTCTCTTATATTGAATTAGGAAAACATATACAGTGGCTTGCAAAAGTATTCGGCCCCCTTGAACTTTCCCACATTTTGTCACATTACAGCCACAAACATGAATCAATTTTATTGGAATTCCACGTGAAAGACCAACACAAAGTGGAGTACACGTGAGAAGTGGAACGAAAATCATACATGATTCCAAACATTTTTTACAAATAAATAACTGAAAAGTGGGGTGTGCTTATTCAGCCCCCTGAGTCAGTACTTTGTAGAACCACCTTTTGCTGCAATTACAGCTGCCAGTCTTTTAGGGTATGTCTCTACCAGCTTTGCACATCTAGAGACTGAAATCCTTGCCCATTCCTCTTTGCAAAACAGCTCCAGCTCAGTCAGATTAGATGGACAGCGTTTGTGAACAGCAGTTTTCAGATCTTGCCACAGATTCTCGATTGGATTTAGATCTGGACTTTGACTGGGCCATTCTAACACATGGATATGTTTTGTTTTAAACCATTCCATTGTTGCTCTGGCTTTATGTTTAGGGTCGTTGTCCTGCTGCTCCGCCCCAGTCTCAAGTCTTTTGCAGACTCCAAGAGGTTTTCTTCCAAGATTACCCTGTATTTGGCTCCATCCATCTTCCCATCAACTCTGACCAGCTTCCCTGTCCCTGCTGAAGAGAAGTACCCCCAGAGCATGATGCTGCCACCACCATATTTGACAGTGGGGATGGTGTGGTCAGAGTGATGTGCAGTGTTAGTTTCCCGCCACACATAGCGTTTTGCATTTTGGCCAAAAAGTTCCATTTTGGTCTCATCTGACCAGAGCACTTTCTTCCACATGTTTGCTGTGTCCCCCACATAGCTTGTGGCAAACTGCAAATGGGACTTCTTATGGTTTTCTTTTAACAATGGCTTTCTTCTTGCCACTCTTCCATAAAGGCCAACTTTGTGCAGTGCACGACTAATAGTTGTCCTATGGGCAGATTCCCCCACCTGAGCTGTAGATCTCTGCAGCTCGTCCAGAGTCACCATGGGCCTCTTGGCTGCATTCCTGATCAGCGCTCTCCTTCTCCGGCCTGTGAGTTTAGGTGGACGGCCTTGTCTTGGTAGGTTTACAGTTGTGCCATACTCCTTTTATTTCTGAATGATCGCTTGAACAGTGCTCCGTGGGTGTTCAAGGCTTGGGAAATCTTTTTTTGGCCTAAGTTTGCTTTAAATTTCTCAATAACTTTATCCCTGACCTGTCTGGTGTGTTCTTTGGACTTCATGGTGTTGTTGCTCCCAATGTTCTCTTAGACAACCTCTGAGGCCGTCACAGAGCAGCTGTATTTGTACTGACATTAGATTACACACAGGTGCACTCTGTTTAGTCATTAGCACTCATCAGGCAATGTCTATGGGCAACTGACTGCACTCAGACCAAAGGGGGATGAATAATTACGCACACCCCACTTTGCAGTTATTTATTTGTAAAAAATGTTTGGAATCATGTATGATTTTTGTTCCACTTTTCACGTGTACATCGCTTTGTATTGGTCTTTCACGTGGAATTCCAATAATATTGATTCACGTTTGTGGCTGTAATGTGACAAAATGTGGAAAAGTTCAAGGGGGCCAAATACTTTTGCAAGCCACTGTAAAATCACTCTGCTTTAAGTCTGCCTTAACCATGTTAAAGTCTGTATTTACATAATTTCCTCAAGGATTAATATAATATTCTGATTCGCATGATTCACAGACACCTGTATGCATGAAGTGATTTATGTTGTTTCATTAGTGTACATATATACAGCTTGTACTTTATGTATTTATTGCTCTGTTGATGAATAAGATTGGTACACTGTTTCAAGTGCTTTGACATGTCAGCGTGGCTAGAAAAACATCGTATGAACATGCGTCCAAAACATGAGATGGTACAATCTTCAGTCTTCGGTCTTTGGTCCAGCTGGTTCATACCTCTGTTTAGAATCACTCCAAGTGATCCTAAACAAATCGTTTAACCTAGAGAGAGCTGAACCCTAGAGTTTCATCAGCAGTGAGCTGGTACAAAGATCCTTTCTTTCTGCTCATTTAGCTGTGGCTCAACCAGCTGGGCAACACGTCACAGCTTGACCAGCAACAACCGCTAAATCTGTGTGTGCTCATTTGTGCAGTAACTCTGAAGACCCAGAAAAAAGCTCCGCTGTAACACCTGCAAAGCTGTGACACATCTCTAGAGCAGCTTGAGGAAAAATCTGGAACATCAATATAAGCAAAGAAGCAGCTGATCAGAAAAGAAAAACGAGGAACACAGGAGATTCATCACTTGTCGTCGACATTCTCCTTATCAAAAACATGACAGATAACGCAGGACAATTCACTCCCTCCCAGTGTTGATGGAGGATTGGTTTCCCCCTGAGCACGTCAAGGAGCAGATGTTTGAGCTGTATGAATCCTGGACTAGAAAGACGTCAGATGTCTTCCAGAAAGCTTTACCAATAACCAGAGGACCAGATCCAGGATTATCAGCGGTGTATCTCAGAGCCTCATTCATCCATTTGGGATGTTGAATGTTCTTTATTTCTGACTTCTAGGAGAAAAACGTAAATGCTGCTCTGACCCCTGAAAAGAGTCTGGATATCTGGTATGACATTGGAGATCAGAGACTTGTCTCCAATAAAGAAGACCTCAAAGCTGAAATTCAAAGCCTTAAACTGACTCAGTATTAGCCTCTCCATCCTGTGAACCTAGATCTGATCGCAGGCAGAACTCAGGCTGACATCTGGTTGAGGAGAGTTCTGATGACGTTCAAGGCGCTTTGGTTGACTGTAGCCACAATTAGTTTGTAAATGAGCCCTTTTTTATTGGTCTAATAATGGTTTTGTGACAACTCATCTGTATTTATTTGTAAAAAGATCAAATATGACTTACCAATCCCCTTACTTTGCATCATTATGCACACATCTGCCTCACAAACAGGTCTGTGTAAACCTGGTCAATCAAGAGAATGAGCTATTTTGACTTATAGACCTGTGACGATGGGGAATTTGGAACAAGCCAGATTTTTTTTTTTTTTAAATCACAAAAAGCTGACTTTGAAGTTTCTCCTTATTTTTCCATGACATTTCTCCAGGCAGTGAGCAACCTTGAGAAAGAAGGTAAAAGTATGTGTCTCATACCACATGCATAGAGAGTTGCCAGCCCTGTGTTACAGTAAGAGCTTTAGCAGATATTGCTTTGACTGTAGCTCTGCCTTTCCTAATCAGGAAGTGCTACTGTATGTACATGAGGCTCACAAACTTCCAAAGTTAATCATCCCATAGATTTTTTTTCCCCATTAAGTAGCCAGTCTCTGTTCTTCTGCTGCAACTTTACCATTGCTAAAAACAACATGCTCACATGTTCGTGATACTAACAAACTTCTGTTGCTCCTACTGGAGATTTCTTTAAGCTTCTCGCTTGGACATTTTTGTAACAGTTCTGGTACTTGAGTTGTGTAAAGAAAGTTGTGATTGCAATATACTTTTTTTCCCCCCCTTGTCACGATGCTGCTTGGCAGCCTGTTGCACAGCTCCCAAATCTTAACCAGCTCGTATTACTGCCTGGACTGAGCCATGTAATCCTGGTGAAGCTACAGAGGAAATGAGGGTGGTTTCATTGGTGATTGGGCAATAATAAGGACAAACTAGGCGATCTCAAACTTCCCACACCACAGCGTGACCGTACCTCACTTCAGGACTTTTTAGGTGGACAGGAATGTTATTCTGAGCTGAGATGAAACGTGGGGGCATTGCACCAGTTGTGATTGAAATGTGGCGTAATCCCACAGATGTTGGTGCAAGGAGGTGTTTCTGAGTTGCTTTTTCTTGGATTATATCCACATTGTCACTGTTCTGTTTTAATCTGGTTTAAATCAACACATTGTCTGGATTCCTTCATCACCTGATGAAGAGGTCATCCAAATGACTGTGGATGGTTTTGACTGGCTGTGGATAATTAATGGATCCTGACCATCCACTACACCACATACTAGACATGCAGTTGAACACGTACTCATCTGTTTCAACTCGGCTGCCACAAGGACAGACACGTGAAATCTTTACCACCTCATCTCTATACAACATTTATCTTAACCTGTTTGTTTTATAATGTTTGGATTTTATTTTACTGAATAACTTTTTTCACTGTTTTGGTTGCTGTGACATAATTTCACAAAATTTCTTCTGCTTTGAGTTGAGTGCTTTATTAGCTAAAAGCATGCAATGTGACTGACCAGTAGCATTCGTTGGACATTTGTTGTAGACAGTTTCTCCAGCTGAGGCTCTCTTCCATGACATCGAGAGGAGATGCTCGTCTTTGCATATCTCATGAGGCGCTATATAAGAAGGTGAGAAACACATAGAAAAAAAGCGAAATGAAGTCAAGCCTAGTAGGAGAACAGAAAAAAAAATCACCACGCGCACAAACACGCACTCGCACGCACACACACGCCGAACCAGAAGAAATAAAAAAAAGGGAGACAGACAGAAGCAAAGCACAAAAAAAGCCACGATTCAAATCAATGTTCTCCTGGAGCAGCTCCCAATCTTATTCCCTTGTACATTCTCAGAGCTCTCTGTCGGTGTCATTGCCTCAGTACAGTATCTCATTCCCTCTTCATCTTACCCCCTCTTTTTATTCATCTGTTTTCCACCCCTCCCTCTCTTTCATAACCATGATGAAAAAACAGGCAGGGGGAGGGGGAGCTGGGTGCTCTGAAGATATTCCAAGGGGGCACACTAGGGTTGGCAGAGGCAGATGCAGAGAGATGAAGAGGGACGGAGAGCGAAGAGCGAAGAAGGAGAAAATGTGTGATGTTCCCCCTGCAATGCCAACAGACAAGATCCTCGTCTAGTGTAAAAAAAGCTTTAGAGCTACGAAAAACAAAGAGGTCATGATGGAGCCTCCACTCAAAAGTTTATCATTTGCAACCCGTCAAGTCTCAGTGCTAACACAAGTGACACGCACTGAAAATATACTTGCATATATATATATATATATATATACCAACACACATGCACAGCTTCAGTCAGGAGTCATACTTATTAAAAACCACAGTGTTTCCTGCAATGGCTGACACTGACAAATAGCACCAAGCGGACCATTGAACATCCTGCCCTCCACCGGGGAGAGAAACATAGAAGGAAATAAAGCAAGTGAGAGACAAAGAGTAAGGGAGATTAGTGCTTTGAAAAAAAATGTTAAACAGGAGAGATATAAGGAGAAAGCAAATAACTCACAGATATAGAGAGAGGATAAAAAGAAGGCAATACAAGGGAAAAATGCAAAATCAATGAAGAGGTGAAGACGGACGGGTATGTGAACTGACATGAAGACAGGCAAAGGACAGAAAAGGATGTGAAGAGCTCTAAAAGTGCGAAGGTAGCTTTTGGGTATGCTGTTAATCTCTTGGAATTGCTTCCATTCTGCTCGATAGGTAGTGTGCAAGTGCAATTTTGGCACACACACGCACTCTTTTAAACTTCAAAAATACCACAAAATCATCGTAAAAACAAAGGGAAAATGCAAAAGACAAAAACTAGGGCATGAAACGGTTATACAGATTATACTGAAGCCCTCTGTCTGTAACGCACACTCAAGCTACTGACCAGGGCACTTTTTCTCATTACACGACCGGACCTCCTCTCCTAAGCCATCGCAGGGGTAGCCTTGCAATCCAGTGCCCTCGCACATCCTGATGCGTCGCTGCCATCCAGAGTCACACGTCTTGCTGCAGAGACTCCAGTGGTTCCAGCTGCCCCAGTTACCTCCACCTAGCGCAAGAGGAAGAGCGCCACCAGTGAAGATGGAAGTACCGCAATGCATGGCAAAAGAAAAAAAAAAGAAAAAGAAATGACAGTTATGAATGAAGTAGTAAATTTAACTTACAAGTCTAAAGCTGTTTTATTAGTGTGAGAAATTAAGTCAATACGAGCCCATTCTCGGGCCCAGGCTCATTAAACACACTAGTATTTTTGTTCTCTGGGGCTCCTGTCGAAACAGACTCATAAGCCAAATTAGGTCCCAACCCAATAATTACTCATGTGTGGAATATGAATCAGAAAAACAACCGTGTGGATGCCTTTAGATAATGCATGTTCTGTGTTTGCATAATGCCATCTGAGAGCATGTGACTGTGAATACTAATTTGTGTTACCGGAGCACGAAGGGTTGGTGCATTCTCTGCTCTCCTGATGGGGGCCTTTGCATTCAGCCCAGCCGTGCACCGATGGGCTACAGCGCCTCTGCCTCTGCTCGGTCCCTGTGTCACAAGTCACGCTGCATTTCGACCAAGGCCCCCAGTCTGACCACTGGCCCTCCACTGGAGCGGGAGACAGATCCGAGAAGATAAAGAGACACGGGAGCATGCACGAGGGTGAAGGGATGAAGATTTTTAAAGAGGAATCAGAAATGAAAAAAAAAAGAGATGGAAAAAAAAGACAATGATTGTCAGTGGAAAGGAAGGTACAGAGGAAGAGAGGGAGGAAAAAGACAAGGCAGATAAAGTGAGCAGGCTGAATAGAATATACAATGAGTTAGGATGAACAGCAAATAAATTACAGAAGCTATTTCGCTTCCCATAAATAGCAACAAACAAACACAGTGCAACTCCCATTTTAATGGACATTTTAAATATTTCAAACTGTTACAAAAAAACCTAAAAAAAGCTGAATGCAATTTCTTCCACGCTTTGTTTTAAAAGAGTTCACACAAAGTCCATTTGGTTGGATTTTCACCCACAGTATTATTAAAAAGAGAATGCATTCCTACTATTGACTGGTGTTTGTGCGGAAACAGATAGAAATAATAATAATTCAAATACAATGAAGTACTGCCTGTCGGACAGCTTAACCGAAGCCTGACGACACGCATCGATGTAATCAAAGCCCCTGCTGTCCATTCTAATGGGTGCTAGAAAAGGAAGTGTTGCTTGGGAGTAATTGAGTTGTCAGATGAAATATTCAAATACAATAAAATGACATTAACCAAACCCCAAACAAGCAGATAAGATTTTTTTTTGGCACGTTATCGTCTTCAAAGAGAGCTATAGATTCAACTTTGAAGATCTGTGTCGCAGAAAAAATAAATAAATAAAACACTTTTTTGATTAGAAATCTTTGTAATAAAGCGAAAAAGAACTGACAGAGGAGCCAATTACTAGCCTGTAGCCATGTTCCTTTATGTTTCTGAATGCAGAGACACTTGTCAAAGCGCTACAATTTCAGAAAATTCAATCACAAAAGCGACTGCCAAAATCTTCTCTGACAATATGCTAGTTTCTAGCTGTTTAACAAAAGGTTGTGTTCAACTGTATTATTACTGCAGTTAAATTGTCCTAAACAGATAATATCTGGGCATTTGTTTTACCTGCAGCAGCAGCAGCATGAAGGAGCCAATTTAACTAGGTTTTTATTGTTACACTGTCACATTAATTCTGTTCGGTTTACGCCGCATTTAATTGCACGGAATAGTCAATTGCTATTTTCTAAACAAATGCTTTACCACTTCTTTCACACAAGCACACACAATCCTGAAAAATAATAATTGAAATGGAGTAATAAATCAATGCCTCCTTTTGTTGGCGACAGTGTCACTTATGTAAAACAATAATGTGTTGCCTCCAGCTGGAATTATTGAAGGACCTGAGCTGTGCTTTTGCACAAATTTGAATTCTTAATGATGTGTAATGATTTAACTGCTGCCTGCTAAAACTGTCACATTAATTGGTTTTTGAGACAATTTTGGACACTAAAATAAACCGTTAAGGCTAAACTGACATTATCAGCTAAGAAATTAGATAAGGTGTGCGCGCTATCAAACAAGGCGGTATTTACACATCCAGGAGACAGACAGTCGCATTAGCATTCATACTGAGGTGGCGTTTCTGGCCACTTAACTAAATCTAATATTTTCTTTTAGCTCTGTTTCACTCCCTACAGATTACATAAGGATACAGAATAAAACACGGACCCAAGCAACCGCATTTAGCCCTGGGAAAGTACACTGCATAGCTTTTTCTGAGCTCTTCTGACTAAACTGCACTCTAGTACCAATGCTTATTAGTATGTAGAAAATGATCTAAACAGAAAATGAAAAAGTAGCTTTAAAATATATCATATTTAATGACAGGTTTAGTCAGCTCTAGTAAAACATTATACGTTATAGTTCAAGAGTTTGTTTGGTGAGCATTAGTTAACAGGGGCCGATAAATGATTCAAGAATAAGAAGGCCCCGAACTCAAGACGGTTAAACCAGTTTTTTGTCTAAGAGAAAACTTAACAAAGACCTTTTTTTAAATGCTATGTTTAGTCACTTTTTTACTAGTAGTGTGTAGGGATGGGTACCGGTATCCGGTGCCATTATGGCACATCTACTGCGCGTGGGTTGCCTGTTATCTGACCCGGAGTTAGCAACATCCCCCAAAAACCCGAAGAGGAGAGTCCTGGCCCCTAGACCTGCCAGTGTAGCAGAAATGATGAGGATGATGATGGCAGCAGCAGCCGTTCTTCTCTGCGTGAGTAGCTTAATGTTGTCCGTGTGTAATTTTTACGTTGAGTAGGCTAACCACGTTATTACATTAATGCATGTAAGGTGAACTAGCAAACACAGTCGTAGCTACATGCGGCTGTCTTCTTGTTTGATGGCAGATACTAACTTCACCCTGGCCAAAAAGGCTAAAATGACCAAAGAAAAAGTGGAAAACAGTTAAACATGAGAGGTTTTTGGACAAAGTTTGTGTTTTTTCCATTGATTAAGCACTGCTTCCAGCCAAGAGTGATGCCATAAATCCCCTATAGCTGCAGAAAAGGCTAACATTGTTATCTTTTTACAAAAAAACAGCTGAACATGAGAGGTTTTTGGACCAATTTTGTGTTCTCCATTCTTTAAGCACCGGTTTGAACACCGTTTAAGCACCGGCACCGTTTCAAAAGTACCGGTTTGG
The DNA here is from genome assembly GCF_056152115.1 of Neolamprologus brichardi. Classification (NCBI taxonomy): domain Eukaryota; kingdom Metazoa; phylum Chordata; class Actinopteri; order Cichliformes; family Cichlidae; genus Neolamprologus; species Neolamprologus brichardi. The sequence continues at coordinate 22,493,256 of NC_142124.1, read as the reverse complement.
TACTGGTATCGGATAAAACCTAAACGATACCCATCCCTAGTAGTGTGTTACAGTAGCATAAAATCTATAAAAAAAATACCAAAGATAACATTTTTGCACCAGCAGGGCGATTCAGTCATTATATGAAAACATACACATCTCGGTATGGTGTAAGGAGCTTGGAAAGAAATGGAACACTTGGAACACCTTACGCTCTGCTTCAGCGTAAACTCCACGTTTTATAATTATTTGAACATTACAAGCTCCTGAGACTATGATGACCTGGATAATTGAGAACCTTAACAGACATATCTTGGTATGGTGCGCAGCGTGTCCTTAAAAAATTGAGGAAACTAAACAAGTGGAGGATGAAATAAGAAGTGTCAAGAAGCTTTCAATGAGATACACTGAATTTCAGCAGAACTGGACTAAAAATCATTGGTCTTATAGAGTGAAGTTCAGTTTAGTTCATTGTCAATACACTTAGGACGAGGGGAGAAATGGGAGCACTGATTATCTAGAACCATGTTTAAAACACAGTGGCAACTCTGTCATGGTTTGTGGCTGCATTACAGTCAGTAATGTTGGGGGTCTTGTAAAAAAAAAAAGCTGATGGAATTAGGAAAGCAGAAAAGTATGGTCAGATTTTGAACCACCATCAACTATTCCTGGATGCTACCTAAAGAAATTACAAGAACGCTTGGCTAACAGAGTTCAGACTGTACTGAATAATAAAGGTGGCCATGCAAAATACTGACTTTCAAGCTCATTATAATTGTATAAACTCTGTTTGTTCCATGTATTTTTGTACACGCTTCAATAAATTGCCCCACATATTTCTCATTCTCCTAACAAAATATAAAGAAATGGCTCACTGTGTAAAGCTTCTATAATATTTGATAGGCAGAAAACGTATTTTTAACTACTGCAGCGGACAAGTAGATATATCTATCTGTTGTGTATGGACTTCTTCTGTCTCTGTATTAACACGAATTACAATTCGAAGTGAGAACTCTTTGCTCGAAATGATATATCGAGTCACACATTCTACACTCCGGGGCATTAAGCAGCAGAGAAAGTGAAGTACAGTGCTGTAAATGTATTTGTCTGGCTATCCCAAGTGAGAAGGCATTGCCAGCTCTCCTTGGTAAAGTGGTCAATCACGCCAGGCGACACTTGTACTGTGTTCCAACGGGCGTGGGTCTGCATTGTGTTGCGGAGATGACATAAAGGAAATAAAGTGTGACCTAGAAAAGCATTGCAAATGTGATGTTTTTAGAATTTGCTCTGATTAATGGAAGTGTTACATTTCTAAAACAACATTTAAAAAAGAAAACAACACAAACACCAACACATTTTCAGACCGTCCGTGTCTTTCTGTCGAACTGTTACTTCTTTGTAAGGATTGCTATCGTATATATCTCAGCTTTGTGTTAAAGCACAAAGCACAATCAGCTTATCGGCACTGATACTAAAAAAGCTGGATGGCAGCTCTCTGTTAAGAGGGAGCTCTTGCCAAAGAGAGAAACTATCAATTTGCCTGTAATTAAGACATAGCAATTAATCCCAGCATATGTTTGGCTATGAACTGAACTGTTAACGTTGTGAAAAAGAAAAGGAGGTGTCAAAGAACTTAAAGGCAATTTCCAGCCAGCTCTCTGCCTACACAGGTTTTTTTTAGTACTTGATGTTAGCTCAAAAAAGTCTGATATGACCAAATGAATTACTTCCATGAAAATGTCTGCTGACTTTAATAATACCCCGTTGATTGTCTTCATATGATGCAACAGCTGCCACATTTACATTTGCAGTTCTGCCCACATATGTATGCACTTGTTTGATATGTAAGCTTAGCTTAGCATGTGACTGCCTAAGTGACAAGCCACTGTGAAGAGGTAAGAAATTGGTTTAATATACTGTAGCATAAACACAACAGGACATGCAACAGCACATAGCGTGAGAATTAAGTATATGGTTTGCAGTGAGATCAAATTATCGAGGGAAACACACAACTATGCACCCACATGTGCACAGGCACGCATGCATGCACGCACGCACACACACACACACGCACACACACAATCCATCAAAGCTCTATTCTGTATGCATGGTTGTTTGTGCCAAAAGGCCTATGCTGGTATTCATGATTTCAAAGGACCATTGACTTTGAACTCCAAAAAGCAGGCTGAATCTGTTGTGATAGATTCTCACATTCACATACACAAAGATTTCCTTAAGGCCTCGCAGGAAGACACCCTTTCTCCCAAACCCTCTCTTTCCATCACTGTTCCCAAAACAGCTTGGCAAAACATCCTGGAGGCCATACTTTAGATTACGATGTCTCCCTGTTCCTTCTTTTTAACTTTGCAGCCTCTTTGTCTGGCAAGGGGGACAGTTTGTTTTATTTAAATATTAACCTTGCAAAACCTCTGCTTTTGAAAACAAAGAGAGAAAAAAACAAGTAAATATCCAAAAAATATTGTTTAGGATGCAGGAATGAAAAGGTTCTAGCTCCAGTATCACTCACATAAATGTAAAGGCATGTGGATTCAAAGTCCAGGGGACAGTGATACAGAATTCTTTGCCTTAGCAGTCTTAAATGAAAAGCACTTACACTGTGATAATTGCTCAGGCTGTGAGTGATTACACACTAAGCAAACACACTCTCACTTGGATTGAAATTAATTCAGGAAGAAAAAGGTTATTATTCAGAAAGCTGACAGCATTTTTGTTATAAACTGTCTTATGTTTTAATGTCTGTGTATCCATTAATTCCTTTACTCCAACACAGAATCCATTTAAAGTCTGAAACAAAAAGCCAGAGCAAATTTAATCGCTGAAATTAATATTCATTTTTAATGTCGGTGTTTCCAAAGTGTTTTTTCCCCTAAAGGGGACACTTGGAATAGAAAATTAAAACTGCACAGAGACAATATGCATAACCAAAGTTTACCTACAGCCTATTTTTACATATTTACGTCTCAGTTGACAAAGGTACTGGCAAAGGTACAGCCTGTAGTGTGACAGGTTACAGAAATTATTGCTCCTATCTTGTCCCACTGTTTTTTTCAGAGTGTGCTGCAATAGGGCTTCAGTTGCTGGAGAATCCAGCTTCACTCCACTGGCAACCCAATGAAGATGTTTCTACTGGACAGTCTGTGCCAGATTATCCTTAACAGCCCTATTAGCTGGGGCCGAAATGCTGTCTTAACTGTTTTTGACAAAGTGTAGTTTTAATAGATAGTTTTAGAGACAATTATAGAAGAGTTACACGGTCGGGTTGTTCGGTGATCTAAACTTAGTCAGCCGTGGAAGAAGCACACCGGTCCAACGCAGACTTCTAGTCTACGGTTCTATAAGGGAAAGTTTGAAAGGAAATGTGGACTTAATTCCCATGGATAACCACAGACGTAGACAGAACTGAAATCTCTACTTTTAGCGATGTGCAAATCATTCAGTATGTTAACTGACAATCAAATTAATCCACCAAAATATCAATCCAACCGCCTCCAGTCGACTTTAATACAGTGCATACATTCCCTGCTGTACATTCAAAACAAAACTGCCTCTGAATACAATTAACTTTGTGACAGCATTGCACGTAAATTCAATTACAAACAGAATTTCTATGAAAAAGTGTTGGTTAAAGCAAGACTAATACTCACAGTCACTGTGATGCTCAGAGGAGCAAAACATGATGGTCAGCACGCTAGCATGCAAACAAAGACATTTTGAGCATGCTACTCCTCAGCAGACCTTTTAAATTGTTTACCATGTTAGGCCTCATTTCCACAAGCTGGCACTGCCCTCCTAGTAATGTCTAATTTTAGGAAAAATCCCCAACTAGCTGACAAGTGATTGCTGGTGGTTGCTAGCTGTTGGCACGTGACAGCTTGTTACAAATAGAGTACTGCATCATAAACCTCTTTGTGGTGCTTTGTTAGCTCGCAGATTGCAGCAGTCACCCATAGTTTTCAGACAAGTTGGCATGTTTGATAGAAACTACTAGCAATTGCATCGACCTGTTGGTAACCAAAGCAACCACCAAGGAAGCAATTGGTGCAGCAATCAACTGCAATCAATTTCTAATGACTGCTAGCAACCTAAAGCAACCACTTGACAACTGGTCATGAAATATGCACTGATGGTTGCCGAATGGTTACATACTAATCTTTAGACCTGTGGGACAGGGGCGGTAGTTTAGCAACTGATGCTGAGAGAAGCGTATTAACTTTCAGAACTTCATCACAAAGTACTCTCTGCCTTCTGAAAAACTGTGAGTTGTGTAAATGCGGGTGACATAAATTTCTGCACCAAATTTCAGGATATTCCATTTAAGATTTGTAAGGATGTTTTATTCAAGACCACAACTGTCACTCAAGGCTTGGAGGCATTCCAGAGAAAAAAAAACAATCACCAAAGTCAAGGACACAAAATGCCAGAAAGATCCATTCAGTATTTTGAGTAGCTGAGATATTTTACTTTGAATCAAAGTGGTTAACTAATACAAACACATTGCCTCCACAAATCCACAGTGCTATCACAGTTGAGCAGTTTGTTCCCATTTAGATGCTTTGATGATGTCAAAGCAGACTTTGGCTTGATTTAATCGAAGAGAGACATTTGGTCAGTTAGACGAACATGAACTATGCAGGCAAGTGGATGGAAATTCAGGAGCTATGACAGTGATGTGGTAATGTTCTACTTTTGCAACTTTGAAGAGGGAAAAAAAATGTCAAGTTTAATACAGCAAGAGAGCGAGAGAGGCTTGGTGTATCATGTTAATGGGGATGGTACTAACCAGGACACACTGCTATGTTGCAGAGTTTGGTCTGAACCTCAGGCCGTCCACAAGCTACAGCCCCGCTGCCGTCCATGCACTTCCTGGTTCGTGTCCTGGAGCCCCGCCCACAGGTCACAGAGCACAGACTCCATGACGACCATTCCTCCCACAGCCCATGCACTGCGAACACCCACAAACATGACGTACAAAAAGACACGACATGGGGATGAGGGTTGAGAGGGGAAAGGAAGGAGAGGGAATGGAACATCCCATTGCAGGCAGGAGGGTTTGAGAATGAGAAAAACGAGAGATTAAATGATGAGCACATTCCTTTAAAAAAAGAAGAAGAAAAAACACAAAGGAGGTGACCTTATGACCTCCAGGAAACCCACCCAATTACAAAGGAAAAGACAGACTGAGTATGAAACAGCACTTACATGTTACTAATATGAACAAATGAAAGTTAGGAATGGACACTGGTATTTGAAGTCATGCAGCTCGAATCAAGACAAGGAAATAAATGGTGTATGCTTTTTCCTAAAGGTTTAGTCACCCAAGCATTAAAAAGCTTTTCTTTTTTCCCCATTTTTCCTTCCCCATGTTTTCTCTTTATTGCACTCCATCACGCGTTTTAACAAAATAAAAAGACAGAATAAAGAAACAGTGGATTTGGACCAAAGTCCTAGAACCTGCCATGTCAGAGAAAAGAAACACACTTTCGCACATACACATTCAGAAAATTTAATTACTAAAACCATTTGGAGATGTCTCACCTAAGACTAGAGGGAATAATAATGGAATGATGGATATTATAGGGAAAAAAAAGAATACACAGAAAGTGAAGGCTCCAAAGAAGGAAAAGATGAATGTCAGGCCTGATTAATAGGAAGAGAATAAGAACAGGTGAACATGAAAAACGTGGGAGATGATAAGAAAAATTGAAAGAACGCGCAAAGACGATTGGAGACTCACAAAGTTTGGGTGAATACGAAGTACGAAATGAGTCCAAGAAAATGAGGTTATTTTGAAATGTTCAGTGAGAGGAGATTAAACTGTGTTGAAAGAGCCAGAAGAAAGAGAGAGGAACCGATGCTGGAGAGAGATGGAAAGCAGGAGATGAGGAGGGGAGGGACAGAGAAGGGAGGACGAGAAAGTTGGAGACAGCAGGATGAAGATTGCTGGTCCTGTGTTGAGCAAAGCTAAATAAATCATGCCGATAAATAATTAAGCCTCGTCTGTGAACGATGGCTTAGAGGAAGAGTAGATGGCTGAGAGAGAGGGAGGGAGAAGATGGTGGTATTAAAAAGTATGAGAGATATGGAAAGCTGTTAATAGTTCTTAAATTTAGAAGAAAAAAAACATGGTGTTACTATGTCTTTAAGCTGCCCTATAAAATACATATAGGATACATGAGTGGGAAAGAGCATTGGTAAGCATTTGTGCTTCTCTTGCTGCAAATTTAATGACATGTTTTTTTTTAAGTAAGCTCATTAGTGGTCCTTGTTGACAAGTTGCATGACTGGGTTCTGGTAAATATTACTTCTCTTGGATGTTGGAGCTTCGATGTAATGAATGATGTATGTGCAGAGCTGACATTGAAAGTCTGCTTTGCAATTTATCTTTGAAAGTTTATTTATGCTCACCAAATATCAGAGTTCGAAGGGAGTACCCATGAGCAGGATTTGTGACATTACAAGCAGTTACAAGCACTACAAGCCAATCCTGGTCTAAGAGGCAACTTACACAAGTGTGATGAAGAAACTTGATGCCTGAAAATTACACACACAGTCATTCCGGTATTTTAGCTTTGTAGCTATGAAACTCTTATCTAATGGGTTGGTATACAAATAAAAAAAACAAAACAAAAAAACAAAAACAGTTATTCGAACTGAGTACTTCTGTACAGCTTTAAAAACACCTGAGAATGATCTTCACACTCATCAGAGGCATTTAGTAAATTGTGAAGCTAAATACATCAAATAGTCTAATGTAAACATTAACCTAATGTTAATGTATTAAATTGTTAGCAGTAGGGATCTCCATGACTAGTCCACTAGACTTAATCATTGCTATTGTCACTAGTCGGTACCTAACATAGCAGTCATTTAATTTAAATGTTTTAAATTTAAATTGATGCCCAATGTACGTAAATTATTATGCCCTAAATGTTATGTAGCCATCTGGCACCAGATGAAGCATCATTGCTGAGGAACCCCATAAATCTGCTAATCTCAGCCTGATCTTTGTTGTTGACACTATCATTTTTCTTTAAAGACGAAAGAACAAGACAGCAGATAAAAGCGGTGAAAAATAGCTTTCTCTGAGGGGTGGATGGGCTTTCCTTTAGCAATGAGAAGAGAACTTCACTCATTCAAGAGGGGCTCAGAGTTGAGCTGCTGCTTTTCCACATAGAAGGGAGCCAGCTCAGGTGGGTGCCTCTTGGGTAAGGTGTTCTAAACAGGCATGTCCTACCGGGAGGAGGACACGGGGTAGACCTGCTGGAGAGATTATATCTAATTCCTCTGTGTTCCCCCCAAGTAGCCTGAGGAGGTGGCAAAAGGGACGTCTGGGCTTCCTTGCCTAGGCTGCTACTCCCGCGGCCCAAATTCAGATAAGCAGAATAAATGGATAATTTATGGTTTTGTTATTTTAGATTTTAAGTCTCACTAAAGTGGTTGTGGTAAACAGCAGTCATTTATTCATAATGCACAGCACAATGCGCCGCACTTTCCAGTCACAGTTTATTAGTACATGAACTAATACATGACCATCTTTAACATGTTTTCATTTCTGATGAGGCTTTGGTGAACCAACTGAAGGACCAGATGTATCTTTTAAGTCCTGTGTCAAAACTTTCCTTGATTTTTTTTTTTCTTAACGACATAACTTTCATATACTGTTCATCTGATGCAAATACGATTTCTGTTTGATTGTTTTGTTTTTTGTTTGTTTGGGGCTTTTTTTAGCCTCCACTTGTCCAATTTTCCTCTGTTTTTTTTTTTTTTTACAAATACACTGCACACCATGGCAACCTATGCCAGATTTACAGGTATACAAATTATGCCTGTCACACTTTGTTACCCGCTACCTGTTGCAAAGATTTATTCCAATTTCTTTAATTATGAAAAAAGCCAAAGGCAACAAATTGCCTAAAGGTACAATTGTCATGTGCAATTGGTCCTTTTTAAGCCGGCTGTTGATGTGTAGACACAACACTGATTCATCCTTCGAGTTAGTAGATGCCTTTTTTATGTTTAAGTGATCCATGGGTCAGTGTTAAGTGAAAATGCTCAGGTACAAGCAGAGATGGGCAGTAACAGGTTACTGTAATCTGATTACTTTTTTCAGGTAGAGTAAAGTAAGGGATTACTATTGCAAAAACGGTAATTAGATTACTGTTACTTTCCCGTAGGAACGCTGCGTTACTACGTTACTAAAACCGTGATTTTTTTGCAAGAATGTCTCATGACAGTGACGTAAGCGAGTGCGACATTAGTGACAACAGCTGTGTGCAGATCAACAGTGGATAATATATCTAGTGCGGGAGAGAGTATGAGCGTGCAGCGTTTAAAGCGTGGAAGTACTGACCTTACTTTGAGTTTAATTCCATAAAAAGTGACAAAAAAATTAGTGTTAGTTGTGCATGGGAAGAAAACTTGATTTTTGAAAAAAACCCTAAACTTCCGAGCAAGCACCGAGTGCGCTACGACTTAATGGGAAACTCACAGAGAAAACTCGGACCGCTGCGGCACACCTGCACCAGGGTAAACCTGCGCCTACGCTACTCCTGCTGTACAGGTGAAAATAGAGCAACAGGACCGCTAGTCTTTGATGTTATTTATTTTCTGCTGTGTTTTACTTGCATCTATTTGAAAGACTGAGTGTAAACACACACACACAAAAAAATATGTGCTGGAATGTGCAGAAAATAAGTTTAAATGTTAAACAGATTTCTTCCAGTCAGAGAATGTTGCATATAATTAAATTTTTGCTTGATGCATAAAGTTAAAAGGTTAAAACTGATAAAAACAAGTTAAAAAAAGAGACTTTTCCATTTGATTACATTTTGTATGATGGATTATGCAGAAAAAGTAGAATTGGGCTGAAATATCTATTGCTTTATCACCTATTCAGGTTGTAAATCGTGTTTTTAAAAAGTAACTAAGTAATTAATTACTTTTGAAAATAAGTAATCAGTAAAGTAACGGGATTACTTTTTGGGGGAAGTAATCCGTAATTAGTTACTAATTACTTTTTTCAAGTAACTTGACCAACACTGGGTACAAGTAATTCACCAGCCTACTGCTCAAGAGCCATTTGAAAACATTATTAGAAATTCTGGCTCCTTAGAAGCGACATATAAAGAAATGATGAGTGGGTTTTGCACAGTATTGCAACTGGATGTGTTTGGACTGAATATTATTGGGACTTCTGAGCCATTCCCAGTATTATTTCTTTTCCTCTGAAACAAATTTTTGATTTTTTGGAGTCGAAAGTGAATTTTGTGATTAATTTGAAATTACAATTTGTAGTCACTGATTTGAAAGGTAAAGTATGGCATGGGATCTATTTCTGTATCAATAATCAAGCAACCCCTTACTATCAAAACATTGAATGGAATATATTTTGCTAATATGAGTAACATCTAACCAGCATTTAATATATTTTTTACACAGTTATCTCATTTTTTAATCTTCGAAGAGGACTGCAGCAAACAGACTGCAGAACATAATACAGTGCTCTGTGCTGTTACTTGCCATCTTCATCTACAACAACATGGGATTGCTTGTTAAACATGATTTATTCATTAGAATTGAATCTCCAGCTGTCAAATTCAGTACAAGTGTATCTGAAATCTGACCATGCAACACCAATCAACTGGCCCCTAAAAACAAGCTTCAATCAGCTTTGGGACAAAAATACAATAAAAGAAAAAAGTAATTTGGAAATGAGGACAACAACAACAAAATAACATGATGAAATATCCTCACAAACTGGCTGATGAAAGTATTAAACACCTGACCAGTTAAATTTTGAGGTATTTTGAATCATAAGCAAAGCAACACAGGCCAAATTACTGAAATACATCACATCTTTTAGTTTAACTAAGGGCTTTAAAGGGGACCTTTTTGCTATGTTGCAGTCACAGAGGGAGGTGCAAAGGAACATATTTGCAGCAGCAAGCTGAAATAAAAGGTGTGAAATGATGCAAATGCAAGCAAGCTTGCACATGCATGGTTATGCACAAGTATACATTCACACAACAAACCATAATGAGCTTACGGGTAATAAAGATGCATGTTTTCTAAAGATGTCCTTAAAATCTTTGCCGTTATTACACATACAGTGCTGTATTGAGATATCAACTTTTAATTTTCCCATTTCTACCTTTGCAATCCATATGGTGTAATTAGACATATGCATCACATAATGTCCTTATGGATTACCATAATTACCAGCAATCTCATCTATTGTCAGAGGACCGCATGGATGCATTATTTAAACATATGTATGAATGTGCGCACATGTGTGAAGTTTGTGCTGTAAGCCTGATATGAGACCATGACTACACCCCGTTAAGTCTCTTGCTTGAATGATTACTGGAAGCGGTGTTGCTGCATTTGACAGCGCACTGACCCGGACATACTTTATTCACAATGCGCCGTTGTTCCACTTCATGTTTTAAATGTCAGTGAATCTATGCTAAATGAGCAATAGCTAAACAGAACACGAGTAGGGAGTACTACTTCACTTTGCATGCTTTGGGGCACGAAATCCTTATACTTCATTGCATATTCCACAAAAAGAAACAAAAAAGAAAATGTAATTTGTGATGCCAATTACCGACTAGTTTGCTTTGTCATGAGCAAGACCATTATTTAAAATTGATTATCTGTATCACCTTAATTTAGGGGTTTTACCCAAAATTAAGCCAAAATAATTTTCACTCCATTTGCTTTCTGTCCAAGCTATTTTTCTTTGATATTCCCTAACTTTTGCAGTCACACACATACACACACATACTGCACAGCCTTCCACAGTTGCAGATAGATATATGCCCAGAGACATATCCACCCACACTGATACAACACCCACACCCAAACACAAATTAATGGTAAAAGAAAGAAAGAAATCTGGCAAACTCATCTACCAACTGAAGTCTACACGTTGCACTCCATTTCAAGTCACTCTGGGAAAAACCAAGTGTGCATGTTTTCACTTATACTTGTGTGTTTTGTATATTTGCACAAGCAAGTCAATGTATATGGAACTGAATAGATGACATACATAAATGCATTACATATTTTGGCACAACTGGCTGTTGTTTTCTGTGCAGTAGGTCTGGAAGAGAAAACTCCTGCTGGCATGTACTTTTTTTTTTAAAGGAAACCAACTAAAAAAAAAAGCAAAGCAAACTAACTTGTTTAGGAGAAAAGTAGGAAGTCACACTTTTATTCCAGTTGACTATATCCTTGATTTGTGTGTTTGCATGTGTGTGCCTGCCATAAGCCATAAATATCAGCTTGAATCGAAAAGTAAATAGATTACCAAATCAAGCAAGAGTGTAGATATTACGCCACAAAAGAAGAGGAGGAAAGTTTAAACACACACACACACACACATATTTTTTTTTAAGTCAATCACACAAAGTTTATTAAAGACTTTTATGTCTTTTTGCTACCACCCCCGCATTCCCCGTCTATTTTAAATTGGTGTGATCCCATTCAGGCGATCCCTAGAGTGCCCCTAAACCCCTCCAGAACCACGTCAGAAAACATCAGAGGAGCGGCGGAAAATGAAATAATAAACGGAACATAACACAGCAACCAATATCCCATCAAAGGAGCTGCTGAGGATATTAATATCGACGCTGAATGGAAAATGAGGCACTTAGACATACAAATCGGGCTGGCAAATTTGCATAAAAACAAGATTAGCATATGCACTGACAGGGAGGAAAAATGTTCCTCTGGCTTTTTTCTTTCTGGAATTGGTGGAACTAGTGGGGGTCTGAGATGCATCAGTAAACACCGAGTCTTTACTCACATGTAGTATATTCTGTGCCACATACTTTACAGAGGAGTCACTGATAAAGCTCTCACGAACATGCATACAAGAAGCTAAAAGAACTGAACTTAAAACAAAAGACAAACTTAAGTAAGGCCAAAATGTACTTTACTTTATGTGGTCAACTTTGGGTAAAAGGCTAGAATCTGTTATTATCACTACGGCTAGGTTCATTTAGCTACCTTCACTGTATTCGTAAAAGCGATGCTAATATGGGCTAGCAGTAAACTGAAGTGTACTGACCAGAAAACATGAATAGCAAACTTTTAAACTGCGGACACTGACCCATTAGTGTCCCTTACTATTACTGTATATAGGTGGTAAGTCGTATTTTAGTTTTAATTTTTTTAAAAAAAGGTAACTTCAAATATTATAGTTTTTTTATTAAATAAAAAAAATGTCAGACAGTATCAAATCCCGCGTGCACCTGGGATAGTACACTTGTTGTGCATGGGCCAAAACAACAGAACGTCCCCTCCAGCTCTCGACCAATTACAGTTGTGCAATCTCACAAAAGTCTCTGTTATAGGTTAACTGAAAAGACTGACAGGCCTCACAGCTCCTACATTACAGTTTTTTACAGACGCTAGGACACATTTCTCAATACTTAGGTCACTTTTGCAAAACTCCTCACACAGTGAGCACAACAGAAGTCTATGTGGGCTAAACTGAGGATCAGTTATCATTGTTTTGGCACAAAATGCATTCAATGACTACATCTCTCAAAAATTCATGAATTATTCTCTCACTCAGACACAACAACTGCCAAAAATCTTTTTTTTGCATGTACTTACATACTGTTTTCAAAACTGTTAAACTTATGGTCAAAACAATAACATAATGCAAAACTGAATAAGACAGCAAAATTCAACAGCAATATTTTATTGAAACATATTTTAAATCTAAAAATGCAGTTTAACCAGCCACAGTTGATTCTCATTTTAGATGAACATCTACACAGGTGTTACTCTATTCTTTCCTAGGTGTATTGCCCTAGATGACATAAGATGTGATGTGGATGAGAACCTGTGGCCAAATGGAGAAGACCGAGTAGATTAGCATTACTAGTGTATGTGTATCAGTGGATGGTGTGTATACAAATTCTTGTATTTTGGGATTACTTAGTGCAAAAAAATAAAAATACATAAACAAATATTAACGAATTCTGCATGATGTCTGATTCATTCCAGTAACATATATTGAAATTATAAACAGAGATGTGTCCTTGTTTTACACAAGAAAACACTGTGTAATGCTACATGTTGTTAGTGTTTTTTAGGTCATTGTTTTGTGGGTGACAAAGTGTGTTTGTCGGCTGTCAACCTTTGCTAGTGTTCTGGAAGAATGAGTTTATTTGAGGCCTGAATAAAGTGTTTTGGTAGTTGTAGTGCATTTTGAATGTGAAATGAACTGCTTTGCCAAGCTGAAGGTCAGTTAGGAGAATTGTGTGAAGAGTTTTGCAAAAGTGACCTAAGTATTGAGAAATGTGTCCTAGCGGCTGTAAAAAACTGTAAAGCACGTTCAAAGACCCTCAGTAAAACTCTGCACTAACATTGTAGGAGCACAACAGGTGGGTATAATATATCACTTAGTCTGTTTCAGTATTAATAAATCAAAGTCATGGGATTTTAATTATGTTAGGTACCAAAAGGAGAACTGATAACTGAGAAGCAATCTCAACAACAGGCAAGAAAATGGTAAGAAGTATTGAGTAGTTATGATTAAAATTTTGGGTGGGCCATAAATGGGAATGACTGCTCTATGTAAAACTGAATGCAGAACAAGACTACAGAACAGCAACCCCCTAGCTTACAAGATAGGAATGCACAAAATTCACAAAACATTTTTTCCTTCTTATTGCAAACTGATAAAAGGCTACTGTAGGGTATTTGCTAGGTTTACTGTTTGTTGATTCTTGTGCCATGGGTTTAACCACAATTCCAAATGCCAGAACACCATCCCAGACGGCCTTGAGCATGGAACTAAATCTATATAAAAAAGAAAGAAAGAAAGAAACTGGCTACACTGGAGAGACGATGCCCGACACAGTAAAGGAGGGTGTGCTGACTGTACTTTTGTTAGAGTCAGCAGTTCGATCCCAGTATCGATAGTATCAATATCAACACTGGTATTGGTATGGGATTAATACTAGAATGACAGTATTGATACTTCGCAAGCGCAGTATGAAGTCTAGTGAATTGTGTTCAATAAAAAAGATATTTAGTTGGTATGGGATCAACACCAAAATTTGCAGTATGGCACAACACTTTTCACTCAGCATTAGCAGTGGATTAGGGGAGGGGCCGTCAAGAGGGGCCATCGAGAGAGATACAGATCATACAGGGTTTCACCTCTGTTCTAATCAGGCAAATCAAACCAATGCAGGACAGGCAGAAATTCATAATTTCATCTAGTCAACATTAAAGCCTGGCAATCAAAGCAAAACAGAATTGGCATTGTTCAGTAGCAGCTGTGTACACTCATTCTTTCAGTGACTTCATCCTGCTTGATTGAGCGGTTTTGTGTTGCTAAAAAAAAAAACACTCTTGTAGTACACATATGAAAATGTAATTTCAGTGGTATTTTGGAGGTGTCACTGCAAATTATGAGACCAATTTCAATGAAAGTGAAGAAAAAACAAACAAAAGAGAAAAAAATCCTCGCTTGTACTTCAACTTTTGAACATTTTCCTTGCTTGCCACTGAAATGTGAGCATGGATTATTTTGCATGAAATGATGAATTCAACATTTGCTTCGACAGGCTTAGTTTCCTCTGCAAAATTAAAACATTTTCAAAAGTTCGCCTGCTCATTACGCTCTGAAAGATCAACTTGGTGATACATATAGACAAGAAAAAGGGAAAGGAAAGAAATGAAGAGTGGAAGAGCAGAGGAGAGCTAAAGATAGAGAGCCCAGGAAGTATTAACTTCAGTGATGTGGCAGGTCTAATAAATTGGGTGACATCAAACTCAAGGCTGTCAGTCTGTCTCGCTTTCTCAAACACACACACACACATCACACACACAACCACAGACACCCCTTTTCTCTTTCTCCCTCTTCCAGTTTTGCCTGCATTGTGAACTGAAATAACACAGTGGCATTCTCCTTCTGTTCAGCTAAACCGTGGTTAGATGTGTTTCGGCCGTGCGTGTGTCCGTGTTGTGAGTATACTGCCTACCTTCCTCACACTGTCATTATTTTCTTCTGTTTTCTTAACGCTTTTGTGAAGGAAAAGAAAGAAGAAAAATAAAAACAAACCGCTGCATGGTTGAGTGAGGTTGGGTTAAAGCTACATTTTTTTGCTGTACCAAACAAAGGCGGTGGGTGTATGTGGAACTGAAGAGAGAGGACACCAGTTTTTTTGCTAGCATTTTTACAAAAAAAGACTCAACATAGAAAAAAGTCATAGTGTGAAGTCCATGTCGTGTTTATCTACTGTGTAAAGCTGAGCATCAGACAAATGGCACTCAGAAAAGGAAGTAACCCACCGAGTTCTTGCTGTGAGCAAAAATAAAACAGTCAGGAGAAGTGAATCAGGCGCTGGTCAAAGGCAGCCGGTTAACGCACCTGAGCCTGTGATTCCGGGTTCACCTGGGCAAGAGGCCGTGTTGTTGCACATGCGTGTTTCCCGCAGGGCACCGCTGCACAGTGTCCCATAGGGAGAAGAAACACACGATCGGGTCCTCACTTGCCAGCCCTGCCCACATGTCAGAGAACACACACTCCACTGCGACCATTCCTCCGCTGCTGGGTCACCTAAGGAGCAAGATGGAGATGAACATGGAGAGGATAGTTATATACGCACAGTGTTTTTAATGATCCTGAGAGTCAGATGCGCGGCTAAGGTTGAATAACAAGAGAAATCATTCTTTCCTTTTATCACTCGTTCAAATAAAACGTATTCACATTTGTAACAAGACTGCATTTTATTATCTCACAGCTTAATTTGGTGCCTTCACACGGATGTATTGCTGAAGTCTCCAAATGCATTTTTATAGAGGCAGTATGAAATTTTCAGCCAATTTCCAAGTGGTCTTGGTAACCCCACGCCACCCCACTTTCTACAAAAAAGCCCCTGCCTGCTCTGTAGGAGTGTCATGATTCTGGTGTCTCCTCAGGTCAAACAGAAAAGAGACGAGGAAGAGCTAGAAGATGATCTCAGCTCTGCAGCTCAAAGTTTATACCGCTATGTAAAAGTGGCTCGTAATGCAAAAAGCCAACAATAAAGGAAAAGAAAAATGATTTCCATAAAGGGTAATTACAATAAATTCCTCGCTTTATAACGGAGTCCTAAAATGTCCCAACAAATGGAGCAGACAGAAACTATTACTGGAGATGTGTGACAATTTTCAAGTATATTTTCGCTTCCAGTTTTCACAGAAGCACCGCCAGCATTAAAAGATGTTTGCTTTATCGATTGCTGTTTAGCAGCTCTCAGATTCCTCTGCTGTTCTGTTTACCGTAAAAATGAAAAAAACAAACAAAAAAAACCCATCAAAATCTGCTTTTGGAAAGCAGTGACACCGGTGCAACATCACAACAAAAAAAGACAAACAAAATTGTAACCTATGCAATTAACAAGGAGCAAAAAAAGAAACTTTTGGGAATGTGTGACAGGTGATAAAGGTGACACGATGTAGCTTTTTTCTTGACTTATTCACACTAAGAGTGTTATTGTAAATAAATCTTGACGGGATATTAATGAAGATGATGATCATGCTCCAGGAAAGTTTTTTTTAAAGGTGATTCAATTAATTAATGGAATTATGGTAACACGTATGATCTCACCGCTAAAGGCAATTGTGTGCGTGTGTGTTTGTGGGTGTACATATTCGACTCTGTGTTCTAAGCACCCATATGAGATTAGGTGTTTAGACTTGATGGAGTCTAATTTGGAGTTCTCCAGGCAGCTGTGTAGAGGGTCCCGTTGTTCCACTGAGCTACGCCCTTGAAAGCGAAAACGAGGAGCCAAGTCCCTCCACTTCTCTCTTTGTAAATTGTTTATGAGCGCCGTGTCCTTTGATGGAGGCGTCATCACATGGCAAAGAAGGAAATCAAATTAATTGCATGTCCGTTAATCGCATTACATCTTCATTAACATGCTGTGAGTCAGGGCTTAAGCTCATCACAGATGCCTAGAGGACTAGAAGAATGGGGGAAGAAGCAAGGAAGGGGAGGGGTAGACAGGGGAGGATGAGGACAAGATAGACCCAGGGGTTTCCCCTCCTATTAAGGGACTTCCTCCTCTACGCCATATATATGAATATGGAAATGCATGTGCATGCAACATGGAATATCTTGTATGTTTAAGGCCGATTCGTATTATATTATGTATTATACATACATACATGTGACATTCTCATGGTTAATAGATCAGTCTTTGAATAATTTACTCTTTTTTTTCCAGTCTTTTCCATTTTTTCCAAGTTTCACACGCCGACTCAAAAAATTTCACACCTTCACAAACTCACACAAGTGAATGATTAAAGGTGGCAGCTGCCCGAAGGTTTGCTCACCGGAAAGAAAAAGGTACACCTTACATAATTATTTATAAAACCGTTTTATAGAAAACTGAGGATTTTCAGTGGGACATACAGCCTGTAAAGGTCAGGTTGTCTTCTTTCGTTCCAGGCTCTGGGCACCATTGCACACTCATAATACTCACCTGTTTGTGCCTGAAACACACCTGGCTGGTCAGCTGATCGTGGTCTTTGGGTCTTCACCTTCAGGTCGTCATCATACGGGTCTGAAAAAAATAACAGACATTTTTTTTTTTCATTTTAATCGTACTTAACCTCCTTTTGATTACATGGTACAGCTCAAAATATATGAGGGCTCCATGGGTTGCATGGGCAAATCAAACCTGAATTTAAAAGCTGTCGTAAATAAGCGCTCATCACCATCCACATTTCACTTTTATGTTCAGGAAAAGTAAAAAAAACCAAAAAAAAACAGGAAAGCTCAAGTACATCCAAAACACGACTCTGGCAAAATAAAAGTACAAACGCCTACATTTCCTTGGCTTAGTCCTTGTAACAGGAAATTTAAAGAACATGACGAGACGTTTTAGCACACGCAGCGCGGTAACAGATAACAGACTGTCAAATCTAGTGTATAATCTCAGAAAATCAGGAGGAAGCAAATTTGGACTGGCTCATTAGAGGGGAACATTAGGAGGGGAAAACATGAAATAAAATTTAAAAAGTATATCTTCTTTTGAACGCATGCTGACAATGCTAATGGTTCAGCGCAGCAAACCAAGTAAATAAAAGTTCTGGCTTGGAGATTAGACTCCACACACACATATAAAATGCACTTGATCTAACAAATATGTGAACATCTCACATAAGCGGTGAGAATTCCTGGAAATGGCATTAAGTCGGTCTTTTAGAGTTAGTGAAATCACACAACATATCTAAGTCAGTTTCATCTCAGCTGGTAGAAACGTGGAGGCATGCGTACAGGCCGTTCTGTCTGGTTCAAATGGATTTGTAGGCTTAGTTTCACCAATGCAAGTCTTAATCAACTCCCTCGGCGGGGGGAAACAATCTTTTCTTTCACAGATCTTTTTTTTTCTCCATCTGGATACTTCTTACCCAATGGGATCTTTTTTGCAGCAGCTGCATTTATGGAAAAGGAGCTGACACACGTGGCGTATCTAAGGTACATTATCTGCACGGAATGTGATTGTGTGTCTCCGTATTCGATTACAGAGAGCAAAAGTGAAATTTCCTCGCGTTAGCCTCCATCAAGCAGTTGACCCAAGGAAGAACAGAGACGTTGCATATCCTCCCTATCCGGCACACACGCACACACTCACACATGCAAGTGTGAATGCCTGGGAAGTGTGTTGAGGCTCTGCCATGATTGCACAAACGCCCATTGCTACCAGCCCTTTAATTTGGCCTTTTAGAGAATCAACTCTTTGGTGGGGGAAAAAAAACTCTTTCCCCGTTTGCTCGTTTTCTACTTTGTTCTCAACGTGATCATTTAACAAAAGACTTTTTTTTTTTAACCAATGGAAAAAAAGTAATAATCCTGTTTACGTGCTGTCTGCGCTGTTGCAGGTTACAGCCGTGGGTTAAATAAACAACTGCTGTGCACATGTGTGGTCTGTTTGTTTGCTTTTAAAAGAAACTAAAATGAGCAAATGGTGCACCGGGAAAGTATTTAATAAGACAATTAACAGATTTCATTTTCATCTAATTGAATCATTTCTTTAAAAACAAATCACACGTCAGCATTGGATCAGATTAGACAATCAAGCACAGAACGGAGATGCACATGTCAGCATGCCCAGGGATTTGAAGGAGTTTTCATTACGCAATCTTTCTCGGGTCAGCTCGTGGTACAGACGCCCACTTACTTAGCTGCAGGTTTTACAGTCATATTTTACACGGAAAATGTGAGACCTTGAGCGAGCGTATCGTGCTCCCAGAAATTTATGGCTTGCTTTGCCACAGTCCTGGGCTTTATTGACTGTACTCATCATCGCCGCTACACTAAGATTAGTCATCCTCCTAAACAAGCAGCATTCATTAGCTGAAATATGGCGTCAAAAGGTAGCTTTTTCCCTGCTCTTTTAGTTTTACTCTCAAGCTCAAGCTTGACTCATTGTTAGATTCCTTGAAACTGCAGCCTGGGAGACAAAAGATTCAGCAAGGGTTGAAGAAAATGTTTACACTACATGACACCGTTGTTGGTAAGAAAGCACCCGTGGTTTCTGTATTATTTGCATCCAATTTAATTCAGTTTTGTTTACATAGTGACAAATGACAAAAAACAGTCACCTCGTGGTGCTTTATATTGTAAGGTAAAGACTCTACAACATTAATTGGCCAAGTTAAACAAAGTGTGTTAAGAAGGTGTGTTTGTTAAGGCCACCCATTCCTATATGTTCACATCCCACATTCATCAGTGTGACTTTAGGGTAGAAAATCTGAGTGAAGCTGAATGATCTATGACAGCGGTCACCAACCCTCGGGCCTCGGATCGGTACCGGTCCGTAAGTCGTTTGGTACCGGGCCGCGACAGTTGAGGCTCAGGTGTGAAATGTATAGTTTTCAGGGTTTTTATCGGTTTTCAGCGTTATTTTGTTATCGTTTTTATCGTTTACTCGGTTTACCTTGGTCTTTTCACGTGCGTTATGAATAAATTTTATTTTTTTCGGTACCGGCACTAGTTTTATTTTGTTGTATTTATCTGCGACACCTTAAAGGCCGGTCCATGAAAATATTGTCGGGCATAAACCGGTCCGTGGCGCAAAAAAGGTTGGGGAACGCTGATCTATGATATTCTATAACAGGAAACAATCAAATCATCTGCCTCGATGCATACCACTTTAACTGGACAGTCTAGATTTTTTTTTAATTGAACTTTAAGTATTTCAGAAAGTATGTAGAGTTAGTTTGAGCCCAATCCTGGTCCAGAGCAAATTAAGCCCAGTAAGTGCTCAAGGTCAGTGAAGCAGGACAGAAGAGTAAGGTCTCAAAATCTTTATCACCTTACTTGAGTGTATAGCTCTTTATAGAGACTGTACACTCAAGTTTTCTTCTCTCAATGCACAGATTTGTGTTCCTTTAGTTTGTCCACTTGTCTTTTTGGACATAAGTAGGGAATTCACAAAGTAGGAACTCCAGCAACACTTGAGGGAAGATGAACAACTTTAATAATTGACCAACGCGTTTCGGCTTGTGGCCTTCATCAGGGTCATAGTAAAACATTGTAAAAAATTGCTTAAATACAAGACAGGAAACAGAAAAAAATTCAAATTAACCAGTCAAAACTTCATTGGCTAAGTCACGCCCAAGTAATTAGCCAATTAACCAATACCTACCTATTATATGTCAGCTGACCTATCTATGAAGTTTTGATATATGTACTGTATTTAAAATACAAAATATGAGTAACTTTATTCTGTTACAGTTAACGCTGGAATAGGTGATAATTAGAATACAGTTAATTTATTGAAATAAATGGATTACACTGCGGTCTTTTCCTGTTTCATATGTTAGGCTATCCCCTTTCAGATTTTGGTAATTCCACACGTTGCCGGAAACCCAAGGAAACACACAATAAGAGGCTCTAACGTAAGCGTCCTGTTAATGTTGGTGGCATCAGTTGCACAATGGACACGGAGCCAGCACAACAGAACCAGCAGTGCACGGGCAGGAATGCATTTCTTACTTGGAAATTTCGACACCACTTCACATTTAAAGAAGAAAGGGATAGGTGAAATCTGACCGTGCAATGCAAACTCTGTTTGCCAGCAAACAAGCTGCTCTCAGCGTCAAAAGACTCCACCTTCAACCTAAAGAAACATCTGGAAGTAAGTTATTTTTTAAAAACTAATGTTAGCCTACTGCAACTCCCTTGTTTCAGTTGTGGTAGCTACCTGGGTTATGTGCCACCTCAATATATTTGATGTGCTATTGTTGTGTGATTTATTACTATTACTGCATTACAACCTGCTGGCTGCAAATCATCATGTGCAGTTCTGAAAGCAGACAAAAAGAAAACATATTACTGATACAGAAATATGAGATCACTGCAGCCTTACCCAATGTCAGCCCTGCTGTTACTCATTTTATATTAAGATTTAAAAATCTAGTTGGTATTGCTTTCAGAACTCGAAGTTAATGCAGCCTTCATTAACAGTAATAAATCACCCAGCAATAGTACATTCATGTAGTTGTAAAAAGCATGACAATATATAAAGTAATCCAAAGTATTCATAATACGTTACTCACATTGAGTAACTTAACGGAATACATTACAAACTACATTTTGGGGCATGTATTCTGTAATCTGTAATGGAATCAATTTAAAAATAACCCTCCCAACACTGTGTGTAGAACAGTGAGCAGATATGGTGGAGACTAACTGCGACTGAAAATAAACATGGTAACCAACTATGGAATTTTAATGAGACATGGCAAAGTTGAAGGAGTCACCGAGTTTGTGAACCAGTGAGTGAACAAGACAGTCGTGGTGCGCTTCCACTGGGGTGCTGAAGTGTTGCTGTGCTTCCTAGCACTGGACACATGATGGACAAGCCATTAGAAAGTGATGATAGATGGTTGACAGCTGCTGTCCCTCTCCTTCTTCTTATGATTGGGTGCATGCCGCTTGCGGGCTGTCTTCTCCCGGACTTCAAAACTAAATGAATATAGCGACTCGCTTACAAACTTTCTTCATCCATCTTCTTCTGCTTATCCAATTCTTATCCGGAGGTGGGTGGCTGTCCCAGCTGTCATGGGCCAAAAGGCAGAGTACACCTGAAGAAATCACCAATCTGCTGCAGGGCTAACACATCAAGACAAACAACCATTCACGCTCACTTAGGCTACGTCCACACGTACCCGGGTATTTTTGAAAACGCAGATTTTTCTATGCGTTTGCACCTTTCGTCCACACGTAAACGGCGTTTTTGGTCACTGAAAACTGAGATTTTTAAAAACTCCGGCCAGGGTGGATATATTTGAAAACTCAGTTTTTGCATTTACGTGTGGATGAGAAAAACGGAGAAAACGCAGAAAATGCAGCGTCAAAGGTGTGCGCGTTTTTTGACGTCACACTGTGCGCCACGTTATTGTTTCGGTGAAATGAATTTCTACAATACTGTTACTGTTAATTGTACTCTCTGCAGTGTTTAAATGCTTACATATACACACACAGTTACTGTCCCTCCACACATACGACTCGGTTCTGCTTCTATGCCCCAGCTTTGTTTACTTTTTCCCACCGAGGCTTCTAGACTTCTGATTGGCCAACATTTCTGCACGGTTAGGAATATATCGCCACCTGTTGCGTTTTCCTTCATTTCTGCCTTTATGTGTGGACGGGATTATTTTTTAAAACGAAAACGGAAAATCTCTGTTTTCAAAAATACCCGTGTACGTAGCCTTAGACTCACCAATTAAGCAAACCCCATGCATCTCTTTGGACTGTGGGAGGAAGCCTGAGAGCCCCACATGCAAACTCCACATAGAAAGGGCCCCAGGCTGGAATTGATGCCAGGACCTTCTTGCTTTAAGGCAACATTGATAACCACCACACCAATGTGCTGCTCCAACCTTCCTTCAACATTATGAGAACTCTTAACACATTTGATGCAAGAAATAAGTTATGATTTTGCTGTACCTGTCTTTTGCATTGACAACAGATAGTTTTAGAGTTTTCCACGAGTTAACGGACGTGTAGCGTAGTAGACCCAACACCCCTATTTCGCTTGAAGCAGCCTACACTTCAGCTTCATGTAAATGAAGAACTAGCAAAATGCAACGTCGTGCAACCAGAATGCATTAGCATGTGCTATGTCCCTGGTCAAGAGGTAACCTACACACAAAATTACTCGGGACTCCCCACTCTTCACCACACCAAAGGAAGGCCCAACCAGGTCCAAGATACTGAACAGCAGTTTATCTGCACATAAACTCACACACACACAAATCAACACGAGGCCCGATTTACATCCAAACTGCCAAACTGGCGTTGTTTCATTGCACATACATTTCAAATGATCATGTTTTTTTTTCATCCTCCATGTTCTTCTCTAATTTTCAAATCTTCCAACTCCCACACCAGAGGTTCACGGTTTGTCGTTTTGCCTTACAGCCCCTCTCCCTCTGTCTGTGGCCTTTTTCTCTCTCGGTTCTATAACAAGATGAGAATTTAGAAGCATGTTAAAAGGATCGATGTGAGATGATCTTTAGCCGCCCGCGAGTTTGTTGGAGATAAGCGGTGACCAAAACAATAAACAAAAACTTCCAAAGACCCTCCTACTCTTCCGTAACCAAAATGAAAAGGCAAGCAAACGAGTCCTCTAACCTAAGCACAAAAACATGAAAAATAATTCTCAATAAAAAGGGCCACTCACGCCTACTAATCTGCAATGATGTGCTCAATGTTTACAGTATATGATCAGCAGGCTTTTCTTTTTCTTTTTTTTTTTACCGGTTACAAAGACTATTTTGTGCCAGCAGCTCACACCTAACAGCACAAATAGCGGATTTCACCCTCTCAACTCTCGGATTGAAGTTTGAATTCCCAATTATGCTACCTACACAAAACTCCCCGTTCAAATACCAAACTATCTGCTGGCTCATTGATAGATAGGGAAGAGGGGAAGAGAGAAGGGTGAAGTGGACTTCAAGAGGCTGTAAACAAATATCACACATGATCATGGATCATGACACATGGATGCCTACACATAGACGACAAACGAGAAGCGTGGAATTGACAGATCCAGTGGGGTTGACCATTAAGCGGGGGCATCTCTCGCTCGTGACCACTGAGCCATTAGCGCTATATCGTTCTCATGACTGATTGGTGATATTGAACTTACTGCTTAACACTGTATAAGCAGAAAAGGAGGGAATGAGCAGGTGAAGGACTCAGAAAGATTATAAACAGAATCAGGTGAACTGTGTCCAAAAAAAGACTTTTTTCCCCAACTGCTGAAGACCAGGGAGGACTATTTTTCTCTTTCTTGTTATTGCGCTCTCTCTTGCTCTCACTCTCTATCTCGCTCCCTCTTTTCTCTCTCTCTCTCTCTCCCTCTCTCTCTCTCTCTCTACGTCAGGTCTGCAGCACGCAAGAGGATTTAGATGGACACCAGTGCGGAGTCCACTGCAATAGAAAGGAGAAATCAATATAGATAAACCCCTGAGTACTGACCTTTACAAACCACACAATATTGTTTAATGTTCTGAACTGCACTTTAATGGACACGTCATTGCACACTTCATGAAATAGTCTTATCGTCTTTTATCCTTACATTTCCCCTAAACAATTTTAGCTGTCTCTTCATCGTCAGGGGAACCTGTTTCCCACGTATAGCCGGCAGTATCACTTGTAGTCATTAGTAGGGTCGATAATGCTCTGATTGGTTAGGAGCACAGGTTAAGACGTGATATTTTATTTGTAGCGTGGCTGTGCATTAATGTCGTCTGTGGAGCAAAAACACGGCAATGAACAGATCGCTAGCCGTATAGTTAAACTTTGTAAACAAATAAATAGATCAAATAATCACAGGTCATTAGCTCCTGCAGTTCCGGCCTGCTTTTAAAGCAAGCTGTTAGTCATTTCAGATTTTTTTCACATTTGGATGAGCTTTCTGATTTCTGTTGGGAGGAGGGATTACATATGCATTTATGTGTAGAAAAACTAAGCATGATACATGCTTAGTAGAGCTAACAGCACAGCTAGCACTGGAGCTTTTTTGGCATTGGCTTTGGACTGTGCGCTAACAAACTGCAAATAAATTAATACAATTTCAATAAATTTCAATAAATATCTGTTATCATGTTTCTTTTTGCCAAACTTATGTCAATCAAACGTAAAATGCAGTTATGTACTTTTGGATGTGCAGAAGCAGAAAAGTTTCCCAGAAGTCTATGGTTTGCTGGTCATTTGAGGATAACCACTTGACTTGCTTGTTGGAACCCAACTGCTAAGAAGAAGAGAAAACAAGTGGCTCTTGACCATTCTCATCTGCCTCTTTGCCCAAGACTGTTATCTCATCTCAGCCTCAAAGTGCTAATAAAGTAGCATGTAGAACTTGTAGAACATCCCTTGGTGGGCACCCACCAGCATAGAGGCATTCTGGCTGCATCTGAAGGGAGACACGAGCGATATGACAGCAAAGACCATGCAGGCCAGGATGTGGCACGTACACACCCGGAGACACACGCGCACACACATCAGCACAACAGAAGTAAATATAGCTGATAAATAAGCGTCATGCAGTAAAGCAGTTTTGAGCCATACAAAGCAGCAGGCAGTGGTAGGGGATTGGGCCAGAGTCAGTTAGAGCCACAGGCTCCTTTGTCAGACTGAGCCGGGATTTAAGCCTGCTGGGAGGGCTGTGTGCATGTGCATGTTTGTGTGTGTGTGTGTGTGTGGCTGGGAGACTTATTGTAATAT